>NC_064281.1:110892782-112096274 GCF_003254725.2 Canis lupus dingo | reverse complement strand
TCTCCTAGTTTCTGGTGGTTTGTGAGCAATCTTTGGCACTTGTTCCTTGTCTTGCTCCTGCATAACCCCAATTCTGTCTTTACATGTCTGATTTTTATAAGGATACCAGTCATGTTGGATTAGGGGCTCCCTCTACTCCAGTTATGATCTCATCTTTTTTTTTTAAGATTTTATTTATTTATTCATGAGAGACATACAGAGAGAGAGAGAGAGAGAGAGAGAGAGAGGCAGAGACATCTGAGAGGCATCTTAACAGGCAGAGGGAGAAGCAAGCTCCATGCAAAAGCCCGACATGGGACTCGATCCCGGGACCCCAGGATCACACCCCAGGCCGAAGGCAGGTGCTAAACCGCTGAGCCACCTAGGGATCCCCTGATCTCATCTTAACTAATCACTTAGCTAAAGCTGTATTTCCAAATAATGTCACATTTACAGGTACTAGTGATTAGAACTTCAAAAATCTCTTTTTTAGGGGGCAGGGGAGATTATTCAACCCATAAAACTTAATTAATTAAATAAATAAATAAATAAATAAATAAATAAATAAATAAATAACAAATAAATGAGCAAACAATCTATAGTCTCACATCTTTACTCAGTCTGTTTCCCCCATCCCTGATGAGACCACATACCATGTGGGTAGTATTCCTAGAACTTCTCCAAATCAATGTTCTCAGCTCTACTTTCAACCTTCATCTTACTTAATCTCTCAGATCCTGAAATAAAGGAGCAAAATGTTGCTGTCCCAAGATATGCCTCTGGCACATTGATTATTTTAAGCTGGTTATTAATAAGAAACTGCAGACCCATGAGAAGCTCTGTAAATCAAGTAGAAGTTCCCCTTTTCTGAGACATTTACATTTATAATGAAAATCTCCATTTGTAAGTCTATACCAGGAAGAGGGGGGATGACTCTAAATCTCTAGGAAGCCTTATCAAGGAAGAAGGCAATGACTTAAATCTGCATAATAATCATGCCTTTGTTTATAGTACTTCTTCCTGGCAACTTCCCATAACTGGCCTCCACCACACCCAATATCTTCCATCTTTGAAGATGATATTTAAGGTGATGGCTTGGGCCATTTCGTGGAGTTACTCAGTTTTGCTGGGTCTTTCATGTATACGGGAGTTATGCATGTTATTAAACTTGTGATTGATTTTTTCCTAATAATCTGTCTCATATCAATTTAATTCTTAGACCAGCTGGAAGAATATTGAAGAGTAGAGAAGTTTTTCCTCCTAACACCAGGAACATCTTTGATGTACAGTGGACTCTGCCTCCAAACTCTTTTGTTCTAGTATTTATAACTCAAGATCAAGCAATGCAGTAGGGGATTTTTAACCTCACACATTCTGAACTTGGGGATGTGTACCATGATGGAGTTCCTTACTTCATTCATTCTGTCCACTTACATCCCAATTTTTATCTTGAATATGTATCTTTGTATTTTTATATATACATACTTGATAATAGAGTAATACTTTGTTGGAAATACAAGGTTATGAAGCACTTTATTGTGTCACTTGAATTTTCAATAAAGGCCTTTTGTCATCCAAAAGCATTATGATGTGCCTTCCATTCATGACACCAGTCTTGCCAACTACATTGGACAAACAAGTGTTGGATACTTAACACTTAAATACTCAGAAACCACTTTCATCTTTAAAGCACTGCCTCCAAACTTAATTAGTCTTTCTAATTTTCTGTGAAGTAAGTGTGGTATCCTTCTTTGAAATTTACATTAAAGGAAAGTGAAGTAACAAGAGGAAATCACTTGTAGAGCATTGCAGATCCTTCTTGATGAGTTAGGAGCTAGTTAAAGTGTCCTGAGTTGTAATATAGTAAGTAGGATATTATTGGTGTCAGGGGAAACCTCATAGAATTCCAAGTTTTTTCTTACTAGGACCCTCTATTCATTGTATACCATTATCTAGCAGAAAGGGGCTACTTAATAATTATTGGGTGAATGAATGAAAGGAAATAAAATCTAGGATGTATCAAGCACTAACTAAAGTCATGTACATTCTCAGTTTTTCCTTTGTTCTGTTGAAATGACAGTACACCTGTACTAGTAATTTGTAAATTGACTTCCTTATACTACCTACATCTTCTCTGCTGTTTCCCTACTTCAATCTCTGACACAGCCATACAGAGATTGCAGTGATTGTGTGCCATGTCCAAAGTGCTTTCAAAGCTTTAGAATATAAGAGGAATCACCCAACCCTATTTCTGCTGAAGTTACAAACCTAGGTGGTCATGATCCCTTTATCCCTGCAACTGTCATTCCTTGTGTGCCCTCTGGCTATAGTTAATCAGATCAGAGGCAGGAACATGACCAAAGGGTAAACTATGATGTGGCATGCCGCACACAGAAAAAAAAAAAAAAAAAAAAAAAAAAAAGACTATCCAAATAGGAATAGGCTGTTTGGATACAGCCAATCTGTTTCTTGTTCTTAGGAATGAATCTGAACTGAAATACAGTGTAGGGAATGAGATTGTTAACAGGAGCTAGATGTGAAAGGCTACACAGAAAACCCATGAACAGGTAAGAGTTATGAGATTTATGTGAAAGCAGAAATTATAAGTAAGGAAGAGTTGAAATGCTTGGGACCAAAGATTTCCCTCTTGTTCATTTCATGTTTCAGAGTTTAGTACCTGAATCCCTATGTTGCTTTCTGGCCATATGCTTATCAATTTGGCAATTTCAATGTTCACATGGATGATTATTCTACACTCTGGCTTCTTAATTCCTTGACCTTCTCACTTCCAATGGTCTTGGCCTCCATTCCATCTTGGCCACCCATTGCACAATTCTATCCTTAAAGTTGTCATCCCCATAGCTGCTCCACTGCAAAGATTGAGCTAACATAAATGACCCAGTGTGAGCTGTTATAATAGTTAGGGCAAAAATGATGATTGCTCCAACTAGTAGAAGAAATGGTTATAAGAATGATACATTTTGGATTAATTTGTAATCTTTTGTGACACAGTATAACTTGGGCTATGGTTTGATAGTAGAGATAACAGGATTTGCTGATGTCCTGGATGGTGGCATGGGTGAGGAGAGTAATCTAAGATGATAACACGTCTGTCCTGAGCAACTGGGTGAATACCATTTACTGACTGAAGAAGCAGTTCTTGGGAAGAATTTCAGAGTTCAGTTTTGGAAAAGAGGAAATGTCAAGTAGGCAGTAACATATCTGAGTGTGAAGTTCAAAAGGGATTTGAAAGCCATAGATGTAAGTTTGGAAAACAGTACATATAGAGAATAGTTCGGTCTATAGACCTGAAATCACCAAGGTTCTGAGTGTAGAAGGCAAAGATAGGAAAAACAAGCTCTAAGCTCTGAAGCACTCCAACTTTGAACCTTTAGGAAGAGGAGGAAGAATCAGGGAGGGATATGTATGTCTAGTCATTTGAGGAGGAATATAAGGCGTGGGTCAAAGGATATAGTCATAAAAACACAAGCAGTAAAAGGAAAAGAGTATTAGTGTGACAGAACACATGACTGTATGTTTTTGGGGTCAGCTTACCAATCAGTATATTAATCAGTGTATATTAGTATATTAATAAAATCATCAACAGGTTTGGGTCAACAGAGATCCCAAAATAAGACACGCACACAATAAATGATAACAACACATTTGTCATGCTTGTTTGGTTTCCCAAAGATAATATTTAGTGATAAACTAAGAGTGGCAGTAAAATAACTCACACCTTCAGTTCTATTTTATCTTATTTTTGACCTTTACCACAAGAAAGATGATTTATAACTTGGTGCTTTTCAAGAAAATATAAACTTCTAGTAGACTTCAGTAACCTCGCCTACTTAATTTGCCTAAAACCCCTCCCATTTCCTTTCAAATCAAGATTAAGGGCTCCTCCTTGCTGCTGAAACATTCAGTGTTTCTAACAGGGCAGTATGAAATTTCATTACAATTAAATGCTTACATGCCCCTCTCCCCACCATAATGTATACTAAAAAATAGGAACTATGTTATATGTTATAGCTTGTAACCCAGTGCCTAGACCAGTGCATTCATTTATCAAACAAACATGTATTGAACACTCCATGTGCAGGAAACTCCATTGCTCACAGGTTTTCTGTTGTAATAAGATTGGAGAGGGGGGGCAGAGGGGAAACCAATTATTTCTCAGATGGAATGTTGTTCTAGCCCTTCCAAATAAAGTGAAAGCCAATTTAAAAGCTGCATCATATACTGAAAAAGAGGTTAGGATTTCTGACTTCTATTTCTGCATGTCTCTAGAAGTTGTGACTCAGGGCTAAATACTTCTCCAAATTGAAGAGTTTAGATTAAAATGCTATGATTATTTTAGCAATTAGCTTATCCTGCATGTTAATTGTGACTTCCGATACTTCGTGACCCTATTTGAAAAATGAGAAGGGTTTCCATTCTACACCAGCATTAAAATCTGAGAAAATTATTATGGAGCAACTGATTTACAAGGATATGCAGGACACATATGGAAACTGTGACTTCCCTGTGGCAGACTGTAGGAAGCAAAGTGCTCCACAACAGTCCTTCTGATGTTACAGCTCCTCATTTATGGGTTCACTTTTCAGGGAGTCAGACTCTTTTATCTCGACTTCTCAAGTTGCAATTTATTCCATCACCATAGTAAGATAAAAGGCAGGAACAGCAAGCCATTAATATTAGGGAAACCTCTTGATATTTCCTGCTTTTATGTTCAAATGGAAATTTTGTATATTGGCTTTCCTCCATACATTTTGCTTTTATTTCAGATAGTTAATTAGATTAAAATATTTCATATCAAGACACATATTAATAAGTGATTTAAAAGATCATCTTAATTAAAGCAACAAGTCTTAGATATGGAGATAGTAGGTTATCTTGTAGAGATTTTTTTTTTTCTTTATGGAAGGTTAACTGAATGGTAAACGAAAATCTACATACCTGATTTTAGCTAATTTCAATTTCTTCTTCTATCTGGGCTAATGAAGGCACCAACAATGACTGCTTCGAATTTTACTTCATTTTTTGTAGAAGTGCTAGAGAGATGCAAAGAGGTGAAGGAGAATTTTGAGTGCAGTCTTGCCAATTATGAAAATACCGCAAAAAAAAGAAAAAAAAAAGTGATGGCCTAGGTGGACAGCACACCTTTTTAATCATCTAAAAGATCCAAAAACAAAACCAAAAAATCATTTACTTGTTGGTTCTTTTCCCCATGGACTTTATAATGGGAACCGATGAGAAAATCAGATTTGTTTTATAGGCCCTGATTTTGAAAGTTTATTTTTAATATGTAGATATTCCACAGTAAGTACGTTAACTACAGTTACTATACTTCTCCCATCGGTTCTCAGTGGCTGATAGGTTTCTTCTCTGTGTCCATACATAGGTAGTCAATTAAATCATTTTTGGATCTGAGATCCTGTAAACTTTATGCATATTATAATAATGGCAGAAAAGGAGGCCCTTCTATGGATGAAGAGTTTATGATTAATTTCTATTTACATTCGTTGAGGTACTGGAACTGCTAACAACTATGTAGTACTGTATCCTCTGAAGTTACACATTGCTAGTCATTGTTATGCTACTCATGTAACCAAGTAAATACATGAATTACATGTACACTAACTTCTTCTGAGTTTATTCTTAATTGAGTTCTTGTAAAAGTCACTTTAAATTTATAATGATGACTGACCTCCAGGGAACACAACTGTCAAGACACAAAGAAGGCTGTCCAGGGACTGAGAGAAAGACAAGGCTTCATTATGCAAATATTGTGTTTTCTAGATATGGATGTTCAATTTTTCTTTTATTGCCCTAAAAATACATAAATATTCTAATTGCAGCTTTTATGCAGAAGACACCCAGGAGCTTGTATCCTGGCTGGTAAAAGGACCCTGAAGAATATTAAGTAGAGAGATACATGTGAAGAATAATACATATTTTAAAAACATACTGCAATAGCCAAGGGCTTTCTAGGCTTCTGTCCTCTGCTTCAATACTCTAACAGGGGTATTAGGGTAGAGTAAAGAAAGCTGAGACTCATATCTGAGAGCCTCAGGAAACTCAAGGCCATAGCCTGTGTTATGTTTTTTTCTCTAGGGCCTTTTAGATCTGTGTGCAGTTGGCAATCTATTCTGAATCCCCCAAACAGGTCTTTTGTATCTGTCTAGACCTACTTACAATCGGAAATGTTCCTCAGGAACCCCTCTTAGCTTACCCAAGTCCTTGAAGTCATGCTAGAATGGAATTTACATTAAGCTGTAATGGTAAAGTACAATCAAGTACACAAATTAGAAAACCAAAAGAGTTGGAAAACCAATATAATTCATAGTGACGAGAATCAGGAACAGCGAAGAATGAGAGCAGGTGGGTATATTCAGACTGGAAACAATTTCGTTAATACACAATGACCAACTGCTATGTGCAGGTATAGTGCTGTCTCCTTTAGGGAATCCTGATGGATGGGTAATAAATAAGCAGAAGGCCTATGGAACTAGACTGTGCTTGAATCCCATCCTCAGCATTTACTAGTTTGGGTAAGTTACTAAACTTCCTTGAGCCCCAGTTTTTCATCTATATAATACTATGCATCTGCAGAATCTGAGATAATAATAACCCTCCCAAAATAAGTCATGCCCTAATCCCCAAAGCCAGTGAATATGTTACTTTATATGGCAGAGGGGACATTGCAGACATGATTAAGTTAATGACTTTTAAGAGATGAGATCATCCTAGATTATCTGGATGGGTTTCATGTAATTCCATAGGTCCTTAAAAGTAGAGAATATTTCCCTGTTATTCTCATAGAGAGAGAGAGAGAGAAAGGGAGAGGGAGAGAATCTGGGATGGCACCATGAGATGGATTCAGCCCACTATTGCCGGCTTTGAAGACAGAGGAAGGAGCCCAGAAACCAAGGAATGTGTGTGATCTCTAGAACTTGGAAAAGACAAAAAAACCAAACCAAACCAAAACAAAACAAAACAAAACAAAACCCTAATTATCCCGTAAAGCCTCCAGAAAAGAATGTAGCCTTGTCAACAGCTTGATTTAAGACCAGTGACCCATTTAAGACTTCTGACCTCCTGAACTATAAACTAATAAATTTGTGTTATTTACTTTCATGGCAACTCATTACATGGTAATTTGTTACAGCAACCATAGGAAACGGTACTTCATAGGGTCGTTGTGAGGATTAAGTAAGTAATTATATATAAAATACTTAGAATGGTATCTGGTACATAGTGTGTATCATTAAAGTCTCAATTACTTTATTATTATTGTTA
This sequence comes from Canis lupus dingo, assembly GCF_003254725.2. Taxonomy (NCBI): domain Eukaryota; kingdom Metazoa; phylum Chordata; class Mammalia; order Carnivora; family Canidae; genus Canis; species Canis lupus. The sequence goes on along the minus strand of NC_064281.1, from coordinate 112,088,993 downwards.
TTATTATTATTATCCTAGGAAGAATAAGACATTAGCTTCCAGGGAAGTAAGGGAAATGGATATGAGTACGACTAATAAAAACATATTAAACAGGATCAAAATTTGTATTAAAAATGCTGTGAAAGATCAGAAATAGAAATCACTAAGTTATGGAGACAACATCGGAAGAAAGCCTAAGACAAAGAGTGGAACTAGATCAGGTTAAAGGGGACAGAGTTCAAGCAGAGGGAGCAGAAGTCAATGCACGTGAAGGTAAAATAGCTGGAAAATTGGTGTGGCTTCCCTTTCAAACCCCCCTTCCTTTTCCAATTTTATCTCTCATCCTGTGCAGAACTATGTGGAAAAGACAATATACCACAAAGGCAACATCGTACTGCTGAAATTCAGTACTATTCCAGAAAGAACTAAAAGCTTGTGCTTAGTTTCTCCTGGACTTTGCTGCTGACACATTTTCCCTTTGCTACTTTGATCTATATCCTTTCACTGTAATAAACTATAACTGTGGGTATAACAGCTTCTGAGCTCGAGGAGTCATTCTAGTGATGGAATTATCATGCCTGAGGGTGCCTCCAACACAATTTCTTCAATCCTTAAAATTATAAGCAGGAAAGAAAAAAGTTGTACATGTACATGTAAAAATATGTACATGTTGAAATGCACTTTACATGCTGAAATACATGCTGGTCTTCTTTAGGCTAGTTTGAGGACATCCCATGAAGTCTGCTGCCCACTGATGAGAAGTCTTGACTCAGCAGCTTGGGCCCAGAAGGCCCTTGCCACCCTGTGGATATTTCTGTTTCCATGGGATAACTTCCTAGAGAGTGGGGAGTCATTCTTCAGTCCCTGGGATTCAAGGAGCTGATAATATTCTTGTTAGTTTAAAGGAGAAGTCATATTTGGAAGTAGATTGACTCCATGGAGGTGGAACAATGAAATATGTACCAACAGCAACTTTTACCTTTATTACTTCTATACTGTTATTTAGTCATATAATATATAGCTGCAAATCTTAGTAGATATGAACTTGGCTCCTCAGGCTTGACCACAGAAATGAATTGCCATGACAAACAGTACTACATAATTTTAAATAAATCTCAATCCTTTAACTTTTATACTCTGCCTAGGTCATTCGTCTATGTATTACTGAAATGCACATAAATGATTCAACTATAGCCTTGTACATTTTAAACTACAACCTGAAGACCACTTAAAAACTTCATGTTAAAGAAACAAAAGAATAAATATGCCCATGTCACTACTAAGTGTGTCAATGGAAATAATTTTGAGAGACCTTTGAGAATCTCCTCTAGGATACATTTAGATCTTAGATCAATGATCAATTTATAACAGTTCACACTAACCTAAGACTCCTCACTCTCCAATCCAAGCAGTTTTCATCATATTTCTCTGGTTTGAAATCTTTAATGGCATTGTATTGGCCCATCAGCCCATTTGACCTGCCCAAAAGTAAGGGTTAGGGAACTCGGAGACCTTCCCTAGGTCATACAGTTTGTGAGTCATGGAGCTGGGATTTACATGGGATACCTCAGTTTAGGCTCTTAGCCCCTCACTCAAGCCTTAAGTCACCTATAGGTAAAATGAGACAATGGGACCAGACATTCCTTAGTGTCCCATCTAACTCCACAGGGACATAAATCTGGTCAAAAGACAAAGCCTATGGGAAGAGCTGCTTGGCTACTCTTTTCTAGCTTGCTGTTAAATGACTCAGATTACTTACAGGTGGTTTATTTGTATCAAGTAGAAAGGGTGACCTTCCTTGGCTATGTGAGGTTTTAAGCCTGCTGTCTGAAATGTAGACATCAGTTATGTTTGTCCACCCACCAACTCAATACTTTCCCCCCTCTCTACATAAATCCTGGCAATATATTGAACTGAACTGTCCAACACCAATGCTCACATTTTCCCAAGCCTGCTTGCTGTCATTGGGTGTCACTCATACTTCCTAGGCTATACATGTCTGTACCTAGCAGCTGGAAGTCCACCTTCTGAAAAGAGGTCTGGAGTTGGCTGCTTTGGAATTTATCCACCTAATCTACAGCTCTCACAGTAGCAGCCCTTATGAAGAACACAATTGGAATATCCCTTCCAAGTTAATAGATATGTCTACCACCCAAGGAAGAATGAGTCCTTGTTTATATAACAAGCATTGGCTGTCAGGCATCCTCTCCAAGCTCTATCCATTATTAGACATTTCAAATGTAAACTTCTGTACCAGACTGAAGCCTGGAGTTGGCTACTTCATTCTTGGTTCATCCTATAAACAGCACGCATAGCAGCACCTCACACCAAGTACATGTTTGAAACTGCTTATTCCAAAGCATCGAATACTTTACTCACAGGCTGTTTTACCACAGAAGCATCCATTGACTGTTTTTCCATCAGACGTGACCTATGTGCTCATGCCTGTACCCAACCTCTACTCAATCATCCTGTGGATGTTAGCTTGGTTCTTCTTCTGTTCTTTGTACAGTGATGCCTCTAAGGGCCTAGTTTTCAACTTTCTCCTGTCCTGAACTTGATGTCACTCTCTTCCCACTTCCTATTACTAGGCAATTGGAAGTCAATTTCCCAAAGGAATCATTGGCCTTATGTTGCCTAAAACAATGATTTACCTGGCTTTCACAGAAGTCTCAACAGAGGTGTACAAACCTAGACTCAAAGGCTCAGGGCCAGCCTTAGTCTCCTCTTACATTCTACCTCTGCCCTCCAGTGTCTCCTACCTCTAAGACTGATGACGCTCTATATTTTTCCTGCAACCCTAAAATATCTTATACCCACAAATATATCAAATAAGCAGCATTCACAGCATATATCTGCTAAGTGAGATGTTAGATCCATTTAATGACACATCCTTTATTGGAATCCCCCTCCCTTTTTTCCATCTCCGTATGTAGTACTTAAACTTTAAGCCAGTGATCTCCAAACAGTAGATAACAATAGTAATCTCTCAATAAGTGTTATATATTATTATTATTCATAAGTCATGCATTGAGTTCAATAACTTCATCTTTGTTGACAACAATATGCAGTAGGTAGATACTGTAAAGATTTTTGCTTAGTAAGGCTCTGAGAAGGTAGGTAACCTCCCCATGGGCATTCTAACTGCAGAATGGCAATTTGAATCCAAGTCTGAGTGGCTATAAACTTCATGTTCTCTACCATTATGCCATTTTCTCTTCATAAATGTCTGAATACATAGCAAGTGATCAAGTCTCAACCTGAGAAATGATCACATACTTAAGAGATTACAGAACTAGTCAATATAAGAAAAATTGCCAGTGTAAGCTGTGTGTCATATATATACAACTGACTAAAATGGCCACTTTTAGATGGAATTATCCATTATTTTACCAAACACATTCTAAAAAGAAAAATGAAAAAAAAATGAAAAAAAAAATAAAAAAAGAAAAAGAAAAAGAAAAATGACTATGCTTCAGTTACAGGGAAAAAATGAAAAAAAAAAAAAAGAAATGCTGATGGATGAAGTAAAAGTCATAGTTTGTGTTACTGAACTAAATACTGCCTCATCTTCCCCCAGAAACTCTATCATTGGAAAATGAAGGGAAATATAGTAATAGCTCCTGAAGCAACTCCCCTCTGATGTGGAGACAGCTTTGGTTGTTGGAAGAAAATCTCTAAGAGAATAACCAAAAACTGATGTATATTGAATTTACACCACCCACAAGGGAAGATGGGAAGCTAAGTTATGGGAGTGAATTAATATTAACACAACCTTCTTGGATTATTAATATTCCATTGGAATACATCAGATTAAAATTTTGCAGTCTCCTATTAGACTTATTGAGAACTGTACTCTACTTCTCTTTAAAATTAAGTTTTAATTCCAGTATAGTTAACATACAATGTTATATTAGTTTCAGGTGTACAATATAGTGATCCAACAATTTCATACATGACCCAGTATTCATCACAAGAGGTGCACTCCTTAATCCCCATTGCCTATTCCCATTTCTCTTTATGGCATTTATCACTGTATTTTTGTTTTTGTGTGTCTAGTACATGAGTAGAAAGATACATCCATGAGGAATGAGAAGAGAATGAATGTATCTTGGGAAATATAAGGAAAATGTCTTTAAACCGAGAAAAGGTAAATTAGGCAGGTAACAAATCAGACATTTTGGTCAAATTGTTTTTGAAGAGTTTCATTATATTTATGTTGATATAATTTGCAGTAGGTCATATAGTTAGTAAGCAGTAACCTCTGAATACAGACTCTACTCTTGTGATTCCAAAGCCTATTCTCCTTCCATTATACTCTGCAACAAAAAACTGATAGGTGATGTACAAACACATGAAAGGAAGAGTTTTCCTGAAGAGTTTAGGACAATCAGCATGGAGAAAGTATCATTTAAGCTAACTCTTGAAGAATGAGCAGGAATTCTCCAAGAGGACAGAACAGGAAAGGATATTTAGAATACGTGTATTTTAAATTCACTTGTGTATGCCTTTACATGTGTAAAGGCAAGGAGGACTGATAATCTGGTGTGTGCATTCAAGGATATGCAGTTAACTGGTATGGCCAAAGAGTGGTGCCTCACAGGGCTACCAACCTTGACAAGGACTAGACCACAAAAGGTCTTATGTGCTAGACTAAGTAGTTTCAATTCCCTAGGCAATGGGATCCACTGAAGGATTCTGGTCAGGGAAATGAAAAGCTAAGAATTGTGTTTGGGGGAATGTCTGGCCTCAGTGTAGACAATGAAGAGGAGAGGAGCAAAACTTAGAAACACAAGAGCAGAGAAAGAATTTATTTCACTTTGCAGAAGTAATGGAGAGAAATAAACAAAATAGGGATTTGGAAAATCTCAATAAAACTAACAAGACCTGGCGACTGAAGGGATTTGGAACCAAGATGGAGTGGGGGTGGAGGAATTGAGGGTGAGTGACAGACCTTTAAACTCACTTGGGTTTCAGATTAAATGCTGGCATCAGTCGTCCAGAGAGACAATACATGAGCAGTAGTGGGTCCGGAGGTGGTGGGAATGTAGTTTTGAGAGCAGAATGGAATCAGCTTGAGAATCTGATTGGGCTTGAATCTCAGTTTTGCCACATAAACTTAGTCAAGTTATTTAACCACCTTGAGCTTTGTTTTTCATCCATAACAGGTCTACCTAACGCACCTACCTCAGCATTTACACAGCATTGCTGAAAAGTTTCACTGAGAAAATATCTACCATGTAGTTTGCAAAATGGCTGGCTCATTTAGTAGAAGCAACAAGCAAAACAAAACAAAACAAAACAAAAACCAATAAAACATACATTGGACTTACTGAGAGTTTGAGGTTCCAGTAACATATGTATACATAGTTCCAGTAACATATGTCTACATAGAAGTCTGTTAAAATCAAGATGACTCTGTTCCAAGCATATGTGGTCTTCCCAGGGACCCTGGAAGAGCATAAAAATCAAGGATCTTTGATTTGTTCCTAAATAGTTTTCCTTTGGGGTAAAATAGGGTTTCCTTGCTAAATATAATACAAAATATTCACAGAAAATTTAAAACAGAAAAACACAAAGAAAAATTATTGAACTTCCACAAATCCTCACCACATATAACCACTGCTAACATTTTGGTGTATTTCTCCCCCCCCCCTTTTTTTTTCCTATTCTGATATTCTATTCTATTGACAGGCATCTGTATTTCTGTGGAAGCATCATATTGTTACGGTATAATTTAGGTATTAATATCGTACGGTAGAAATTCTTCATTTATTATTTCAACTTCAAACATTTTTTGGCTAGTCTAATATATTTAGTCTTTTAGACACACTTGAAAATTTTTGTCAAGTTGCAGAAATTCTACTTAGATATTTCTCTGGAATTATGTTAAATTTACAAATTAATTTTTGGAGGATGGACATTTTATAACATTGAGCCTCCGAATCTAGGGGTGTGATATATCTCTCTACTAATGCAAGACATTTTATAACTATGTAGCCTTGGAATGGTATTTAGCTTTTGTGTGACTGCATTTCCTGTAACTAAAAAATTGTGCACATCGCAATGTAATACATGTAGTTTGAACATGCAGCCCGAAGTAGTTTGAACAGCATCTAGCATAGAACGAGTGTTCAAAAACTGTTATGTTGGTTTCGTTGTTATTTCCTCCAGAAAAGTTGATAGTTTTCTTCGTTTAGTCCCTAGGTATTTTTCATTATGCTTACTCCTGAAATTTTGTGGGTTTTTTGCCTTTATTGGTAATATTGCAGGATAAAATAAAGGCTCCCCAATTAGGCTTAAATTGCAAAACAATGAATAATTTATGTTCCATGCAATACTTGGGATACGCACTAAAAAAATTATTCGTGGTTCCTCTCAAATTCAAACTTAACTGGGCCACCTGAATGATTTTTTTTTCTTTTTTTTTTTTTTAAACCTGGCAAAGCTATGCTATTGGGAATGCAATATTGTCCATTGTTGCTTTGACTAATGATTGTGGGGAAATAGAGGAGACTTTCCTTAACTTTTATTACTATTTCATTCTGAAAACATCAACATGAACCATATTATCTGGAGGACTTCTTCAGACACACATTCCCAGGCCTTAACCTCAGATCCTTTGATTCACTAAGTTAGAGATGGAGCCTGAGAACTTCCCCTGTAACTCTCCTATGTGATGCTGATGCTACTGGTTCAGGGACTACACTATGTGAATTGCTGCCTTCAGTGGAACTCCTAGTTCTTATTTCTTATATTTTATTAATAGGTTCTCTTGGTTTAGTTCCATTTTGTTTTGGTAATGAGTGAAATCATTTTCAATTAATAATAATATTGGCTTCAGATGCCTGACAATTAAAATTTTCTTTTTCTAGTGTCTCATGTTGCTTTAACTTTCAAGGTGATGCCAAATTATGGTCAGAGCGTGTGTTCTTGCCTTTTTCCCATCTTTTATTTTTTTATTTGTTTTGCCTTTTTCCCATCTTGAATGGGGATGTTCCTAGTTTTTCTAGAGAGAATGAGTGATTTTTAAGTCACCTTCTTCTTGGTTTAATAAAAAGCTTAATGTCTTTTAACGTTTATCAATATAATCATACTTTCTCCATTGTCCTAGATATCCATGATATTGTGTAAAAAAAACAGACAGGGTCCAAATTGTCCAGAACCCTAAAGACCATGAAGAGGATTTTTTTCTTTATCTTTCAAGCATGGGCTTACAGGAAGGATTGTTATGATCAGATCTGGATCCCAAAAAGATCCTTCTAGCTGCTGCAGTGACTACAGATTGATTTTGTATATTGTATAATCAGTCATTTTCATTCCACCACTTATTAGCCCATCACCATAGATAAATTTATTTGACTGTCAAAAGCCTCAGTTTTTTCATCTGTAAATTTGGGATAATATTGACTTCATTCACTCAACAAATACATACTGATCACCCACCGTTTTCCAGACACTGATATTTCATAAATTTTTAAATGAGGATTAAATGGGACAACCCTGTGTAAATTCTCAGTGCCTGGCAGAGAGTAAGTGCTCAATAAATGTTTGTTATTGTTATGGTGTTTTATAGCCTTATAATCATGAATTGGGAAACTTGCCTCCTTTTTTCATACTCTGGAAGTATTTGCATATTAGAGAGTAGTATAGTCTTATGGCCAAGGGTGAGCACTGTCCCACCAGACAACATGAATTCTGTATTTCCTTCTATTACTTACTAGCTATGGGGCCTTAATGTCTTCAGTAAAAGGAGGATAATAAAAATAAAAGTACCTATCTCACATGGCTATTATGAAAATTAAATAAATACCTGCACATAAAGCACTTAGAACAGTTTTCGGTGCAAGACCATACTCCTTCAAAATTAGTTTTATACGTTGCTTATTGACTTATGTAAATGACATATTTTATGTGTCTTTTTTTTTCCATTAAAAGGTCTTATGCCACAGAAAAGCTAAGAAAAGTCTAATGCAAGGTAAATATACATAAATGTTTCATATATTATCTATGTTTCAAATATTATATATACTTATACATATTCATTATATGTATTTCAAAAGTGTACATATTTCAATTGTTATTTGATAAACAAAGAATTCAAACTTACCAAGAACAATTTTATTCAATAACATATATTTATATAGAACTCTTTCCATGCAAACAAAACTTTCCATAATACTCCCAGAAATAGGCACAAAGACTACAGCTGTTTGAGCATACGTATTAATCCTATGCATTTTGCAGATAAATCAGGGGCCCTCCCTTCCATTACTTGATTTCGGCATTTAGTTTCTGCATAGTTTGTGCTGTTGCTAGCTTCAGAAATTCCTTTGGCTTTGTTCTCATCACTCCAGATGTCTTTTGCTTTGCAATCAGACATCCTTGGTTAACCCAAAAGCCCCTTCTTCATTTTTCTGCTTAGATCAAATTGCTAATTGTTCCAGTAGGCTGATAGAAATGAGCCTGGAGCTCAGGGAAAAGGTCTGGTCATTAGAGAAGGACTCTGGAGGCAGCCTGTGTGCATAGTGGTTGATGCTGCAGAGCTGGATGAGAATATCAAGAGCAGGAGAGAACAGGATGAGAGAGACAACTCCGGAGAACTTCAATGTGTAAATTTCTCAAAGAGGACAAGGGAGAAAGAAACTTTTTTTTAAAAAGATTTATTTATTTATTTATTTATTTATTCATGAGACACACACAGAGAGAGGCAGAGACATAGACACAGGCAGGAGCAGGCTCCCTGCAGGGAGCCGGATGTGGGACTCGATCCTGGAGCCCGGGATCATGCCCTGAGCCAAAGGCAGACACTCAACCGCTGAGCCACCCAGGCATTTCCAGAAATAAACTTTTTTTTAAATGTTATTCAAGACAATCAAAGGGGGTAGGGAAGGGCTTGGTGATGCTGGAAGATGGAATTTTGTTGTTTTCATTTTGCTTTGTTTGGTTTTTACCATTATATATAGGCTTTATATTTCTGCCTAAAAGCCAAACTAGTCTGAAAATTTTACTGGAGAAGAGTTTACCTTCGGATGAGTTGAATAAGAGAATACGAATTTTTTTTTAAGCATGAGCTACTTTCTTGAGACTGACTACATTCCAGTAATTTATAGCATACCTTTGTGATTCAGTTTAGTCAGAAATACATCGTAATTATAACGCTGTTTTTGTGCATACACTGATAGCAGGTGTTAAGTAAAGAATCTTCACCATATTAAAAAAAAAAAGTCCAATAAGACTTGAACTTCATTGTTTTTGACAGCTCATAGATAGAGCAACTGTGATACTTAGTGGACATAAATCATCTATCATCAGAAAGTCTAATGCATTTAGTCTTTTCACACCAAGAAATTATCTTTTGTGGTTGACTGCCTCACTGAATTTAAGTTTACAAATTTTAAGAGTGTTCAGAAGGACTGGGGTGATTGCCTATAAGGATGGGCTAATCTGAACCAACCTAAAAAAAAGATGCAAAAGATGGGAGACGAGCTGAATCGCAAACAGAATAAACTTATGATAAGGCAGGACTTCTGGTCTTTTTGTTACTGTTGCTACTGCTATTGATAATGTTTTGTCATTTTGAAGAAAATGAAAAGAAAGGGTCCCCTGGGTGGCTCAGCAGTTGAGCCTCTGCCTTCGCTCAGGGCCTGATCCCAGGATCCGGGATCGAGTCCCACTCTGCCTCTCTCGCTCTCTCTCTGTGTCTCTCATGAATAAATAAATAAATCTTTTAAAAAATTGAAAAGAAAATTCTGCTCTACTCTCAATCATTCAGAAAACGTGTCTGGAATACGGGAGCAATTTTGACTCCTGTTGTCAGTGAGGGGAAAATATATATTAATAATAAAAACACAGAAGGCTTCCGTGCTGGGTTAGAAAAAGCAAAGTAACTTCCAGAGGGTTTTTATTAAAGGACAATGCACCTAATATGTCAAAGAAGCATAATTACTCTAACGGAAGGCCAGCCAAGAGCACATTTTGTCTATTTAAAAATAGTTCCTCCGTCTGTCACCTTACATTTCTGCCTATTTGCGTAGTCCAATTAGCTTCGTTTTGAATTGCCTCCACCTTTCTTCTTTCCCCTCTATTTGATAACTCTCCTTTAATTGCAAAGAGGCTGCATTCTCTCTTAGGAGACTTTTGAATTGTAATAATATAGTATTAGCTATCTTTAGAGAAAAAGCAAGTACTGATTGAAAATCAGTCTTGTTTGTGTTCCTCCGAGTTGCCCTGTTTCTTCCTCTACTTCCATTTCAGAGTTCAAGATATGGTTTTTACGGGCATAACTTTTTTTTTTTTTTCGGGCATAACTTTTTTAAAGAAAGCTGCTAATAAGCAAATTACTCTATTCTGACAACATTCTTGGAGAACGGCAATAAACACCTTTAGAACAATCACAATCACACTCTGCAGGTGTGTGATTCTTTACACTCCACCCGGATCCTTGACAACAAACTTTTCAGGTGTGGGATTTTCATTAGGAGAAATCACATTACATTAGAAGAGGGCGAAGGGATCAGCTGTGATCACATACCCAGTAGATGACTGAGCCAGGGATGGAATCTATGGCTCCAGATTCCCACCCAGGTGCTCTCTCTTTGCTTAAATCTGAAACGGATCCCTCCCAACCCCCCACGGTTCTTAAATGATGATCACCTGTATTTAGCTGGGTGTTTTATCGGCCTCCTGACACTACTTGCCCAGTGTGTCTATTAGAAACGCGACATCTCGGCAGTTGTGGGTACAGTCAAGAAGAGACAAGAGGATCTGCACACCGAAACAGATGGCATTTGAACACATGAAAAGAGAATCATCAGTCGGACAATGCTTTGGTTCTAGGGGCAGCCGCTGCCAGTAGAGACAATAACATCACTTGTAACACTGATGGCAGCAGTAGGCAGGATTCAATGTCAGATCTTCATGTAAGTCAACACCCCAGGGAGGGAAGACACATGTGGGGGGCATCCCATGACTAAAGGACAACTGCTACCAACCACAGGGAGACTTGGAGAGACATTCCAAGTACGATAGCAATTAGAGGGCTGGGAGTGAGAAGCAGCAGAGGAAGAGGAAACAGCTTGAAAATATACTTCCACTCATCTCTGGCACATCTCTCTGGATATCTATCACTTATCAGTGTCATTCACATCACAACAACAAATGGCTTTAGAAATAATCAGGCTGCCATGTACTGAGAGGGTCAAGGGAGGCAGAAAGCATGGCTGCGTGTGTAGAATTTGAGTTTGGGTGTCATATAGTTTCAGATGCTGCCTCTGCTATTTTCCAGCTGTGTGACTGTGAGCAAATAAATCACTTAGATCCCTGGACCTTTGTTTTCTTAGCTGTCAGATGGACATAATAATACCTGGGTCAGGGGCACCTGGGTGGCTTGGTTGGTTAAGTGTCTGCCTTTGGCTCAGGTCCCGGCACTGAGCCCCCCATCCGGCTCCCTGCTCAGTGGGGAGTCTGCTCCTCCCTCTGTCCCTCATCCCACTCTCATGCTCTCTCTCACTCTCAATCTCTCTCTCTCTCTCTCTCAAAATAAATTAATAAAATCTTTTAAAAAAATAATACCTGGGTCAAAGGTAATCTTATTTGCTCATATCATAATGTCATTCCCCCCAACCTCCAATATTTATGGATATTATGGAATGAGATGCTCAAGAGACTGAGCATGTGGGGGGTGGGGGTGTGAGTGAGGGACGAGAGGTGTTGCTATTATTTAATAGACCATTTGACACATTCCAGGCACTGTCCAAAGTTCTTACATATTAAACCACTGATCCCTAGTAACATCTCCCCATCTCTGATTTACAGATGGAAATCTGAGACAAGAAGTTAGATGAATTGTCTCAGGCCATAGAGCTATTAAATGGTAGAGACAGAATTTAAACCCAGAAGTCTTTTAGCCTCAATGCTAACTACATGGCTTTCCCCCCAATCTTTTATTTTAACACAATTTGTTGCCTGACTGCATGCAACAAACCAGGAGCTCCTTTTGAGTTTTACCAAACATCGAGGTCAGATAGTCACAAATTGTCCTCACATTCTACCTTATTCATTATAAAACTTATTCGTTGTTAGAGCAAAATACCACATCCTGGAAATTTATTACTTGCTCAGAACAATGAGTGTCTGGTTCTATTGTTATAACATTTCTTTTAGAGAATATTCTTTAAAATGAGTTTAATTTCCACATGATTATTATTTTATTTGAATCTAATTACTGAAGTCTCCATTGACTTGCATGAAGTTCTCTCCTTAGGCATCTGACCTGTTTTTACAGTAAATTCAAAAGTCTCCTTTTTCAAAAAGACTTCATTTCTCTAATGCAATGTATCCACCCCCTTTCCTTCCCTACCCTACCACCACAAGAAGAAAAGCCAATACTCTCTTTAGAACTCACTCCTGTTCTTCTTTCCTGGCATCATCAGGCAACGATCCTATGTCTTGTTTGGCCCTTGTTTCAAAACAGACAAATAGAAAACTGTATCTCCGCACATGAAATAACTATTTAGAAAATATTTAAAGTTAATATATTTTTTAATATGTATGATGCTAAAAGAGTAGCACCTTCAACCTACTTCAAGCTTAGCACACTCAGTTGGGCTGCTGGAGTATCCTTAGGGATCCAAGTGATATTTAAAGTGGTTTTATCTTGCAATTCTTATCAATGTAGACTCATCAAAACATCAATGATATCCCTTGCTTATGTTTGTGAATTCATTTTAAATCAACATTATACAGAATTACTTTTCCATATTATAAGGGGCCTCTGGGTTATTATTTTTTTTGTGAGTATAAGTACATATATCCATTCAATATTTATTGAGCACATTGTAAGTGCCATACAATGGGCAAGGTACAATATGCTAAAATATATAATCCAGCAATAATTAAAATTAGTATATTTTAAGAGATGTTGTTCTCATGCTTGGTTAACTCTCAGGAATGAAAAGTACATGACCTTTAATATGTCTCTCTCTCTCTCTCTCTCTCTCTCTCTCACACGCACACACACCTCTGACCGTGATTGACACTGGTAATCAATCATGCTGATCTTTTCCAATGAGACTTGACAAAGTCTCAGAATCCTCAATCCTGTGGAGTAGGCAGCTAATATCATTGATTAGAGTTCACACAATAGATGAAACCTGTTTGCATCCCTACTATTGCTAAAAATGATCCTCTATATCCATTTTTAAAAGGTCAATCTTTTGAAGACTATTATAAAAGACTACAATGAACAGAATCATACAAACTAGCTTAGCTGATGACAATGGTTTATCCTAAACATTAGCAAGATCTATTACATAATATTTTAAAACCATAGCAACAAAAATGGAATCTGAGACAGTGAGACTACTTTGATTACATAAATTCCTCTGTATGTTTTCCAGGAGCTCAATAAAGAATTATATACGAAGATCAGTGTCCCCCAAAGTTCAATGGAAGACTGTACAGAGACCCCAAGTAGTCTATACCTAGAAAGGGCAACCAAGTATTTTCACCAATTCCTTGAAATTTAGGAAAGCTTTGTGATGAAAACATTAAGAATCTGAAAGTTGTGGATAAGCGGTCAAATAAAAAAATAATATCAGATCTCTCTGGAAATATATCAATGCATAGAAAAATAAGGAAAGGAAAATGATCAACCAGAGTGCAAGTCATGGGTCCCTTCAGTGATGTTTGAAATATGAGGATGTTCCAGGAACTGACCCCAAGAAGAACCCAGAAGTGTAGACTCAGATCTAATAATTAAAGAAAAAGGTGTACTTCATTTATAATAAAGGAATTCAGATGAAAACGATAATACAATATCATTTTGAGTAATAAAAGCAGGATCATTTTGAATATGCTAGTAAGCCTGGTGAACATACAGGCTTTGTTAACAGGTGAGACCATAAATTGGGAAAATCTTCATGGGAAACAATATGACACTATCAAGATGGGCATGAAGGAGGGCACGTGAGGGGATGAGCACTGGGTGTTCTATGCCACTGATGTATTATTGAAAACTACATCTGAAACTAATGATGTATTATATGTTGGCTAATTGAATTTAAACAAAAAGAATATTGAAAAAATTCATATCATTTAAGTTAGTTTTGCCACATTTTAGGAAATCTGTTCAAGAGAAATAGAAATGAAGAGACTTACAGGTTACTATAGTATTATTTATGAAACAAAACTTCAGAGAAAATGGAATTTGAAACATAGGAAATGGTTACATATATTAACCCACATCATACAGTAGAATAATACTAAATACGGTAGTTTCAAAAAGATGGTAATGGAATTAAAAAATGCTTGTTATTATATATTTTAAAAAATATACCAGACATGATGGTTTACACAGTATGATCTTCACTATGACATAATATAGAAAGAAAAAAAAATATTGCCAAGATGTTAACCATAGTTACCTCTGGGTAATGAATTTCTAGAGTTTTTTTTTTAAAGGTTTTATTTATTTATTCATGAGAGACACAGAGAGAGAGAGAGGCAGAGACCCAGGCAGAGGGAGAAGCAGGCTCCATGCAGGGAGCCCGACGTGGGACTCGATCCCGGGTCTCCAGGATCAGGCCCTGGGCTGAAGGCGGTGCTAAACCGCTGAGTCACCCAGGGATCCCCTGAGTTTTTTTTGTTTGTTTGTTTTTGTTTTTCAAGATGGCAGAATAAGTGCCCATGGAAAAAATTTAAAGCTAGCAGAGCATCAAAAGAGATTGGTTTTGAAATATTACTTGGACTGATAACAGACTTCTCGTCAGCAGCAATAAATGTCAGAAGACAATCACATAATGTCTTCAAACTGCTGAGGTAAAATATCTCACGAAATAGAATTATATATTCAGCTAAACTGTCATTCAAGAGTGAGGGAGTAATGAAAATTTCAGCAGATAAACAGAAAACTGAAAGACTCTGGGAAAAAATACAAAACCAAACAAAAACAAAACCCGATTTTATTCCAACATAAAGAAAAATGAACTCTTAGAAATAAGATGAGGAAACAAAGATGAGGAAAGAATCATAACAAAAAAACCATTAGTAATTTAAAAATTGACAATAAAAGTATAAAAATTAATACAATATAAAAGTTCTCTTTACTAATTCAATTTTTTAGTTTAACTGATATTCTTAATTCCTTTTTCTTTTTTTTTTAAAGATTCTATTTATTCATTCATGAGAGAGAGAGAGAGAGAGAGAGAGGGGCAGAGACACAGGCAGAGGGAGAAGCAGGCTCTATGCAGGGACCCCGATGGGGGACTCAATCCGGGACCCCAGGATCACACCCTGAACCAAAGGCAGATGCTAAACCGCTGAGCCACCCAGACATCCCCATATTCTTCATTCCTGTTATAAAATCTTCCAATTCTTGCTTGATGCCCACAGCACATACACACTTGTGCTCCCTACTGTGCAGCTGCATGCTGCCGAGTGTCAGTTGTATTTCATCTTAAAACCTGTGTGAGTTGTTTTTATTATCATAATTACATAAATTAATAGATTATTACATTCGCTTTATGAAAAAAGGGGGTTGTTTCTGTGGAAACTGGATAGAATTCTTTGGAAAAACCTCATAGAAGGGAGTTATTTTAGGGGGAAAAAAAAAACCCTGTCAACTTAGATCTGTTTTAGACAAGTGTAAAATCTTGACAAAAATAATGTCAAACATCCAGAAGGATTCCACATGCACATTGCTTAAATTCTCACTCCACTCAAAAGGCACAGGTGGGCCACACTCAAAGGAATTATACAAAGAAAATGTTGGATCTGTCAAATTTTTTTCTTTCTTTCTGCATGGATAGTGAGGATCTTAAGGGTTTTTTTTTCTTTTAATTTATTAACATAATGAGTTACATTGACTAACTTTTGAATATTAAACCAGCCTTGTATTCCTGGGATAAACTCCACTTGATGGTGATTTATTGTCCTTTTCTTTTTTTTTAATTTTTATTATTTTTTATTTATTTATGATAGTCACAGAGAGAGAGGCAGAGGCACAGGCAGAGGGAGAAGCAGGCTCCATGCACCGGGAGCCCAATGTGGGATCCGATCCCGGGTCTCCAGGATCGCGCCCTGGGCCAAAGGCAGGCGCCAAACCGCTGCGCCACCCAGGGATCCCTATTGTCCTTTTCATAAATATTCTAAAATGATTTGCTAAAATTATGTACACAATTGTATTAGATTATAGCTGACTTTTCTTCTAACGCCTTTGACTGGTTTGATACCAGGGTAATGATAGCCTTCCAGAATGAACTGGGAAATGTTCTCTCCTCTTCATTTTTCTGGAAGATAATCATATCTGAGTCTAGAATTTTCTTTTTTGGAAGGTTTCTAACCATAAGTTTCATTTAATAGACATAAAGTTATATCATTTATCGGATTCTTCTGAAGTAAGCTTTCATAGGTTGTGTCTTTCAAGGAATTTGCCCATTCCAATCTAATTGTCAACTTCACGGGCATAAAGTTCTTAAAAATTCCTGTATTAATTAATGTCTGTTGAATCTGTAGTTAAGCCACTTCTCTCATTCCTGACATTGGTAATCTGTGTCTACTCCCCTTTTTTTGGCTAATCAGTCTGCCTATTGGGTTATCTATTTTATTGAGCTTTAGACTCTGCTTTTGGGATTGTCAACTGTTTTGCTATTTTTTATTTCATTGATTTTTGCTCTGATTTTCTATCAGTTACTTTTTTTCTATCAGTTACATTCTTCTATTTACTTTAAATTTCATTTGTTTCCCCTTTGTAATTTATTATGGTGGAAATTAAGGGCATTTATTTGAAACCTTTCTTCCCTTCTAATGCAGGCATTTAACGCAATCTATTTCTATGTACTACTTTAGAGGCATTCTTCAAATTTTGCTATCTTATGGTTTAATTTTCATTCATTTAAAATATTTTCTAACTTTCTTTTGATTTTTAAAAAGATTTTAATTATTTATTCATGATAAACACACATAGAGAGACAGAGACACAGGCAGAGAGAGAAGCAGGATCCCCATGGGGAGCCCAATGGGGGCTCAATCCCAGGACTCCAGGATCACAACCTGAGCCAAAGGCAACTACTGAGCCACCCAAGCTCAACTACTGAGCCACCCAAGCACCCCCCTTTTGAATTATTTTTGAACCATCATTTAAGTAGAAGTATTTTATCCTCTAAGTATTAGTAGATGTTTTAGACAAAGTTCATTGTTCATCACTGATTTCGAATTTAATTCTATTTCTCAGAAAACGTGTATTGTATGTCTTTAATTCTTTTAATTTACTAAAACTGTTTTTTTTATAGAACACAATACAGTCTATTTTGGTAATTGTCCTGTGTACCTTTGAAAAGAATGTTTTATGCAAATGTTGGTGCTCTGTAAATGTCAGTGAAGATGAATTTTTTGATAGTGTCGTTCAAGTAATATATAGTCTTACTGATTTTCTGTCTCTTTTATCAATTATTGAGAGAGGGGTATTGAAATTTCTGATTATAATTGTGAATTTCTCATTGAAGCTCTATCAGGTTGTGATGCATGTAGTTTTAAGCTCTATTATTATATGTATAAATATTTATGATTTTCATGTTCTTCTGATGAATTAATCCCTGAATTATTATGAAAGATCTTTGTCCTTAATAATACTCTTTACTGTAAAATCTAACTTATATTTATAGGTACTGTAGCTTTTTTTTGATCATATGTTTGATATATATTTTCTTCTCAATTTTAACCTATTATTGTCTTTATATTTAATGTTCATTTATTTTTTTATTTAAATTCAATTAGTCAACATATAGTACATACTTAGTTTCAGATGTAGTGTTCAGTAATTCATCAGTTATGTATATCACCCAGTGCTCCTCACATCTTGTGCTCTCCTTAATGCCCATCACCCAATTGCCCCAGCCTCCTACCCATCTCCCCTCCAGTAATCCTCAGTTTGTTTCCTAGAGTTGAGTCTCTCATGTTTTTTTTTTTTTCTCTCCCTGACAACTTCCCCTTCAATTTTCTCTTCCATACTCTATGGTCCCCTGTATGATTTCTTATATTCCACATATGAGTGAAAACATATAATAATGGTCTTTCTCTGTTTGACTTATGTTGCTCAGCATAATACCCTCCTGTTCCATCCACGTTGATGTAAATGGTAAGTATTCATCCTTTCTGATGGTTGAGTAATATTCCATTGTGTGTGTGTGTTCACACATGGAATATTGTGAATACTACATTTGTATCGTTGGGTTAAATGCCTAGTAGTAGTGCAATTGCTGGGTCATATGGTAGCTCTATTTTTAACTTCATGAGGACCATCAGTACTATTTTCCAGAGTGGCTGCACCATCTTGCATTCCCACCAAACAGTGTGAGAGGGCTGCCCTTTCTCCACATCCTTGCCAACATCTTTTGTTTCCTGACTTGTTCATTTTAGCCATTCTGACTGGTGTAAGGTGGTATCAAACCAAATCATGGTTTTGATTTGTATTCCCATGATGCCAAGTGATTAGAGAATTTTTTATGTGTCTGTTGGCCATGTGTATGTCTTCTTTGGAGAAATTTCTGTTCATATCTTCTGCCCATTTCTGGACTGCATTCTTTGTTTTTTGAGTGTTGAGTTTGGTAAATTCTTTATAGATCTTGGATACTAGCCCTTTATCTGATGTGTCATTTGAAAATATCTTCTCCCATTCCAAAGGCTGCCTTTTAGTTTAATTGACTGTTTCCTTTGCTGTGCAGAAGCTTTTTATCTTGATGAAGTCCCAAAAGTTCATTTTAATTTTTGTTTTCCTCACCTTTGGAGATATGTCTACCAAGAAGTTCTGGCTGAGGTTGAAGAGGTTGCCGCCTCTGTTCTTCCCTAGGATTTTGATGAACTCCTGTCCCACATTTAGGTCTTTTATCCATTTTGAGTTTATCTTTGTGTAAGGTGTAAGAGAATAGTCCAGTTTTATTCTTCTACATGTGGATGTCCAATTTTCCTAGCACCATTTATTGAAGAGACTGTCTTTTTTCCATGGGATATTTTTTCCTGCTTTGTGGAAGATTCGTTAACTACAGAGTTGAGAGTCCATTTCTGGGTTCCCTATTCTGTTCTATTGATTTATGTGTCTGTTTTTGTGCCAGTACCATACTGTCTTGATGATTACAGCTTTGTAATACAGCTTGAAGTCCGGCATTGTGATGGCACCAGCTTTGGTTTTCCTTTTCAACATTACTCTGGCTATTTGGGGTCTTTTCTGATTTCATACAAATTTTAGGATTTTTTTGTTCCAGCTCTGTGAAAAGTGCTGATGATATTTCGATAGGGATTGCATTGAATGTGTAGTTTGCTCTGGGTATCATAGACATTTGAACAATATTTAGTCTCCCAATCCATAAGCATGGAATGTTTTTCCATTTCTTTGTGTCTTCCTCAATTTCTTTCATAGATGTTCTGTAGTTTTTAGAGTACAGATCCTTTACCTCATTGGTTAGGTTTATTCCTAGGTATCTAATGGATTTTGGTGCAATTGTAAATGGGGTCTACTCTTTAATTTCTCTTTCTTCTGTCTCATTGTTAGTATATAGAAATGCAATTGATTTCTGTGCATTTACCTTATATCCTGCCACATTGCTGAATTCCTGTATGAGTTCTAGCAATTTTGCAGCAAAGTCTTTCGGGGTTTCCACATAAAGTATCATGTCATCTGAAAAGAGGGAGAGTTCGACTTCTTCTTTGCCAATATGAATGCCTTTCAAATTTGTTTTGTTGTCTGATTGCTGAGGATGGGACTTCCAGTACTATGTTGAACCGCAGTGGTGAGAGTGGGCATCCCTGTCGTGTTCCTGACCTTAGGGGAAAAGCTGTGAGTTTTTCCCCATTGAGAATGATATTCACTGTGGGCTTTTTGTAGATGGTTTTTATGATATTGAGGTATGTTCCCTCTATCCCTACACTGTGGAGAGGTTTTTTTTAAGATTTTATTTATTTATTAATGAGAGACACACACAGAGAGAGAAAGAGAGAGAGAGTCGCAGAGACACAGGCAGAGGGAGAAGCAGGCTCCATGCAGGGAACCTGATGTGGGACTTGATCCCAGGTCTCCAGGATCAGGCCCTGGACTGAAGGTGGCGCTAAACTGTTGAGCCACCTGGGGCCACCCATGTGGAGAGTTTTAATCAAGAAAAGATGCTGTATTTTGCCAAATGCTTTCTCTGCATCAAATGAAAGGATCAGATGGTTCTTTTATTAATGTGATATATCTTTTATTTTTTTTTATTTCTTTCTTTTATTAATGTGATATATCACACTGATTGATTTGCAAATGTTGAACCACCCTTGCAGCCCGGGAATAAATCCCACTTGGTCATGGTGAATAATCCTTTTAATGTACTGTTGGATCCTGTTGGCTAGTATTTTGTTGAGAATTTGGCATCCATGTTCATCAGGGATACTGCTCCATAGTTCTCCTTTTTGATGGGGTCTTTGTCTGGTTTTGGGATCAATGTAATGCTGGTGTCATAGAACGAGTTTGCAAGTTTTCCTTCCATTTCCTTCTATTACTATTTTTTTGAAACAACTTCAGAAGAATAGGTATTATTTCTTCTTTAAATGTTTGGCAGAAATCCCCCAGAAGTTATGTGGCCCTGGACTCAGGTTTTTGATTATTGCTTCAGTTTCCTTGCTGGTTATGGACCTGTTCAGATTTTCTATGTCTTCCTGTTTCAGTTTTGGTAGTTTGTAATTTTCCATGAATGCATCCGTTTCTCCCAGGTTGCCTAATTTGTTAGCATATAGTTGCTAATAATATGTTCTTATTCTGTATGCTCTAATCTTTATTATTTCTCTTCTCCTGCTTGGTTGTAGGCTTTATTTGCTGTTTTTTCTCCAGCTTCTTTAGGTGTAAGTTTAGCTTGTGTATTTGAGATTTTTCTAATTTTTTAGGAGAGACTTTTATTGCAATGCACTTCCCTCTTAGGACTGCCTTTGCTGTATCCCAAAAGTTTTGAACCTTTGTGTTTTCATTTTCATTCATTTCCATGAGTTTTTATTTTTTCCTTTAATTTCCTAATTGACGCATTCATTCCTTAGTAAGATGCTCTGTAACTTCCAAGTGTTTGAGTTCCTTCCAAATTTCCTCTTGTGATTGAGTTCCAAAGTTTCAAAGCATTGTGGTCTGAAAATATTCAGGGAATAATCTCAGGCTTTGGGTATCAGTTGGGACCTGATTTGTGACCCAGTATGTGATCTATTCTGGAGAAATTTCCATGTGCACTTGAGAAGAATGTGTATTTTGTTGTTTTAGAGTGGAATGCTCTGTATATATCTGTGAAGTCCATCTGGTCCAGTGTGTCATTCAAAGCCCTTTTTTTCCCGGAAAGCCCTGGTGGCTCAGCAGTTTAGCACTGCCTACAGCCCAGGACGTGATCCTGGAGACCTGGGATTGAGTCCCACTTCAGGCCTCTGCATGAAGCCTGCTTCTCCCTCTGCCTGTGTCTCTGCCTCTCTCTCTCTCTCTCTCTCTCCTCTCTGTGTATTTTCATGAATAAATAAATACAATCTTAAAAAAAAAAGCCCTTTTTTTCCTGTTGATCTTCTGGTTAGATAATCTGTCCACTGCTCTGAGTGGGGTACTGAAGTCCTCTAATATTATTATATTATTGTCAATGAGTTCCCTTAATTTAGTTATTAGTTGATTGATATAATTGGCTGCTCCCAAATTAGTAGCATAATTATTTATAATTGTTAGATCTTATTTGATAGAGGCTTTAAGTATGATATAGTGTCCCCCTTCATATCTTAGTACAGTCTTTGGTTTAAAATCTAATTTTTCTTATAGGATTGCTACCCCTGATTTCTTGTGAGGTCCATTAGCATGATAAATGGTTCTGGACCTCATGGGGGGTCCACCTCCTTACTTTCAGTCTGAAGGTATCTCTCTGCCTAAAATTAATCTCTTGCAGACAGCATATGAATGAATCTTGTTTTTTTTTTTTAATCCAATCTGATACCTTGTGTCTTTGGATAGGACAATTTAACCCATTTACATCCAGAGTAATTATTGAAAGATATTTAGTGTCATTGTGTTACCTGTAAAGTCTCTATTTCTGTAGATTGTCTCTGTTTCTTTCTGGCTTATGTTACTCTTGGGCTCTCTCTTTGCTTACAGGATCCCCTTTAATATTTCTTGCAGGGCTGGCTTAGTGGTGACATTTCTTTCAGTTTCTGTCTGTCCTGGAAGCTCTTTATCTCTCCTTCCATTCTGAATAACAGTCTTGCTGGGTAAAGTATTCTTGGCTGCATGTTTTTCTCATTTAGTACCTTGAATATATCATGCCAGCCCTTTCTGGCTTGCCTGGTCTCTGTGGGTAGGTTTGTTGCCAGTCTAGTGTGCCCACCATTGTAGGTTAAGAACCTTTTGTCTCGAGCTGCTTTAAGGATTTTCTCTTTATCTCTGAAATTTGCAAGCTTCACTATTATATGCCAAAGTGTTGATCTATTTTTATTGATTTTGGAAGGGGTCCTCCCTACCTCTTGGACATGAATACCTGTTTCCTTCCCCAGATTAGGGAAGTTCCCAGCTATGATTTACTCAAATATAACTTCTGACCCCCACTCTCTCTTTCTTCTCCCTCAGGGATTCCAATAAATTTTTTTTTTGTTCTATGGCATTACTGATTTCTCAAAGCCTCCCCTCATGTAACATTTGTTGTTTTTCTCTCTTTTCCTCAGGTTCTTTCCTTAGCATCAACTTGTCTACTATATCACTTACTCTCTTTTCTGCCTCATTTATCCTAGTTGTTAGAGAATCCAATTTAGATTGCATCTCAGTTGGAGTATTTTTAATTTCAGCCTAATTCAATCTCATCTCTTCACATAGAGATTCTCTAATGTCTTTTATGCTTTTCTCAAGCCCAGCTAGTAACTTTGTAATTGTTATCCTGAATTCCAGCTCTGACATTTTACTTTTATCTGTATCGATTAGATCTGTGGCGGAGTATTATCTCTAGCTCTTTCTTCTGTTGTGAATTCGCCTTCTAGTTATTTTGCCCAGAGTAGAATGGATGAACCAGTGAGCACTCTCAAATATATCAACCATAACCCAAGTGAAATACACGCTAGACAAATCCAAAGAGGTCAGAATCCGAAAAAGAAAAAGAAACAAAAACAAAACAAAAAAAAAATTTTAAAAGAAAAAGAAACAAACAAAAAAACAGGGAAAGAAAAAAAAAAGGGTGGGGAGAGAGAATATAATCTCACAGGGTGGACAAAACAGGGTGATCCACTTGGTCCTGAGTGTATTTTGGTCTCTGTGTTAGAAGACACTAAATCTCAAAATTGTATAGAAATCAAAACATACATATACATACAAAAATAAAATTGAGTAGAGTGAAAGAAAGCCAAAAATGAAGAATATGTCTATAAAAATGTAAATATAAAAATGGAAGTTAAAAATAGGCTTAAAATAGAAGATTTGATAAAACAAGAAATTATTTGAAAAGGGAAAAAAGAAAAAAGAAATGGAAAAACTTTAAATGAAAGATAAATGAATTATGAGAAAAAAATTCAAATTCTATATATTATTTTCCCCTAGCACTGGGGTTTTGCAGTCTTGTGAGGTCCATAAACTTGCTATTCACCTGTTCTTCTATCCAGTTTTCTGGAGGAGGGGCCTGCTGTACTGATCCTCAGGTGTCTTTTCCCTGGGCAGAGTTGCACCGCACCTTGCCAGGAGGCCAGACTCAGTGTATGCTGGGTTTTTTTGTTTCCTCTGTGTGGCTTTTGTTCCCTGAAGGCTTTCTACTCCTCTTTAGAGGATCAAAATAAAAATTGCTTAAGCCCAATCTCCAGCTCCAGAGCTGAAAGATCACAGTCCCCTCTCTTCAGTAAACCATCAGGGATAGGTAGTCTTCACTTTTGTGTGCACCAAACTCTGCAGACTCTTGCAGTACACATCGGGGTGGATCCTCCTGGGGGAAGGCAGAGGATTGCAGATGTGTGCAGTTTGAAGGGCCCTGGCACAGAGAGCACCTGCCCAATTGTGTGAGCATCCATTCCGTGCCTCCTGGGGGAAGGGAAGGGTTGTTGCTCTCCTGTCTTTTGCAGGGCTCCAAAACTGAGAGCTGTCCCCTGGTCATGTGAGCAGCTACTCCACCCCTCCCAGGGGAAGGCAAAGGATCCTCTTGTTCCTGTCCTTTGTAGGGTTCCCATATGGAAAGCAGTTACCTGATTGGGCCACAGCTTCTGGTTTATGGCAAACCAAGCAGAGAGCCACTTCCTGGGCTCACTGACCATAACCAGTTCCCAATGCTTGGGAACTCTACTCTACTCCTCAGGCACCCCTGTTCTTTCTGTGACTCTGGGGATCCTGAGACTACACTTTCTTTCTTCCCTGTTTCACCACCTGAACACCTTTCAGGCAGGGATGTCTCTCAATGGAAGAGATTTTTAAGGGTTCTGATTTTGAACTCTGGGGCAATATCACTTTCCAAGAGCCAGCTTATGGTGGCTCCCTCCCCCTGTCATTTATCTTATGATATATCCTCTCAGAATCACTTCTCCACATGTCCTACCTTGCAAAAAGTGGTCGCATTTTTACTTGTAGAATTCCAGATCCTCTTTTCTTACATCTGAGATTGAATTCATGGGTGTTCAGAATGATTTGATAGTTATCTAGCTAAATTCAAGGGACCTGATTATATGAGGTCCCCCACTCTTCCACCATCTTGCCTCTTGGTAATTTCATCTCTTACAGGCAGCATAAAGTCATCCAATCTGATGATCCCTTTTTTTAATTGAGACATTTAGATGATTTATACTTAATACGATTATTGGTTTGTTTAGGTGTTTCTTTTCTCTGTTCCCTTCCCATGGATATAATGAGTTTCCAATAATGTCCTAATGAAAACAGTGCTTGCTGCCCCTCCCCACAGATTAAGGTTTTTGTTTTTTATGGAGTAGGAAAGAAGTATCTTAGGGCAGTATTTTTTTTTCCCCTTCTGGCAGCACTTTCTTTTTTATCCTTTAGGTACTATCTACCTAAGTAGGTACTACCACAGTAGCTATTTCTTAGGTATCTTTTTAATCTTTTCTATATGTAGTTAGTGTGGCTGATAGCGAAAGAGGCTGTTAAGAGGGTTTGAAGTCTACCAATTTCTCTGTTCCTTTTAGAGGTTTCATATTATCACCCAAACTTTCTATTGGACTTCACTAATTTAAGAAATATTCTAGCTGAGTTCATACCAGTGTCTGGTTGGATTTACCCCAGTTGTGAAGATACTCATGACTCTAAACTCTGTCAATGTGATTTGAATAAAAGACAGTCTGGTATAATAAGGTATGGCTGGACAAAGCATCAGGGCCAGGTTATATAAGATCCAGTAGAACAAGTTTATATCTTTTGTTCTTATTTTAAAGGCAATGAGAAATTATTGAAAAGTATCAATGCAATGGTCATAATCTGACTTGAATTTTAAAAGTTCATAAATATTTTAACTTTTACTTTTGAAATATAAGAGTTGCAACATAGAACAGAGTTCTTGTACAAACTCTAACCAGCTCCCTCTAAAGTTAGCATCATGCCAGATTATAGTACAGCCATAAAAACTAGGAAACCAACCTTGATAATACCACTACTAACTATTAGATATTATTCAAATTTCACCAATGAGACCACTAATGCCTTTTTGGGGGGGTCCAGTATCTCACACTGCATTTGGTTTTGGGATCTACTTTAGTCTTCTGCATTCTGTAATGTTCCTCAGTATTTCTTTTCTTTAATAACCTAGGTAATTTCCAAGAATACTGGCCAATTATTTTTTTAGAATATTTCTCATTTTGCAACTGTCTGATGTTTTCTTATGATTTGATTGAGGTTGTGCATTTTAAACAGGAATACCATAGAATGATGTATCTATCTCAGAGCATCATATCAACAACAGGTTCATGAAGTTGATCTGGCTTAGCACTGATGATATTAACCTTGATCATTTGGTAATTGTGATGACTGCTAGGTTTTTCCGTTGTAGAGTTTCTTTTTTATTCTCTTTGTGATTTGATTTACATTTAATACAGAGTGTTCTGGACACTACCAGGAGGATGAATTAATGAAGAACAAGAAAAGAGTTAGGGAGAACAGAGAAGAAACTATTATATTAGACCACTCAAGAGATGATATGACTCAGACTAGGGGGATAATGGTATAAAACAAAACCAAAAAATGGTATAAGTTGGCTACATATTTTGGAGTCAAAATCACTAATACTTGGTGATGAATTGAATATGGTAAGTGAGGAAACATTAAGTATAATATATATATACTTGGTAAATACTAGTGACATTTTCTCAGGTTAGAAATATCAGATGAGTTATATCTGCTATTATAAAGTAAAATACAGGGCAGCCCAGGTGACTCAGTGGTTTAGTGCTGACTTCAGCCCAGGGTGTGATCCTGGAGACCCAGGATTGAGTCCCACGTCAGGCTCCCTGCATGGAGACTGCTTCTCCCTCTGCCTGTGTCTCTGCCTCTCTCTCTTTCTGTGTCTCTCATTAATAAATAAATAAAATCTAATAAATAAAATAAAATAAAATAAAATAAAATACAGATGATGAGTTGGAGAAGTATAAGAGTGCAAGGAAAGGGACTAGTTAGGAGGCTATCGCATTAGGTCCAGATGAACAATGATGATTGCTTAGATTAGATAGGAGATGATGGAAATGGAGAGAAGTATCTGATTTTGAAGATAGTTTAAGAATTATACTCAATAGGTACTATTTCTTAATTGATTAAGGAGAATTGGTGAAGAAGAGATGACAAGGATGCCTTCTAGATATCTTGCTTGCACAACTGGATGAATTGTGGTTCCACTTATTGGGACAGAAAACAATGGCAGAGAACTAGGTTTAGGATAATAGGCTGCTTTTCCCCTTTACTAAAAAATACTACGGTGGGGGAGGCTGGGAGATTTCTCCTGACACAGCCAAGTTAGACATATCCTCCTACAATATAACCTTCCAGTAGTATATTGTAGAGTCTGATAGGAGAACATTTTCTGTCTGGTTTTAAAAAGAAAGGGTCAAAGAATCTTGCCAAGAGATATTGTTCCTGCTCAAATATGTCATTGATTCTTTTATCTTTCAATAGGATTTGTGATGTTGCTTTGGCTACAGCTACTAAATCCCCACTGCTTCTCTTTCCTTTGGAATGAGAAGCTCTCAAAAGAACGCCACAATTCCATATGGCAAAATTTTAAAAATCAATAAGCGTAACAAATATCATGCCATCTGCACATTATCCAGAGGCAAAATTAGGCAAAGCAAAACTCCCTAGTGGACAGAACACATTGTGCAACCACCCAAAACTTCAACACCACCAGGAAAAGAATGCAAAAAGTAATAGGGGAAAGACTTGCATGCATTTATTACCAGAAGTAGAGCAATGTTCACCCTTTTCTGAATATTTTGTGATCAATGAAATCTACACCTTAATAAAGAAAAGATGGTAATCATTTTCCAGAGGATGAAACCAAGGAGAAAAGATTCAAAGCTCAGGGACATACAAGTTATAGAAGGCATCAAACCATATCAAGAACAAGCTAATTAATACTTTGTTTCCTGGTAACAGAGAATACTATTCATTTCTTGTTTTCCTCCCTCCTTTTTATAAATTTGTTAATTCAGCAAATATATAGAGGGCTCTTAATATGTGTGCTTTGTTTTCACTATCTATGGCTTGACAGATGGCAAATTGCATGATTTGTCTATCTAAAATTATAGCATATGAATCAGTGAAAGGATCTAGGACTCTCTGTTATCAATGAGAGATAATGTAAAAGACATTGGCAAATAAGAATAGAGAGACAGTCCAAGAATGTATATTTTATTCAGCTAATCTGGTAGTTATTTAGCCTGTGAAGTACATTTTGTATTACATAATTATAAAAAAAAGAAATAAGGCAATAATTATCAGTGGCATATCACAGAACTCCAAGTGAGGAAACATTTTGTTTCTATCTTGCCACTCAGAGTGCAAGACCTTTTGGGAACCCCAGATTCCACCAATTAAAGCTATTTAAAGCCAAAATGACTATTCACTTCAACAAGATTTACTATTACCAACCCTTCCATCAAAGATTTGATAGAATGAACAATTATTCATAATAGTTGACCTTTTAACATTCATTGACATGTATAGGTTGAATGGAAGGTAAAATACAATTCTGGCTAAGCCATTGTTTTTGTTTCAAAAGCCTATATATTGCAAACGTGTATGGCTTGAATTATCAAGATCAACATTTCTTTAACTTCTCATTTGCAAATACAAATTATCTGTTACAAATCGTCTTGAATAAATATCTCCTAATAATGTCTAAAACTCAGATATCTACGTATAAAATTAAAAATCAAATCTTACAGATTTTTTTCTCAAATTTTACTAAGGAAGTCTTAAATTTTCTATTTCTTTTCTTTTCCAGATGGCTAATATTTTGCTGAGATAAAATAGAGCTATTTTCCAGAGAAGCTAATCACTACCTGACTCATCTACCAAAGAATAATAAATATGAGAGACAAGAATGTTCTAGAAATGACAAGTGAAATGGATTTCTGCCTACCTGTCATGCTATTAAAACCCAAATAATCAAGATTATTTCCCCAGGTAGTCACTCGGTCTTTGGTGGCCAATAAGTTAAGATTGACAAAGTAACCAGTTATCTATTAGATTCTCAAATTCCATGAGCCTGAAAGGTCTTAGAGTAGACTGCTTCTCCAATAAAAGACTTGTCACATTTGCAAAGACCAAGGTAATTCTTGAGAAACCCTATAAGATCTAAAAAAAGATCAATAGAAAATGCGTGTACATTGGAGAATGACTGAAAAATACTATATACTGAATTAGGGGATAAATTAAACATTAGCTTTCTGATATTTCCTAATTCTGGTTCACTAAGAAACACATTTTAAAATGGTAAACATTCACCCTTAAAAATATTGAACAGTTCTCTTTTAGCAACCAATCAGTTCATTCAGTTTTCTTTTCTCCGCATGAAGCCAGTTGCAGGAAAATTACTCTAGGCTATGTCTGTTTTTAAGTGACCTGCTTTCAAATGTGTGCTGCTCTCAATGCATTTGAACTCCTCAAAAAGAAAAG
Source organism: Canis lupus dingo (assembly GCF_003254725.2). Classification (NCBI taxonomy): domain Eukaryota; kingdom Metazoa; phylum Chordata; class Mammalia; order Carnivora; family Canidae; genus Canis; species Canis lupus. Next base: position 112,059,901 of record NC_064281.1, on the reverse strand, counting down.
AAAAAGATGGCCCTTTCTTGAACAATAGTTAAGAAGCAGACAAGTTGGGGATCCCTGGGTGGCTCAGCGGTTTAGCGCCTGCCTTTGGCCCAGGGCGTGATCCTGGAGTCCCAGGATCCAGTCCCAGGATCGAGTCCCAGGATCGAGTCCCAGGTCAGGCTCCCTGCATGGAGCCTGCTTCTCCCTCTGTCTGTGTCTGTGTGTGTGTGTCTCTCTCTCTTTCTCTCTCTGTCTCTCATGAATAAATAAATAAAATCTTAAAAAAAAAAAGAAGCAGACAAGTTATTAGTGGATCTGCCTAAGTGCTTTGGCAGATACCAAAGTGAAGCATGCACAGCTTCAAAGTCAGCACAGCTATGAAGAAGGTCTAACTCCTGATGGAGAGTGTATGGACTCAGGAACTGGAGGTCCTGCCTCTGTTGATTTTTTCTCTGTGAATTTTAATTTTAGCTGAATGGAATACCAAGAAGGCATATGGTGAGATATTTTGCTGCTTAGATTGGGAAAAAGTAGAGCTCATTAGGGCAGGAAGTGAAGAAGTAGAAGTGGAAAGAAATTAGAGATAATTCATAGAACAAGAGAGATGGATTGTTATGGCTGAAAGAATGATGTACTCAATAATAATCAAATGGATGTAAATTGAAATCACAGTAAATTATCATTTTTAATATTAAAAATTAGCAAAAAAAAAAAAAAAACACCAACACCATTTGCTGCCATGAGAGAAGTGAGAAGGGTACTTTCAACTCAAACAGAGTTTCTGGAGAAAACATGACAAAGTGCATCAAAAGCCTTTAAATGTGCATATTCTTTGATTTTGGCACTTAGGATTAATAAGAATTTGAAAGGAGGCGATTATTAGATATGGTGTTCACCTTATATAAAGGCCTACTCCTAGCCAACCCAAAGAGTAAAGCCACAGGTCCTTTGGGACATCTGGATCACATTACTGCTGAGTGTTTGAAAGAGTTCAATGATATTTGTGATTGCACTTGAATCCTAAGGCATTTTTAGCTTTGAAATATTATTTTAAAATCTAGAAATGAAATAGATAAGGCAATTCACAGATGAATAGTTCTTTAAGTCAAAGTCCATTGAAAATGCTTAGATCTGCTGTTTTATCTCATGAAAAGCAAATTCATTTAATTGAAGAAAATCTCCAAAGATCAGATCAGTAAGGGGAGCTTGATAACAAGTCAGAAACCGTTTTCTCATAAATAGCATAGGACATATTAGAATAAATTGAGTTCATTTTCATCAAGTAAGCAGCCTTGAAAGAACGGATTCTCATAGGCAGCCTTAGAAATGTCAATAATGTAAATGCTTAGCAAGAAATGCATCCACATGTTTCCTGACGTGGCATCTGGGGTTGTTGTGAATTCTCTTCACCTTGCTTCACTGCACACCTACAATTGAATTACACTTTTGAGTCCTGTATGCGTTATCATTTGGCTCCCTATAGGTGTCGAATTCAAAAGGACAGACCATAAACACAACTAGAATGGCCATGAGAGGAGTGACAATAATCTTTTAAAAATACACAGAATATACCATAGGTCTTAGAGAGCAACGAATCACATATGCTTAACTGATGGAAAACAAACCGCAAAGCCACAATGTAAAAAATTTTAAGCATAGTCCTGCATCCTCACCTCTGACTGAACACTAAATAATGGCTTGGGAAGAATGACATGAGGATAAAAATGTCACGATGAATTGCTACAAGAAAGGATCAAGTAGCCCTGGTAATTAAGAGTCTGTCACTTTGACAGGAAGAAAAAAATCACAAGAGGTGCCAGATATCTGGGAAAGACATGTGCTTGTCATTTCAAAGCAGAGGCAAGGGAAAAATCAGCTTGATTAGAAGAGGGCACTTTGGCAAATAAGAGCACTTTGTGTTTTTTGATAGCTTGTATTATTGCAAACATTTTTTAAAGGAAAAAAAAAGCAAAAGCTGCCCATTAACGGTTCCTTTAAGAGTATTTAAGACAGCAAACAGCATTTGATAAGAGCTGTAGTTCAGGTCAAAGCACACATTTGTGGTGCGGGGCAGTGTCTTGAATCTATTATATCTGACAGATGCAACGTCTCACTTTGACTTAAATGTAATGTGGCTCCTAAGAGATGTAGTTATTTTTGATGCCAGATTGTTGGATTTGGAGACTTTTTAGGACAAGGTGACCACAGCACTGTGGGCTGAGAATTACATGACCACTTTATTCTGCACTTCCTTTAAAGATTTTTAAAAGTCTTAATCCAGGCACTTCAAATACAGTGTCTAATTTAATGGTATCCTTTTTTTCTTTTCTTTTTTTTTTTTTTTTTTGGTTATGGAACCTAATCATTAGAGGGGTCAAGTATCTCACCCAAATCACAGCCCAGAATAGGAGAATAAGAATTTGCCCTGAGCATTGTCAAACATTTAAAAGCCTATATCATTTTCTCTATAGTATGATGACTTTCTAAGATTACTGGTATAGAGACAAGAAGACCTGGGATCTGGTGTCAGTTCTGTTACCGACTCAACATACGACCGTGGGGAAATCACCCTCTAATGGCTGTCTGCTTGTCTTCTTGTCCACTCATCATTTTACAGGCCGCTTCCTTTCACCACACCCATGATATTCATTGGCTTGTTTCTCTCATTTTACTAGCATGACCCTCTCATAAATACTTTTAGAATCCAAAGGAATAGGAGGCCAAGTTAGCTCCCACAGGCTTCTAGGATAATTACACAAAGGAAGTCCCTCAGAGAGTTCTATCAAGCAGGGCAAGAGGAAAAGATTAGAATTCACCACAGCCAGTCTCTCCTTCTTATCACCCTTGGTTTGAGCCCCCGAGTCTGTTATTGTTAGTGAGACCTCTGGAACTTGGGCAATAGGATAGAAATCCAGAAAGTTCTAAACGGATTAATTAATTGTGTTGTATCTGTTAGTATTCTCTCACATTAACTAGAACAATTTAAAGTTGACTACAATAGCAAGCACGTGAGCACTGAAAATTGGCGGGGTCAGTCGCACAAAGCAGAAAGAGACATTTTTCTCCAATTTTTTTTCCTCTCTAAAAAGAATTTGGATAATATTCAAAGATGCTTAATCTCTATTAACATTCATGTAAGTGATAAGTGATACTACCAACCACATCAATAATAATTATGATGAAAAATCTGAGACAGATACTTGATAGAATGACAGATAATATTACCTATGGAGGAGAAGAGAGACCTAAATTTGTTAAGAATTCTCAAATGCCAGAGAACCTCCACAAGGTTTTTCACATACTTTACTGCATTTTAATACAGAAAAAAATATTCAAGCACTGTGGGTACTTTTGTCTTCATTTTGCAGATGAAATAACTGAAGAACACAGAGGTTAGCAATTTGCCCAGGGTTCCACAGCTAATCAGGACAGAGCTGTCATCACTTCAGAAGCCTTTCCTCATTCCGCTACACCACGCTAAAGCATCTGAGCTCTCTCGGCTGGTCCTCCTTAGCCTTCGTGATTGAAGACACACATTTAACAGATGGGGAAGGGTGCAGTTGTGGCTTTATAGCAGAGTGTAGTATTCCCCTATGTGCAGACAACTTGTCATGTCCCTCATTATCACTAGGATCCAACCAACTGAACAAACTAGCCCAGATTTAGAATCAGGGAAAATAAAAGCACTGCCTAGCTGGCACAAGCTGGTTCAACATCTAATTAACTCCCTCAGCAGCCTTTTCAATGAAAGAGCTGGTATTTTCAGCCTCTTGACAGATGAGGAAACTGAGCCAATGGAAGTTGAAATGATTTTTTAGCATCACTCAGAATGTAGACACAGAGCTGGGAAGAGACCCATGGCCTTTGGGCTCTTCTTTGAGTTCACTGACAAGAACCTTCCACATCAAACAGAAAGTACTATAATATATAGCACCAGCTGCATAGGCAAATTATTCCTTGCAAGTAAATATTATAGAAACATATTTTTTAAATGAAAAACGGTGGCCTAATTTTGATGATAGCTATCCAGGTATGGGGAAGGAACTGACTAGTGAACACAGGCTTGAACTTTAACAAATCAATTCTATTTTTTTTTTTTTTTTTTTGCGAATGATTTCATTAAGATGTTCCAAACTGGTGAACTCTGTAGTTTGGAAGAGGCACATCCTTAATAAATATTCTGTGTCTGTCTGTCAGGTTCCCAAACGTGCATAATAAATACAGTTCTATTGTAGAAACCCAACCATGAGACCATATCCCGTTATCTCCCATGTCATTTAAAATAAGAGTTTGAAAACAGATTGTAACTCTGATTTCATGCCACCCAGTTTTGTCCCTTCACTCATGGGCCTTGACTTTTCTGGTCTTACCTATCAAAATATCAACAGCATTTTTCACAGAGCTAGAACAGACAATCCTAAAATTTGTATGGAACCACAAAAGACTCTGAATAGCCAAAGCAACTTTGAAAAAGAAAAGCTGGAGGTACAACAGTTTCAGACTTCAAGTTACATTACAAAGCTACAGTGATCAAAACAGTATGGTATTGCAACAAAAATGATACATAGATCAATGGAACAGAATAGAAAACCAGAATTGGACCCACAACTATATAGCCAATTAATCTTCAACAAACCAGGAAAGGATATGCAGTGGAAAAAAAAGAGAGTCTCTCCAATGGATGGTGTTGGGAAAACTGAACAGCAACATGGAAGAGAATGACACTAGACCACGTTCTTATACCATATACAAAAATAAATTCAAAATGGATGAAAGACCTAAATATGATACCGGAGGAAAATCCTAGAGGAAAGCACAGGCAGTAACTTCTTTGACATTGGCTGCAGCAACTTCTTTCTAGATATGTCTCCTGAGGCAAGAGAAACAAAAGCAAAGATAAAGTATTGGGACTTCATCAAAATAGAAAGCTTCTGCACAGCAAAGGAAACAATCAACAAAACTAAAAGGTAATCTATGGAATGGGGGAAGATATTTGCAAATGACATATCTGATAAAGAGTATCCAAAATAAATGCAGAACTTATAAAACTCAACACTCAAAAAATAAACAATCCAATTAAAAAATAGGCAGAAGAAGTGAATAGACATTTTTCCAAAGAAGACATCCAGATGGCCAATAGACACATGAAAAGATGCTCAAAATTACTGATCATCAGGGAGCTGCTAATCAAGACTATAATGAGAAGTCACCTCACACCTGTCAGAATGGCTAAAATCAACAACACAAGAAGCAATAGGTGTTGGCAAGGATGTGGAAAAGGGGGAACCCTCTTGCACTGTTGGTGGGGATGCAAACTAGTGCAGCCACTGTGGAAAACAATATGGAGGGTCCTCAAAAAGTTAAAAATAGAACTACCCTACAATCCAGCAATTGAACTAGTAGGCATTTACCAAAAGAATACAAAACTACTAATTCAAAGGGATCCATGCACCCTGATATTATGGCAGCATTATCTACAATAGCTAAGTTATGGAAACAGTTCAAGTGTTCACCGACTAATGAATGGATATTAATTACTCAGCCATCAATCTTGCCATTTGCAATGAATTGGACAGAGTTACCGAGTATTATGCTAAGTGAAATAAGTCAGTCAGTAAAAGAGAAATATCATATGATTTCACTCATATGTGGAATTTAAGAAACAAAACAAATGAAAAAGGGAAGAGAGAGAGAGAAAGAGAGATAGAGGTGGAGGGAAAGAGAGAGAGAGACAAACCAAGAAACAAACTCTTTTTTTTAAATTTTTTTAAATTTATTTTTTATTGGTGTTCAATTTGCCAACATGGAATAACACCCAGTGCTCATCCCATCAAGTGCCCCCCTCAGTGCCCATCACCCAGTCACCCCCACCCCTGCCCACCTCCCTTTCTACCACACCTAGTTCGTTTCCCAGAGTTAGGAGTCTTTATGTTCTGTCTCCCTTTCTGATATTTCCCACTCATTTTTTCTCCTTTCCCCTTTATTCCTTTTCACTATTTTTTTATATTCCCCAAATGAATGAGAACATATAATGTTTGTCCTTCTCCAATTGACTTATTTCACTCAGCATAATACCCTCCAGTTCCATCCACGTCGAAGCAAACGGTGGGTATTTGTCATTTCTAATGGCTGAGGAATATTCCATTGTATACATAGACCACATCTTCTTTATCCATTCATCTTTCGATGGACACCGAGGCTCCTTCCACAGTTTGGCTATTGTGGACATTGCTGCTATAAACATCGGGGTGCAGGTGTCCCAGCGTTTCACTGCATCTTTATCTTTGGGGTAAATCCCCAGCAGTGCAATTGCTGGGTCGTAGGGCAGGTCTGTTTTTAACTCTTTGAGGAACCTCCACACAGTTTTCCAGAGTGGCTGCACCAGTTCACATTCCCACCAACAGTGCAAGAGGCTTCCCCTTTCTCCACATCCTCTCCAACATTGGTTGTTTCCTGCCTTGTTAATTTTCCCCATTCTCACTGGTGTGAGGTGGTATCTCATTGTGGTTTTGATTTGTATTTCCCTGATGGCAAGTGATGCCGAGCATTTTCTCATGTGCTTGTTGGCCATGTCTATGTCCTCCTCTGTGAGATTTCTGTTCATGTCTTTTGCCCATTTCATGATTGGATTGTTTGTTTCTTTGGTGTTGAGTTTAATAAGTTCTTTATAGATCTTGGATATTAGCTCTTTATCTGATATGTCATTTGCAAATATCTTCTCCCATTCTGTAGGTTGCCTTTTAGTTTAAGAAACAAACAACTATGGAGAACAAAGTGATTGCTACTAGAGGGGAGGTGGGGGATGGGTAAAATAGGTGATGAGGATTAAGGATGTGTTGAGCACTTGTTGTGATAAGCACTGGATGTTGTATGGAATAGTTAAATCATTATATTATACACCTGAAACTAATATTATGCTGTTTGGTAACTAACTGGAGTTTAAATCAAAATTTAAAAAATATAGAGACAGAAAAAACAAAGTAAATAAATAAATAAACAAATAAATAAATAAATGCAGTCAGAAAGAATTCCCAGGCTGACCTCTTGGAGGGCACTCAATAACTACTAGCTGACTCATGGAAATAAGAATAGTTTTATTTTTAGATATAATAATAATACCACAGCCACTGTTTACAAACTCTTATTATGCATCAGGTACTGTGATAAGTTATACTTAATATGCATTAATTTCTTTAATCCTGATAGGAAACCACAGAGACAGTTGCTATTATTTGTTATAGTTCATATTTTAATGATATGGAAACTGAGGCAAAGTATGTTGACATACTTCACCCAGCTATGAGTCAGAGCAGGCATTCAAACTCAAGACTCAGATTCTAGTACCTGAGATCTTAACTAATATTCAGGTAATTCTCCTGTCAAGAAGACTACACAGAGTTACAGAACCAATGTGTCTGCTGAATAAAGCACTCTTAATTCTCAAGGGATGATCAAACTGGGCTGTTAGCCAGTATACTGTATTATTCCTCATACTTCGCAGTAAAGACCATGAGTCATTGACTATCAGTCAACAGGCATTTACGCAGTATATACTGTGTGGGGGGCTCTAGACAAGGGACTGCAAGGGTAGCAAGGAAAACTGACAAAAAACAAACTCACAAAGATCTACAATTTGACTTGCAGAAAGGAAGAAATGTCCACAAAAAGTATCACTAAAGTGAAATGGAGACCACCCATGCAAAGGATACTTTGGAAAATACAAATTCAGCCATTCATGTATTCTGAAGGCAGAAATTGAATTAAAAAATCAGGAACTGTACAGCAAGTTTATGGTAATATGTGATTGCTTAACCAAATTCATAATCTATAGATATATATCCTATTGGTTCTGTTTCTCTGGAGAACTCGAATACACCATATAACAAAGTACCTCAAATTCAATGATTTACATCAACACTCATTTTCTACTGCCTACACATCTATATGATTGAGTTTGGTCTTAACTAGATGAATCTGCTCTCGACAGCAGGTCTGTGGGTTGGCTAGGGCAAATGACAGGCTCCACTTCACAAATTTCTCATTCTTTGCCCGAGACCTGCAGGGTTGCTGGGGCATTTTCTCCTGGAGTCATCAAGGAGCAAATGGGTGAGCAGAAGCACATAAGGACCTTTACCACTGAGTGCTCAGAATGGCACACTAGCACTTCCAACTACATGCCAGTGGATAAAGCAAGCCACAAGTTCAAGCTTAAAATCAAGAGATAGAAAAATAAACTCTAAAAAAATAAAAAAGAAAAAAAGAAAAAAAAGAAAAAAAAAGAAAAATAAATTCTTCCCACAATGAGACCATGGAAAGGATATGAATGCAGAGAGAGGTAAGGAATATACTTAATCTAGTACAATTTGGTAAGGAATGAGGAGTTTTTTTCTGTCATAATGGCTAAAGGTTTTAGCAGAGGAGTGATATGATCTGACTGACATTTAGAAATAATTCACACATTTCTGTACAGAGAATATACGGCAGAGGGAAAAAGTGAAAGCAAAACCAGTCAGGAGACCATTGCAGTAGACTAGGTAGGAATTGGTGTAACTTTGATTAGATTATGCTAATGGTAAATGTGTTGAAGTGTGGTTTGACCCAGGGTATAATATGAAAATGAATTCAACAGGATTGCAGATGAATCGCATGTGGCACATTAAAGAAAAAGGAAGGAGGTCAATAACACTCAGGTGACTGTTGGTGCCATATATTAAGAAAGCTGACAGAGAACCTGTGTTTAACAGGAGTTCAGCTTTGGACTTCTTAAATTGGAAATGTTTATTAGACATCCAAGTAGGGATATCAAGTAGGTAGTGGAAAGTATGAATGTGGATTATAGCAGCAAGTCTGGGCCAGAGGTATATATTTGGGAATCTATCAGCTTCCTTGACAGAAGAGCCAACTGAAAGTATTTCTAATGATCAGGAGAAGTTCTCTCATACATCAGGAAGCTCACAGATAAGCAAACTTCAGATTTAACATATGTAGCTACTCAGCTACGTCATAAAGACTGGAGTTCTTTTTACTTTTCCGTTCTATCATATTCACTGTGGTGATTAATGGTGTCGTGGTTAAAAGATGGTGGCGATATTCTAAGTATCACAAGCAGATGAAAATACTGAAGGCAGAGAAAGAATATTTCAAGGAGGAGGGAGTAGTAAACTGAACTAAATAGCACTCAGTGTTCAAGTATAATGGGATCTGAGAACTGACTATTGGGCTTAAAGAAGTCTTTGGTGAACCGTGAAAACCATAATCTCCATGTATTGTGAAGAATAAAAACCTCATTGGAGTGGGATCAAGAAAGAAATGAAGAGAAAGACAAATCTCTTGAGGTCTTCTACGTAACATAAGCGGGATGGTAAAGTAATCTGAAACGCAGAGGAAAAATTTGGGCAGTATATTTATTTGACTGGAAGATAGCCACTATAGAAGCCTTGAAAATGGACATGAGAGTGAATGCCTCAAAAACCTACTATATGTTAGCAAATTGAACTCCAATAAAAAAAAAATCTACTATTGATGAATCCTCTATTCTTGTATGAATGGCCCTGTGAGCATTTGGCGTATTTTCCAAGCACACTGTGGTTCAATAATTCTTGATAGTGTACGAAAGGCTTAGAAGAAGAGGTAGAATGGAATACCATGGAGGCTGCCCTCCTTTTTAACTTATGTGTTAATTTCAAATTAATCTATTCATACCCTTAAGTTAAACTATTTATAGATAAAGAAAAAAATCCAGTCCCACTCCTTTTTCACTATAAGCACTGTCTCTAAATTACATACAGATAAAGATATCTCTCTGTCTTTCCTTCTGTCCTTCCATCTGTCCATCTATCCACCCATCTATCCATCTGTGTGTGTGTGTACAGGAAAGAACTCCTCCCTTTTTCTTTACACAAATTTGTATTCTCAATTATACTTCAAGGGCATTTCTCCCAAGTAATGCTTACATTTCTAATTCATTTCTTAATACCTGCATAATAGCACATAAAATTTCCCTAATTTTACATTTTTGCAAGTTGTTTTTGTTCATTTTCGTGTGTATGTGTGTGTGTGTGTGTGTGTGTGTGAGCACGCGTGTGTGCTTTGGCCACTACAAAGAACACACTTAAACACAGGTGTATGTATTGTTTCCTTATTTCTGTGTGATTCCCAATAGTGGAAATGGTAAGTCAAAAATTATGTGCGTTTTTATAGTTTAATAGATCTTAATAGAGTATTTCTGAAAATATTTGTAGAAATGTATATTCTCTTTAGCAATCTAAGAGAGGATATGTTTCCTTGGGATTTCCTCTATAGTATATACCCCCCTCCCCGTTCAAATAAGTCACCTGTTGAGGAGATGAGGTCATCATTGCCTCCCCAGCAATGTCATTACAAATCACTGTCCTAGGGAGCCATCGGCATGGATAGATATGCACCATGTCTCATGGATAATCTGAGATTTTGTAAGGCTGTAGAATCATTGCTTTATTAGCTCTTCTTTTTCCACAGGAGCTCAGACTCTGAGTACTGGGTAAAAGGAGAGGCTCAAGCCAGGTCTATGTGGTTAAATTTAACAAGTATTCCCAAATTTATGCTTTAAAGATTAAATAACTTAATTATTTGAAGAGATCTAGGGGCCACGTAATAAATACTACATCCAAGTGAGAATCTGAGCCAAATTAGAACACTTCCACCTTCAGAAAATAACATCCAGTAGAAAAGAAATGGAGCAATTGTACTTACTGAGCAATTTCGGGAAAAGGCATTTATTTGCTATTGTGTAGATACAGTCGAACATAGAACTTTAAACCTTCCCCAGATTGCCCACATCTTGAAATGAAGACATTCAGTAAACCATAAATTCAGTTCCCCTCCCCCATGTTTTGTCAATACTGTAATAACAATGTTGCCAATAACACATGTAAAAGGAAAGTTTATAGATGGTCAATGACAATGCCCATTGAGATGATATCTCCATTATTTATATGCCTCACAAATAGAAACTTAAATGTACAGAGAAATCAATAGAATAAAAAGAAATCAATGCTCAGTTTATTCTTAAAGCTACCAGACTAAGGAATAATTTCAAAAATATAGATGTGCAATATGATAGGAGAGTTAAAAATTCTGAACATCTTTTCATGCACACTGCAAATGCAACATTGATTTTTTAAAAGGCTTAAAAATTGTGTGTGTGTGTGACACACATTGAAAAAATTAAAAACAATTTCCTTACAGATAAGTTTGTGTCTCAGGCTGAAGTCAGCCCCAATTGCTCTGTTGGTAGACAACTTGTGAAAAGAGGATTTTCGTAAGGGAGTCTTCCTGTCACACTAACCTATCTCTCAAAGGTAGTTATTAGGAAAATAAAAACCTTTAGTAGCAAAGAAATCATCAGCTGAATTTAAACCCATTCCCTATATGTGGCTTTGTGTATGCACTCAAATCTTTTTTCTTTTCTTTTTTTTTAGAAATGCACTCAAATCTAAAAGCCTTTCATGTTTCTGTTATGGAAGCTTTTTTGAATTACTCTATCCCCAGCATTGTACATGCCCCTGAACATCACCTTTTCAGAGCAACATGAAAAAAGATTTCAGGGTAGAGAAACACAAAGCCTAGGGAGTTAGTGTGACAAAGCAAGGGATTATGTATTGAAATTTCTCTGGTGGTTTTACAGTTACTATTTTCCCTTTTGTGAATTTCCTGGGTTTTGTTTTTGTGATTTTGCTTTGTTTATTACTTTTTCTTTATTTGAGTGATTTTAGACGCACTACGGAAAATGGAAAAGTGGAAAAAGTTAAAGCTTCATAAGCACACAGACAGTCCTAGGGTGAATCTTGAGCTTGTCATTTTCTGATTGTGAAACTATGAATAAGTTCAACATTTCTTCACCTGTAAAATATAAATAATAATAAAATCTACCTCAAGGTTATTATGAATATCTGAGATTATGCATGTAAAGTGTGTGACACTGTTTGATACAGTAGACAATCACACATTAATTGCTACCGCTACCACCACCACTGCCACTGCAACCATTACTACCATTTTAGTTCATTTGGGATCCTATAACAAAGTACTACAGACTGTGTAGCTTATAAACAACAGCAATTTATTTCTCACAGTTGTGGAAGCTGAGGAGTCCAAGATCAAGACTTCACCATGGTCAGGTGAGGGTCTTCTTTGTTATTCATTGCTGGGACCTTTCCACTATGTCCTCAATGGTGGAAGGAGCCAGGGATCTCTCAGGAGCCTCTTTCATAAGACATTAATCCCATTCATATGGATTCCACCCTCATGACTTTAGCCCCTCCCAAAGTAACCCCCTCCTAATATTGACTTTGGAGGTTAGGATTTCAATATATGAATTTTGAGGAAACATAAATATTTGGACCATAGCAATTATGTATTTGATTACTACTGTAAAAGAAAATGTGGTGGGTAGGGGAAGAAAGGCATTCTCTCTACTTCTTGGATTGGAAAGAGAGCCTTACCAAATGAAGGAAACAGTCTTTGTTAACAGGAGCAGACTCACTGAAATATGTATAAAACCTGGTATTATCTTTCAAATTATTATGCTTCCAATTGAGCTAGTTTTCCAAACAGCTTGTTTGGCTTCAGAAGCAAAACAATTGGTTAACTAACATTAATCTTCCAGTTGGTATCATGTAGATAAAGCCGATTGGTGGGATGGAATTATTTGTTTTTCCTCCGAGAAAGGGTAAACCTGCTGAATGGTATCTGTGATGCAGTTGCTAAGCTCGTAAAATCCTACGCTCCTTGCATGGGACTACTGGGCTTCTTCGTACTGCTGCATTGAAGGAATATTTGTTTCTTGGAAATTATTAACATAGATGCTTCAAAACACTACTTTTGATAACAATAGAATACATTATGCATGGGATGACACCTCAGGCTACTGAGCTTTTTATCTATCTTGGTGAAGTGCTTGAAAAACACAGGAGGGCACAATAACAGAGCCAGAATTAGCAAAATTTTATTCTGTTTCATCTGCCTATTACAACTGGAGGAGCAAATGTACAAAAATAAGGTCAAGAAACTTGGACAAGTTTGTAGACTCGTTGGCACAGCCCTTATCCTGAGTTAAAGACAATTTTTAATGCATAAATTAATAATATACAAGTAATTCAGCTAAATACTTCTTCCCTCTTTTTATGATAGTTCATTTATTTTTCTTTTATAAAGGGTAGAGAGAAGGAAGGAGGGGGTAAGAGAGAGAGAGAGAGGGAGAGAATAAGTGCTATTCCATTAACTTATTACAGTAGAAATAATATCTTAATAAAGTTAATAGAAAACAATAAAAGGAGCCTAGATTATATAGAACAGAATAGAGTCTATTAAACTATTCTTCACAAAAATATAGTATCAAGCTGTTATTCACTCAAAATATAGTACCAAAAATTAACTATCATTTATACAAAAATAATCTGTGAAAACATATTTTGTTGTGTTTTTTTCAGTATGTGTTCTGGGTTAAGGGAAGCCCTTCTGGAATGGCAGAGTAAAAACATGTGGATAATCTACCTTTTTATAAAAGTAATGAGAACACTGACAAAATCAACATTTAGAAACTGTAACAATTTGGGCAGCCCTGGTGGCTCAGCATGTTTAGCGCCTGCCTTCAGAGATCCTGGAGACCCCGGGGTCGAGTCCCACGTCGGGTTCCCTGCATGGAGCCTGCTTCTCCCTCTGCCTGTGTCTCTGCCTCTCTCTGTCTCTCATGAACAAATAAATAAAAATATTTTATTTTATTTTATTTTATTTTTTTAAATTTTTATTTATTTATGATAGTAACAGAGAGAGAGAGAGAGAGGCAGAGACACAGGCAGAGGGAGAAGCAGGCTCCATGCACCGGAAGCCCGACATGGGATTCGATCCTGGGTCTCCAGGATCACACCCTGGGCCAAAGGCAGGCGCCAAACCGCTGCGCCACCCAGAGATCCCTAAAAATATTTTAAAAAAAGAAACTGTAGCAATTAACCAAAAGCTAGCAAAAATCCAAGGAATGTTTATTCAAGAAAAAGAGTGAAATCTGTAAAATAGCAATTGTGAAGTGTTTAAATTTGACCTTTCCCAGGCCCCTCTCCTCAGTTTTGCAGTAACCTTGAAACTCAACATCCTCAATATTATGGTAGTTGTGAAAACCAACAGCTGAGCAGTCACTGAACAAGGTAGAAAGAGTTCAGAGCTGGCCCCAAATCCTCTTATAAGAATTGTCACTGTTTAACCTGTCTGGCAGTTCCTGAAAAAGCCACACTTAATTTGTCTTAATTTGACCTGACTCATAGCATGACCAGTACATATTGTTCTATTCTTAGGACATTTGTTAAAAACAATCAGCCACATTTGTATAACATTCTAGTTGCCTAAGGTGGATATCAGTTGGAACAAATATGAAACTGACCAAAAAACATAAAAGGAAAATCTGGGGAATGAGATACTTGTAGCGGTCTTTGAAAAGCCCAAACATATTTATGGAAATACAGAAAGCATGTGCAAGGTTATGTATATACCCAGGAAACATGAGAAACATGAGTCTTTCACTTCTAACTGACCTTGAGGCTCTGCACAAGCAGGAAGTGAAGATGAACACTGATTTGTAAAGTGACTGCTGGAACGTGGAAATCATGCCCCAACATATACACAGAGCCCCCTCAGAAAAGGCTGGGGATCTATTGATTCGAGGCATTGAAGGAAACCTTTCTTAAATCACTAGCTGACCACTAAGCTAACGATATAGAGATTTCATAACCACACAATAAAAAATACAGACTTTGCAGGTTTAGTTTAGAAAAGTCACTAAAACAAACAACAAAAGCAAGAAAAACTGAGTGACAAAAAATCCTATTGGGGAATGGTATCTGATTTCCATAATTCGATATTATACTATTCTAAATGTCAAATTTTTAACAAAAATTATGAGACACATTAACAAGTAAAAAAGCATGTACCGTATTCCAGAACATAGGCAATAAATAGAAATTTGATCTTTAGGAAGCCTAGATGTTGGACTTACTAGGCAGACTCAAAATTCAAACAAAGATGTTCAATAAACTAAAAAAAAATTGTATCTAAAGGATTAAAGGAAAGTAGAACAGTGATATCAGACCAAATAGAAAATATCAATGGATATATAAGTATAAAAAAAGAACCAAATTGAAATTCTGAAAAGCTTAATGACTGAAATGAAAAATTTACCTGTCAGGCTCAACAGCTGACAAGAGACCCGAACTAGCAAAGAAAACAACACGCTTAAACACAGGTCAATTAAGAGTATCCAGCCTGAGGAACAGAAAGTAGATGGATGAAGGAGAATAAACAGTGCTTCAGAAGCCTGTGGGATGCAATTAAACACACCAAAAGACACATAATGTGAATACCAAGAGACGAGTAAAAGAAAGGGGCAGAAAGAATATTTGAAAACAAAATTATTGTCTGGAAACTTCCCAAATTTAATAAAGGCTATTAATCTACATACCCAGGAAGCTCAATCAATTCCAAGTAGAAAAACTGGACAACATGCACACTGTGTTAAATTTTCAAATGACAAAGACAAAGCAAGAGAATCATGAAATTACCAAGAGTAAGTTGACTCATCAAGGACAAAGGATATTCAATGACATTGATAGGTAACTTCTCATCAGTAAACATGGAAGCTGCATGAAATAGACTATGAACAAAGCTCTCCTTCAAAAACAAAAGAGAAAATATGACATTCATAGATAAATGAAAAAGCTGAGTTTGTTGCTAGCTGACCTGCCCTATAAGAAATCCTTAAACTCTAAACCGTAAAGTGAATCCTTCAGGCATAAATGGAAAGACGCTTGAGAGGAATTTGAATTCACATGAAGAAATAGAAAGCACTGGTAAATGTAACTACATAAGTAAATAAAGAAGACTATAAATATTTTTTTTCATCTGCAAAGCATTTCCCCCTCCTATCTGATTTAAATAACAACTGCATAAAGTAATAATTATCTATCTTTGTTGATAGGCACAGAATATATAAAGATGTAATTTGCATGATAACAACACAAAGAAGGAGAAAGAAAAAGGAGCAATATAGGACAAAGATTTTTATTCTATTGAAATTAAGATGATATTAATCATACCTAGACTGTTAAAAATTAAGATGTAAATTTTAATCTCTAGGACAACCACTATGAAAATAAGACAAATATTATGTTAAAAGAGAATAATAAAAGGAAAGAAAAAGAAAAAAAGGTACACTTGGAAGTAACTAACATCAAAGAACATAGTGAAAGAGGAAGAGAGGCACAAAAAAGACGTAAAGCATACAGAAAACAAATAAAAAATGACAGACATAACCTCTAACCTATTATTAATTACATTAAATATAAATTGATTAAACACACCAATCAAAAGGTAGACAGAGATTAATATTACACTTTCAAAAATGTATCAACAAGAAACAGGAAACTTAAATATTATAAACCAACTAAAGAGACATTTATAGAACACATCACCCAACAACAGAATACATATTCTTCTTAAGTACGTATGGAACATTCCATAAGTTAGACCATAAAAAAGTCTCAATATTGACAAATATGTGGAAATTTAATAACATTCCTAAATAAAAAATGAATCATAAAAGAAATCACAAGAGAAATTAGAAAATACTTTGAGAAGAGTGAAAATGAAACACAACTCAAAACTTAAGGGATTCAGTAAAACCAAAGTTTATAGGGACATTTACAGCTCTAAATACCTACATTAAAAAAGAAGAGGGACACCTGGGTAGCTCACTCAGTTGAATGTCTGACTCTTGATTTCAGCTCAGGTCATGATCTCAGGATTGTGAGACTGAGCCCCACAGTCTCCCAGTGTGGAGCTTGCTTAAGATTCTCTCTTCCCTCTCCTTCTGCCCCTCTCCTTCTGCCCCTCTCCTTCTGTCTCTCCCTGCTCCCTCTTTAAAAGAAAAAAAAAAAAAGAAAGATTCCAAATAGCAGCCTAACTTTACACTTTGAGGAAGTAGAAAAAGAACTTCAAGTTTGCCCCAAAGCTAGTGGAAGGAAGAAAATATTTGGAAGTCCAGTTTATTTTTCCTTTGGTCATCTGTACTTTTTTTGGTGTCATATCTAAAAAGGCTTTGCTTAACCTAAAGTCATAAATATGTACTTCCATGCTTTCTTCTGAGAGTCTTATAGTTTCAGCTTATATTTGGGTCTATGATCCATTTTGAATTCATATTTGCACATGGTGTAAGTAGGGGCCCAACTTCCTTCCTTGCTATATGGATATCTAATTGTCCCAGCATCATTTGTTGAAAAAAAGGATTCTTCTCCATTGTATTATCTTGGCACCTTTCTGGAAAAGCAATTGCCCATAAATATAAAGGCTTATTTCTGGATTTAAAATTCCCATTCTATTGTTCCATATGTCTATCTTTAGGTCTGTACCACACTACTTTTTAATCACTGTAACTACAACTATAGTAAATTTTTGAAATTGGGAAATAGGAATCTCTCAATTTGGTTCTTTTTTTTAAAGATTTATTTATTTACTTATTTATGATAGATAGAGAAAGAGAGAGAGAGGCAGAGACACAGGAGGAAGGAGAAGCAGGCTCCATGCCGGGAGCCCGACGTGGGACTCGATTCCGGGACTCCAGGATCACGTCCTGGGCCAAAGGCAGGCGCTAAACCGCTGAGCCACACAGGGATCCCCCAATTTGGTTCTTATGTTTCAGAATTGTTTTGGATTTTTTGAAGAGAAAGAAATGGAATGGCATGAAAATGGAATGGCTTACCATTTTATAGTGGTATTCCTTAACCTCTTTCAACAACATATTGTAGTTTCCAATGTGCATGTCTTGCACTCCTTTTCTTAAATTTATTCCGATAAGGTTTCAGTACTGATGTCTCTCCTTTCTCCCTTTTTTGATTAACTTGACTCTTGTCTGTTTTTCTCCTGGTCAGTCTAGCTAAAGATTTCTCAATTTTGTTGATCTTTTTCAAAAAACCACCTGTGGCTTATTGACTACCTCTACTGTGTTTTTTTTATTTCATTTATTTTAAAGTATACCAGCAGGAAGTGAAGAGACAACCTATGACATGGCTGAAGATATTGGCAAAGCTTATATCTAATAAAAATCTAGCATCCAGAAAATATAAATAAAGAATTTTTACAACTCATGATTAAAAAGACAAATAACTCAACTTAAAGTGAGCAAAAATATTTAAACAGACCATGCTCCAAAGAAAATATACAATGGTCAGTAAGCGTGTGAAAAGATACTCACCATATTAGCCATTGGAGAAATGCAAGTCAAAACTACAATGAGTTACCTCTTCACATCCAGTGTGATAATTATAACAAAAAATAATGAAAAATAACAAGTGATATAGAGAAATTTGAACTCTCTTATGTTGCTTATGAGAATGGAAAATGGTGTATCCTCTGTGAAAAACAATTTGGCAGTTCCTCACAAAGTTAAACACTGAGTTATCATATGACTCAGCAATCCCATCTAGGTATATAAAGAGAATTGAAAACGTATTTACCCAAAACCTTGTACACAAATGTCCATAGTAGCATTTTTCATAATCGAACTGAGTAGAAACAGCTCAACTGCCCAGCAACTGATGAATGGATAAGAAAAGTGTAATATATCCATACAATGTAATATAAATATAAATCAACTATAAAAAAGGTACTAAGTCATGCTACAACATGAAGCTTGAGAACATTATGTTAAGGAAAAGAAGGCAACGTATTGTAGGATTCCATTTACATAAAATGTCCCAAATAGGTAATTCCACAGAAAAGAAAGTAGATTGGTTATTATCAGGTGTTGGGGGCAGTAGAGAAACTGCCATTGGTAATGAACTTCTTTTGGAGGGTAATGGAAATGTCCTCAAATCTAGATAGTGGTGATGTTTGCAGAAGTCTGTGACTATGGTAAGAAAACACTGAATAATACATTTTAAAAGGATGGATTTTGTGGTAACTGGATCATATCCTAATAAAACTGTTTTTAAATGCTTAAGTTGCGTAGAGTTCTTTGAATGGGCAGCATTGATTAAAATTAGCTACTTCTCTTTGTCTTGCTACGTATTTAAAAAAATATTCTACAATATTCACATATGTCAAATTCAGAATGACTTAGTGGAAAGAAGACAGGATTTGTTTAACTGTAGGTTAATGATCCCGAACCAACTTACCATCATGTAAGGAAATCTAAACTTTAGTTTCTCCATCTGTGACACAGAAGTAAGACCTGTTTATCCGGAAGTAAGAGCACCCAATACAATGTGTAGTGTGGAGAAGGAATAATTCAATAAAAACTAGCTCTATTTAAATACCAAACATTTATTTAGGCAGGATTTGGCAAATTGGGGCTCAAGTTTGCCCCAGCTAGATCCAAGATCTGGATCCAGCTGGCAGTTTTTGCAAATAAATTTTTTTGTGAGAGAGGCCTGATGGTCTGTAAGCCTGAAACACTCTCTGGCCCTTGAAGGAAGCGTTTGCTGACTTCTCTCTCCTGGGGGATGAGAATGTGTCAGAATGTGTAAAACAGATTAATTTTTACTGCTAGCCACATAGCAGTGTTCTACCTCTCTGAAGGAACCTAACTATGGAGAAGTCGGACAAAGACTCATCTGGTTTTTTGCACAGTGAATTCGAGATCCACGTGCCAGGGCTACTGACTCAACACACAGTGATAATAGGCATATCTTATTTTGCAGCCCCAAATTAATATCAGCATCTTTAAAGGAAGGGGGAGGGACTCCTGGGTGGCTCAGCGGTTTAGCACCTGCCTTCAGACCAGGGTGTGATCCTGGAGTCCCCAGATTGAGTCCCACATCGGGCTCCCTGCATGGAGCCTGCTTCTCCCTCTACCTGTGTCTCTGCTTTCCCTCTCTCTCTCTCATGAATAATAAAATATTAAATAACTAAATAAATAAATAAATAGATGGAGATTGGGTGGCATAACGACTACGGCCATTGGAAGAGACGAAGAAAAATGCACAGATTTTGGGTTTGAGAAAACACTATGAAAGAAGTAAGCAGGTGAGATACCGAATAGTGGGAAGAAGGATACTCGAAATGTAATAATCAGAGAAAGGCCTCTGAGAAGTAATATTTGATCTGAAAATGAAAGCTATGAAAAAGCTTGGAGTGTTCGCTGGAGTGCAGTGAAAGAGGAGCATTCTTTCCAAAGGCGAAGTCAGGGAGGTAGAAAGGAAACCTATCAAACTGAACTTTATAGACATGATAAAGATTTTTAAAATTTTTCATTTGATGAGAAATCTTGGAAGTGTTTGAAATTAATATAACTTGGTATGTGTTTTTAAAAATGGCACTCCAGCTGCTGTCCTTTCTAATAACGTGCTTGTGTTTTTTTCCCATTTGTTTCTTCTAGATTGTTTGAATCCTCGTTTATTTTACAGTTTATATATGCTTCCCTAATGGACCAGCTCCTAGACTGCTCAGTGCTGCTTTTTTCCCAAGATCTGAGCAGAAGTCTAACAATCCTTGGACCTTGCCTAGGAGGGTAAATACTTGGATAATTTACGTAAAGACCACTTCCATCCATCCCTCAGATAATTTAAAACAAAGGGAGACCTGTGGGCTGCTAATTTCTTATACAGATAAAAATATGAATTTTTTTCCTGTTAAAAACTAGGTAGCATTCATTTTGTACTATGTGCTGAATATTATATATTTAAGTTTCTTATCCCAAATGCTCCAAATTCCCTCATGCTGCAACTGCAGTCAGAACCTTCTTTATTCCTATCTCTGTCAATCGCTAATCTGTTCTTTCCCCTAAAGCTTCACCTTTTCCAGAATGTTATATAAACAGAATCTTGCAGCATGCATCCTTTTAAGGCTGGCTTTTTTCACTTAGCACAACGTTTTGAAGTTCATCCAAGTTGTTTTATGTACCAATAATCTGTTCCTTTTTATTGAGGAATAGTTAGTATTCTACGGTATGGATGGGCTAGCTTGTTTATTCATTCAACAGTTCATGGACATGTGAGTTCTTTCCAGTTTTGGTAGTTATGAATAGAGCTACTATAAAACATTTTCATGTGAACACAAGGTTTCTTCTTTTTTTTTTTCCTTTTTTGGCTAAATTCCTAAATGTGGGATTGTTGAGTCATTCAGTAATTCTATATTGACCTTTGTAAGAAGCTGACCATTTTCCAGAGTGACTGTATCAGTCTGCAGTCCCACCAGCAGTGTATGAATGACTCAGTTTCTGCTCATACTTACTAACCATGTATGTTTTCTGAATAGATATACTGTGTCCAAAGATCAGAAAACTTAATACAGCTAATATGTTAATCTCCCCATTAGTATACAAATCAGCACACAAACAAAACCCCAATGTGATTCTTTGTATATATAGGAAAGCTGATTCTGGAGGATACATATAGAAAGGTAAATAAACTAGATAGTCTAAAAACCTTAGGAAAAAAGAGATCTTTAAAAAGCTTAACTATAGCACCATTAACAGACCAAGAGAAAAAGTAAGAATGATTTTGTAATATCATCAAATATCCAGAAATGTTCAATCTCCCCACTTGTCTCAAAAACATTTACTTTGCATTGTGTTTGTGTTACTAATTAAACAAGCTCTATAGAATGTAGTTATTAGAGAAAATTAAAAATCAGTAAATTATATGAAGATAGGCAGAAACATCCTTTAAAAATGTTTGAAAATTGAATGCAGACTTCTACTACACAGACACTATATCATGACCAAGCAGGGTGACCCCAGAAATGCAAATGTTGTTTAATATTTAAAAATAAATTAACATAATTCACCAAATGTATAGAATAAAGCAGAAAAACCATATGATCATTTCAATAGATGCAGGTAAAATTGAACACCTGTTCACTACAAACCGCTCAGCAAACTAATAATAAAAGGTAATTTTCTAAATTTGATTAATGGTATTTATGAAAATTTTCAGCTTAATTCACAATTAATTCACAGCTTAATTCATAATGATAAATTATTGTCTGTTTACCCCTAATATCAGAAATAGGACAAGAATCTTTACTCTCCTCCGTGGTCTTCAACATGTTATTGAGTGGCCCCCAAAACAAGAAAAAACACATGTGCAACAATATCGATACATAAATTAGAAATTATTAACAAAAAATGTTACAGAACTCTATACTTAAAACCATCAAATATTTCTCAGAGATATTAGAGATATAAAAGTTATTTATGGATTGGAAGACATAATCTTTTTAAGATGTCAATTTTCCACAAAATTTTCCCGTAAAGTTAATGTAATCCAAATCAAAACTGAAGCAGGCTTTTTCAAATTAGAAATTGATAAATTGACTCTATAAAATTTCTATGGAAACTCAAGGCTCCATAGCAGCCAAAACAATTCTGACAAGGAAGAACAAAAAAATTGCATGATTCAAACTATCTGTCTTCAATATATATTGTAAAGCCACGTTAATCAAGACAGTGTGGTATTGGCATGCAATTAAAGAACAGCATAGACAATCGACATCTAGACCCACACATGCGCAATCAACTGATTTCCAACAAAGGTGATAATGAAATTCAATGGAAAGAAGAAAATTTCAATAAATCATGGTGGAACAACTTGATATCTATATTAAAACAAACATGTGGGACACCTGGGTGGCCCAGTCAGTTAAGTGACCAGCTTTTGATTTTAGCTCAGGTCCTGATCTCAGGGTCATTAGATTGAACCCTCATGTGAGGCTCTGCACTCAGTGGGGAGTCTGCTTGAGATTCTCTCTCTCCCTCTGCCTCTCTTCCCTCTCTCTCTAAAATAAATCTTTAAAAAACATAAAGCAAATATGAACTACCTTATGCTATATATAAAAAGTAATTCACAATGGATCACAGATCTAAATAAAGAAGTTGAAACTTAAAAGTTTTTAGGAGAAAATATCTCGTTGACCTTAAGGTAAGCAAAACTTTCTTAGAACACAAACAGCATTACTCTTAAAAGAATACAAAATAAATCAATTGGACTTCATATTAAAACCCTGCTCATCACAGGATACCATTAAGAAAACAAAAAGGCAAAAAATAGACATGGAAAACATATTTGCAGTGCATATATCTGACAAAAGGGCTTGTATCTGAATGGTTAAGGAATTCTTACTAACCAATAACAACAAACCACTAAAATTGGAAAGCATTTGAACAAATACTTTACAAAAGAAGGTGCAGAAATATCCAATTAGTTCATGAACAGACACTCAACATTATTATAATTTAGGAAAATACAAATTGAGCCCGGATGAAATGTCGCTATATACACATTGGAATTGCTTACATTCATGCAAATACTTCAAGGTTTTGGCAAGGATATAGAACTACGGAAACTTTCATATATCGCTGTTGCAGTATAACATGGTGTTTTTCACTCTGAAAACATTTTTTAGCCTTTCTAATAAAATTACACCTATATCTGAACACTATGACAGCAATTCTCCTCCTAGGTATTTACCCGGGAGAAATAGATGCCTACGTAGCTCACAAGACTTGTACAAAAATATGCATGGCAATATTTTTCATAACAGCCCAAACTGAAAACAACCCAAGTGTCCATCTGGTATATTCATACACTTATATCCTACTCAGGAAGAAAATAACAAAATAATGCTACATGGATGAATAATGCTTAGCTTCTAGGCAAAGGAAGCTGGAAATAAAGGAGATTTTGTTAATGTGAATTTCCAGAACAGGCACGAGTAACTTATGATAATGAATACAACTCAGAATGATTCCCCCTGGAGACAGGGGTTAATTGGAAAGAGACACAAAGCTTTCCAGAGCATTGGAAAGGTTCTATATCTTGATGTGTGTAATGATTATCCAAATCTATACATTACAAAATTCATCAAACTGTACAATTAAGAATCTGTGCTTTTGTACAAAAATCACACCTCTATAAAAAAAAAAAAAGAACTGGCTTTTATTTTTTTTATTTTTTATTTATTTATTTATTTTTTTAAAACTGGCTTTTAAAACTTAAATTGTGGGTGGCCCGGGTAGCTCAGCGGTTTAGTGCCACCTTTAGCCCAGGGCCTGGTCCTGGGGACCCGGGATCGAGTCCCACATCAGGCTCCCTGCATGGAGCCTACTTCTCCCTCTGCCTGTGTCTCTGCCTCTCCCTGTCTCTCATAAATAAATAAATAAATAAATAAATAAATAAATAAATAAATAAATAAAATCTTTAAAAAAATAAAATTTAAATAAAAATTAAATTGTTTAGTAGTTATGTAAACTATTTACATAATTTCAACTTCAAACCACTTATCTTCATACCAATACCTCTCCATATACTTTGTGTTCTGGAACTTTTTCTCTGTAATAGATGCTTCACAAAAGGCCCATGGGAAGAATACTCTAATTTCTTCCATATCCGGAAGAGGTATTTCGGTGGCCTTTTCCCTTGAAGGTCAGTTTGTCTTGATATAAAATCCTCAGGTCATATTTCCTTTCCTCCAGTGTAGTAAATATATTTTTTCCCTTGCCTTTTGGTAAAGAATTGTTCTGAAGTCTGATGACAATTTGTTTTTCTTTCAAATAACACACACCTTGCTGCCTGCATGTTTGAAGCTTTTATATCTCCTTAAAGTCAAATTCATTTTTTACTTGAATGTCACATGCTCTTGACCATTTTCAATTGATTTCCCAAGATATACCTTTTGTACTTTTGATATTAATGTTGAATCTCGATTTATTCTAGAAAAGCTTTATAGATTTAAGATATTTGTTGGTTAATTTATTTGGGTTTATACTTACTTGATGTTTTGTTTCTTTCTAGGGCAGAAGGCAACTCATACATAGAATCTGCTTTAATATCTTCTATATCACGTTCTCTTAAAACCTTTTTTTTATCTCTTTCTTCCTTTATTTGAAATTCAGAAAACTTTCTTAGGGGCGCCTGGGTGGCTCAGCAGTTGAGCATCTGCCTTCGGCTCAGGGCGTGATCCTGGGGTCCTGGGATCGAGTACTGCATCAGGTTCCCCTCCCTGCAGGGAGCCTGCCTCTCCCTCCGCCTGTGTCTCTGCCTCTCTCTGTGTGTCTCTCATGAATAAATAAATAAAATCTTTAAAATAAACTTTCTTATTTTCCATGTTTTATTATTCTTAAGGCATTTTCCATGGCTTTAGTTTGCTTTTGTGTTTTTTCTAGTTCGTTTTTCAATTCTACCAGATTTTTTTTTCATTTTGAATTCCTTCTTGAGTTCTGATATTTTTTCAATTTATCTTTACTTTAATAATCTTATTCTTTTAGTTTGTATAATCACATCTCACGCTGTTCTTTTATACCTTCTGTAGCTTTGGGGGAAGATTTCTTACACTATTCATCTTTTTGTGAGCATATCTTTCCAGTGCACTCTCAATTGTCTGCAGGGACATCATTCTGTTCATGAGTCTCTTTTTTTAAATAATAGTATTGCATGGGATTTCACCACAACTGATTTCTGTTGCTTGTGTTTAATTAAGATTAATTTAACTTTGTTCTTAAAAAGAAAAATGGGAAGGTGAAGAAAAAGGTGGGGTGGGCGGCTCCAGGAACTTCTCTCTCTACAGAAAAATGGAAAAATCAAGCACAAACTCTCAGAATCCCTTTTGCCACAACTCTGGCAAATAGTCAAAGATTCACAACAACCGAGCACGTGCTGCATTAAGAAAAAGGGCAACTCTCACACAATAGGAAAGATTTGTGGCATTTTTTCTGCCTTTATCTTAACCCTTTTCCCCAGGTCAGTGGTGGTGTTGGAGGTCACGGCCCACATTCCCAGTGTGAAACTCTGCTCTCCGGTTCTGGTGAAGCAGAGCAGATATTATTGACAAAGATTTTGTCTGGTTGTCATAACCAGTGTAGAGGCTACCTCCTAAGGGACAGATAGATGCAAAACGTCTGACTTTGTTTCACCTAATTGGGAACTAACTCAGGACAGAAAACTAGCAAGCATTCCTCAAAAATACTGTCAGGCAAACCAACCACCATTTTGTGGCTGTCTGAGGCAAAAATCATGGTTAAGCACCAGAAGTCTGGGAAGAAAAGCTGGGGAGAGTTTCTTTGAAATAGTGGGTATTGGTGGGGATCTCTGGATGGCTCAGCGGTTTGGTGCCTGCCTTTGGCCCAGGGCGTGGTCCTGGAGGCCCAGGTTCGAGTCCCACGTCAGGCTCCCTGCATAGAGCCTGCTTCTCCCTCTGCCTGTGTCTCTGCCTCTCTCTCTGTCTCTCATGAATAAATAGAATCTTTTAAAAAATGAAATAGGGGGTATTGGGACTCCTGGGTGGCTCAGTGGTTGAGCATCGGCCTTTGACTCAGGGCTTGAACCAGGGGTTCCCTGCAGGGAACCTGCTTCTCCCTCTGCCTGTGTCTCTGCCTCTCTCTCTGTGTCTCTCATGAATAGATAAATGAAATCTTTTTTTTAAAAAAAGGTATTGAAAACATCCACATAGAACAGGGAATTTAGAAAGCCCTAGGGCAGGGCACATGCTCAGAAGAGACCCCGAGAAGACAGCCTTTTCACCTGTGGTTGATATGTAAGCTCAGTGCAAAGGTTAGTTTTCTTCTTTACTTCTTTTAAAATGTCTTCTTTAGCAATATTCAAGTGCCCCTTTACATACTATTAAATATTATATATTATTATTTTGACCTCGATTCAACCTTGAGCAGTAGTTAAATGAACCCTGAATTATTTGTATCTTATTAGCTTAATAATTTATTACTTTCTGTTTCAAACACTCCAATTATTTCTTAGGTGTATCACTTGGATAAAATCTTATCTCATTTTCTAGTAGTAGGTTTTCTGATTTTCTACTGATATTTTTTAAGTTTTTATTTTAATCACCTGGTGCTCATCACAGCAAGTGCACTCTTTAATCCCTATCACCTATTTAACCCATGCCCCACCTACCTTCCCTCTGGTAACCGTCAGGTTTTCTCAATAGTTGAGAGTCTGTCGCTTGTTTTGTCTCTTTTTTTTTCCACTTGCTCATTTGCTTTGTTTCTTAAATTACACATACAAGTGAAATCATACAGTATTTGTCTTTCTCTGACAGACTTATTTCACTTAGCATTATACTCTGCGTCCTTCCATGTCATTGCAAATGGCAAGGTTTCATTCTTTTTTTGTGGCTGGCTGAATAATATTCCATCGTATATATACCACCTCTCTTTTATTCATTCATCAATCGGTGGACACTTGGGCTGTTTCCTTAACTTGGCTGTGCTGTAAACATCAGGGTGCATGTATCCCTTTGAATTAGTATTTTTGTATTCTGTGTGTAAATAGCCAGTAGTGCAATCACTGGATTGTAAGGTCGTTCGATTTTTCAGTTTTTGAAGGAACTCCATACTGTTTTCCAGAGTGGCTGCACCAGTATGCAGAGATTTATATTTAAGTGCTAAAAAAAAATCTCAACCAAAATTCCATGTTCAGCCAAACCGTCTTTCAAAAAACGAAGGAGAAATTAAGATATTCCCAAATAAACAGAAGATGAGGAAGATCATTGCTAATAGACATATAAGAAAGGCTAAAAGGAGTTCTTTAGGCTGAAATGAGAGTATACTAGACACGAATTTGAAGTCATATGAAGACATTAAAACAACAGCAACTGGAGTAAAGATGGCTAATAGGTAAATGGAAAAGTCAGTATTATTTTTCTGATTAGTAATTTTTTATTTCCTGTTTTAAAACACTATACATAAAGTAATAATTATAAATCTATGCTAATTGTGACAGACTGTATTAAAATGTAATTTGTGACAACCACAACATGAAGGGAGAAGAGGGACAGAGCTCCGAAGGAACAGAGATTTAGTAGCTACTGAAGCTCGGTTGATATTAATGAAAACTTGATTTTTAGACATTTAAAGTGTTAATTGTAATCCCCATGGTAACCACAAATAAAATATCTAAAAATAATTACAAAGGAAATCAAAATGGTACGCTACAAAAAAATTTAATACAAAATAAGGCAGTAATGGAAATGAGAACAAAAAAGTATAAGACATACAGGAAACAAACAGTAAATGTTAGAAATAAGCTCATCTTCTCTGGTACCCGATGACTCTGTTCCTCTCTCCCACTTTGATCGAATTTACTGTTTCGTCTGTCACTATAATCTCTGTCCTGTTCAATGTGCAATCTTTCCAGAAGTTTCTCCCCAGTTATTGTTATTGTTGTTTTTTTTCCAAAGATTTTATTTATTCACAAGAGACAAAGAGAGAGAGAGGCAGAGACACAGGCAGAGGGGGAGGCAGGCTCCATGCAGGGAGCCCGATGTGGAACTCCATCCTAGGATTCCAGGATCATGCCCTGGGCCAAAGGCAGGCCCTAAACCACTGAGCCACCCAGGGATCCCCTTGTTATTGTTGTTGATGAGGGTTTTGGCTGCTTATTTTTGAGATTTTGCATACCCCATGTCACTCCAGCACACTCTCATCTATTAACCAGAGCCTGCAAAGCTCCTACTCCACTTTAGCTATTCTTACATCAGTCCCTTGAACATTCTAGTTGCTACTTTTTGGTGATTGAGACCATTACAATACTTTGGCTTCCCTCCTCTTACTTCAGCATAGTTGCTCTTACCAGACAGTTCGTTTGCCATCAACTGGTTCTCCCCACCCACTCTTTTGTGTTTCATGGTAATTCCTGTCACCTAATTTTGCTATAGATCTTGTTTGTGGGTTTAAAATTTTTCTGTCCACGTTCCTCTACCTTGTGGGAGAGTTTGTTGAACACACACACACACACACACACACATACACATTCACTCCATTATGACTGCCAACTTCTCAGAATCCTCTTCCCTCAAATTTCCTCTTGTCATAGTTTATCTAGACTTTTTATAACTAAAGAAGGAGATAGATGAGACAACCACTAGAGTGCAACTTCAGTGGCTAGGGACACTAGTTTTCAAAGGGAAACATTCAGGTGCATCTGCTGGAAACTAACGGGTCTCAGAACTGGGAACCAGATTTTTCATAATTGGATGTGCGTGTCTCGGTCACCTCTACCTTTTCTTGACCTTAGTTTGGTGTAGATTTGCATAAAGGACTTTTAAGTGATGGCCGAACTTGGAAATGATACTGAGATCTCAGGCATGCATTTGCAGCTCAGTGAGATTTCCCATTGGTAGCTTAATTCATGCCCCAATAGTTTATTTAACATTTTTTTTTGTTCTTGAAACACAGTGTCATCTGTTTGAAACTATTGTTTTAGTTGTTCAGTGAGTTTCTTGCCTGAATAATTTGACATACTCAGCAGCTCTGTTTAAAGAAAGGACTCTGTTTAAGGTCTTTTCTTTTTTAGAGGCAAATGTGTGTCAGAGGGGAATTAGGAAGGAATTACCTTTGTTTAATGAATACTAAAGTAAAAAAAAAGGATTAAACATCTCTACAAATAGTCAGATCCCATGGGCCTCTTGACTTTAAAGATTGTGGAAGGTAATTATATAGTGTAATTAAATTATTTTAATTCAATTTCAAACTTTGTTTCATGAATAGAAAATATTTCCAATTCTGAATAGGGAATACCTTTCTTTTAGCTAAATCCCCCTTTGGGATAGAAGAGAATTTGTCATTTAAATGTAAGCAGCAGGGGCAGAGTAAATTTTTAAAAAGGAAAGCAACAAAGACGTTCTCTGTTTTGATCTCTTCCATTCTATACATTTTTGGATTGAATTTAGCATTTGTAAGTAACGTTATTGCCATGAAACTCAATTAAGCCTTTTAAAACTTGGCTTGGTATAAACATTCAACCATAGTAGACTACAGAATAGACTTTGTTGCCTTGTGATTTTCTCACCAGTTATCAAGAAGCACTTCCATACCAATTTTAAGATATGGGTTTATAAAATAACTGAAGACATTTTTATTGCCATTTGAATTGTTGGTGGAGCCTGGAAAGTCATTGGGATACACTGGAATGATTGAAGAAATGTGTGATAGAATCCTGAACTCATCAGCTGTGCTCCCAGGATAAATTTGTTTAACGTCTCTAAATTTCAGTTCCCTCATGTGCAGACTGAGGAGCAGGGCTAGAGGATTTCTAGGGCCCTTATCCACTCTAACATTCTGTAGACCCTCCATAACAATAAGCAAACATCAAAGTAACAAGGCACGTAGTCTACTAGTATTTTATAGATGAAGTGGTGACTCAGAGGTTAAATGACTTGCTCACAATGACACATCTAGGGAGTGGAGGAGCTAGAATTCTGACTCAGAACCCTGTGATACTTCTCTATAGCCACGTATAGAAAAACTATAATTACTGTTCCTTTCTGTGACTGACTTTGCACTCCATAGCTTTCTGTGTGCAAGTCTGAAGCCAATGGTAGAGAAGAAAACACTGAGCACTTGTAAGACTAGTAACACTGAGAGCCGTGTAAGGGCAACAAAGAGGCCTTTGATGAGTAGATTTAGAATTTACAAATCCAGTTGTGAACATTTTAAAACAAACTAAACAGAGGATGGAATCAAGACTGTGAGAAGAGAACCACTCTTTTTTTTGAAAGATCCTCATGGGTTAATATGCCACCACCTTACCCTGGTCAAGTTCTTCTCGTGGAACAGAAACCTCTTTGGTTTGCTTATATGTTTGCCTCCCTGTACTAGAAATAAACTTTTAGTGAAGAGAGACAATATCTTACTTATTTCTGTATCCCCAGCTCCTAGTTTAGTACCTGGCACGAAGTACACTCAATGCATATGTGTAATTATTTAAAAATGGTATTGTGAAAAAAAATAAAAAATAAAAATGGTATTGTGGGAGACAATTCATCTTTTTTTCCTAAAGATTTATTTATTTATTTGAGAGAGAGAGAGAGAGAGAGCAGAGGGAGGGGCAGAAGGAAGAGAGAATCTTTAAGCAGATTCTCGGTTGAGCACAGAGCCTGAAGCAGGGCTCAATCCCATGACACTGAGATCATGACTTGAGCTGAAATCAAGAGTCAGATACTTAACTGACTGAGCCACCCAGACACTCTAACAATTCATCTTTCTTTAACAGCTGCAGTAGCCGTCATATACTGAGTTAATATTAATCAAATAACTCCTATGTGCCAGGCAGTCCTCTAAGTTATATAAGGAACAAAACAGATACATTTCTCTGCCTTCATGGAACTCACATTCCAGTAGAGGAAGACAAGACAAGAAACAAAAGAGAAGTAAAACAGATGGTACACGAATGCTGATAAGTGCAGTGAGGAAAAATGAAGGAGGGAAGGAGGACGGGGAATGTCAAACCATGGGATTATATTTCTAAATAGGGAGGACAGAAGAGGCTTCACTGAAAAGGTCATGTTTAAACCAATTGGACACATTTGCCAGCAGTGGACCAGAAGCTTCACATGCACGTATTAATTTCTTAGGGCTGTCATAGCAGAGTACCACAAACTGGAAGGTTTAAACAATAGAAATTGACCGCATCATAATCCGGAGACTAGAACTCCTAGATCAAGGTGGGAGCAGATTGATTCTTTCTGTGGGCTGTGAGGGAAGGATCTAGTCTATGCATCTCTCTTTGGCTCGAAGATAGCCATTTCTCCCTGTGTCTCTTCACATCATCTTCCCTCTATGTCTGTCTCTATGTCCAAATTTCTCCTTTTTTTATAACAATGCTATCCATACTGCCTTAGAGCCCAGCCTAATGACCTCATTTTAACTTGATTATCTCTATAAAGACCCTCTCTTGGGATCCCTGGGTGGTGCAGTGGTTTAGCGCCTGTTTTTGGCCCAGGGCGCGATCCTGGAGACCCGGGATCGAATCCCACGTCGGGCTCCCGGTGCATGGAGCCTGCTTCTCCCTCTGCCTATGTTTCTGCCTCTCTCTCTCTCTCTGTGACTATCATAAATAAATAAAAATTTAAAAAAAAGACCCTCTCTTCAAATGAAGTCACATTCTGAGGTACTGGGGTTAAGACTTCAACATATGAATTTTGGGGTACTGAAATTCAACCCACAAAGTGCATTATTTCATGTAATCCTAACAATAATTCTATGAGGTAAGTATTGCTAAGCATGCTGGATACAAGGATGAATGGTATTTCATCTTTTTCATTCATCCATGGATGGAAAAGTTAACACAAATATGCAGATAACTTTAATATGGATGACATGAATAGAAAGGCACATATGGAAGAATATCTAGCCACCCCTTGGGTAGAACTAGAAGTGCAACTAAATCTAATTGGGAGAGGGTATATCTCACCTTAGCCTTGAGAAACAGGAGACTTTAGCTACATAAAATGTGGAGAAGTGGTGGGAGGAAGGAAGGAAACTATTCAAGCTAGGAGAGCAGCTCGTATATATGCTAGAGGGAGACACAGAGTTTGGAGTATTCTGAGAACCATGGGTGTGAACAAAGCCATTTTTATGGGGTGTGTTAAATAGGAAAAAAAAATGGTACATTGTATTGTGCCAAGATGATTTTCAGCTTGCCTTTAAGTTTTGTAAATGTGACTACATTCAACAAGCACCACGAGACGGACACAACCTGCCAGCTTAATTAAGTTTCTGAAATGCTTCTGGGCAAAATTAATATGTGTGGATACC
Organism: Canis lupus dingo; assembly: GCF_003254725.2. Lineage (NCBI taxonomy): Eukaryota > Metazoa > Chordata > Mammalia > Carnivora > Canidae > Canis > Canis lupus. The sequence goes on along the minus strand of NC_064281.1, from coordinate 112,027,356 downwards.
AGCCCAAATCATTTGGACTGAACACATTTCAGCTTACACAAAACTCCATGAAATGCAGGAGTATTAAAAAATTTTGAATATAGCAATATTGATAATGGTGGTTAGAGAATTGTTCATCCTTTCCCTGGATACCTTCTCTCATTGGTTATTTCAAAGTCAATATGGTTATCAGAACCTTTCAGAACAAAATTAAAACCTTGGGGCTAGGTGGCCATTTGGCATAGCCTCCTATGTATATTCTAGTAAACCCAAGTGGATAGAAACAAAATAAACTTAATTCTAGTGTAAAGTTTACTTATCCTTTGAAGAAGGTGATGCTAAATATTAGTACTGAGTAAACACATTCTCTTGCTCATCATCTCAGATGTGGGCCAACTGGCAAAATCAAGACTGAACTTTCTCTTTTTTCTGTTTCTAGGATGTATTTTTTTATTTTAATTTTTTATGTGAGAGAGAGAGAGCGAGCGAGAGAGAGCATAAGAGCAGGGGTGGGGAGAAAGGGCAAAGGGAGAGGGAGAGACAGTGTTAAGCAGACTCCACGCTGGGCATGGAGCCCAACATAGGGCTCCATCTTACAACCCTAAGATCACAATCTGAGTCAAAACCAAGAGTCAGATAGTTAACTAACTGAGCCACCCAGGTGCCTCACTAGGATGTATTTTTATCAGTAAGTCAAAAGGTATAGGAAGTAATGAGGCCCACATGTACAAAGTCCTTTATGATTTGCAAAGCTTTTTCAGACCTGTCATTTCATTTTTTTAAAGATTTTATTTATTTATTCATGAGACACACACACACACACACAGAGGCAGAGACACAAGCAGAGGGAGAAGCAGGCTCTATGCAGGGAACCCGATGCAGGACTCAGTCCCTGGACTCCAGGATCACACCCCAGGGCCGAAGGCAGATGCCAAACTGTGGAGCCACCCAGGGATCCCCTCTCATTTAAAATGGTCTCTACATCTACTTTGTGAGGATAGGAGGATGGAAATTATGATTCTTATTTCATAGAAGAGAAAAAGTGAGGCCCTGGGAGTTGATGTTTTCAATGTTACAATCAGGAATGGGGCTAGCACAAGCACTCTAAAATTTGGACTATTATTCCGATGCTTGAACATATCAAAGAATGTATGAGTTTTGCAATGCTATGTTGTTAAACAACTCTACCCCAGCACTTTGAGTCCCTAAAAAGTATCAGACCTGAGATTCTATGAAATCTTACAAGGCAAAAATAAAATGACTTTATGTCTTGTAGGCACAATTGTCAACCAGCATAAGATTGGTAAAACTGTATTTTCAAGTTACATTTTCAAGGTCCTTGAAATTTCCCATAAGACTGTGTGTGTGTGTGTGTTCATTCTTATCATAATCTACAAATAAACAAATAAGCAATCTTTGTAAGTTCATCCCTTGTCACTTGTATGATCACTTGAGGCATAGGTACTGCATGTGATCTGAGAGCCCCTGTATGAGTTTGTGGTCATGATGCCATTGGCACCACGGCTAATTTGACAACCAGACGTATGTGGCTGCCTGACCTTTGTTTTGATGAATGAGAGCCAAACGAAGTCATTGTATGTCATATGAAAAAAGGTTTCAAAGTATGAATACAGAAGATGGTGGGAGAATTGAGTCATCATCCAACACACCTTAACTTAGGCCTGCAGAACTCCCAGGAGCCTGTAGCATAACAATCACCATTGTATTCACAGGATGAACTACAATTTAGTTTCAGTGAGATGTCTTCCACCACATTAAATTAATGTAGCTATTTAAATATTATTGTTATTTTAGTTTTCCTTTGTGTTTAACTTCCCAATATGTTTTTGTGTTAGCCATATAAGAACTATAGGCATAGAAAGTTTTTATACCTAGTATTCTGTTGGCATACACTTAAGTAACATATGTTAAAATAAACATAATTTGGTTAGCACTAGAGTTAAGAGATGATTGTTTTTCTCTTTATAAGGGCTCTACACATGACACAATTTGGAAAAAACACTGAACTCTGTGGTTTTTAACAGTCTAGCATTCTAAAATTTGAAAAAAGAGCCCGTTATGCCTATTCTTATTTTGTGGCCATGAGTTCATAGAAGAGCCAAAGAATCAATCCAATACATATCTCTGAGCTGCTACTATATGGTTTGCCATAGTTGTGTGCCAAGAGTAGATAGATACAAAGCAAATGCAGCCCTGGCCCTTACAAAGTTAATTGTCTAGAAAACAGCTTGAGTCTATCACTGTTTGACTGCCTAGGTTGACTCTGATTTCCAGCTTTAAGCTCTACAAACACTTTGGGCCCGTCACAGAGAAGCCACCAACTCTAGCCCTGCTTTTTAAGGAACACTGTGTAGCATTCACTGAAATCTGCCTTCCTATGGTTCTCTAAACGTATTAAGACTTGAGCATGGTTTGGGTGAAACCATCTTCTAGGGAGAAAACTTGCAGAATGAGTAACCTTCACAGAAATTTCAGGGATGTTCATAGACACAGTAAAGTGAAGTAAACAAAAGCAAGTCCACAGAGATGTCCCCAAGTTGCCTCTGAATACAAATAATAAGGACAATGAATTGCAATAGCAAGGCAGGGTATGGTCATATGGTTGGAGTTGGGTTTAGACTAGCAGATTTATTTTTGGCTCTTTTTCCCATTTTACCTTCATTGACCTCAGTTTGGTATTGATAAGATAATTAAAACTAGGATGCAAGGATGTGATTGGCATAAAAATAGCTCCCCTGGAGGGCCTCAGTTTCCCAAAGAGTAGCTTAATAGTGATGACAGTAACAGTAGTTCAAGACATATGGGGGAAGTAATGCCTGTCTTATAGTATGTGGGTTCACAGTATCCTCTAGCCTGTAGGAAGTACAGTACAAAGGGAATGAGGGTGGTCACATCATCACCTGAGTACTTGAACCACAGCAATAGCCCCCTCCCTGATCTACATGCTTCTGTTTTGGCCCCTTACCCCCACTATTATACAGTCCATTCTCCATATATTAGCCAAAGTGACCTTTTAAAATGAATAATTAGTTCATGACACTCTCATGTCCAAAACCCTTCAATGGCTCATGGGTACACTTAGAATGAAACCTAGCGGTCTTAAAGATCCTATGAGATCCAATTTTGTTTGTCTTTTCAAAAAAATAGTTCCTAGGTTCATGGATATTGTTTTTCTAGTCTCTAATTCATTTATTTGTTTAGGAGTGTATTATTTATTTCCCACATATTTGCTAATATTCCCGTTTTCCTCCTGTTACTGACTTCTAGTTTCATATCACTGTGGTAAAAAAAAAAATACTCTATGGTATGATCTCAATCTTCTTAAATTTGCTAAGACTTGTTTTGTGATCTAATATATGATCTATTCTGGAGAATGTTCTGTGTATGCTTGAGAAGAATGTATATTCTGCTGCTGTTGGGCGAAAAGTTCTATAAATGTCTGTTAGATCCATTTGGTCTAAAGTATATTTCAAGTCTAATATTTCCTTAATGGTGCTCTATCTTGATTATCCATCCATTGTTGAGAGTGGGATATTAAGGTCTACTATTACTGCATTGTTATCTACTTCTACCTTCAGACTCGTTAACATTTGCTTAATATATTTAGGTGCTCCAATATTGGATGCATCTATATTAACAGTTGTTATATATTCCTGGTAAACTGATTTTTATCCTTATGTAAGGATAAATAAAGCTTCTTTGTCTCTTTTTATATCTTTTGATAAAGCCTATTTGTCTGATAAAAGTATGGCTATCCCAACTCTCTTTGGTTTCAATTTGCATAGAATATCTATTCCTATCCCTTAACCATGAGTGTTTGTCCTTAAAGCTAAAGTAAATCTCCTGTAGTGAAGCATACAGTTGAGTTTTTTTAATCCATTCAGCTACTCTATGTCTTTTGATTGGAGGATTCAGTCCATTTACAGTTAGAGTAATTATTGATAAATAAAGGCTTACTATCATCATTTTATTAAGTATTTTCTGTGTTTTGTAGATTTTTTTTGTATCTTCCTTCCTTGATGCCTTCTTTTATGATTTGATGATTTTCCATAGTGGTATGCTTTGAAAACCAAGAAGGAATGGATAAATAATGAAAACATACAATGTTAGAAACATCCATACCAAGACTGAATCGTGAAGAAAGAGAAAATCTGAATATACCTATAACTAGTAAAAAGATTGACTCAGTAATTAAAAACCACCCAACAAAGAAAAAAATATCCAGGACCAGATGGCTTCACTAGTGAATTATAATAAACATTAAAAAAATTAATGCCAATACTTCTCAAAGTCTTCCAAAAAAAAAAAAAAAAACTGAAGAGGAGGCAACACTGCCAAATTAATTTTACAAGGCCAGCATTACCCTGATACCAAAATGAGACAATGACACTACAAGAAATGAAAATTCCAGGGCAATATCCCTGATGAGCACAGATGCAAAAATCCTTAACAAAATACCAGCAAACTGAATCAACAGCACAATAAAACGATCATATACCATAATTAAGTGGGATTAATCCCTGGGATGCAAAGATAATTCAACATAAGAAAATCAATTAATGCAATATATCACGTTAATGGAAAAAAGGAAAAAATCATCTCAATAGGTGCACAAAAACATTTGAGAAAGTTCAACATCCTTTCATAATAAAAGCTCTAAAAAATTAGGTATAAAAGGAATATGCCTTAAGACAATAAAGGCCATTTGGGCAGCCCGGGTGGCTCAGTGGTTTAGCGCCACCTTCAGCCCAGGGTGTGATCCTGGAGACCTGGGATCGAGTCTCGTGTAGGGCTCCCTGCATGGAGCCTGTTTCTCCCTCTGCCTGGATCTGTGCCCCTCTCTCTCTCTCTCTCTCTCTGTGTGTGTTTCATGAATAAATAAATAAAATATATATTTTTTAAAAGACAATAAAGGCCATTTATGACAAGCCTGTAGCTAATGTTATACTCAATGGTGAAAAGCTAAAAGCTTTTCTTCTAAGATCAGGAACACAACAAGAATGCCCATTCTCACCATTTTTATTCAACATGGTACTAGAAGTCCTGGCAGAGCAATGAGGCAAGACAAAGAAATAAAAGGCTTTCAAATCAGAAAAGAAGGAAAAGCAAATCCTACATGGTATGACTTATATATGAAATCTAAAAAACAACAAAAAAGCAACAAAAACCAAAAAACCTGAACTTAGAAACGGAATAGTGGCTCAGTGATTGCCAGGGCCTGAGGTATGAAGAAAATGGGAGATGTTAGTCAAATGACACAAACTTTCAATCATAAGATGAATAAGTTCTATGGATCTAAGGTATAGCATGGTGACCATAATTAATAATATCATGTTGTATACTTGAAATTTGCTAAGAGAGTAAATCTTGATCATTCTCACCACAAAAAGAATTTAAAAAGGAAACTATGTGAAGTGACAGATGTGTCAAATAATTTGATTCTAGTAATCATTTCGCAATGGAAACACACACCAAACTATCACATTGTACACTTTCAATAAATACAATTTTATATGTCAATTAAATCTCAATGAAAATGGGCAAGATCTAGCCTGTTGTTACCTTGCTGGTCTCATTTCCTACCCCTCACTAACTTGTCTACTTTGTTTCAGTCACATTGGTCTTCTTGCTCTTCCTAGAATGCCATGCTATTCTCATCCTAGGACCTGGGAACAAATGGTGGTACCTCTGCCCGGAAGACTCCCGGCCTCAGAAATCCAGGGAGGTGACTCTTCTTTAGGTCTCATCTCAAAAGTCATTTCTTTCCATAACTGTCTAATCTAACGTGCTTCAGTCAACTTCGTTCCTCTCCAGAGTACTTGATGAGAGGATCTGGGCCCTAGTACAGAGAACATCCCAAAATGCAGAGATTTAGTAAAAGGCCAGAGCTGTTACCTATTTTTCTTATGCCTTCATCTACCTCAAATAAAAACAAAATTCAGTTTCTCCTCTTGAAATGAATTCTTGCACTTCCCAAGTTTCTTTCTCCTCATCTTCCTGCTTTTAGTCCAAGGAATGTTGGAAACTGCTAAAAGATGGCAACAACAGCAACCACCATAACAATAATAATAATATCATAAACTGAGTATTTAGTGCCATGAATCATTTAAAAAACTTTATGTGTCTTAATCCATTTAATACTCACATAATCCTATGAGGTTATTAATTTTACTATACTTATTTTATAAATGAGAAAATTGGGGAACACATGGATTTTATAAAAAGATTTTATTACTTGAGAGAGAGAGAGAGAGAGACAGAGAGAGGGTGAGAGAGAGAGTGCACACGAGAGGTGCAGGGAGGGACAGAAGGGGAGGGAGTCTCAAGCAGACTGCACTGAGTGTGGAGTCCAAGGCGAGACTCAATCTTGTGACCCTGAGATCATGACCTGAGCCAAAACCAAGAGTCGGATGCTTAATTGACTGAACCACCCAGGCACCCTGAACATGGATTTTTATAAACTACCATAGTACATCTTTTAAGTCTACAGTATGGTTGTTATCTCAGAATGAAATGTCTGTGTGTCAATTAAATTGCCAATTTATGCCAGAAATAGCAAGATGATAGTTGTGATGATCAAAAAAATGGCAATCCAGATCAATTGTTTTTAGTACGTTACGTATATGGCACCTGATTGTACTCAGAGCCCTGAGAAGTCTATTTTAATTATATCAATTTCACAGAGGAGGAAACTGAGGACAATCATACACGAGGTCACAGAGCTAGTAAAGAATACCCACAGTAATGGCAGCAGGAGCATAGTGGTTTCCAGTGTGGATGGATGCAGACTTGCTGGATCCAGGCAAGACTTTCAGTCTAATTTAAAACACAACCTCTGTGGCACATTTGGTTGAGTGAAGGATCTTGGCTCCTCCTTCTCAATACCATGATGACACTCTAAAAACTTGGTAGACAATCAATTTTGCTATTCTGTAGATCATATCTCATCTCGTTATCGATCAGGCCCACCAATCTAAGTTCACCTTTTCCTCTAAAAGGGTCAACCAGAGCCCTTGCGCTGCCATCCTCTTCTGATACTGGCCCTGCCTGGAATGGATTCCTTCAATGCTGTGGTGAGATTTAGTTAGCATTGGCTCTTCCTCTGAAACAATTTATGACTCCTGATAGAAAAAGGAAAGGGTTGAATTGACGTGGATTTATAATTCATGTAGGCTACCAACCTGTGGTCCATTACACTAATGGAATAAATATTTCCCATTTATATTGTCAAAAATGTACTGATTGAACACCAGTTTATTCCATTCTAACTTACTTGTCATGCTATTTGTGTTTTTTGAAATCCTATTAACAATATCTAAATTTGAAAAGTTTATACAGAAACTAGAGAGAATAATACACAAATGTCCACAGAATACTAAAGACATTGAGAAAATGGACCCTGGAACTAGATTGCGTGGGCTAGGATCCCAACTGCATCATTTCCTAGACTGTGTACCTTGGACATGCCATTAAATTTCAGTCCCTTTATTTACCTACTTCAAAGACACATAAAGCATTTAAGAACAGTGAATGGCACATAGTAAGTGTTTGATAAATATTACCCTTTTGACTATTCTTATTCATAACCAAAGTATTATTTTGAAAATAAAGATATAATAGTCCACAGATCTACCTTTTGTTACTTCAAAGTCATAAATATTCATTCAATCCCCTATAAATACTCCCATTCCAAGTGCGAGGTATATATCTACAACTCTCAAATTTTTACATGACCAATGAACAATATGCAGTGTGAACTCTCAAAGTCCTTTTTAAAAAAAAAATTATTTATTTACTTATTCATGAGAGACACAGAAAGAGAGAGAGTCAGAGACATAGGCAGAGGGAGAAGCGGGCTCCATGCAGGAAGCCTTATGTGGGACTCGATCCCAGGACTCTGGGATCATGCCCTGAGCCAAAGGCAGATGGTCAACCCCTAAGTCACCCAGGTGTCCCTCAAAGTCCTTTTGATATAGAAATAGACAAAGAAAAAATGACAAGTACCTAAAGAGGCATAATACAAGGTGAAATAAGTGCTTAAGTATCTGAAAAGTGATTCTATGTATTGTGGAATTACAAAGAAGAATGAATCTATTATATCGAATACACACAAATCTAAATACATTGGGGATGAGGGGGTGTGCGTACTGAAAGGTTTCATGTGCCATGTGTCATTTGTGTTGATCCTTGAACAAGCAATAGAGTTTGATAAATTAGATAGAGTTTTAAGAGAGAGACATGGGAGCAGGGTCCAATGACGGAAAATTAAACCACTTGGCAAAGCGAAGAGGCAAGCCATTAAAAATTGTGAGAAATGTTAGGAATAGAAACTTTCCACTCTGGCAAAATTTTCAAACACAGTGAGGGGTTAGTGAGATAGAAAGCTGAGAGAATATGTTGGGTTCTTGTGGTTGAGGGCCTTAGATGTCAGGGAAATTTGTACTTAGTTCAGTGAGCAATGCAAAGCTCATAGGACGGTTTGGGGTAAAATCTCAAATGAAAAGTAAGTTCCTCGAGAGCACAGACTTTGTTCAGCTTAACATTGTTTTCTCAGCACCTACACTAACGCCTGGCACATAGTAGGCCAATATTTGCTCAGGAAGCATTTATCAAATGGATAATCATTGACAGTCTTTAAATTATTACTCTTTGTTGATGTTGTTGTTACTCTGAAAAGTACAAAAACTCCACTGAGTGACTTCAAGGACTCCAATTTTAGCTGTTTATGATGTAAGAAGCCATTACTTTAAAGAGACCTCACTATCAAATAATGATTTTAAACTCACTCTTCTAGGGGTGCCTAGGTGGTTCAGTGGGTTATGCATCTGCGTTCGGCTCAGGTTATGATCTTAGGGTCCTAGGATTGAGCCCAACAATAGGTTCCCTGCTCAGCAGGGAGTCTGCTTGTCCCTCTCCCTCTGCCTCTCTCCCTGCTTCTCATGCTCTCTCTCTCTGTCAAATAAATAAAAAAAAATATTTTTTAAAATATGCTTTAAACTCACTCTTCTAGTTTGTCTCCTTTTCCAGATGAGAAGACTGAGGCCACATGAAGTGAAGGAACTCAACAGGAATAGAACCCAACTGTCTCTCTTCCTTGTCTTGAGGTCTTCCCACAACCCTTAGCTACGGTATACCTCAAAGAGTCTGTTGTACCCAACTCTCATAGATGTAGCTCTGAAGACGTTGTGACCTTTGTACACTGTTGGTGAAATGTTCATTGGTACACCCACTGTGGAAAACAGAATGGAATTTCCTCAAAAAATTAAAAATAAAACTACCCTACAATCCACCAATCTCATTCCTGAATATTTATCCAAAGGCACTGAAATCTCTGTCTTGAAGAGCTACCTGCACTCGCTTGTTCATTGTATCATTATTCACGATAGCCCAGATATGGAAACAACTTAAATGTCTGTTGACAGATGAATGGTTAATAAAATATGGTACAACACACACTAAAACACACAAACATACACACGCACACACACACTGGAATATTATTCACAGATAAAAAGAAGGAAATCCTGCTGTTTGCGACAATATGGATGAATGTGGAGGACACTATGCAACGTGAAATAAGCTAGACAGAGAAAGACAGTGTTGTATGGTATCACAGACATGTGGAGTCTTAAAATTTTAAACTTTTAGGGAGTAGAATGGTGGTTGCCAAAGACTGAGATATGGGGAAAATGAGATGTTAGTCAAAGGATGCAAACTTTTAGTTATGAGAGATGAATAAATTCTGGGGCTCTAGCACACAGCATAGCAATTACAGTTTATAATAGTGTATAATATACTTGAAACTTGCAAGAGGGTAGATCTTAATCATTCTCAATACATCCAAGAGAAAAGTAACTAAAGTGATGGATGTTTGTCATAATCATTTCACAACGTGTATGTATATGGCAAACCGTCACACTGTACACCTTAAGTATATACAATTTTTGTTAATTATACCTCAATCAAGCTGAAAAAAATAAAGACCTTGCAAGCCCTCAGTGAAATAGTTAGGGTTTTGTTCCATTTTGTTGCGGTTTGTGCTTAGGAAGGAAATGGAAAGACAATGGCATAGTTATAATACATGGATTAAAGAATTAGTTTTGATGTGGTATCCACATTTGGCCTGAATTACCCAATATTCTCAAGGACAGGAAAGAGTGTACCATTAATGTGTGTTAAATATAGTTCATTCCTCAATAAATCTTTGAATGCTCATTTGCTTTCTTCTAATTTGCCATGACCTCATTAGTATTGCAATAGAATATTTAGAGACAGAAAGCACACCCTGGCAACTTTTTTTTGGGGGGGGTGATCCTTCATTATGAGCTGTTATTCACAAGTTGTATGTGTATAAAAATTGTTACAACTGTTTTGAAGATCTTTTTCTTTTTTGGTTTTTCAAAAATGCACTGCAAAGTTCTCAAAATGTATACGTTTGCCTTGTCAAAAGATTTATTCTTAGCATGGAAAGAATACCCCCCCCCCTTTTCCTTGGGCACAAGCTAAACACACAGCATGAGTTACAACATCAGTGAAATAATCCTAATTCCATAAAGCAAGGTACAACAAACTGTAACAGAGGAATGAAGAAAAATTCAAAACATGGGACAATCAATACAGAGGTAAGATATCACTCATTCTGAAGACTTCCATCAGTATTCAATGAAAAAGAATTTCTTCATATATCTGGAGACCATTAGATGATTAATACAAACTGTGTAGACAGAGAATTGGAAATCTGTGATCCAAAGAAAGTTAGCAAGGAGCACCCAGTGACAAATCAAGAAAGGAATAGAAACAGTGAGCACAGGGTGACTTTTCATGTTAACACAAGGATTCATTGCTTACGGGGTCTGGGATCTCAGCACAAGTTTGTGTGAATGGATAGCCCTTTCGAGAAGACAGCGTTTCCTGGGCCAGAAGTCACAAAGATAATCCCAAAGACAACATTATGATGATAAGCAAGCTGGCTGCCATAATCACAACCATCTCCCAACTTTTGAACTTTACCCACTATTGTTTTGATACTTACAGCTTGTTACCAATGTGGACATTACTACCCAGGGGCACAACAGTGGAGGGGGTAAGAGCAGGGCACTGGAGCCAGACCTCGGGCTCTGAGTCATGCTAGCCTGATGACACTGGAAGGGATCCAACTTCTCTGCCTTAGTTTCTTTATCTGTGATAGGAAGCAACAGAGACTTCCCCAAGATGTCGTTAAGGTGTTTTATCTTGTTTTTACATGTAAGTTGCTTAGAATTGTGGTTAGCACATGATAAAACTGTCAGCCGTTGGCACAATTTTTGCATAGTTAGTACCCAGATAATGCCACAAGAGTTTTACAAAAGTGCATGTATTTGTGCTTGGTGCATACAGGTATACACACACTCTTTCTTGATAATCTGTCATGTGCCAGGCAGTACGTTAAAAATGTGACAAACAATTTTATTAACTATTCACAACTGTATAATAAAATGGATTATACTGGTAATAATGATGACTACTAGTAAAATAACATGTCAATCATCTTTGAGTGCTTACTGTGCACCTAGTGCTATGCTAACTGCTCTGCTCTGTGTGGATTTTCTCATTAATCTTCACAACCACACTGTTACGGATTATTATCATGTCCACTTGCTGCAGGAGAAAAATGAAGTAGACAGAAATTTAGTGACACTGAAGGTAACACGTGTGGTAAGTGCTAGAACGTGTATTTAAATCCAAATCTTGGGCAGCCCCGGTGGCCCAGCGGTTTAGCGCCACCTTCAGCCCAGGGTGTGATCCTGGAGACCCGGAATCGAGTCCCACGTCAGGCTCCCTGCTTGGAATGGAGCCTGCTTCTCCCTCTGCCTGTGTCTCTGCCTCTCTCTCTCTGTGTGTCTCTCAGGAATAAATAAATAAAATCTTAAAAAAAAATAAATCCAAATCTCTGACTTCAGAGTCCCAACAACAACCTCTCCCCGTCAGCCTCCTCCTCTATCTTGAAAGTCTAGAGCCTCTCCCAAGGCATTCACACACAAACTCCAGAGTGAAATATTTCCCAAGGTTTTGTGACACTGCACATACTTGGCTCCCCTCTTCTCTTACCAGTCCCTCCTCAATCTCCTTTGCTGGTTTCTCCTGATCTCCCTGTAAATATCAAGTATCATTGTTGTAGAGGCCCAGAGCTCAGGTCTTGGACTTGCCTTTTCCATCTATACTTGTTTGTTTGGTGATCTTGTCCCAGGGGCATTGTTTAAATGTGATCTATAGGTGAAAGACCCACATCTATAATCTAGCCTTCTGTCTCTTCCTAAACACCAGGCTTCTATATTCTGACTGCCTTCTTGACATCTTTGCCTGGATGCTGGATAGGCAACTCAAATTTAACATGTTCAAACCATGTTCTTGTTCACCCCATATCTGCCTTCCTCCCAATCTACCCTATCTCAGAATATAGCAATTGCATCCTTTCCGTTGCCCAGTCCGAAACCTTTAAAGTCATCCTGACTTGTCTCATTCTTTCACCGCTCCCTGCATGTAAACCCATGAGCAAATCCTCTCAATTCTACATGTGGGATATTTTCTTGAATCCATACAGTTCTCACTGATTTCACTACCATACTGTGAGCCCAAGTTACCATCATTTCTCATCTGAAAAAAAAATGCAATTAGCTTATAACTGGTTTCCTGGCTTCCGTTTTGGCCACCTAAACAGCACACTGCCCTATGTGCCTTACCTACATGAATTCACTTAATTTTGACAATATTCTTACAAGATAGGTCCTATCTTTCTTCCCATTTACAGGTAAGGAAATCAATGCTTTAAAACGTGGGGTAACCCCACCAAGGAGGAACTGTACAACAATCTTAGTCATGCTGTTTCCATAGTGCCTTAATGCTTCAGCACTCCACTAATTAATTCTTAGGGCTTTATGCAAGAAAATAAAGCAATAGAAAATAGATGTCTAAAGGCATTCATTAAAATGTTAACTATAATTGGGAAATGTCAGCAAACAATGTAAATGTCTCCAAAGTGGTGAATGGTTAAATAAATCAGACTACATTAATACAATAAAATATTAAGCCATCATTAAATACATATATTAAGATTATAGAGCATCACAGACAAATACTTGAAGTGTGTATATGGGATAGTAATGATTTGAGGCCACAATTTGCCCACTGTAAGAATGCAGAAATGCCTAAGGATAGGGCAGGTACTATTTAAAGTCTATTCGAATGAGTCCATTGAATTGTGTAGGCTCGAGAGGTCTTTTTCTGGAGTTTGTATGGGCACTGAGGTATGTCTATGTGGACATTGCTGAGAGGAACCATTTCTCAGAGTGGATAGCATAGGTCCTTAACCTGGCTGCATGAACTCAGAGCTGAGCTCTGTTGAGAGGCCGTGGGAAGGAAGTGACAACTGTTCCATGAAGAGCTCCCATGTACCAGGCACCAACATTCACTCTAAGCTATTGACCATGCTCTCCTCACCCTTTGCTTCTAGAGCTCCCACACACACTATTGGTTCTAGCTTACCTGTCATGTCCCCTTAGTAGTCTTGCCTGCTGGCCCATCAGGGTTAGGAGTCCTTCCTCTATGTTTCCTTAGCATCTCCTTCTCCTGTTATCATAGCACCTATCATATATTACTATTCTTTAATTTCTTTTTTAGTTTAATTTTTTTAATTCAAGTATAACTAACATACAGTGTTATATTAGTTTCAGGTTTACAATATAATGATTCAACAATTCTATACATTTATCAGTGCCCATCAAGATTAAGTGTACAGAATTATTTAATCTCTATCACAATGCACACTGTAGACTCCTAGAGGGCAAGGACTTGTCTGTTCTTGTCCTGTGAGCAAGGATACTATCTGCCTTGTTCAGTTTTGACTCTTCAGCTCCTAGCACACTGGATCAAAGTAGGTCATCAATAAAACATTTTTAGTGTAGCTAGATTCTTTACTGATTCAAAGGCCATATTATTTTACCATTCAAAGGAGCACTGGAAAACAATGAAAATATTTACCAAAGCCCGAAAAGAAGTGACACAGGGATTTATATTGCATGCTACCCAAAACTACATTCTAAAAATCTTCTTCTTCACATCTCTAACTTCCCTAAGCATGTATTACTAATTACCACTTAGCAGTCACTATTACCTTTCAGATTTGCACAGGAAAAACAAATAATTCCAAATAAACCAAAACCAAATAAACTCCAGCCCATTGTTTTGCTTCTGTCTTTTCTGTCCTCTTTCTTGAGGCCTTCTTGTTTTTTTTTAATTTTTTTTTTAATTTTTATTTATGATAGTCACACAGAGAGAGAGAGAGAGAGAGAGAGAGAGAGAGAGAGAGGCAGAGACACAGGCAGAGGGAGAAGCAGGCTCCATGTACCGGGAGCCCGACGTTGGATTCAATCCCGGGCCTCCAGTATCGCACCCTGGGCCAAAGGCAGGCGCTAAACCACTGGGCCACCCAGGGTTCCCGAGGCCTTCTTGTTCTTAAGAGAATAACTCCAGGTACTTTCTAATGTAAACCATTTTAGCTTTTATTGCTGGCCACAACTTAGCAGCTCAAACCTCAGTTAACCCAATCAGTTACAAGGGTGGCTCAGCAGTTGAGCATCTGCCTTTAGCTCAGGGTGTTGACCCAGGGTCTGGGGATTGAGTCCCACATTGGGCTCCCTGCATGCAGCCTGCCTCTCCCTATATGTCTCTGCCTCTCTCTGTGTGTCTCTCATGAATAAATAAAATCTTTTTTTAAAAAAACCCAACCAGTTACAATAAGAACTTAGCCTATATTACTGCTAGACTAACAAAGAATCCTTCCTCCTTTGAAGATCAGAATGTCGGGCAGGTAGGGGTTTGGGAGGTGGTGTTAGCCAAGATAAGATGACAAGTGTTGCTGTAACAAATATTACTTGCTCTTGGACCAGTCAATTGCCAGCTAGGAAATTTTCTGATCAGCAGTGACTTGGGGGCTCAGGCTGTTTCCATTCTGGGGCTTATTGCTGCCCTGGCTTCGAACTAGCCAGTGGAAAGCTGGGAACAATGCATGGGGAAAGCACACTCACACCAGAACTTTCAACTTTGGCCTATATGTGACACTCAAGACTTATACTCACATTCTTTATTTTTAAGATTTTATTTTTTATTCATGAGAGACACACAGAGAGAGGCAGAGACACAGGCAGAGGGAGAAGCAGGCCCCAAGCAGGGAGCCCGATGTGGGACTCCATCCCAGGTCTCCAGGATCACGCCCTGGGCTGAAGGTGGCACTAAACTGCTGAGCCACCCGGGCTGCCCTTCCACTCACATTCTAATGGCCAAAACCAGTCAGTCACATATTCAATCTAATTGCAAAGGAGGCTGGGAGACATAAGAGTAAATAGGGTTATCAGTGAGCCTTAACAATCTCTTCTAAATGGGGAAAGGAGGGTCATCTGGGTGGCTCAAATGGTTAAGCATCTGCCTTCGGCTCAGTTCATGATCTCCAAGTCCTGGGACTGAGCCCCACATTGGGTTCCCTGCTCAGCGGGGAGTCTGCTTCTCCCTCGCCCTCTGCCTTTCCTCCTGCTTGTGCATGTTCTCTCTCTCTCTCAAAGGAATAAATTAAAAATCCAAATAAATAAATAGGTAAAGGAGAAGCCCAGCACACAATTAATAAATAGGTTTGCCCTTGTCATTGTAATAAGGTAGAGAGGAGTAGCATTTTGTTTCCATTAATATTATTCTATGATTATTTTCTTATTAGAATGTGATTTTAAAAACACATTAACAATGTAGGAAAGAGTTTTGAGTACTATTAGGTTTCCTTGATAGCCAAATCTGAGTACAAACCAACGAGACTCATTTTCACTGCAGAGCAAATGGCAGCTTTAGATAGTGAACAATAAAATCTAATTGACAGCCACGTTAGCAATAGAGGCCAAGTGTATTTGTCATCTACTGTTGTGCAATAAAGTAATTCAAAACTTAAAGGTTGAAAAAACAAATATCTCAAAATATCTGTGGTCCAGGAATCTGGGCACAACTTCCCTTCTGCCACTGGCTCAACGTCTCTCATGAAGTTGCAGTCAAGTGGTCAGTCGGGAGTTACATCTGAAGGTTCAACTGGGCAAGAAAGGAATTCATTTCCAAGCTCGCTCACACAGTTGGTGGCAGACCTTGGTTGTTTGGAACAATGGGCCTCTCCAGAGGGCTATATCACAACGTGGCAGCTATCTTCCCCCAGGGTGGCTGGTCCAAGAGAGAGTGAGAGAAATCACCTGTCAGAAGTCACAATCTTTTAACAACTTAATCTCAGAAGTGACATACCATAACTTCTGTGAAGTTTATTTGTTAGAGGTGAATCAATAAGTCCAGGCCACACTCAAGGGGAGAGTATTACATATGACAGTGAATGCTGGCAGGGTAAGATCTTTTGGGAGATTGTATACCATTGTAGAGACTGTATATCACTGTAATTTTCGATAGCAAAATCTTTAATAAATTCTCTTTTACGAACTTATATTTGAAACTACAGTTTTAATACTATTTCTTTTGGGACTAGAATCAAATAATTTAGTTAAATATTGAAGCCTTGAAATTAAGCATTTTTGAAGTAGCAATAAAAACATATATTACAAACTTTATCTGAAATAAAACTCATGTTTTGAGAGTTTTTCAATATGTAATTTATAGCTCCTATCCTAACTTATAATTGTGCTCTTTGCTTTCTAGATAGAGACCTTGAAAAGACAATCTTTCCAATATTGCTGCCTCGGGAATATGAAGATAAGAAACCATTTTTTGACTTGACATTTAGCTGTGAAAAAGCATTCCCCATTTGAGAGGCGTTTCAAATTTCCTGTTCAAACAGGTTTCCTTCAGGGCACTATGGGGTAAAAGCCCACCATGCTATAAAAATCCATAAGGATTTTCCTGACACTTTGTTTGATTCTTGGATCAGACAACAGAACAAAAGGCAACTCTGGCCAGAGAAAAGTGTGTTCTCTTTTGCCAAAGAACCTTACTTCTATGGCTCACTAGAGTAGCTCACATTTTAAAGATTTTTTCCCCCCAAAGTCACAAAAGCACCATTATCAGAAGAGATAACTATGATTCCATGGGCAAAGACAGAAAAACAATGCCCAAAGTCACTTAGTAACTATATAAGCAAAAGATTTCAGTTTCTTAATAAGAATTTGCTAAAAACAAACAAAAATCTACACACAGAATTTCTACCCTGTGCTGTTTTCATTATTCAGCCAATCTCAATCTTCTTCTCTGCCACCAGAATAATCTCTCAAAGACAGAGTTCTGACTGTGCCTCCCACCTCCCTGCTGTTCTCCACTAAGCAGCACTTCTACCACAGGCCTTCTGACTCCTGGAAAATGCAACACAGAACACCAAGAAGTCATAAAGGAAAATATAGATACATGTAGCTACATAATTCAGGAGGATAAAACTCATCAGAAAAAAAGCTGTAGATTTTAACCCCCAGTCTAACCTCATTTACCTGTCATCCATAAAAATGGTCAATATTATATGTATATCTCCATTCAGGTCATTAATAACATCACTAACCAGGACCAGGCCAAGGCCAATGCACTGCATCTTGCCACTAGCATCCCTGCCCCATGGTGCCATTGTTTCTTTAATCAGAGCCGTCTGGGCACAGTGGTTCACCAGCAGTGAATCCACCCAGTTGTAAGAGGCATCTAGTTTGCATAGGTCCATCTTAGCAGTGAGATTCTGAGAGATCTACTTACATGGCGTAATGAAGTACAGTTTTCCGTATTTCTTTCAAGAGCCAGTCTCACCATTTGACCAACGATGAAAAAATCAACCAGTGTTGTTTGTTTGTTCCTAATCAACACATGCTGCCTCCTTTCCCGTGTGCTCAAAAAACCTAAAACAGGGCAGCCCCGGTGGCTCAACGGTTTAGCACCACCTGCAGCCCAGGATGTGATCCTGGAGACCCAGGATCGAGTCCCACCTCAGGCTCCCTGCATGGAGCCTGCTTCTCCCTCTGCCTGTGTCTCTGCCTCTCTCTCTCCTCTCTGTATATTCTCATGAATAAATAAATAAAATCTTTAAAAAAAAAACCTAAAACAAATGAACAGGAGGTTCTTTCAACTGTTCCTTCAAGTTCATTACTAATATCGCCTCTTCTCACTACCTGACGCACTACTGCCGGGCTCCAAGCCACATTCTTCTTCACTTTCAGTTTTGCTCCCTTTATACAGAAACCAAAATGAGCCTTTCAAAAAGTCATATCAATCCATTTCATGGTTCAAAGTCAGCTGTCATCAATCACTTTTCGAATAAAATTTCAAGTTCTGACTATGACCTACAAGTCCCCGTATAATCTGACTCCCGCTCTGACTTCACCTCCTGCTCTACCTCTTCCTCTCATTCCACTCCGGTCACCGTGGCCTTGCTATTCTCCAAATATACCAAATTTTTCCTGCTTCAGTGCCTTTGACATGCTCTTCCTTCGTGGATAGGTTTACTCCAAGAAGAGAGTATTCCTGTTGTGTTTCCAAGGTCATAATATTCCCTCCCTTCTGCACCTCAATTGTATTTGCCCAGAAAGTCCTGATTCTAAGTAGTGAGATGGGGAGATGGCTATGGTTATCAGCCTTGGGACACTCGTTTAGCTCATTATGCAAATCATATTCTGAGCTTATCACAACAGCTTCTATTTTAGAGTCATAAACAGCCATATGATACAATTAAGTAATAGTGCTCAAATGACATGAATTACCAGAAGAAACTCTATTTAAAAAATAGAAATAAAGGTGCTTACCTGGCACATTACTAATTCATCTGATACAAATAGCTCTTATGGGAACCACTGAATATTGCATGATTTGGGCTACAATTCACACATGTAATATATGTGAATGATACAAATCATCATGTAATATGAATTTACATATAGCCAAATAAATACATGTAATAATGTTGCCACTGGAGTCCAACATTTATAGTATCCTTTTAAAAGGGGATGCATTTTAATATTAATTATAATAGAAATAGATGCAGCAGCATGGCAAAGCTTAGTTGCAAACATAATATTTTAATAAAGAAGTATAATAGTCAATTTG
Source organism: Canis lupus dingo (assembly GCF_003254725.2). Taxonomy (NCBI): domain Eukaryota; kingdom Metazoa; phylum Chordata; class Mammalia; order Carnivora; family Canidae; genus Canis; species Canis lupus. The sequence goes on along the minus strand of NC_064281.1, from coordinate 112,008,273 downwards.
TGTTAGATAAAACTCAAAAATCATTATGGTTTTTTTCAAATTAATAAAATTATCTCCAATTTTTCCACCTCTCTGGCTCATTAATTCATTGCTTATTCTTTTTGGGAAATGCTAATCACCACACAAATAAAATCACTGCAACCACATTTGGTCTTCAGAGAGCCCACCGGACATATTGGAGGGAAGAAAAGATCTAAGAGTCAGAATATTTGGTTTCAATTTCTGGACATACCCCTGGCTTGACATGAAATATTTGCCACATTGCTCTAACTCTTGGATCCTGTTTCCTTGTTTCTAAACTGGGGTCACTAATATCTTCCTTCTTCACCTCATAAGGTTTCCATTTGCATAAAAATTACTAGTACAAAATATATTTCACTAACCTCGATTCAGAGGCTAATATATGTGACTACCAGTTCCTCCATAGGAGGAATGTACAATTAGATGCCTATACAAAATGTTGCCCTGTTACCATGCCAATTTTTATTATCTTTCCATTAGTCTTATACTGTTTAAGGACTAAAAACTTGAAATGCATAAAGAGCATCATGAACCGTGGCCAGCAAACAGCTGTATAGCTTCACAACATTTAATTACTTCACTATTTCTTGGCCTTCTGTTCATTAATTCATCAAATATTCAATGAGCAACTTCAGTAAATCATTAGGAGATTGAACTCATGTTTCTTTCTACTCCTTGAAATTTCACTACAATTATGGTACAAAGAATGAAAATGGACAAAGAGAAAGGCAGAGAAAGCAACAGATGAAGATGGCACACATTTTTCAAAGAGGGATAGCAGAGTGGTGAATGACTTAGCAGAGAGCAGGGAGCATAAATTGAAATGTCTTCACACAAGCAGCAGCAAGAAGTGAATCCATTTGCCCCGTGGATTCCTGAAAAGCTTCGATTTGGAGGCACTAGCTATAGCAGAAGGTCAAATAAAAAGCAAAGTTGAGAGCAGAATTGTCTGAAATTCTGTACACAAAAGAGTTAGACTTTAACTCAGACATGTCATTCACCTCCCTCTTCAACTCCATACACCCTTTTATTGGACAGAGCCGCTATAGGTATCAACTGGGGTGTAACCTTTAAATAAACATCAAGTTTCTAAAGCAATCACCCTAGAATGAAGCACACTATTTGTCAAAGCTTGCTCATGCCCACAGAGCTCCCAATTCATGCTTAAGTAATTATCCTTAAATATGGAAATAAATGTAATTGTCTCACATGAAAGAGAGAAAAAAGAAAGCAATTCAGAACAAAAAATCCTAAACAAAACAATCTGTTATTTCTACCCTGAAAGAAACAGAAGATATTGTATCGTTCATTCATGAAAATAGAACAGGATGCTGTAAAAAAAAATAAACAGAGGTCAAAAAAGAAGTCTTAAGAATGTGTGTTTTAAGGTGCACATGGGTCAATGCGTACACCTCTAATTTGAAAGTTTGTTAAAAAGATAAGACAATAAGGCTTCAATTTATTGCCAAAAAGTAAAATAAAAAAAAAAAACAAACAAGCATAGATTACAGGAGAAAAAAGCTAAGAAAATTAAGATTGACTAATTTAAAAGGTATAATATCTTACTAATAAGATTCAAGAGAGGATAGAAAACAGAGAAGTAATTATCAAATAATTATTGAGAATATTTCCTACAACAGTTGACTTTGGTTTCCAGTTCGAACACGCGCAGCACAATGTATTAATTTCTGATTTCAGTTGCAATAAAATACCACAAACGTGATGGCTTAAAACAGCACAAACTCTTCTCTCATAGTTCTGGAGGCCAGAAATCTGGAATGTGTTTCACTGGGCTAAATTCAAGATATTGGCAAAGATAGTTCCTTCTGGAGTCTCTAGGAGAAAATCTGGTGCCTTACTTTTTCCAGCCTATGGGGACCACCTGGGTTCCTTGCCTCCTGGCCCCTTCCTCCCGTCACTACCTGTAACTCCTACAGACAAGTCTATTTCTCTAGTCAAGAAAATAGGATAGGGTGTGTGATTAAACTTTATTTTTTCTTATCTTTCCAATAAACATTCAAGTCAGATATGCACACATTGACACGTGTGCATCTGTGTACACACACACACACACACACACAAACACGCGGAAGAGTTCTTTTTTGGCCTCTGGTTATTTTTGATAGCCCTCTGTTATGTTTTTCTATAGTCAAGTTCATGATACTCTGTTGCAACTGCAACAGCTATACCAGTTGTAGAGCAGATCTAGACCGCAACTGGTACAGACTGGAGCACAAGGGACAGAGAGCTTTAGCTGGGAGGGAAGATGCCTAAAAATAAGAACTGATAGAGCTACTGAAACTGCATTCAAGAATTTGGGGGAAATATTAAGAGGAATGTTAGAGAAACATGTGAGAGTTTGAAAAAGCAAAGGTACATGAAAAACTAAGCTTGTAGGAAAAATCAAGCATATTCCATGCCAGGCAACACAAAATGCTGCAAGGAAAGGACTTAGATAATTATACACTATGTAGTTCAGCAGCAAATAGTATTTACATGGCAATAATATAAACATCAACTACTCTTTCAATCCAAAATTGTGATATAAATATATTAGGATGACAAGGGTAAAGAAGGGCAGGTTGCAACATACAGAGAAATGCACAAATTATGTCAACAATTGGTAATCCAGTGAGTAGCAATACAAGCTTATTCTTTTAAAAAATGGATGTAGGGAAACTAACTAGAGGAGGTGGAAGGGGAGGTGGGCGGGGGGTGGGGGTGACTGGGTGACGGGCACTGAGGTGGGCACTTGATGGGATGAGCACTGGGTGTTATTCTATATGTTGACAAATTGAACACCAATAAAAATAAATTTATTAAAAAAATAAAAAATAATAAAAAATGGACGTAAATAGCAGAGAAGCCAAAAGATTTTAAGGAAGTTGTCTCTGATGTGTGGGGCTGGAATTTGGACGAGAGTGTGACAAGGGACTGCTTTATTTTGCTGTAAATCTTTCAGGACTATTTTTTAAAAGTTGTATTTATTTATTTGAGGGAGAGAGAGAGAGCACTCAGGAGGGTGGGGTGGGGCAGAGGGAGAGGGAGAAGCAGACTCCCCACAGAACACAGAGCCTGACGTGGGGCTTGATCCCAGGACCCTGAGCCGAAATCAAGAGTCAGACTCTTATCTGACTGACCAACCCAGGAGCCCCCTTTAGTACTATTTTATGATTTTTTTTTAATAGTGTGCATGGATTCCTTTAAGAAATGAAAGTAAACAACTCCATCAGCAGACATTAATGGAGTACTTTGAGTCAGGAACCGTACTAGGATCTGGAGACATCGTCATCCCACATTTATATCCCACCGTGTAGCCCTGTCCTTGGGGCTGTTGAACCGCCCGGCTCCAAAGAGCTCAGTTTCATAAGACAACATGTGAACAAACATTTTACGACCTAATATTCAGTAGGCATTTCTTACTTCAAAAAAGCAGCTTGCAGCTTATATTATAGAAATCCACAAGACTGTACAGAAATTATTTAAATCCAAAAATAATCTACAAATTGTCCTGAAAGCAAAGCTTTGCTTCTCTTCTCTCTACTAGCGCACATTTACCAGAGCTTCTAAGGATCAATAAGCTTAACTGATTTCACATTTATAGGATTTTATTGTACATTAAAACAGTTTGGATTGCTACACTAATCTTAGAAGCAATTTTCCATCCTCTAGTTACACTGCTGAGATTCTCTTCTAACTTCTAGCCTCGTGTCACTAACAACAGTTACTGAGTGTGAAGCATTTACTCCACACCAGGCAGCAAGCTAAAAGATATATTATTTCCATAGATCCTCACACAGTCCAGTGAGGTAAGGAACCATTCTATTCCCATTCTGAGGACCAAACTGAAGTTTCGATGATTTGCGGAGTCACATAGCTAGTGAAAGGCAGAGTCGGGGTTTGTACCCAGGCTGCAAGGAAGGCCCAGGAGGAGACACTGGGGGCTATACTTACCACTCTGCCTTTCCAAACATTTTCGTGCTTCCTGGGTGAAATCCGAAGCTGGTCCCTGGATGTGGAGGGCAAGGAGACAGCAAAGAAGAGGTAGCCACTCCACATGGGTAGGTGGCGGGTTTAATAAGCCAGGGACTCACATACAAGGCTTGTGCTGGGCAACTGCAAGATGAGTAGATCTTGGCACCACCCACCAGAATTTTGAAAGTTTGTTTATATAGCTGCCTTGATGGGGTTCAGCTATGCGCCCCATCCGGACGGTCTCAACAACACATCACTATCTCAAGGCCATGTCCTTGCAGCAGCTTATGAGAGCAGGAAAGGCAAGTGACATACACATTCCAGGGACAGGCCAGAGCACGAGGAGCCTTTGAATGTCCTGGGCCAGTTCATGGGTCAGCCAGAAGGCAGGTCCTCTCAATGACTTCCTCCTACAGGCCCAGCTGCTCTGGTCCGACTGACATGCTCGTCTTCCATGTAATGAATCCCCACTAGCCCAGTGTCCCCCTAAATGCCATTCTTATATCCATCTGCACAGTTTCTAGAAATTCTTCTCAATAAGAAACCACTTTCTTTGTTTATTCAAGTACTACCCTTCCTACAAATTGCACCTATTGCATAAATACGCACTGAGCTATTCCACTCTACCATCATATTGTCACTTTTTAAAGCAAATAAAGCAATATGTAGGCACTCAGCTACTATCTTATATGGTATTTATCTAAGAATATGTATTAAATATTAACTAAGATGTCGATTCTCAAAAGTATTTATATTGTATGTCCCCTAAAATAATGGCCTAGTAAAGCAGTTGAATTCCATTACTAAAGTAATTAGATCCAAAAACCAGGGACAGAGTATTTTTATGTGTTCTGTTCCTTTATATATATATATAAAGAGAAAGAATATGATATATGATAGAATGATCTGGTGGGTTTTATTCAATATAATCATGCCTCCCAAATTATTATAGATGACATATTCTAAAATTAAGATCTGCCAAGAATTCCTTTCTTCAGCCAGGTTTCCAATATCTACAACTCACTAGCACTCTAAAAATAAAAACCACACCACATACCTGAGAATTAAAAGAGGCCTCACAGTGTACCCAGCCTACCTTCCCATCTTGAGCTGAAATTCCATTTCCAACACCCTGACCTCTTGCTTCCGCTGGAGTAACAAGACTATTTCTACTTGACTGGTCCATTGTCACATGGTTCTAATTGCTGGTTTAATTATTAGAAAATGGTCACTGTACTTTGTTGTCAGTGACCTACTGCCACTGCTTTCACATATGGTATTTCTTGAAAGTCAAGTGCTCTTCCACTCTCACCCCACTTACTGCAAAGCACTGGCTGCATGGTAATTTTGCAGGAGACACTGAACATCACTGGCATTTATTTTGCTCCTTGGTTGACATATTTATTTTAGGAAATCCTTGAGACAATATGATAAAGGTTCCAGACAGAAGGCCCATTGGCTTGCCTTATTGGAAAACAAAGCATATGTGAGGTCAAAAAAGCAGTCGAGATTTCTCTGCAACTGTACTAATGAGAAATGACAAAGGCTGAAATACACGATGGAAAATAAATAGCACTGGGGGACTGGTTCAACATCTGATTAAACAGAGTATTTGCTTTTCTTTTGGCTGTATATTTCTAGGCTACAGATAAAAATATAGTAATTTTATGTAATTGTGAAAAGGTCATCTGGCTAATTTTATTTCAAGCACAAGAAAGTGGAAAGAATACTTAACCTTCATTTGTTGTTAATCATATTGCTTCATAATATTGCTGGAAGGAAAACCTTATCAACCAGGGGAAATAACTAAAAAAATGTGTCCCTAAAATGTTTTGGTATCTTTTGTCCTTCATCTGTTTTATGTCCCAACGTATACCTTTATATTAATGAAAAGGTCATATTACAGTAATTAGCAGTAACATTTATTAAAAGCATATATTAATGTCCTATAAGACTTATACAACTTTTGTTAAGTGCAGCAGTGAACATTTTAATTGTACTATAAATACCATATGGAGCAATAGATTGCCCAAATGATCAGTTTTATCTTTCAGCTGGAATTTGCACAATGCTACGAAATCTAAAAACTAAAATTGGCATCATAATTGTTACAGAGTATTTAGTCACCTTAATTATACTCACCATGCAACTGGCAAACTCTATAATTACTATTATCTGGGAGATTGTTTTGCCAAACAGTCTGTTTAAAAGGTTACTTCCCTTTTCTATCATATTTTATCTCAAAGCCCAATCGTCTGTGGCTTCTTTGTGAATATGAAGGATTCAAAACAACTGGCTCAAGAATGAAAAGATGGGAAGCCAGACGGTCTTTTAGAACCTACTGGAACTCTTTGTGCTGTTTGTGTAGCAGGTGAGTTGTAGGAGTATCTGCACGGACTGAACAGTTCTTGTCCAGTGAGACAGCGTGTGATGCATCGCTTATCAGAAATCACCTAGGAACAAACTGTGCCACGACAGCTCTCCACCACATCATCATGCCACTGTTTTACAGAAGATAATGCAGTGCCATTCTCCAATAAAAGGCACCAAGGATCCTTGGAGGAATAGTTGATTCTAGGAATGGCCCAGGAAATATATAAGATGAACCCGGACTGTCTTGTAGTGCCAGAAAGTACTAAAAAAAAAAAAACAGTAACACAAAAAACCACACACATGAAGTGGGTCACTGGAGTCAACTGAAAGAGCTCCCAATGGCCAAATCTGGAAAAACTTGAGCAGAAAGTTAAAGTAGTATTGGATTAAAACCCAAAGTATAAAATTAATACCCATGCATCCACACTGATATAAGTGATTGAAAAAATAAGTAGAGAAGACTAAATCTTCCTCAAAGAATTCCAAAATATTGAGGCAGATACTACACTGCCAGGGAGGGGGAGCATAATTCATCATTCCTTATTAGGCCGTCCGTAGTGATTTCCTTGTGAAGAGTCTAGTATAGAAAGGGAAAATAACAAAGGGTTGCAGAAGGGGAGGAGGGTGGGAGAATGGGGTAACTGGGTGATGGATATTAAGGACAGCACTTGATGGGATGAGCACTGGGTGTTATACTGTATGTTTAGAAAAAGAAATGAGAAATTTAAAAAAAGAAAATGGAAATAAAAGAGTGACTTTAGAGAAACCTGCCAAGTACTACCTCAGCAAGATGGCAAAGGTCAATACTTTAGCTTTGTTGTCTTCCTCTCTAGAACCCATAACCCTAATTTAATCATGGGGAAAACACTAGACAAACACTAATTGAAGAACATTCTAGAAAACATTTGACGAGTGTTTTTTAAAACTGTAAAGGTCATCAACAACAAAGACTACTTGAGAAACTGTCAGGGGAGCCTGAGGAGACATGATGACTAGATGCAGTGTGGTATCCTGGACAGGATTCTTTATGGATTTAGAAAAATAACCCTTGCATAGTAGTTTCTCCAAGCATAGGATTAGGCCCTCACTGATCCAGGAAAAATTCTGAGACGTTATCTTTCTTCTGCCTATGAAAATTAAAACCAACCTAGAACTCTTTGGAGATGTAAACTCTATATTCTTCCGTATAGGATTGATAATAGATTGTTTTGATCAGAATTTAAAGCTCTTGCTTCTAACAGGATGTTACTGGATAAAAATTACCATTCAAAGAAAATGTATGAGGCATTGTGCTGGGCCCAAGTACTCAAAGCCGAATAAAACAATCCCTACTCTCAAAAGTCTTATAGTCTGACATGGGAAGCATTTGGATAACTATACGTAAAACAGTGGCTTTAATTAGAACACACTGAAATTTATACATGAGTGCCAACGAAAGAAGAAAATTCTACTGGTCTAAATGGCAGGGAAAGTTTTATATCAGAAATGACATTTGCATTGTGTCCTAGTGGATGAGTATGAATTTTCCAGGGAGATAAGGGATATTGTGCACAAATCTATTTGTTGTTAATAATTAGAGGGAAAAAGGGAGATTGGAAGTTTAGAATGAGAAAAAGGTAGATAGATAAGTAAGAGCCGGTGCTCTGATAATGCAGCCTTGAAATAGAAAAGACGTGAATTTCTGACTTGTAGGTGGTAAAGGAGCCAAGATGTACATGAGTGATGGGACCTCACATTTGCCTCTGTATTTTATTTTATTTTATTTTATTTTATTTTATTTTATTTTATTTTATTATTTTATTTTATTTTTTAAGATTTTATTTATTTATTTATTCATGAAAGACACAGAAAGAGAGAGAAAGGAGAGACACAGGCAGAGGAAGAAGCAAGCTCCATGCAGGGAGCTGGACGTGGGACTCGATCCTGGGTCTCCAGGATCACACCCTGGGCTAAAGATGACGCTAAACCACTGAGCCACCCAGGCTGACCCTTGCCTCTGTATTTTAAAAGATGCATTTAATCATACAGCATCTTGACACAGTGGAAAAGTTATTTAGCATTTTTTAGAATATGTAACACACTTGAAAAAAAAATCATCAGACAAAACTATTTAAAATGTTGCTCTAATCAAGACATTTAATACATATTTTGACAGTCCCATTCCTTGGTGAATAATTCTATCTAACCACTCTCATTGTTAGGATATTATTTATTCTTCATTAATTTTTAATACATCTGCACTTATTATAAACATTACAGTATAAATTATTGAAAAGCCATCTATATTGTGCAATATAAAACTTGAAAATCCACTGCAGCCTCCAGGGTAGCTACTAAAGTATTAATAATAACAAGTAGAGGGCGGAAGAAACCCTAGAGTATGATAAAGAAAATCCAAGTAGATCAATCCAATTTTATGAAAATGGATCTCTCTCTCAGGGCTTGGGACTACACACAAAGGAAGAGTGAGTTACCTTGGTCATTTCTTCTTTATGACTCAAGGTAGCATTCTGTTTACCTGAAGCCACAAGACACGGCAGCGAGCACCTGGGACTGAGCTGATTCTGGATCTGAAAAGGCTGGTGTTAGGGACCCATCAAGTCCCTGGTCCTCTCCCCAGGTCTTTAACTGTCAAGGAAACAGGTTGGAAATGATCAGTAGTTTCGACTTTTTTTAAAGGCAGAACTCTTTTCTTTTTCCTAATAAACTTTATAGCCCTGTGACATAAAAATAAAACACAGGTAAGCATTTTGGGTATTATAAGTTAAAATGGATGGTGATCAAATATCATAACATGGGCCAAAGAGGGCAATGAGGATCTTCTAATTGTACAAAAAATTGCAATCATAGATGACGGAAAGTTGTAAGCAAATGTCACTTCCACAGAATCTGAGACTGTGTGGGCCACAGCTTGGAAACCCCCACCATAAGTTATACCTCCCAAAGGGCCTCTCGGGCTTGAATATTCAGGTGGTGATGACCACCACTACCGGAGCAGGCTTGTGCACCACTTCAGAGCATGGACTCTGGAGCTGGCCAATATGGATATGCACCCTGCTTCTGCTACTTTCCAGTTATAACAACTTTAAAAAATTGTTTTATCGTGTCTGTGCCTCAGTTTCCTTGCCTGTAACGTAAGGAAGATGAAACATCTGCCTTCGAGGGATGTTGTAAATATTCAATGATAGTGCACGCAGAATACCTGTCACATACCAGCGCCATATAAATGTCAGTCATTGATGTCAGCAGCCTAAAGTTCTTTTGCCCCCCAAACACGCTAAAGCACTTTCGTTGCTAACTTTGTCAATCTTGGTACCATCTGCATGCAAGTCCCAAATCACTGCTATTGACAGCTTCCTATGGAGCCTCAGTAGATCAAATTGCATTCAGTAGAGCAGAAATTGATCAAATTGCATTCAGTAGAGCAGATATTGTTGAGGACCTACTGAAAGCAAAGTACTCTTTTAGGCACAGCAGGGACTGCAAGAACAAATCTGAGTTGTTTTTGGCATTTTGAGCCATATGTGATCATGGCTTGGCATATGGACGAAGTGTTAAAGAGGCACAAGGGGTCCTAGATATGCAAAGGCTTAAGCTTAAGATTAGGGGCCAATTTAAGAGGGCAGATGGTATATGCATAGATATAAATATTCATTGCCATTTTTATTACTAAAATAATTTTAATAACAAATAGCACGAAGAGGTTAAGTTGACAAAGTTTACATAGACAGTGAGTAGCAGAGCTAGACCCTGATCCCTAGGTGGTCAGGCATTCATTTGTATATTAACATTCTGGGCGGTTGCATGTTTGTTTTTAATATTTGTTCCTCTTACTGTGAGATGATTATACAATGCACCCCTCATCATTTTACCAAGCCGTGCGACGTGAACTCAGAAGGGTGCAGACAGGGGCTGTTCCTTTAGCCTGGGTCCCCAAAACAAAGAAGGCACAGTGGAGTGTCATAGCCAATCCACAGATTGGGACATGTACTGTTCATCAGAGATGGCCCTTAGCTTTCATAAGCCACTAAGATTTTGGAGTAGTTTGTTACAGCGTTATAAAAACTTGTAGAAACAGGGGTGTCTGGGTGGCTTAGTTGGTTAGGCGTCTGACTCTTGGTTTTTACCTTGAGGTTGAGATCTCATGAGGTGTGATCTCGTGGGTCATGGGATCCAGCCTCAGTTGGAGCTCTGTACTCAACGGGGAGTCTGCCTGAAGATTCTCTCCCTCTGACCCTCTCCCTGCCCTCTCTCTCTCTTTCTCTCTCTCTCTCTCATAAATAAACCTTTAAAAAAAAAAAACCTTGTAAAAACATAAAATAAAAACCTAGCTGATACAACCACTATACTATAATGCAGTTCAATATGTTAATGGCATTATTCCGAATGGTGAGGCCAGATTCTAAATTGGGTTATCTCATGTCTGAGCCTAAAAGCTTTTGTGTTTTTTTTTATTTATTTTTTTATCTGTTTTTTTTTTAAGCTTTAATACAATAAAGTCTAAACTCTTTCTCGTGGTATTCAATGCCTTCTATAACCTGCTCCTAACTTTCCTCTTCACAGCCCCATCTCCTTTCCACTTTCCACGTTTTCTCCTCCCTTTTAGTTTTTGCCATTTCAATATCCCTTTTACCACCCTCCACCCTCCAACATCACACACGGAACTCTACAGGCACTCAGCACCCCTGGCTATTTTCAAGTTCTTTCACATTTCCATAAAATTTAAAATGTGTTCCAAATTCCTGGTGACCTCTCCATTTCTCCTCACTTTCTAATTTCCTGATAAAGTTCCATGAACACCCTGTGGCCCAGATCCAGTGACATCCCCAGGACAGATGTAATTGTTCCCTCTTCTCTGGTCTCAGGAAGCTGAAATTAGAAGTTTAACAGGTGATTAACTCATGGAAGATAGAAGTCTGTCTCCCTTCTGTCTTGACTGTGAGCTCCTTGAAAACAGGGAGGGTGTCTTTATTCATCTCAATATTCTGAAGACCATCGAGCTTGCCAATTAATGGATGAGATGAGACAATGCTTGCAGGTGTGCAGGTTTGGTAAAGAAAATAATCAAGGGACCTCTACTGTTCAAAATTTGTGAATTAATTTGGTTCAGTCACAAATGTCATTATCCATCTGATAGTCGTGTTGCCTAAAGAGGAATGGAGGTATCAGTAATGTTAGCAAGTAGAGAAGATGCTCTGTATAAATTGAGAAGTAAAAAAAAAAAAAAAAAAAACAAATATGCACAATTCTAAATAAAATAGCCTCTATATATCCCAATCTTCCACGAGCACTGAGGTCACTGGAGGTTACATATATTCCCTCTCATCCCTATTGAGCAACACCAAGGGCCTCTTAGCTATGGGTAGCAAGGGAGTTGCATGGGCAAGAACTAGTCTGGGACCATGGTTGCCCAAATATAAATAAAACCAGGACAGGGCTTACACCGAAGGCCCAATGAGGTCTTACAGATGCTTAGAACCTTCCTGCTTCCAAATGTTTCATGCTCTCCTTTAGCTGAGTGAAGGGAAGTGGGTGGGAGAAAAAAGGTATTTGTTTTCATTTTCCCCTCTACCAGAGATCAGCAAACTTTTTTTTTTTTTTGGTAATTTTTTAATTGGAATTCAATTTACCAACATATAGTATTACACCGAGTGCTCATCCCGTCAAGTGCCCCACTCAGTGCCGGTCACCCAGTCACCCCCACCCCCCGCCCACCTCCGCTTCCACAACTCCTTGTTCGTTTCCCAGAGTTAGGTGTCTCTCATGTTCTGTCTCCCTCTCTGATATTTCCCACCCATTTTCTCTCCTTTCCCCTTTATTCCCTTTCACTATTTCTTATATTATGCGAATGAATGAAATAATACAATGTTTGTCCTTCTTCGATTGACTTACTTCACTCAGCATAATACTCTCCAGTTCCATCCACGTTGAAGCAAATGGTGGGTATTCGTCGTTTCTAATGGCTGAGGAATATTCCATTGTATACATAGACCACAGCTTCTTTATCCATTCATCTTTCGATGGACACCGAGGCTCCTTCCACAGTTGGGCTATTGTGGACATTGCTGCTAGAAACATCGGGGTGCAGGTGTCCCGGCGTTTCATTGCATCTGTATCTTTGGGGTAAATCCCCAACAGTGCAATTGCTGGGTCGTAGGGCAGGTCTATTTTTAACTATTTGAGGAACCTCCACACAGTTTTCCAGAGTGTCTGCACCAGTTCACATTCCCACCAACAGTGTAAGAGGGTTCCCTTTTCTCCACATCGTCTCCAACATCTGTGGTTTCCTGCCTTGTTAATTTGCCCCATTCTCACTGGGGTGAGGTGGTATCTCATTGTGGTTTTGATTTGTATTTCCCTGATGGCAAGTGATGCGGAGCATTTTCTCATGTGCTTGTTGGCCATGTCTATGTCTTCCTCTGTGAGATTTCTGTTCATGTCTTTTGCCCATTTCATGATTGGATTGTTTGTTTCTTTGCTGTTGAGTTTAAAAAGTTCTTTATAGATCTTGGAAACTAGCCCTTTATCTGATATGTCATTTGCAAATATCTTCTCCCATTCTGTAGGTTGTCTTTGAGTTTTGTTGACTGCATCCTTTGCTGTGCGAAAGCTTCTTATCTTGATGAAGTCCCAATAGTTCATTGTTGCTTTTGTTTCTTTTGCCTTCGTGGATGTATCTTGCAAGAAGTTACTATGGCCGAGTTCAAAAAGGGTGTTGCCTGTGTTCTCCTCTAGGATTTTGAGGGACTGTTGCCTCACATTGAGATCTTTTATCCATTTTGGTTTTCTCTTTGTGTCTGGTGTAAGAGAGTGGTCTAGTTTCATTCTTCTGCACGTGGATGTCCAATTTTCCCAGCACCATTTATTGAAGAGACTGTCTTTCTTCCAATGGATACTCTTTCCTCCTTTATCGAATATTAGTTGACCATGAAGTTCAGGGTCCACTTCTGGATTCTTTATTCTGTTCCACTGATCTATGTGTCTGTTTTTGTGCCAGTACCACACTGTCTTGATGACCACAGCTTTGTAGTACAACCTGAAATCTGGCATTGTGATGCCCCCAGCTATGGTTTTCTTTTTTAATATTCCCCTGGCTATTCACGGTCTTTTCTGATTCCACAAAATCTTAAGATAATTTGTTCCAACTCTCTGAAGAAAGTCCATGGTATTTTGATAGGGATTGCATTAAACGTGTAAATTGCCCTGGGTAACATTGACATTTTCACAATATTAATTCTTCCAATCCATGAGCATGGAATATTTTTCCATCTCTTTGTGTCTTCCTCAGTTTCTTTCAGAAGTGTTCTGTATTTTTTAGGGTATAGATCCTTTACCTCTTTGGTTAGGTTTGTTCCTAGATATCGTATGATTTTGGTGCAATTTTAAATGGGATTGGCACCTAAATTTCTCTTTCTTCAGTCTCAGTGTTAGTGTATAGAAATGCCACTGACTTCTGGGTATTGATTTTGTATCCTGCCACACTGCTGAATTGCTGTATGAGTTCCAGCAATCTTGAGGTGGAGTCTTTTGGGTTTTCTAGGTACAGTATCATGACATCTGCGAAGAGGGAGAGTTTGACTTCTTCTTTGCCAATTTGAATGCCTTTCATGTCTTTTTGTTGTCTGATTGCTGAGGCTAGGACTTCCAGCACTATGGTGAATAGCAGTGGTGAGAGTGGACATCCCTGTCCTGTTCCTGATCTTAGGGGAAAGGCTCCCAGTGCTTCCCCATTGAGAATGATATTTGCTGTGGGCTTTTCGTAGATGGCTTTTAAGATGTTGAGGAATATTCCCTCTATCCCTACACTCTGAAGAGTTTTGATCAGGAATGGATGCTGTATTCTGTCAAATGCTTTCTCTGCATCTATTGAGAGGATCATATGGTTCTTGTTTTTCTCTTGTTGATGTGATCTATCACACTGATTGCTTTATGAGTGTTGAACCAACTTTGCATCCCGAGGATAAATCCCACTTGGTCACAGTGAATAATCTTAATGTACTGTTGGATCCTATTGGCTAGTATCTTGTTGAGAATTTTTGCATCACCCAGTTGGGTTTCACTGCCATTTTCTTATCATGGTTCTCCCCCTTCCCGCCCCCCCCAACTCATTTTCTCTCGGGATTTGATGAGTAGTCAGAGATTTACCTTTTCACCTCTTCCAAACTCTTTTTGGGGAGCAGCAACTTAAGACATCACCAATTATTTTTAGACGTCCCTGGTACCCTGAACTTTTGAACGAGAGTCCCTTATACAGAAATTTTAACTGGAGATTTTCCTAGTGAAAGAATGCAATATTTTGTTTATTTCCTTAGAAAGTTTGATCTGGATCAAGAGCCCATTTCTGTGTCTCAGTCAGGAAAGCAGAATACTGGAAAACATCCTCCTGGATGATGCCCCCTCACCCGCAACACAGATTCTTCAAGACCTCGGTGGATGATACACACTTTCACTTTCATGGTCCTACCTTATATCCCAACTAAATGAGACAAACTTAATTCTGCACTAAGATAATTTTTTGCTTTGTTGCTTTTTAAATTATTTTAATAAAAACTCATTTATTTCACACTGGCTGTGATAATTATACACTTAGCATCCATAAACAAGAATTCTTGTAGTTTTTCTCCGTTGATGAAAGTTTTTCCCCACTTTATTTTTTAAGGTTATTTATTTATTCATTTGAGAGAGAGAGAGACAGAGAGAGAGAGAGAGAGACAGAGATTGAGAGCACGAGTGGGGTTAGGGGCAGAGGGAGAAGCAGACTCCCTGCTGAGCAAGGAGCTCAATGTGGAGCTTCATCCCAGGACCCTGAAATCATGACCCAAGATAAAAGCAGAGATGCTTAACCAACTCAGCCACCCAGCTGCTCCTTTTTCCCACTTTAAAAGTTGTTTTCCAATGATGAAAATTTAATATACTAGTAGGCAATGTTTGATTCCAGAATCCATTGTCATATAAGGTTATATTTTTAGACGTTAATTTTGACTGTTCAGTGGGCTTATTTTACATTTTAGTGCTTTTTTAATGTTTCAGATCTCAAACATTTTTTAGGCCCTTGAAAAGCTCTTGGGGCCCAGGTATCTGTTCCTGTGGTGCCTTTTGAAAAACAGTAGTTTTACCAGCTCTATGGACTCTTCCTGCTGGATGCCTGAGGAGAAGAGCCTCAGACATAAGTTCAAGGAGGTGTTTTGGCAAAGGATTTGGGCATAAGAGCACTGAAGTGGCTCTGCATGAAACTTCATATCTAATAGCACAGCCCAGTGTCAGGAGAGGGACAGCCTTTCCATTTCTCATGAATGAAAGCATGGCTCCAATGCAGTTGAAACTGCACAAATCCAGCAGTGCTTGGCAACGTCCAGGGTTTGCCAATCTGGAACTAGCCAGGGATCTATCCTCTTAGACACAAACAATCACATTTCTGTGGAGGTGCCCATAGCAGAACCAAGGTTGAGATGTTGGTCTCACATGGGTTCTTGAAAAGTGAATATCAATCAGAGCAACTTAATGGGGAGACCCTGAGAGGATCACCCGTAAGAACAGATAAGGGCTTTTGGGGAAAAGTCCAAGACATGCCTTGGAGGGACTTTGAGACCCTGTGTAATTCACGCAAACATGAATCAGACATAAAAAATTATATCTTTATTCTAAGTGTGAATTTGTTTAATGCTTAAACTGGTAAGACTCGGAGAAAATTTTCTGGTGAGTAGAAGAGGAAATTTTAGGAAATTCATCAAAGATATTCACAATTCATAAAGTTATTTTACTTTAAAGGTTTTTTTTTTTTTTGGTGAATCTTCCTGTAAATAATAAGCATTCTTGTGCATTTATCTCTTGTATTAGGCAAGAGACACTTGTATTTGCATCCAACCAAGATAGCAGGCGGACAAATTTGCTGACTTTAGCAATGTCATATCTGGAGACTGTCTGGCAAAGGAGAATTGCTAACATCCATCATAAAGAATAGCAGCCTTAGAAAGAAACAGGGGCTTTTTTCCTCCAAATATTCAGTGGTGTCCAGATTTGACAATTCCTTTCCTTTTACGTCAGGTTTTTTGTAAAACATATTTTGCCCCCAATAGTAGTTGTGCAATAAGGTTTATTTAATGAATGCATTTGCTCTGTAAGTGGTCCATTGAAAATCTTGGTGATTTATTCAGTAAATATGTATTACACATCTCAAATGTGCAGGGTCCTCAGAAAAAAAAAATACCACTTAGGGAGCCTACAGTGCAATGATTCCCAAAGATGCAGGGAATTTATGCCAGCCACCTCTGCCTCTCTACCACCCCATGACACCAGGGATATAGATCACACACAGGAGGGAGAGGTACAATTGTATCCCTATACAAAGATAACTGGTGGAGAATTACTTCTGTAGTAAGTCACAGTTTTCAGCTACAGTGACATACACCTTAGTTAGGTTGGGACTGAATAAATGGTTGTACCCTCCATGAAGTCTTTCCTCTTCCCTCTGGTTTGGTGGAGGAGACAAAATATATGTACGGAGTAAATCCCATTTCAGGTTGTGAGCTAACACTTATACACACAAACACATACGTGTATTTGAACCAAATATTTTATGAAACCATACTCACTCTTTGTGTGATGCATTTCTGGTGTTTTCTATTCTATTTCAACTGAAAATCAATACAGGTCACACCCCACACAATTGATTTTATAAACCACAAAGTCGCCACCTAGATTTTGAGAAAAATGCTTCTCTAGGGTTTAATAATGATTGGAAGACAGAGGTAAGAAAGAGAAGGTCCCATAAGATATATTCCTGCATAATTTTCATAAAAATGATGCACTTATATACTACTTACTAGGTGGCAGGCAGTGATAAGTACTTTTCATGTGTTAAGTCATTTAATCCCTACTGCTACCCTATGACATAGGCACATTAATTATAGCTATTTTATGGATGAGAAAGTGAATGCAGAGAGAGGTGAAGTAATCTCACCAAAGCTACCCAGGATTTGACACAGGCTGCCTTACTCCAAAGTAGTCTCAAGCCCCCTTTAGCAAGTTCCCAGCCAATCATCATATATAGCCCACCATGAGCCAAGAAAACAATAAGAGTAGGTCAGCTCAGGGCACCCAGGTGGCTCAGTGGTTGAGCATCTGCCTTCAGCTCAGGGCGTGATCCCAGGGTCCTGGGATTGAGTCCCACATCGGGTTCCCTGCATGGAGCCTACTTCTCCCTCTGCCTGTGTCCCTGCCTCTATCTGTGTGTCTCTCATGAATAAATAAATAAAAACCTTTATATATATATAAAACTTATATATATATGAGTGTATATATACATATACATACATATATATACATATATATGTATGAGTAGGTCAGCTCCACAGGTAGGAAAAAAATAAAAATAATAAAAATAACTAGAGCACATGCTTCACCAGAGGGAATGAGCCACGCCTTCTTGGTATGCAGAAAGCAACAATAAAAGTCAATTCCAGACCCCAGCACTTGACTTTTTCCTAGGGACCTTAGAAGGGCAGAAATGACACAGCAGAGCAGACATGGCTAGGGCCAACCATTTTCTTCCCCTGTGTTTCTTTAGGTCAAATGAATCAAAGCACTGAAGCAAACACAAACTAATTCAAATTCCCTTTCCTGAATCTCTTCATTTCAGATTCTAAGAGTTAGGACATAGAGCAAAGCACAGCTCGAAAATGAAAACGAGAGTGAAACACATCTTGGATCCACTAGTAATTAAGTCGTGGCATTTTATTAACATCTATGAATAGTGTCCTTAAATACTTTTCATTTTTTTTCTTCATTGATTTTAATTTAGATTGCCTCTGGCTCATAAGCCAGGTAAATATGCAACCTTGAACAAATCACACTATAAAACCTAGCCATCGTCCTGGGTTCCCCTGTGCATCCATCCCTAATGAGCAGATTTAATGGTGTGCAAGACAATAACACCAATTACCTAATACTTTAAAAGATGTGCAGCATACAGGAAAGAAAGAAAGAAAGAAAGAAAGAAAGAAAGAAAGAAAGAAAGAAAGAAAGAAAGAAAGAAACCAATAAACGTGCTTTATAGAATAAATCTGACTTGGTTCTGAATGTCCTCACTACAGTTTCTGAGAACATGTGTTTGAGATAATAATCTTATTGCTATTGTGTAAATACTATCTAAATAAACTCCAAAAAATTAACAGTGCACAGCCTTCTATTTATTACATCCAATTGGTTTTTTCATTCAATATGTAAATTTGAACTGATTCTATATCTAATCTTGCACTGTCATGAAATTTCAAGGCTTATTTATATTGAGTGATCCTTCTCCACCAAAACCATGGTACACATAAAGTAAGATATTTATTCATAGGCATAGTCAGGTAACTGAAAACTGATTAAGGTACAGGATATAAAGGATTTTTTGGAATACAAAAGAAACTATTTTAATGTAGAATATAAATTGAAAATCTTTCTCCTAGACCTATAGGCGTTGACTGCTGGTATTCCCTATAGTTGTCATAATTTTGAGGAAAAACAATCAACTGTCAACATGTATTTATTGAACATCTACTATATTCTCTGTACTATGGGGATTATAAAAGTATGAGATTCAATTTTTTTCCCTCAAATTCAATATATGATATGAAATGCTGTGACAATATAGAGAAAGCTTCCCATTTAGAGGTAGGAGCACCTATATGAGAACAGCTGGATGGACTCAAACCTCAGAAGGATAAAGTCCATTCAAAATCATTATGATTTATTAGTTCTGACTTTAATAATCAGAACAAGCAACTCCAGCTCAACCAAGAACCTTCACATTTTATAATCAAAGAAAAAGTATTATTGGATTGAATACATGCTAACTGATTCACTGTCAGTTTTTTCCATTTATAAGAAGCTTCAAAAGTTGTCTGGCTTTATTTATGAAAAAACCATAAATACTGCATAATCCATGTATTTTCCTAGTGGCTGTTTAAGGTACTGCATTTCAAAAACAGTTTATGCACCATCATACTTGATAATTAGGTATGCAAAACAAAATGTGAGCTCCACAAAATGTAACAAACTGAAAATATAAGTTAAGATCCATGTAAACTACCACAGACTTAAAAAGAGCATGTATAAGTTGAAACAGCACAACAGTATTAAGAGAACTGGAGGATACTAAATGTAAATTCCTTATCTTTTGAGGCTGGTGTGATAGAGGAGTGGGTTGCAACTCTGGCTAAATATTAGAATCACCTTAAGGAATTTAACCAGTTGATCCAGCATCTCTGGGAGGCAGATCCTAGACATCAGCATATCTCAAAGCTCTGCAATTGATTTTATTTTATTTTTTGAAATTTTAATTTTTAATTGAATTTGCCAACATAAGTACATCATTAGTTTCAGATGTAGAGTTCAGTTATTCATCGGTTGCATAGAACACCCAGTGCTCATCACATCATATGCCCTCCTTAATGCCCATCACCAAGTTACCCCATCCACCCACCACCCACCTCTCCTCCAGGAACCCTCCATTTTTCCCTAGACTTAAGAGTCTCTCATGGTTTGTCTCACTCTCTGACTTCTTCTTTCCATTCAGCTTCCCATCCGTTCCCCTATGGGGTTGAGGCTCCACAACTGAGAGAGGGGAGAACTGATGTTTTTCCATGCCACTGCCAGAAAATAATAGAGAGATGAATGACCCAGTTTGTTGGTTCCTTTGCAAATCCTAGGTAACAGGCATGTGGGATTTGCATTGCTAACTACACTCTTCTTTCATTATGTGGACACCCTCAGTGGGCTTTTTTGTTTATTTTTAAGATTTGTTTATTTATTTGAGAGACAAAGTGGGGCAGAGGGCAACGGAGAGTGAGAATTTCAAGCAGACTCCCTGCTGAGGAGAGGGGAGCCCCATGCTGGGTTCGATCTCACAACCCTGAGATCATAACCTGAGCTGAAATCAAGAGTTGGTCATTTAACCGACTGAGCCACCCAGGAATCCAAGCCCCAGTGGTTTTATTTATTTATTTATTTATTTATTTATTTATTTATTCATTCATTCATTCATTCATTCATGAGAGACAAAGAGAGAGAAAGAGAAAGAGAAAGAGAGAGAGGCAGAGACACAGGCAGAGGAGCAGGCTCCATGCAGGAAGCCTGATGCAGGACTCAATCCCAGGTTTCCAGGATCACACCCTGGACTGAAAGCAGGCGCTAAACCGCTGAGCCACCCGGGCAGCCTGCTCCAGTGGTTTTAAATTAATCTACGTGATTCTCAGAATATCTTTGGGAACCCCTTCCAGTATTCTCTGGGTATAGAAATAGTCAAAGTTTATGAATTGAAACCAATTTCTTTTTCTGGTCCCCCCACCCTTAATAAGAATGTGAATGAAAAGAAATCTATATGAGGAGCAGTACAGGATAGTGATTAAAACTATGGGTGCCATAGCCTAGCTCCCTGGCTTCTGATCCCTGCCCTTCAATTTGTCAACTCTATGACCCAAACAAGATGTTTTCCCTATGCCTCAATTTCCTCATATATTTTCCTTATATCTCAATTTCCTAATCTTATTAGGTGGTTACCTTAGGTAGGTATTTTAATTCAGGTAGTGTTTTAAACAAAGCCTGCCACACAGTAAGTGCTCAAGAAATGTTAGCTCTGTTAGCAGGTAAAATTAGGGTTGCTGATGTTTGCTTCCTACCATGATGAAATAACTGTGTTAGGTCTGTTACAGAATCTCAATAGCTACTACTCGTTGAAACTGGTAGAGGAGCACAAATGATTTTGAAGAGTTTATATTAAAAAATAAGTTAAAAAATAGACAATTTGGGGGGTAAAACCCTGCATAGTAATTACTAGGAATCAATATGTTACTATAACACACACATAAATGCAAAGTTTTTTAAAAAGCCATTTTACTGAAAATATTCAAACGTTGTTTACATTAGTAATTCTCAGCCATGGCTGCACATGGAGCTTTGAAAAAAATACCAGTGCTGGGGTCCCACATACAAATATTCTGATGTATCTGATCTAGTGTGGGCATGGGAATTTTTAAAAATTATGTTTATTCTGATGGAATCACACTTAAGAATTACTAATTTAGGTCATTTGACCAGTTTGGATACTGTATTTTCAACTCCACAACTGAAACATATATGAACACAATCTGCACAAAATTCTTTTTGTGTGTGTGGGGGGGGTGAGTTATGGCGAATTCTTTATTTTTTAACAACTTTATTGAGATATATTTGACATATAAAAATTGTATATATTTAAAGTACACAACTTGAGTTTCTGATGTATGGATACATGGTGAAAAAAAATCACTACAACTGAGCTAAATAACTTATTCATCACCTCTACATAGTTACCATTTGTGTGATATGTGTGTGTGCTGAGAAGATTCCATTTAAGATGTGTCCTCTTAGCAAGTTTCAAGTATACAATACTGTATTGTACACAACTCTGTCCAACATTATTCAAGAGAAACTATTCACTGATATCATAGTCTATCAATCTAGAATTTAAGTTGAATAATAAATGCTTATGAAAATCTAGGAAGTGACATGACTTTGCTTGTGGAAAAAGTCATTCAACATTCCAGGCAACATAGAGTTCTTGACGCTATTAAATTAACAATACCACATTTTAGCATCTTGATGGAGACATCATGGTTTCATAGCTATCTAATGTGCTGCATTGTTTTCACAATGAATGCGAAAGACCTCATTGTTCTCAGAGCACTGGATTCTCTTCATCTCCACAAACAGTGACTCTGGTAGACATGACCTCAACAGCAGTCTGTGGTAAGAATCCTCTCACCCTGGTTTTATTGGGAAATCGTGATTATACATTAAACCAAAGAACTATCAGAATAAAGCAATAAATTCAGCCCACATATTAAATTTCACATTTCAATTGGAAACAGTGAACAAACTATGATCATTCCATAGCCCCAAATTACAAATAATGGAATATATTTTGCAAATTAAGTGTTAGTTCAGAAATTTTAGTTATATAAACCTAACTTTAAAGGCTGTCTAAAATAAATAAATAAATAAATAAATAAATAAATAAATAAATGTTGTCTATGACAATTACTAGCTTTGTGACCTTGGACAGTTATTAAACTTCTGAGTTTCATCTTGCTATGTATGAAGACAATGATAACAGTAGTGACCACAAAGTTGTCATGACACTTGCATGGGATTCTGTAGGCAACAAGCTTACCGCAGTGCCTGACACATAATATCTACACAAAAAGTATTGTTACTCCATAATCATTACCATTATTTGGATTCTATAAGGAAGAATAGGATAGGATATGGTCCTGGTTCTTAAAGGGTTTTGAATCTACCTTGGGAGAAAAACTTGTTAAAGTGAAATGACGGTTTTTAAGCTGACATTTCAAATTGCTAAATAGTAAACTCGAGGCAGTGCTATTGTCATGCAAATTATACCGGGATGTCATTGCCCTGACAGGTCAGAGGGAGATGGCTTGGAATAGTTGAGATGATACTCCTTGAAAACTGTTCTACTCTCCCTTGCATCTTGTTACTAATTACCTGTGTCTTTCAGCAAAGCACGTTGTTCCTCCAGACCTCATTTTGTCCATCCATAAAACAAACTGGTTAGACTTTTCTAGAAGTAACATCTTGGAAATCTGTTAGAGATTCGAATAAGCTGTCATCAGAACAGAGATAGAAGAACAAAATAACCATGGAAAGTACCAGATAGATCAAGGCAAGAGTGAGTAAATCCAGCTGGTGGGAGCACAGTGTTCAGGTGGGGAAAATACTAGGAACAAAGGCAGACTGAATGCAGCTTCTGGAGGAATCCAAAAGGCTTTCCTAGAAGTCTGAATGTTATTCTATACGCCGTAGGCAGAGTTTCAGGAAGATTAATGTGTGCTCGTGAGTATAAAGGATCCGAGGCAGGGAACATGCAGAGAGCCCAATTATAAAGCTGTTATCATAGTCTAAACTTAAGTTGGAATGAAGAGAGTAACATCGAAATCTAAGAACAGATGATCAAGGTATTATGGAGCCATTGGCACTTGACTATTGATTGGATAGGACAGACAGGGTTGAGCTGGCAGCAGATGATTGAAGACTGGAGGCCAGGAAAGTGTGGATGGGTTAGGAAGAAGAACTAGTTTGCAGTAAGGGGCAGGGGAGGAGGAATAAGCCTTAGAAATGTTTGATTTGGGGCATCAGAAACATAATTCAGGTAGACATGTCCAAAGGACAAGGGGAGAATGGGAAAAAGAAGGTGTAACAGAATTATAAATTTGGAAGTTATCTGCACAGAAGTGATAGCTGAAATAAAATTAATAGGTGAAGTCTCAAAAAGACTTGAGCAAATGATTATACCCGGTGTCATTGGCTTTAGTGTTTTCTTTTTAATACTTCAAATGAAGGGAGCATAGTATAGCGAACCTTGGTGACTGCAACAAAATTAGAACATTTGGTTTGGGGGATATAGTTTGAGAGTTTCTCCTTTACTGTGTGCCTTCCTTATTTTACTGACTGAAGTCTATCTCCTAATTTGGGTTTCTCCAAAAGCTCATTCTCAGGTGGAGATTTGGCCCTAAGTACAGTAGTTTATTCGGGAAGTTATCGCAGGGAACTCTATGAGGCAGTAGGGAAAAGAGACTAGTTAAAAGAAATAAGTCAATTAACAGTGCATCGACGGGGGGGGGGGGGGGGGGAGGTTACCACTGTGGGCAAGTGAAACTCAAGCTTGTTGGTGATCTTCTGATGGACAATATAGAACGTGTCCCGGGATTATCCTACTGAGGGAGGAAACTAGTGTATTTATTCAACAACTCCTGTTCCTCTTTTGCTGAAAGTAGTTCCTGGAGTGTTAATTCCATAGCACTTACTGTCTGGCCCTGAAGGGGTGGGGGGAGTGGTCAGAGAACAGTCTCAAGCAGAGAGAAGTAGGAAGTAGGAAGTCACTGCCACATATTGGAACTATCTCCAGGAGGATCCAAAGTCAAGACAAAATAGATGAAGTGCGAACAACATTTGCTAGGATCATTCTAGTTCGTTTGTATGTCTTACCTATACAGAACAAGGTGTAACAGCATTTTCTAGGCAATAAGAAATCTCATGGTTAAGTCACATTCACAAAGGGTAATGTCACTGTGGCTTCTTATGCTTCTAATGGACTTACATATTATCTCTATATAGAAAATCAAATGATTAAATGTAATTTTTTTTAAAACAAAAGTTTGGGACTGGAGTTCATTTTTCCTTTGAAAATAAACAAAAGCGTGTGCAGGTATGCAGATAAAAGCTTCAAAGCGTTTTATGTGGTCACATGTTTGTACCTTTTCTAGAGAAAGATCTTCTGTTAATATCAAAGGAAGCTGCTCACAGGATATACAGTTGTGTGGAGAATAACAACCCTGATTTTGTCTTGACATGACCTTACTGGATGTGTGGAAAGAGAACAATTTTCCCAGCCAAAGAAATATAATGGTTTTTTCTTGGCACCCGGCCATGATATTTTGATTCTAGTGTGCACATAAATATTAGTCACAAGGCATAAAATGACCCAGAGATGATGATTTTGACAAACCATCTATTTCTATTAGTGTGGCCACAGACATAAATAACCTATCGTCTCTCCAATTGTTAGGTTGGCAATCTGCTAGTCATTCCTGACGAAGTAAAAATAGTTTTCTCCGAAGTGTGCAGAAAATGCTTTCATGTGAAAACGCAGTTTCAAACAGTATAATCACTGTGCATATAAGTGTGGTATCACTCAGCTGAGAATGAACCATAGCCATAGATCATAAGTAGTTTGTTTTTCATTAATGTGGACCAGCTGGCAAGATACCCTGCCAAACCCCTTAGAAGACTAGATGTGGAAATAATTATTTACCAAGGTACAAACTGACAAGATTGCTATAGTGATGGATTGGCACACACGGAGCTCATAGATGATGAATTGAAATAAGTTTTGTTCCACTAAGAGATGCCTAATATCCACATAATTTGATTTATGATTTTTTTTGCATTATGGTTATGATATATTTTGTAGAACTCCATTCAAGAAAAATAAAACAAGAAAGAGAGTCAAAATCATATGGCATAATGCAATCCAAAAGATTCCCCCAAGATAGTACATGGAAATCAGACTGCTCTGGATGTGCGTAATGTTGAATGTTTCTTCATAAGTCAACGATGACCACTAATCTACCAAAACATCATTGACAAATTGTCACAAAGGCAGAGGGGAAAAAGACATCCTGGGGCTATTCTCTAGTTTCTAAAGCCTTTCCAAGATGTCCTATTGCTACAACAGACATTTATGAACAGGCTGCTGTCAAAAAGCTACATTCTCAGAAGCCAAAATCAACATTCATATTTGAAAACAGACCCACTGCAGAGTGACATTTTCTTACGGTGCAAGATTATCTGTGGATGTAAACATGAGATGCTAAAAACATATATGCTCAGGTTACTAGTGAGCTTCTTCATTTATAAAGCTTCCTAGATTGGTTCTTCTTTTTGGGTTCCAGGACTCAATTCTAGTGTGTGTGTGTGGGGGGGCACACACACCACCAAGCAATTCTCAAACATAAACACAGTGTCTGAGAATTTAACTCAATTCTGAATCTCCCAGGGGGGTAGCATTACATTCCACAGATCAAGGGCTCAGTGCAGTAAAACTGCCCTCCATCCCCCACTTGAGGCTAGATCCAAGCCTGTGCTTCTGACCCATAAACTATAGGTTGGAGGTTCTAACAACTTCCTACTTAGGTTATTTTAATTTGCTAGAGCAGCTCTCAGAACTCAGGGAAACAATGTTTGCCAGTCAAGGATGTGATAAAGGTTATGAATCAACAGCCAGATGAAGAAACCTATCAGGCGAGGTCTGGGGAAAGGATTGGGGCTTCCCTGTCCTCTTCCCTGGCCATCACTCACCGCAGTCTCCTGGTATTCACCAACCCAAATTTCTCCAAACTCAGTCCTTTTGGGGCTTTACGGAGGTTTCATTGAAGTCATAATTGACTAAGTCTTTGGCCACTGACTGACCCAATCTCTGGGCCCTCTTCCCTCCATGGTTTTAGCCCTCATATCACAGCGTTGATCCTCCAAGCAATCAGGGTCCAACCTCTGGTGGGATCCAAAAGTCACTTTCATTAACATAATAAAAGACAACTTTATTGGCCTAACACTTAAGAAAGTCCAATGGTTTGGGGAACTCTGGGCCGGCCACAAACCATGTACCAAGACCAAATACATACGAGAAATACATTTTGGTCATCTGAGTGACCAAATATTTTTTCTTATAAATCACAATATCATAGTACTACTGGGTAAAAACACCATACTTATCTTGATGGTAGCAACATAACAGTTTGGGTATTTTTACTCAATTCAAATGACTCCACATATTCACTTCTTGTCGATTGTAAGCATGTTAATGCCAAATGGGACTGGCATGGCCTTCTAATACTAACAACAGCTTTGAGAATTGCAGAAAAGTCCCTGCTCCTTTATATTTTAAACATTTTTTAAATTTTTATTTATTTATGATAGGCACACAGTGAGAGAGAGAGAGGCAGAGACACAGGCAGAGGGAGAAGCAGGCTCCATGCACCGGGAGCCCGACGTGGGATTCGATCCCGGGTCTCCAGGATCGCGCCCTGGGCCAAAGGCAGGCGCCAAACCTCTGCGCCACCCAGGGATCCCCTCCCTGCTCCTTTAATCTCTGGTAGTCAATCAACCCTAATTATAATTGACCGGGGAAAAAGAAGGCCTACTGAAAGTTTTTAAAGCTTGGGTTGTTTAGACAGTATTGTAAGGAAACTAAACAGCTGAGCAATTTAATTTAATTTTTCCAACGCTGGCTCATGTTTTCTAAGTAGGGGCCAGATTTCATAGTGTCGCCAGCTAGAGCCCAAGACCTGACCTTTACTGCCCACCTGCTTGCACTCACTAACCTTTGTCTCGCAGTTCTCCTTAAGCTCTTCTTTTCAGCTCATCTCTTAACTCGGCCAAATGGAAAGCAAAACTGCCCCTGAAGTGGGAGTGACTGCCCTGACAAGACCTCCAGCGAGCCCAGGCCACCCAGACCAGTTTGAATTTAACCCCTGACTCCACTGTGCCTGAGCAGATGGACCAAGGAGTGACAAGCATTTATTTTTACCTCATTATAATCCTAAAATCTCCACCCAAGGAGGAGCCTAAGCCTCATTTACATAACATACTGATGTGGGAAACAAAGGCAAAAGCAAAGTCTTTTCAATTAAAATCTCTTTACAGCTTGCAGCCCATTGATAGATCCTTGACACACCTAGAGCATGACCGTCCTCAAGGAACTTGTGGGCACCTTCATACTTTCATGTTGAAAAGTCACCTCATCTTGGCAGCAGCTGGCCCCTCCAGGTCCTGAAAGCCTTGCTTCTGGATTCCTTGGAGACCTGCCCTGTCCCTCAGCCCCACTAATTAAAAAGTATACAATGGGGGGGGGGGGCACCTGGGTGCCTCAGTGGTTGAGCATCTGCCTTCAGCTCAAGGTGAGATCCGGGGTCGTGGGACCAAGTCCCGCATCAGGCTCCCCACAGGGAGCCTGCTTCTCCCTCTGCCAATGTCTCTGCCTCTCTCTGTATCTCTCATAAATAAATAAATTTTTTTTTTTTTAAAGTATACCATCACTCACTCCGCACAATCCCAGGATCATTTTTTCTGCCCACAGGTCCTGTGCCATGAAGAGGGAAGGGGTGAAGGGAGAGGTGGGAGCGATAGGAGGCCCCTGAGTCCCCTGACGGGGCTCCAGATCTATTCCTGGCAGGTGGAGCAGAACCAGAGAGAAGGGATGACGCAAGAATCTCAAGGCCACAAGCTTCTCAGCCAGTCCTCAATAAAAGACCGCCACTAAAAGCCCTCAGTGGAAGCCACTCCGGACCCCAATCAGGCCAGAGAGCTTTTCTCTTTCCTCTCTGCTCTGACCTTCACTTAATAAACTTTCACTTCACTTCACCCTTTTGTGTTCTCGAGATTCATTCTTTGACTCCGTGAGCTAAGAACCCTGCAACCCTGCAACAATGCTATGTCTACATAGGCGTGTTTCTGTAATGGGTATGTATAACCTTATGCCCAACCTCTACGTACAATGACAAGGCTTCTCTATCTAAATCTTCTTCCTAACCTTAAATAAAAGGAACCCATTCACCCTTGCTCCCGAATCACGGCTTTCAAAGTCATTGCCTGTGATCTCCTTATTTGCTGCAAATCCAGTTTTCTTTGTGTGACAACTCAACCGATGCAGTTTCTGAGTCACCAAGGAGCGAACTCACGTTGGTTTGGTTACAATAGGAGCCTGAGAAATCTTAAATACTGATTGTGGTGCATTTCCTTCTGAGTAAAATGAGTCCAGGAGATGGATTTTCATATTTAAGTACAGTGATCAGAAACATTAGAAACAAAACCACATGAGGATGTTCTTTAAGGAAAATTTGCTTGGAAATCTTTTTTTTTTAATTTTATTTTATTTATGATAGTCACACAGAGAGAGAGAGAGAGAGAGAGAGGCAGAGACACAGGCAGAGGGAGAAGCAGGCTCCATGCCCCGGAAGCCCGACGTGGGATTCGATCCCGGGTCTCCAGGATCGCGCCCTGGGCCAAAGGCAGGCGCCAAACCGCTGCGCCACCCAGGGATCCCCTGCTTAGAAGTCTTTTTGATGGAATTGTCAAAGCACCTTCCTTTTCTCGGCTGTGAAAGTTTCACCTCCAATTTTATTACCTCAAAGCATAGCCATAGAAAGAAACCGTTTCTGTTTTCAAATACATCCTTGGAAGGAATTTTCCAAGCTTCTATTGTCACATGAAAAACTGAAAGGGTGTGATGATTGGGATGCCTGGGTGGCTACGTGGCTGAGTGTCTGCTTTTGGCTCATGTTGTGATCCCAGGGTCCTGGGATCAAGCCCCACGTCGTGCTCCCTGCATGGAGCCTGCTTCTCCCTCTGCCTGTGTCTCTGCCTCTCTCTCCTCTCTGTGTATTCTCATGAATAAATAAATAAAATATTTTTAAAAAATGTACATATCTACCACTTTGTTAGTCTGTATTTCAAATGCAAGCTATTTGGAATGAATTCCATTTTTGAAAATGTACACATCTAGAGGGTTTTTGCTTTTGTGGTGACAAAAATATTGTTTTGACTTTTGATTAATCTTTCTTATGACATATACACATCATTGTTTTTTATTATTATTATTAGTATTAAAGAGAAAGCTTGCCCTATGGCAGGTAAGACTTCAACCAGCAGGTACCATAGCCTCAAAGCCTGTACCACATTATACAGGCCTGAGGCCTCCTGCCGCACAGGGGAAGAAGAGTCAGACCAAACAAAACTTCTACTTACTCCAATGACTTGCTAAGCATCTGAAATGTAAATCTAAGTTTGAATTATATGTAAGATTTCCGGGACTCCTTGGTGGCTCAGTGGTTGAGAGTCTGCCTTCAGCCCGGGGCGTGATCCTGGAGACTCGGATCGAGTCCCACGTCGGGCTCCCTGCATGGAGCCTGCTTCTCCCTCTGCCTGTGTCTCTGCCTCTCTCTCTGTGTCTCTCATGAATAAATAAATAAAATATTAAAAAAATAAGAAAGATTTCCAAATAGGTCTTTCATATCAGCAAACTGGACAAATTTTGATCCTATCACTTTGCCTTTCCTGTTCCTTATACTTCCAGCTGCTCTTACCCTTGATGGGACCCTCAGCAAAACTCAGGAACCCTGAGATTCCCAAAGAGGTATTCTTTGGCTTGGTCACTGATTTCACTGAAGGTCGAGGCATCTCCAGAACCACTCTCCACAGGACCCACTTGGTGGTTAGGAGTTGGCATTGGTCCTCAGCTTGGGTGTCAGCACCTCAGGTGCAGTTAGGCCCTCCTCACAGAGGAATGGGGTGGGAGACCTCAGCGGTGAAGGTGGTAAAGCTCAGCCGGGAAAGTTCTGCCTCCAAGTGGAGCCTCCAAATGGAGCCAGCCAGGGGCCGACTTGCAGCGCTGGCCGCCACGCCCTGGAGGCCACACTCAGTCTGTCCTCCGAGGTCCCAGGAAGGGAGCACTTCCCCTGGAAGATGAAAGGCAAGTGACGACTGTCCTTTTCCTTCCTGATCTCAGAAGGAAGGCTCCTGTCCAGGAGAGAGTGACATTACTGCTCCCGTGTGCATCAGTGGGACAGCCAGGAACCTCCGCCAGGAGTGAACACAACCACTCTCCAAACGTGGCCCCAGTGCCTCTCCTCCAGCCCGGCCTCCTTGGTTCGGGCTCTGCCAGGGTAGGTTTATCCCAGTCACCGTGAATGCGGACGTGCTGGGCACAGGGCAGGGTGCAGTCTCAGGTGGCATTAAGTGTGTGTGTGAGTGTGTGTGTGGGTGTGTGTCAGAGACGGTATAAACTATACCTGAAACCTGGCTATAATTTCTACAAACTACATCAGCGCTCGATGTTTGTAGACCATTGTAGACCATTCGGTTTGGTCGAAACCAAAGGTTGCAAACTTTTGTTGACTCAGTTGATGCCTCTCTTTCCCTTGACCTCCATGCAACCCATGACGAGTTTCTGTCCCATCAGACTCTAGAATCCACTCGAAATCCACTCACTGCAGCCGTCTCCATGGCAACCGCTGTGGGTGATGCTCCCACCGGGTCCCACCTCCTCTACAGCAAAGGCCGCCCCACTGCTGCCTCTGCCTCCACCCCTCCCCTGTGAAGTCCCTTCTCTCCTCAGCAGCCAGCGAGCCGTTTACCAATCCAACCCCTGGTTGTTTTTTTAAGAATTGTCTATCAGAATTCACTATGATTTAAAGTTGTATGTATTTTAACAAACACATAGAGTCCTATCTCTACCACCCGAGGATCATGCATAACCCTTCTGTTGGCCTCAAATTCAATCACCACTTCCCAGGCAATCACCACTTCCCAGGCAAGCTTGTAGCAGCAATGATCTGTCTTCTGTACCCCTCCTCTTGCCTTTTCCAGAACAGCATATGAATAGCATCATAGAGCCATGTCTTCTAAAACGGCTGTACCATTTTTTACTAAAACAGGCAAAGAGGGAGAATTCATGCTGTTCCACATCCTGGTCAGCATTTGGTGTTTTTAGTGGCTTTGATTTTAGCCATTCTAATGTGTGTGGTGATATCTCATTGTTGTTTTACTTTGTAAGTCCCTGATGGCATACGATTTTGAGCATCATTTCATATTCTCGTTGGCAATCTCTATATATCCTTTGCTCGGCTGTCTCTTTGGCCCATTTTTAAATTGGGTTGTCTATTTTGTTATTGTTGAGTTGTGAGTTTTCTGTGTAGATTTTGTACACATGCCCTTAATCAGATATTTGTTCTGTGAAGCTTTAATCTCTGTTTCTGCTTTGTCCTTTCATTCTCTTAACAGTGAATTTTACAGAGCAGAGCCTTTACATTTTAATGATGTTCAGCTCATCAATCTTTTCTTTCATGGGTGCTGCTTTTGGGGTTGTAACCAAAAAGGCATCATCAAAACCAAGGTCACTTATGCTTTCTCTTATGTTGCCTTCTATGGGTTTAAGTCTGTGATCTATTTTTCATTAACTTTCGTGAAATGTGTAGGGTCTGTGTCTTTTTTGTTGTTTTGCATGAGGATGTCCAGTTGTCTCAGCACCATTTATTTGTTCATTTGTTGAAAAGGCTATTCTTTCTTAATTGAAATGCCTTTGCTCCTTTGTCAAAGGTCAGTTGACTATATTTGTGTGGGTCCATTTCTGGGTTCTCAATTGAGTTTTTTCAATTTGCCTATTTCTTCATCAATATCACACTGTCTTGATACTATAATTTTAGAATATGTCTTCAAGTTGATTAGTGTCAGTTTGCTGACTTTGTTCTCTTTTAATAATGTGCTGGCATATCTGAGTCCTTTGCCTCTTTACATAACCTTCAGAATCAGTCGGTAGCTAGCCACAAAATAATCTGTTGAGATTTGGATTGACATTGCACAGAATTTAAGGATCAAGTTGAGAAGAACTGATATTTTCACAACATTAAGTCTTCCATCCGTGGACATGAAATATCACTCCGTTCATTTAGGTTTCTTTTGATCTCATTCATCATAGTTTTATGGCTTTCCTTATAGAGATCTTGTATTTATTTTGTTAGGTTTCTAAACAATTTTTAAAACTAAAATAAGATTGAAAGAACCACACTGCTCAATTTTAAGATTCACTATAATGGTACAGTAACCAAGACAGAGTGGTACTGGTTAAGGATAAATATACATTTTAATGGAAAAAAGCAGGGAGTTAAGAAGAAGACCTCGATATGGCCCATGGAATTTTTACAAAGGTCCAAAGACAATTAAATTGAGAAACGTTAATTTTTTTTTTAAGATTTTATTTTACTTATTCACTAGAGACACAGAGAGAAAGACAGAGACACAGGCAGAGGGAGGAGCAGGCTCCCTGCAGAGAGCCCGATGTGGGACTCGATCCCGGCATCCCAGGATCACACCCTGAGCTGAAGGGAGACGCTCAATCGGTAAGCCACTCAGGCATCCTGAAATGTTAGTGTTTTGAATAAATGATGCTAGAGCAATGAAGCATCTATATGCTAAAAACTCTACCTAAATCTCACCCTTTATGTAAATGTAAATGGATCATTATTAAATGGTAAATTAAATAAATTAAGTAAATGAATTAATTTACCATAAAATGGTAAATTAAAAGTTATAAAATCTTTAAAAGAAAACACAGGGAGAAATTCTATGACCTGGAGTTAGGCAAAGATGTCTTAAACATGACATCAAGGATTTTTCATAAAGAATAAAAAGATATATTAGGCTTCCTCAATATTAAAATGTATTTCCTTTCCAGGGCTGACAGCAAAGAAAGTCTGGTCTCTGTGAGGTCCCATGAATACTAGGGTGGGAGGTTCCCTCAGTCCACCTCAAGGTCATCATATTTACTCCTGACAGAAACTGTATCCCTTCCTTCCTTTCTGCTGACCTGAGGATGGTCCCCTGGGCCAAGGCCACCATCTCCCTGAGACACTAGTAAAGGAAGTCAAGAGCATGAAGAGGGTTGTCTCTGCCTGATATCCAGGAATGAGTCCTTTCAGGAATGACACTAGGGGCAGATGTCTTTGAGGTTCTGCTCCTGGTGAGAAGTTCCCTCTGTCCTTATTCTAGATCTTCACCTTAATGCATGACAGAGTCTAGGACTCATAGTTCTGGTAAACTGAGGCCTTTTCCTTTAGAAAAAAGTGGCACCTCCGTCAGGCTCCAAAGATGGAAGTCCATAAACAACACCCCCAGAGAATACTGCCTGGAGCTTTGCAGAGCTGACAGTGGGGACCAGCTGGGGCTAGGTCCTCCTCTATCTGTGGTGAAAGGTCCGCCTCAATCCTTCCTTTGTGTCCACCCCTTGATGATTGCCCAGGATCAGAGAGAAAAAAAGGCAATTCTTTTAAAATGTAAAATTCCTTACAAGAAAATGAAGGAGGGAATCTTATGACCTAGAATTAGGCAAAGGCATCTCAAAAATGACACCAAACTCTTGATTCAAAAAGAAAGAATGCTGTATCAGACATCCTCAATATTACAAAAAAAAATCACTGAGAGAGACACTCTTAATAGCAGAAAAAGACAAGCTACAGACTGAAAAAGAAATTGCAGATCACTTATATGATAGACCTGTATCCAGAATACTTAAAGGGCTCTCAAAATTCAAAAATTAGAAAACAATCCAATTTTTAAAATGGGCAAAATACACCAATGGATACTTCACTAAAGTTGACATACAGTTTTAAATAAGCACATGAAAAAAATCTCCTCCGTCATTAGCCACTAGAGAAAAGCAAATTAAAAGCACGATGTGATGCAACATACTTGTGAAAATACACTAGTGTTAGCACGGCTGAGAGCAACTTGAAGGCTCACGCATCACCCTTGGGAATTTAAAATTGTGCAGTAACTGTGGGAAATGACTCAGTAACTTCTAACAAATGTGCACTTAACTCTTTGATTCAGCAGTCCCACTCCTGGGAGAAATAAAAACGTACATTTACACAGAAACACGTGAATGTTTATAGTATCTCTATTCATATTTGCCAAAAGCCAGAAACAACTCAAACATCCTTCTATGGATGAGTGGATTACCAAATTGAGGTGCATCCATACAATGGAATACTACAGACCAACAATAGGGAGGAAACTCTTGACAAGCACAACTGGGTGAATTCCTCGTGCCTCACCTTGTAGTCAATCATCTACCCTGACCCAAGTCCCAAGAAACTATGATTTACTTACTGGTCTATCTTCTTACTTTTTCCAGAATGTCATATAAATACTTCCTTCTCAACTTCAGACAGAATGTAGTTTGAACAATTTATCTCATAGCTTGTTAAAATCCGGCCTAGACAGAATATTTCTTCTCTTATTGTATGCGTCACTTTCATAATGCAATGTTTCCACTTTATCTGCATGAATATAAAATGGAAAGTCAAGCAACCTGAAGAGACTCACATTGTTCTCCTCCTGTACTACACATAAGTCATATAATCTTAGTATATAAATTAATTTAATAAAATAATAAGACTTTGTATCTATCTGTTGGTTGTATATTGAGACTATGGTAATGGTATGTTCTTAGCAGTCAGGAATAGCAATCTCTGTCTTGAAATTCTAGCAAATCTGGCTTTGATAAAGATTTTTTCCCATAATTGTGGTTTTCTCTTGCATATTCTGTTATTTCATGCAATACTGAATTGTTAAATACATTTCATTGCTAGAATAAAGCACTTTTTCCCATCTTTCAAGATATTATTAAAAATACATCTTACATGAAAAAGTGGCTGTATATTTTTCATTTCAACCTGCAATGAATGAGAGACCCGTTAGCTCCACATCCTCTCCTTTATTTGATATTTTCAGATTTTTGTGTTTTAGCGATTGCGATTAGTATGCAGTTGAATCTCATTGAAGTTTCATTTGCATTTCCCTAATGACAGATGATGTTGAGCATCATCTCAAATGTTTTTGTGATCTGTATATCCTCTGTGGTGAAGTGTCTTATCAAATCATCTACATTTTTTTTAAATTAATAGATTTGATTTTTCAGAGTTTTGTTAGGTTTACAAAAACTTAATCAGAAAATATAGAGGGTTCCTCATAACCATTCTCATGCCCCACAGTTTCCCCTATTATTAACAACTAGTAGTATTGTAATACATATGTTAAATTTGATGAACCCATATGGATACATTATTATCATCAATTAAAGTCCACAGTTTACATCAGGGTTGGCTCTTTGTGTTGTATGCTCTATAGGACTTGACAAATGCATAATGTTATATATCCACCACTATGGTATCATACAGAATAGTTTCACCATCCTAAAACTCCTGTTTGCTCCACATTTTTGCCCCTCCATCCCTCCTCTGAAGCCCTGGTAACCACTGATCTTTTTACTGTCTCCATAGTTGTGCCTGAAGATGTATCATATATATTTTATAGTTGGGATGATATATCATCTAGTTGGGATGACACAGTATATAGTCTTTTTTCATGTTAAAGATTTTTTTTTTATTTTTAAAAACAGACAAAATAGAGATGGTAGTAGTGAACCCCTAAATACCCATTACTCAGATTCTGCACTTTCAAGATTTTGATAGCACCTTATAATTGAATAATTCCAAGACCATTTCAATTCAGTGTATGTAAAAACCCTGGATGGTCTTAAAAATACTAAAATCTATAGATATCTTTGTTTGTCACATCTATCCCAAATATCCAATCAGTCTGGCCAAATCACATCTATAAGCCCCTCCTTCAAACATGTTTCAAGGATATTTTGCACCTTTACAAATAAAAATTTTTAATTACGCTAAAGTATATATAACTAAATTTACCATTTTAATTATTTTAAAAGGTATAGTTCTGTGGCATTAGGTGCATTCACATTGTGTGCCACCAGGGTGGCAATAAGGAAATCCAAGGAACTCACTGTCCTGAGGTCCCTCAGCATTTTGCTTTCGTTCTATCTTTCAGAATCTTCCTATGTTTCTTTGGTTAGTGATACTAGATTTTTTTTCCCTAGCTTTATTGAGAAATAATTGATATATAACATTGTATTAGTTTAGGGTATATGTGGTCTGTGTGTATTATTTAATATATCCATGTATCATGAAATGATCACCACAACGTTTAGTTAATATACATCAACTTACATAGTTGTTTTTTTTCTTGCAATGAGAATTTTTAAGATTTACTTTTTTTTGTCTTTCTTAGCCACTTTCAACTATATAATACCATACTGTTAATTATAGCTACCATGCTGCCTGTTACATTCCCAGGATTTATTTACCTTATAACTGGAGGTTTATGTACCTTATAACTGGTATAACCACCACCTTTTGACAAACCTGTTTCACTCATCCCCACCTTTTACCACTGGGAACCAAGAATCTGTTCTATTTTGTTTTGTTTTTTAGATTCCACATTTAAATGAGATTACTAATATTTGTCTTTCTCTGGCTGACTTATTTCACTAGCACAGTGCCCTCAAGGTTCATGTATGTTGCTGCTAATAGTAGAATCTCTTTATTTTTTATGGCTGAATAAATTTCCATGCTATATATATGTGTTATCTTTATCCATTTATCTGCTGATGCACACTTAGGTTGTTTCCATATTTTGGCATTGGGAATAATGCTGCAATGAGCATGGGGGTGCAGATATCTCTTCAAGATAGTGATTTTACTTCATTCAGATAAATACCCAGAGGTGGAATTGCTGGATCATATGGTAGTTCTGTTTTTAATTTTTGGTGCCACATCCATATTTGTTTTTTCCATGGGAGCTGAACTGATTTACATTACCACCAACAGTGTATAAGGGTCTTCTTTTCTCCATATCCTTGTCAGCATTTATTTTTTGTCTTTTGGATAATAGCCATTCTGACAGCTAGCAGCCAAGAATTGATATTTCCTTGTGGTTTTGATTTGCATTTCCCTCATGATTAGTGCTGTTGAGTACCTTTTCATGTTCCTGTAGACCAATTGTATGTCTTCTTAGGAAAAATGTCTATTCAATTCCTTTGCCCATTTTTTTAAATCAGACTATTTTTTTTGCTATTCACTTATAAGGGTTCTTTATATATTTTGCATACTAACCTTTCATCAGATATATGACTTGCAAATATTTTCTCCCATTCCATAAGTCACCTTTTTATTTTCTTGATGTTTTCCTTTGCTATGAAAAAGCTTTTTTGTTTGATATAATTCCATCCCACTTGTTTATTTTTGCTTTTGTTGTCTTTGCTCTTGGTTTCAAATTAAAAATATATATATAAACATTGCTAAGACCAATGTCAAGGAGCTTATGCCCTATGTTTTCTTCTAGGAGTTTTCTGGTTTCAGGTCTTATGTTTAAATATTTAATATATTTTGAGTTGGTTTTTATAAATGGTATAATATAGGGTCCAGTTTCATCTTTTGCATGTAGCTGTCCAGTTTTCCCACCACTGTTGTGCCATGTGGCACAAAAGTACACAAATGTTTAAAGTAGGGGTCAGAACCCAAATGGTATAGGAGAGGTACTAGTAGCTAGACATTTTCTGAAGAGAAGGAAGTTAAAGTCTCTGGGGGAGCAAGAGGGATCAGGAAAGTTTCTATGATAAGACAGACAATGTCTGACATAAGTCTTTAAGGTAGGTAGAACCTTGAGAAGAGAAAATGGTAATTGCATGAAAATATGTATAAAGGACAAAGAATTGTTCCACTGGCAGGATTATAATGAATGTTAAAAGAAAGGAGGGAAATAGCTGAAGTAGTTGTGAGACATACTCTGAAGGACCTTTAGTATCATGTCAAATAATCTATTTTAAATTTCTTAGGCAATAAGAAATCATTGAATATTTTTGAGTAAGAGGATGGCATAAATGGCATACTCCTTGGAAAGATAAACATGGCAGTTGTATAAAATGGATTAAAGCAAGGAGAGCCCAGATAGCAAGATGATGTTGTAGATAAAGCAAGAGAAAGCATGAGACTGAACTAGTGAGCTGTGAACAAGGGAAGGAGGCAAAGGTGGCAAAAGATATCATGGCTGCTGATAATTAGATCAGAAGCTGGGGAAAAGGGATCCCTGGGTGGCGCAGCGGTTTGGCGCCTGCCTTTGGCCTAGGGCACGATCCTGGAGACCCGGGATCGAATCCCACATCGGGCTCCCGGTGCATGGAGCCTGCTTCTCCCTCTGCCTGTGTCTCTGCCTCTCTCTCTCTCTCTCTCTGTGACTATCATAAATAAATAAAATTTAAAAAAAAAAATGTAAAAAAAAAAAAAAAAAAAGAAGCTGGGGAAAAAAAGCTTTCAAATTACTTTAAAATTTGAACTTGGATAAGATTTCAACCTATACTAATAATCATGAACATCTCCACATAAGTAGGGCTATAGTGAAGGCCTGTGTTACTCAGGGAGAAGTTGGCTTCAGTTTGGGACTCAGTGTTGATGAAGGACAGTTGGAAGAAAGACAGGCAGGGACAAGGCCCCTCTCACCCTAAGAGGAAACCACCCTTAAGGATTTTACACCATCCTAAAAGGAGTCCTCCATCCTTTCCCAGGTGATAGATAGATGACAAAAACCTGATTGGATGACAGGAGAGTTAATCAGATGAAAACAGCCCACCAAGAAGCCCATAAGAACCCCTAAACTTAGAAACTCTGGTGGCAACAATTCAGGATCCCCTCCCTCTTTGGGAACTTTGTAGTATTACTCAATAAACTTTACTATCACTCAATAAACTTTGCTTTGGTGCCCACCAGTCTGTCTGGGCTACCTCTTCACTCTTTGAAGTGTAGTAACCAAGAAGCCAGGTACTCAAATATAAGAAATCCTGTAACAGTGTCTCCGATGAAATAACAGAACATCTACCTTCTTGGCTATGTTCCTTCTCTGGAAACTGAAGGTGCAGAACATGCAGTGTACAATAGAATAGCTATGAGCATAGGCCCTTTACCCAGAGTGCACCGTTTAAATCTTAGCTCAGGTACTTACCAGCTCTGTGATCATGAGCAATTGGGGTGGCCTCTCTGTGCCTCAATTTCTGTATCTGTAAAATGGAGAAAATAATTTTATATATTTCAATGCTTGTTGTGAGGATTAAGTGTGTACACGCACACACATACATATTCGTGCATATGTGAAAATCATATCAAATGGAATATACAATTTTATGTAATACACATTAACTTTATGTATAACATATGCCATATATTAATTATATGCACATAGTTTCCTCACAATAAACCTGAGAGGTATATATCTTATATGGCATAGTGTTGATAGACTATATATGTATATTATATATATAATATATGATATATTTTACATATATACACACATTATTTTGTATTATAAGACATAAATACGAAAAAGGGAAAGAAAAGGTGTCATTAAAGGGTAGAGGAAGACCAGTAAGAGAGAGGAATAGAAAAAACTGAGAAGAGGAATGCAATTTCAGGCAAATGAGGAGATAGTAAAGGATGCTGGGTTCGAAAATCAGGAAGTCCTTGGTGAGTTTAATCGAGCAGTTTCAGTTGAGTGGTGTGGATAGAAAGAAGTCAGATTTCCAAAGGATAATGAGGTCTGCACTGAGAAAGGAAAGCACAGTTTACCTTTTCCTGAGTTTGACCCTGAGAATGTGGATGAATTAGAAAATAGACCGTATTGTTTTGCAAAAGAGACAGTTGAGCATTATTTTTGGAAGAGAGGGAGGAGCTTAGCAACATAAGGAAAATTAAAGAGAAGGAGAGGGGGAGTAGAGGGAGAAGGGCCAAAGAGAGAATGGGACAAAATCAGATACAGGACCTAAACTTAGAAAGTGAGATGAGAGGAAATTCCTCAAAGATTGAAGTGAAGGAAAAGAGGAGGGGGCCCCAATGACTAGCATTTGAGACTGAGATGCTCTGGGGGCTTCGGAAGAATGGTGGAGCTCTGGCAACTGCAGCTGAGGATAAAGGAGGGATACTCAAGGAGATAAAACTAAATACTACCCAAGTCACAGTTTGGAGTCAGCTCATGCTTGATACTAGGAGGTCTAAAACGTTTTGGGCAAAAAAGCCAAACAAACAAGGAAGCATCATTGCAATGAGTGCACATCTTCCCAGGAACACTGCTTTGGAAAAGTATCATTCACTTTAATGTCCAATTTTTCAAATTTTATTTTGACAATGTCACATTGCTTTTTATTTTCACCACTTACTAGAGAAAGTCATAGAATATCAGAGCTACAAGGAAACAGAGGACTTCTCTTTAATCATTCCAGTGAAAGTTCGTGCATCATGCCAATTAAGAGGACAAACTCTACAGAAGGAATTCTTATCCTGGGCTCTGTAGATGGAATTCAGAATCCATGAACACAGATGTGGAAAAAATATATACATATTTGCACTAACATTTATGTGAAGTTCAGCATTTCCTTCCATGATCAATACAGGCAACAAGACACAGTTCTAATGGGTAGGAAATATCAGAAAGGGAGACAGAACATGAAGACTCCTAACTCTGGGAAACGAACTAGGGGTGGTGGAAGGGGAGGAGGGCGGGGGGTGGGGGTGAATGGGTGACGGGCACTGAGGGGGGCACTTGACGGGATGAGCACTGGGTGTTATTCTGTATATTGGCAAGTTGAACACCAATAAAAAATAAATTTATTATTAAGAAAAAGACACGGTTCTATGAGCAGCATCTGTGACTTGATCAATAGCAATCATAGATATTTTCATATCACCTTAGGGTTATTACAGATATATCAAAACATCATATATTCATTTGAATTACCACTTTGAAACTGTGGTAGTTATTAGACTTGTCCCTAGATCTTGCTAGGTAAAGCATTACAAAAGCAGCACATATTACTATATCCCATATTCATTTTTTTAAAGTTAAGTTGATAACTGAATTTTTTTTTTTTGTTATTTATTTTTTTTATTATTATTATTTTTTTTATTGGTGTTCAATTTACTAACATACAGAATAACACCCAGTGCCCGTCACCCATTCACTCCCACCCCCCGCCCTTCTCCCCTTCCACCACCCCTAGTTCGTTTCCCAGAGTTAGCAGTCTTTACGTTCTGTCTCCCTTTCTGATATTTCCCACACATTTCTTCTCCCTTCCCTTATTTTCCCTTTCACTATTATTTATATTCCCCAAATGAATGAGAAATAACTGAATTTTTTGTATATTTTTTATTGGAGTTCGATTTGCCAACATAGAGCATAACTTGCTCATCCCATCAAGTGCCTCCCTCAGTGCCCATCACCCAGTCATATATTCAGTTTACTTGGGAATTTGTTGTTTCATTTTAAGTACTTAAAAATATTATTCTGAGAAAAGCCTATTCATAGGCTTCACCAGATCCCCACAGGCATGTCTATACCACATGGTATAATAGAAAAGGGTGAGAAGCCCAGAACTCACTCTTCAGACAGGCTTAGCAGGGAGTCCCTGCTCTTCTTCTATGCAAAGTTGGGCAAGTTGTCTTTACCTTTTTTTTTTTTCTTTACCTCTTTTTAACCTCTACCTCACTACGCCTGGATGGTCAATATATGATATTACCATTAATATACCTACATCTTAGATTTGTTCATAGGCCAACATAGGACTCTATGTATTAAGTGCTTCACATTTAGTAAATGATGAAGGGTTGTTGCTATCAGTTTTCATTATTACTTTTGCTAGAACAGTGGTTCTCAAATGTTGCTCCACAGATAACTAACTGGGTTCAAATGCAAGTGGAGTGTACATTTAACATATAGCCTCTTCTTTTCCAGCCCTGAGTTTCTGAATCAGGATATGATTTTAATGTAATTACTCACTCATACTTAAAGCCATGAGGGTGACTAAGCTTTATATCTTTTTTGTGTGTGTGTGGTAAAATGGGGAGCATTGCTTAATAATCTTTGCCTCTAGAACTGTGGGTTCATTTTCCAAATCCAAAGAAGGACTCTTAGGTACATGGATATGCTTTTCTTGGAGTTACAAGTGTTTACTGAACGAACAGCATAAGCCGGGGAGGGAGAAGAGTATAGCGTGATGGGAAGCGAAGGCGGATATATGGAAGCTGGACAGATGTGTGGAGAGCTGAAGTGGCCCAGTGGAACCTAGGATGAAACTCTCAAGATAATCTATAATAAAAGGCACCTTTGTTCAGCTCATAAAATCTCACCTATAGGCCAACCCCCTGTGGACTCATGTCACTAATTACAGATAGGTAGATACTGATTCCTCTAGTGGATTCTAGTTCTGGAGCCTAGCTTCCTTATCAATGCTCAAACCTCCTGACTTTTTCATAAATACAGTATAATGTTTTTATTATTTAGCCCAAGAGTTCTTAACTTAGGAGCAGTGGGTTGACTTAAGCACATATCAAGGTTCTCCAATCCCCTGAAATTGTATGCAAGATTCAATGCATGAACTACTGGTTGGCTGGATGACTTTCATGAAATTCTCCAAGGGAGAATTCTGACCCAAAATGTTCAGAACCATTGGACAGATCCACTGAAGTTTTATCAGGGCCAGAGTCTTTATATTTGCACAAACTTCTCTTATCTCTTTCTGGCACAGACGTTAACAGTAATGATAGCCAGATTACAATATGATTTTACTTTAAAACTGCTCCCTCAGTTGTGGATCCATTTTGTGGATTCAAAATTAAGGTATAGGACAGCACTCCGCCTTCATTTCAAGTGGAAATATTGAAATATTGTAGAAAGATCTTCTAAATTCTGCAACACTAAATCTGCTTCACCTCTGGTTACAGTCACCTTTCTTCAGGCTCTGTAACTCCCTCACAAAGATCTGCTCCATTGTCTAAAATGATAGTGTGGATACTGTTTGGGCTTATTTTTCCCCTCCCTCATTTCTGAAAAACCAAAGTCAACTAACAAAAATGGATTCACCCAGCCACAAGATCACAAGGTCATGGGTGCATCTCCCATAAATGCTGGGCCAAGGGCCAGGCCTGATGTCCATCTAAAGCATATGGGATCACTAGAGCACTCTCCATAGTGTTGTACTGAGTGCTGATCAATACTGTTATTGGTCCAGATGGTCTTTCAGAGGCTTGGAAAACATCCACCGATGTTCCAGCAGCTGACTCAGATGCACTGTCTGCTTTTTCTTTCAACTTTTCCCATAGTTCTATTTCAAAAATGCTTCTAGAAAACATTCAAACCATAAATGGGAGAATAGAAAGAAAGATACTGTTCCAAAGACTTCTCTTTCTTGTGCATGAATTTTAGAGGATAAAATAACCCCTAAAATCAACTATTTTCAATTTATCTACTGCTTTCAATTTATCTATACATGGTTCAAGAAATGGATATGAGACTTTAAAAGCATCAGCTTCATGTTGCTTGCTACCCTTTGTACCTATGTATGATTGAAAATTGAATTCCCTTGAGATTATGAGTTGTAGAATATATTAGGAGCCAGGCATTATGCTAGCTTTCATATGAGGGATTGATTTTTTAAACATTTCACCAAAATGAAACTTGCTATCCATTTAGTCTTATTCCACACATATTGGTAATATTAACATGAATGAGTGTGTCATGCACACATTATGCGCTTAACCAAAAGTTTTAAATGGACAGAAGAACTAAGTTGAATCCACTAGGCTTGTCTCTTATACTAAGACCTCTCCCCAAAAGAAAGAATACTTCCCTCTCTTCCCTCAGGGATTTTGAAAGATTTCATTCTAGATAGGTACTTTGATTTGTGTAGTTAATATTTTATTTTTTTTAAAGCATGCTAGGGCTTTGTTATAGCTCTGAAGGATCTAGGAAAATGTCCAATTGTTCTTGAGTATAGTCTCAGTTCCTGACTGTTTTTCATTAATTAAATACTTATTTAGTTAATATTTGGAGAACAAAAGCATGGTTTGATGGATGAATAATTATTATTAATATCTGATTGACAAGATATTCTAGAAATAAGAGTTCACAACTGAGAGGTATGAAATCAACTCTCCCATTAATAGTGATAAGGTCATTCCATTTTCATGACCCTCAGCTTCTACATTGTGCCTCATTAGAGGGAAGAGTACACAGAGCATAGTGTAGATAACGTATGGATCTCCCCTCCCACCCAGAAAAC
Organism: Canis lupus dingo; assembly: GCF_003254725.2. Taxonomy (NCBI): domain Eukaryota; kingdom Metazoa; phylum Chordata; class Mammalia; order Carnivora; family Canidae; genus Canis; species Canis lupus. The sequence continues at coordinate 111,963,791 of NC_064281.1, read as the reverse complement.
CTGCTTTATGGTCATAGACCACTCATCCTGTCTAACTAGTTTTTATTGTACATTGTTGTATTAGGGGACAGGTGATTATAGAATGTTACTTGTCTTATCATCTAGCAAAATTGTACATATGTCTCTGAAAGTGAGGTCACTCAAAATCTAGATGTCCCTTAACTCTGGTCTTCCGGAATGCTGGTACTTGGTTCTTGAATGTTTAAAAAGTTCACCTGGAGTTAGGGGAGGAAACAGACTCCAAATGCTCCTAGAATAACTCCCATGTGGACACAGGATAAAATAATCTTTTTAAAATATTTTATTTATTTATTCACGAGAGACATAGGGAGAGAGAGGCAGAGACACAGGCTGAGGGAGAAGCAGGCTCCACGCAGGGAGCCCGATGCAGGACTCGAACCCGGGTCTCCAGTATCATGTCCTGGGCCGAAGGTGGTGCTAAACCATTGAGCCACCCGGGCTGCCCAGGATACAATATTCTGAAAAGTTTTTTTACATGATCTGTGTAATCTTGCCTCAGCTACATATCCTTCTCTCTTGCTATGATCTAGTCCTTGGTACTTTTAATGTCTTAAAAGAACACAACTCTTTCCCAGATTAGAACTTGGGCATGTGCAGAATTTTCTAACTGGTAGTCTCATCGTTTGGGTAACTCCTACACAGATTTCAGGTCTTAGTTTTAAATCATTACCTTGGACATGGCTTCCCTGAACACCACAACCATTTAACTTAGGTCTGGCATGCTTCTCTATCATACTTTTACGTACTTTCTCCTCATAAGAGTTACCACAAATTGTAAATAACCATAGGCTTGTATGTATAATTATTAGATATATATCTCTCTGCCTGGGCTATAAATGCCATGAAATCAGGGATCATATTTTTTTTTATTCATCCAGCATCTACCACAGGGCTTAGAACAGAACTGGTTTTTAATAATTATTTGTTGAGTTAATGAGGGAATAAATCATGTCCTATGCAAAACAGATTCAAAAGCCATTATTATTTTGTATGCGGATTCACCCATATAGAAAACCAGTCAAAAACATGCACTTTGTGGGTTGGGAGTGTGATACTCATATAAGTGGGAGACTTCATGGTCCGCATCTGGACTAATCCTACGGCAAGGTAAACTTAGTCCAGTGGACAAAACAAATCATTCACTTGTATTTTTCAGAAAACAAAAAGGGGTCCAATTCTCAATACTCCTTAATTCGTCTCTCATTTCTTCTCAAACTCTTACTTCAAAACAATCACAAAGCCCTAGCCTGCATTACACTTTTCCTTTACTTCCTTCCCATTTCTTCTTTCACCCTACAACACGTTTCTTCTGTATCTCCTGTTTTCTGGAATTCTTCATAAAAAAGCTCAAAAATCTTTCTCACAAAATAAGAAAGGAGAAAGAAGTTTAACACAGAGGACAATTTTCTTCAGCAAGAGGAACCCAAATGTTGTCCCTGCCATATAAACTCAAAAGTAAGTCAGTATGATAAGAGGCAAAATAAAAAACATTACCAAAATCTAACATGCGCATGCATACATATACATAATAGAGTATTAAACAGCTATTACAGAGGATAAGCGTGTGTCATTTGTGACAACACTGACGGACTTAGAGTGTATTATGCTAAGTGAAATAAGTCAGACTAAGAAAGACAAATATCATATGATTTCACTCATATGTAAAATCTTAAAAAAAAAACAAAACAAATGAGTCACTGAACAAAAAGCAAAAATCAGACCTGTAAATACAGAGAACAAACTGATGGCTGCCAGGGAGGGTGGTGGCAATGGGCAAAAATGGGTGAAAGGAAGTGGGAGATAAAGGCTTCCAGTTATAGAATGAATACATTACATGAATAAAAAGCACAGCACATGCAATATCATCAGTGATACTGTAATATTGTTGTATCATGACAGAAAGTAGCTGCACTTATGGTGAACATAGCATAACAGGTAGAGAAGTTGATTCAGGATGTTGTAAACTTGAAACTGATGTAACATTGCATGTCAACTATACTCAAACAAAAAAAAATTAAAAACCACAATACCAAAATCTGACTTCCAGATGAAAGACAGAGAACTAAAAATGGGTTAGATTTCATCTTTTCACAAAGATGTTCACAATCTGCCCAAAAAAATATTGACTGAAAGTCAGCTTGCCAATAGACATTTGCTTCAAAGTGCCAACATTTCTCTAATGGCTTTAGTATCTTACAACTTTGTATTCACACCTAAGACAAAGCGAGTATATAACCTTAATCAGTGTTCATGGAAGATCGTGTGATGCAAGGGAAATTGACACAGTTTTTGTAGCCAGAATGATCAGAATTTTAGCTTTGCCATTCGTTAACTTGGCATTCATTATAAAAAAATCAATCTGTTTCCTCTTCTTTATAATTGTCATCATGCCACCTACTTCAGGAGTTGCCTTTAAAATTGCAAATAATACATGGAAGTCAGAATAGTTTTATAATAAGTAAGGAAATTGGTTTAGTAATTTTAAAAATGCCACAAAGAGAAGCTCAGGCCCAGATGGCTTCAATGGTGAATTTTACCAAAGGTTTAAAGAAACATTAAGACCAATCTTTTTTAAAAGAATTTATTTATTTATTTAAGACAGAGCACTCACAAGCAGTGGAGGGGTAGAGGACGAGGGAGGAGAAAACTCCCTCATGAGCAGGGAGCCCAACACACATGACATGACACATAGGGCTTGATCCCAGGACCCTGGCCAGGATCATGACCTGAGCCAAAGGCAGATGCTTAAAAACTGAGTCACCCATGTGCCCCAAATTAAGACCAATCTTTCAGAAAATATTCCAAACTTAGAAAAGAATGAAATACTGCCTGACTCATTCTATGAAGACAGTATTACCCTGATACCAAAACTAGAGAAAAACATCATCTGAAAAGAAAACTGCAGACCAATACCTCATATAAATATAGATGCAAAAATCCTCAAAAATACTAGCAAACAAAATCCAGCAATATATAGAAGATAATAATACACCATGATTAAGTGGGATTTATGCCAGAATAAACAATCAAGAATGGCTGAATAATCAAGAATAATCAAGAATGGCTTTACATCCAAAACCAGATTAATGTAGTGCACCATATTGAAAGAATAAGGAACACAAAACATGTCATTATCTCAGGAGATGCACAAGAACCATTTGACCTAATCCAACACCTTTTTGTGATTAAAAAAAAATACTCAGCAAACTACTAATAGGAATGTAACCTAACAAAGGGTGTCTGTGAAAAGACCTACAGCTAACATCAACTCAATGATGAATAACGGAAACCCGTCCTCCCTGAAATCAGGAACAAGACAAGGATGACTCTCATTCAAATAATAAGAGAAACAAATTTAACCAAAGAAATGCTAGATTTATATAATGAAAACTATAAAATAATAATGTAAGAAATTAAAGATCTAAATAAGTGAAAAGACTGCAGATTCAATACAATCCCTATCGAAAATCCAAACGCCAATTTTTGTGGAAAGGGATAAGCTGATCTTCAAATTCATATAGAAATGCAAGTGACCCAGAATACTCAGAATAACCTTGAAAAATAAAAAAATAAAATTGGAATTCACATACTTCCAAATTTCAAAATTCGCTACAAAATTTGGGGAATATCGTCATCTTAGCAATATTAAATCTTCCAATCCATGAATGTCTTTTAATTTATTTATCTACAAAGCTACATCAATTAAAACAGTGTGAGACTGGCATAAGGATAGATAGATAGATAGATAGATAGATAGATAGATAGATCAATGGAAGATGAGTCCAGAAATAAATTGATACATCTGTGGTCAATTGATTTTTCAACAAGGATGCCAAGACAGTACATAATAGGAAAATTCATAGGAACAAAACAGGAGATTAGTGATTGTCAGAGTTTGAAGAGAGGAGGCAAAGGAGGATGACTGCTAACACATACAGAGTGCCTTTGAGGTGATGAAAGTATTCTGGAATTAGAATGGTGGTGATGGTTGTACAATCTTGTGAATACGCCAACAACTACTGAATTGTATACTTGCAATAGTGAATTTTATGGTACCTAAATAATATCTCAATAAAAACATCAGCCTCATTTAAAAACTATTTACAACCTACATAATAAAACACAAAACTATAGTTCTCTATTGGCATTAAAAGAAACAGATTCTATAATCTGATTGCAGGGGATGGGCGAAATAGGTGAAGGGGATTAAAAGGCACAAACTTCCAGTTATAAAAGAAATAAGTCATAGAGCTGAAGAGTACAGCATAGAAAATACAATGGATACCACTGTAATAACTTATGGTGACAGATGGTGACTACATTTACCTTGGTGAGCATTGAGCAATGTATCGAACTGTTGAATCACTATGTTGTACACTTGAAATGACTATAACATTATAAGTCAACTACAATAATAAAAATTTAAAAAAACTTATCCAACAATCTAATGCAATTAACAGAAAATTTAAAAAATACATGGAAACTGCCAAACATTGCATAGCATGTAGTGAGTATTCAAGTTCTAATGACAACTCTTTTTGTTATCTCTTGATCCGCCGTGATGATAAATACTTTTCAACAATTTAGACAGACTCATCCCAATATCCAAAAGGCCAACAGTCACAGGCAGTTCCAGTGGATAATTCGAAGTGATGAAGAAATGAAAAGTGAAGGACCTCATAGGCTGGAATCATGATCAACTCCTTTTTACCAAGTATGTCAAGTCTTAATTTATAACTAATCCTACTTCCCTCTTCTATTTTTTGAATGAGTATGTAGAATTGATATTAATTTTTCTTTACAGATTTGGTAAAATTCACCATTGAAGTTATTTGGGCCTGGTCTTTTCTTTGTATGTCACTTATTGATTAATAATTCAATTTCATGGTTTAGGTCTATTCAAATTTTCTGTCTTCTTGAGTGAAATTCAATAGTTTCATATCATTCTAAGAATTTGTCCATTACATCAAAATGTTCTAATTTGTTAGCATAATGTTTTTCCAAGTATTCTCTTCTAATCCTTTTCATTTCTGTAAGGTCAGTAGTTATGCCCGGTCTTTCAGCACTGATTTTAGTAATTTGTGTCTGTTATATAGTTAACTGTATGTATTAATTAGATTGGGCTACAATGCTCAGATATTTGGTCAAACATTATTTTGAATGTGAACTTCAGAAAAAAAGAAGTTTTTTGATAAGATTTAACATTTAAATTGATGAATTTTGTGTAAACCAGATTACCCTCTGTAATGTGTGTGGGCCTCACCAAAGAGTTGGAAGCCTTAATAGGAAAGAGTTTGATCTTCCCAAGCAAGGAGTTCTGGCAGCAGATTGCCTTTCAACTCGGACTGCAACTTTTTTCTGGATCTCCAACCTGCTGGCCTATCCTGAAGATTTTGGACTCGTCCCTCCACAATTGTGTGAGTTAAACCCTGAAAATAAGTAAGTGGTGTGTGTATGTGCAAGTACATACATTTTTCTCTCAAATATGAGTTTTCAATGAATCAATTTTACAGATTGGTTTTCAAAGGACCAAATATTGGTGTCATCAATTTTAATCTATTGATTTTCTCTTTTTTAATAACTTCTACATCAGTCTTTATTAATTTCTTATCTGCTTACTTTGTGACTAGTTCTTTTTCTAATTTCTTGAGGAATAAGTTTAGGTTAATTGATCTGAAATTTTTCTTCTCTTCTTTTCCTTTTTTTAATTCATGAGAGACACACAGAGAGGCAGAGACATAGGCAGAGGGAGAAGCAGGCTCCCCATGGGGAGCCTGATGTGGGACTCGATCCCAAGACTCCAGGATCACGACCTGAGCCAAAGGCAGACGCTCAACCACTGAGCCACCCAGGTGCCCCTTCTTCTTTTCTAATATAGGAATTATAGCTATTAATTTCCCTCTAAGCACTACCTTAGCTAGGCCCCACAAATTCTCTCTTTTTTTTCATTTTTATTCAGCTTACATTTTCCTAATTCTCTTTGCAATTTATTCTTTGACCCAAAGAATTAATTTTGTTTATCATCCAATTAATTGTATATTTCACGAATTTCCTTCCTTTGTTGATTTCTAATTTAATTCATTGTGTTTGGAATATACTTCTCAATATTGTCCATTCCTCTTATTTGAATATTCAGTCTTCTCTGAAGTATGTTATATCCATTTACAAGGCCTAGACTATGGCAGTGATTAAGAAAGTCCATCCAAAGAGATCCATGCACATCTTCAGAATGTGTCACATTGGGGTAATTGTTTATTTCAGATTACATGGTGTATCAAGACTTGAATAAGGTATGCTCAATGATATGTTTTGTAAGTTAATGAAATTATGTGAATGCAAGTTAGAAAATCCAACTACATTGCTTTAGATTTAAACAAGTGAAGGAGGGTAAGAAAGTCTATTCTATTCTAATGCTATAGCCTGAGAAATCCAAGAGTCTTAGAACACAACTGGAAATCACTAGAGTAGAGGATATCCAACAAAATGTCTTTTTCCCAACTCTTCTGATCCTAAAATTCATCCAGTGCATGATATAAATAAATGAAATTTTATTCAGGTATTCCCATCTATGGAAAATTGCCATTTACTGAATGTATATTATATGACACAGTGTGATAATCTCTTTCATTATTTTTTATTCTATTTAATCCCATAAACCCAATGAATCAGATACTATTATCATTGTCTTATGAATGAGGAAAATGAGGCTTGGATTTGTCCAAAGGCAATGAACTCTAGCTTTCTGTGAAATTAGGGTAATATGATCTACTTCAGAGAAAGAACTAAAGATAGCAAAACAGACATTGTCCGTAATTTAACAGCATAGCTTATGGAAAGAAAAAAACTCTCACATATAAAGTCAATGGAATATATAAAGTCATATATAAAGTCAATGGAAAAAAATTAAGTACATAGACCTAGATTCCTGTTCTCTCAGGGCACTACAATACTCATTTCTGTATCAAGATGTTTTTGCACCAGGGTGGAACATAGACACTGTAAAAGTATATTATGAGATGTAGTTAGTGTTGTTATGATCTTGGAGCAGAACAATACTATACGAGGCAAGATAAATCAAGAAAGCAGGGGCTATGGGTTAAGTGAGGTGCTACAAGTCTGAGAATTTAGGCAGCTTGAGTAGATATACTATTACATATTTTCATTTCATTTTCCTGTCAGGCTCCCATAACAAGGCAAGACTGCTAAAAAATAAATAAATAAACAAGAAACAGGGAGGTCTCAGTACTCAGAGACTAAGAGATTTGCATGTAGTGGAAACTCACTTATTATTGGTTTCCATCACCCAGTCCCCACCTTAGGCCAGAGTTAGATGTGCAATGAAGCATGAAAGAAAGCCATTGTAGACTTTGAATCAAAGAGTACATTATTTTATCAGTGGGAAAAGGAGTGGAAAGTAAACTAGAACACATTCATGAAAGCACTAGGGAGGGAGTAGCAAAGATTTAAAAATACCTGGGAACTGGCAGTTGATTAAGCAGTGTAAATCTGAATCTGAGATGGAATAAGGCCTATCATGTTCTAGGAGCTATTTGTCCTCTCTGTATCTCAGCATCTAGAAAACTGAAACAGTAATTTTTCAATACATGATGTCAGGAACTGTTGCAGATGTTTTAAATTTGTCATATAATTTAGTTTTTTCACTACATCCCTATCATATATGCTGTATCATAAGCACTTTACAGATGAGGAAACTCAAGTGTAGAAAAGATTCTTGGTCATGTAGCTAATTAGCAGTAGGGCCAGGATTTGATCATTAAAGGATTGACCATGAAAGCTTTTCAACTAAGCAATTTTGTCTCTGAAAGCTTTTATTTCCCTATCAACACAATATAACAACAACAACAAAATAAGTAACTCTGACACTTCAACCAATTTCTTTATTTTCACAAAAGTTATACAATATAACAGTATAGCATTAACTTAGTCGTGTGTCTAACCTGTAAGTTTGTTAGTTTTTAAAGTTTAGCTCATAGAAAGTGAGTGTCAACAGAGATATATTCACTTGGCTACTATTTTCCCTGAAGCACAACATAAGTTTTGTCAACATATAAATTCCCTTACTGGAAATATGACTAGAGCTGAAATGATGGTATTTGCAAACTTTTATTCAGCAAAATAAAGGTCTAATATTGGCATGTAAGACTTTATAGATAGGCTATATATTTCATACCAAAGCCTTCTGAAAACTTTTTATTTTTGAGATTTTTTTGGTCTATTTATCATAAAAACTATTCTCATTTATCACTATAAACATAGCTGTACACAACCAAAATCTGTATGCAAATTTTGTGCTCAAAGGAAAGCAAACTTTTCAGTTTAAGTTTAATTTAGTTCTTTATTTATGTCTAAATCAAATTATAAGTACATTTACAAAATCTCCTTAGCACTAAATGTGAAATTTGGGAAAATTATTCTCAAGGTTTCCTACAAATCATCACTTTATATTATTCAGAGCTAAATTAAACTAAGTATGAAAAAGCACTTCAAACTACCTTTTCATATTACTCAAAATGCTGATGCAGAGAGCCTGCAGTAGAAATATCAATGAACAAAATATTGCATCAGTGAATACATACTATGGCCTAGAATGATTGGAATGTTCCCACTTAAAAAAATTGTTCAATCACACTGGAAGAATGTCCCCAGAACTTTCCTAGAAGGCTAAATCTTATGCATGGCAATGCTGGCATTTGTTTATATAACTTCTAAATAAGTTTCTCATTAATGCAAATATAATGCAAGTATTTAAAATTAGAAAGAAATAATCTGAAGAAATTTTTTGAGAGATTACTTAATAAAATGGAGATTGAAATATGAAAAAAATGAAAAGATATGGTCTATTGAATGAGAAGGCCTAATATACATGAATTAAAATCTCCAAATAGATAGTAGACAATGGGGTCAAGGAAATAGTCAAAGAGATAATGGCTGATGTTTTTCTGTAATTTTTTAAGACATCAAAATTCAAATCCAGAAAGACTAACAAATCGCAAGTATAACAAATGAAAAGAAATCCATGACTAGACACATCATAGTGAAAGAGGAGAATGCCAGACACAGAAGCTCTTAAATGCATACAGAAGTCAAAGATAATTTGCTTACACTAATTAGACTAAGACCTGACTTTTTAATGTCAGCAAAAGGAACAGGAAGGCAGTGAAACTGTCAACCTGGAATCCTATACCAAGTTTAAATACTTTTCAAGATGAATGAGAAATGATGACATATTTGGATAAACAGAAAGTGAGAGAACTTGATGCCAAATTACCTAACCACCCACTGAAAAAAATATTGATAAATGTCTTTGGTATATTCACAAAATTGAATACTATATGGCAGTGAAAATGAATAAACTACAATTGCATGTATACACATGACTGAATTTCAGCATACATTTGATTGGAAAAAGGTCAGAATAATACATATGGTCTGAGTCAATATGTACAATGTTCAAAATCAGGAACAGCTAAACAAGATATTGTTGCAAGATACTAACATTGCACAAGCCAGAAAGGAAATGAGCAATACAAAGCTCAAGAGGATGGATAACTAGATAAGGGGGTGTGATTGAGGAGAGCACATAAGAGAGCATCTAACATGTTGGTAATGTATTTCTTAAGACTTCTTAAGATGTCTGTTTATATTGTACTTCTAAGTTACATATACTCTTCTGTACGTATATTTAAAATTAGAACAATCTTCAACAACAACAAAAAGCTCCTGGGGGAACTCCTTGTGTGTAGGTAACACTTATTAATCATTGGGACTTGTGTTTGACTGATTGGCAGGAAGCATGCTGGGGGCCTTATAAATGGTATTCAAGTTTTTGGCTCTTGAGCCATTCAATTTTTGGAGAGAACTTTAATTTTTCTTCTGGAGTTGTTTGCCTTTTTAAGGACCAATAATTGAAAGATTTGTCAGCAACACAGAATTGTGCATGGGGTGATGGGGAGTTGAGGGAAACTTCTTTTTCTCTATACTTTCAATTAATTATTCTGGTTTTATTCTAGTATCACCATCTTGCCCTATGTTATTATGTAGCATTTCTGGGTTCTAGGCTTCTCAGGCATTCTTCAGGAAAGATGAGCTTTTTCTTTGGCATGCAGTGGCTATAATTGGACAGTATATGTTCAATAAATTTACTCAAGTATGAACCAACGCAAAAAGTATGTAGTCAGCCACCAAGAGAGAAATATTTGGGTTGTCTGAAATGGCTGATGGCAAGTCAATCCTGTGTGCAGATCTGAAAAATGTACTCCTGCTCAGCAACTTATACATCCCAGGTTGATGGTCTGACCCCTGTGGAGTGGCGGACTGCATGCAGGGGCAGTGACTTCATACAACAGACTTAGATCACTCCTCCAACCATATTTCTCTAATCACATAGCCTTTAAAAACCTTTGTATGTATAAAGCTGAAACTTGTGTGTTCTCTGTCACTCTAACCACCTTGTGAACTAGACACTTGCCATCATTCATTTACATGATAAAGCCTATTCATGAATCAATTGCTGCATTTCCCTATGCTTCTACAAATGCAGGTGCAATAAATTTCATGAACATGGATTTACTTTCAAAATTATAAATGAGAGAGAAGAGGCAATGATTTAATAAACTCCACAATGCGTGTGTCAAACCAATCTGGCTTTTACAAGTGAAGTCAGAATGACTTTCGTTGCCACCTAGAGCAATAGCAATCAAAGGGAAAATTTAAGACTTTTAGTCTAATAAATTTAGAACACTTCATTATATAGCTACCACTCTAGAATAGAGTAAGTGTTTTAGAGATGTTTATGAAGTCTAAGAGTGTAAATTGAGGGGTTTCATTTCCAGATCTGTCAGTGATTCATAGTGTGAACTGGAAGAAGTCACTTTCATGGGAGTAATTTAAATCTTTATTTATATTTCCAGGGCAGGATACCTTGAAGGGAAAATCTAGATGTGGAATACATTAAACACAAAGGGAATTTCAAAGGCCATGGGTAACAGAACGTATTTCCTCCTTGAAAAAAGATGACTCAATTGGCAACCGCCCTTCTGGCATTTCCATCATGAGCACATCCTTACCAGGGATACAGGTAGTTTAGTGTTTTCAGCTTTGTATTGCTGCTTTTAAAAACTATAAAAGTTAGAATGTCACAAGGTGTTTGGAAAAGCAAGAACAAAATGTCCATAATCCCATGAAATTATCCAACTACAATTACAGTCTCTGTTTATCTTTTGCTAGTTTTCATTCTTATATTTTATAAACTTCTATTCATATTGTATGTACAATATGGTGCCATGCATTATTCACTTAAAACAAATATTTTGTTTCTTATATTTTATAAAGTATAATTTATAACTTTAATGGCTGCATAATATTCAATCAAGTCATCATACCATACATAAACCATTCCTCTCTACATGGACATTTGTTTTATCCAGTTTTGACCCATTTTGAGATCATTGTGTTTCTGTTGAAATAACAGACCAAGCACCCAAATTCTATAGTACTGTACCAGATTCTATAGTACTAAGCAATACATAAATTCATACAATTCCAAGTTTCTATTCAATGCCTAATTATCACACTAGGCACATTTAAGTTTGTTACCAGCCAAAATGTAATACTTGTTCTTGCTTCAATAGTTTTCAGCCATGTTAAACGCAGGGTTCAGCTAAGATTTTTCATACTGAAATCCAAACATAAGGCCCTCTTGTGAGTGTTTCTCTGGACCTTCACGTGCCAGCAAATGTATTAATAGCAGTTCCTGTTCTCAAAGAAATCACATTCCATTGAGAAGTTAGCAAAGGAGACAGAACAGGAATGGTGCTATCTCAAGAGCCAGGAGGAGAGCACCAAGAGGAGAATGTTCCTCAGTGACAGATGCTCCAGAGAGGTCATGTAAGAGGAAAAACCACCAGTCCCAGTCAATGAACACATATTTATTGAATGTTTACTATGTGCAAGGCGTAGTTTAGGGACTGAGTATATTAGAGTGAACAAGATTGAGTTCCTGCCTTCAAGGAACTTATATTCTATTGAGGACCAAAAGAAAATTAATATGTAAATAAAGACATGAAAATGATTAAGGTACTAAGAGCTTTAAAGAAAATAAATCGAGAATGTCCTGAGATTTAGCTCATGTGTTCAGAAAAGGTCTCTCTAAGAAGATGCATTTTGTTTTGAGACCTAAAAGGTCTCAAAGGAAACTTTGGGTTTGATAATTGGAAGCTTCCTGGTGGTTTCTCAAAGTACAGCTTCAGTTGAGTGATAAGAATAGAAGTCAGAAAATATTAAGAGAGGTGTTGTTCAATGATTATAAGGAGTTTCAGTTATGCTAGATTATTAAGTTCTGGAGCTTTGCTCTACACTAATGCCCATAGTTAACAATATAGGATTGTATACTTAAAACGTTGTTGGGGGCGCCTGGGTAGCTCAGTTGGTTAAGTGCCTGACTTGATTTCGGCTCAGGTCATGATCTCAGGGTTGTGATATCGAGCCCCTCATTGGGCTCTGCACTCAGTGCAGAATCTGCTAGAGATTCTCATTCTCTCCCTCTGTCTCTCATCCCACTCTCAGTCTCTCTCTCTATAACAAGTAAATAAAATATTTTTTTAAATAAAACTTTTTAAGATGATAGATTGCATGATAAGTATTCTTACTACAAAGAAAGAAAAACAAAAGAACCAAGGATACTTATAGAGGTAATGGATATGTCTATTACCTTGATTGTGGTATCAGGAGTGTATGCATGTGTCCAAACCAATAAAATCATACATGTCCAGTATTATATACAAATAATGTATTTGTATATAATAGCATGTCCAGTTCTTATATACAAATTATACCTCCATAAAACTTTTTAAAAAGAGAGTGATTGGCAAGTAAGCAGAAACAAAGACAGGAAGCTTCACCCTTGAAGCTTAACTGGAAAAGGGAGGAGAAAGATGTAAAGAAGCTAGAGGTAAAGGCAGAGTCAAAGGGTGTTTATCGTTGCTGATGTTTCATTTTAAAAATGCTATTTAAGATTGAAATTATTTGCAAACTATGGTGAAGTAGCAGGTATAAAGGCAAATATCAAAAATACAAAAGAAAAATAACTAATGAAGCAAGGTCCATTCTCAAGCCCTTTGAATAGATTTGTTTATTCATTAAATATTTACTGAGTATTTTTGTTTGTTTGGTTTTGTTCGTGTGTGTGTGTGTGTGTGTGTGTGTCTGTTTTGTTGAAGTATAGTTGACCCACAATGTTACATTAGTTTCAGGTGTACAACATAGAGATTTGAGAAATTTATACATTACGCTTACTACTTCCTATGTTGTTTTTAATGTGAAAAGCACACTAATGAGGCATGACTTCCCACTGATTCATTTTGCAAGAGGACTGCTGCTCAGATATAAGGCTAAATTATAGCCAGCATGGGTGAAAGGGAAAAAATACTGAACAGGCCACTCTACTATGGTAATTTGGTAGGAGAGGCACTCCCCCCAACTGGAGATATTAGAAAATATTACTTCCATGAAATTCTTCTTAAAATGGTAATGCCAAATTTATGAAATGTTCTTAAGACATCTGAACTAAATATGCTACATAAAACAAATTCCAAGTAAATTTTCCAATATAATATTCTTTTGACAGAAAAATTTAAAATCTTATGCTATATGTAACTTTCCCCTTTTTAAATCACTTTTTATGCTGATAGTTTTAGGAAAATATTTTCTTGAAAATTAAATAAGACTTTACAACCTGATGGTCACTCTTTATCTTTATCTTATCATTTGTTGGACCACAGTTTGTTGGATCACAAACTAAAAGCTAATTAGGAAAGACTACAACCTAGCTATTAATTTTCTCAGAGGTTAAAGATCATTTTCCTGTAGTGTTTTATGTTAGTATGAATGGATGTTTTCCAAGTACAGTATTTCCTGTCAAACATCAGTGGTGTTCTAGCCAACATCACCTCAATCTCAACCTTCCTACCAATCAGTCAACAGTTGGGGAAGAGTTTTCCCCACACAAATACTTTAGTAGGAATTTTCACAATGCACATTCTGATCAGATAAACATGGACGTCATTTTTTTTAAGTAAACTCATTTTTATAGTTTTGCCACACTAGGTTAAATCAGGGTTTCTCAATTTTGACATTATTGACATTGGGGCTGGATGATTCATTGTTATGGGAGGCTATCCTCTGTACTATAGGATGGCTAGCAACATTCCTGGCCTCTACTCCTTGGAAGCCAGTAGCATTCCTTACTTCTTCCCCACCCCTCAATTATAACTACCAACAGTATCTCTAGACATCACCAAATGTCCCCTAAATGGCAAAATCTTCCCAACTTGAGAACCACAGGGTAAAGGGCAGGCATTACTGCTATAGGGGAGATAGTTCTAAGGACATTAAAAAGCTAGCACAATATTTAGTGCATTAGAAATACACATAAACAATAAAATGTCCAGGATCTATAATGAATAAATACTTGTTTTTCTTGGATAATGGATATGCTTAATCAATCCCACAGGAGGAAAAAAAAAACCACTTAACTCTTACCCTATAATGATAGGAAAGATTCATTAAATTCTCTTCAACATGGAAATTTTTAATATAGAACACATTCACAAAATATTAGCTTAAGAGTCATACCTACGTGAGGAACTCACATCAGAGCTACTCAGCAATATAAGCACCAGCTTAATTTCCATCTACAGTAACAATATATCTAAGAACTCAGTCAAGCCTGTGCATGGCTGCCCTACAAGACTCATAGATTTGAAAACTCGGATTCACACTGTAAGTATCAGATCGTTTCTCCAGCAATATCACCACAAATCTGAAGTAAAGTCAACAAGCTAGGTAGCATTGAACAATGAATGCATAGGCAGTAAGTTATTGGGCTCTAAAGGACTTAGGCAGAGGGTAATGAATATAGCTGCCCAATTGTCTAAGAGTGATTAATCTATTACTAATTGTCAAGGACCGGGGAGTATGTATGGTCTTGCCAGATAAATAAAGAAATCTGGTTGCTTATCCTTGGCTACTCATTACACATTCTACCCAAAGAGGAGGTCTAATTAACCTGACAGCATAAGAGTTTTCAGAGAGCTTCTTTAAAGACAGAGCTGTTGGGACTCAGAACAGCGCAGCCTACAAAGGGATTTATAATCTTTTTCTATGAGCTATTCCTATGAGATAGTCACTGTGCTTTGCTTCATCCCTCGTGTCTAATAGTATCCCCACCAGATTTGCCAGCTGTAAAAGGACCAAGGAAACATAGAACACCAAGCCCACTGAGCTTCCAGGGCTATCCTATACTTGTAGGAAGCTGGGAAGTTGTGGACCTGTCAAAATTAATACTTCTAAAATAGGTTTGTTACTAATCTCCACAAACCAACCAACCATTTAGCAGACATTTAGCCCTTGAACTGTGTGCTAATGCATTTAAAATGATTGCCCATAGGGTACCTGGCTGGCTCAGTCAGTAAAGCCTGTGACTCTTGATCTTGGGGTTAAGAGTTTGAGCCTCATGTTGGGTGTAAAGATTACTTAAAAATAAAATGCCCAGATACACTGGAATAAAAGTGCCAAATCTATATAAATTATAAGCCTAAATCTCTAGTGCCTTTCAAATGTAATAACACTTGGCCTCTAGGATGAATCCAGAAAATAGGCTATTGTTAAACTTTGGTGCATACAATGAATGCTCATTGTTTAAGCTTCACCTCAGGCAACAGGAATACTTACTTTTCCCCTGCTTTCATACTGTTCAGCTGTCCCTCTTCAGGGCTGTGATATCACCCTAAATGCCCTCTCCTATCAAAAATCCTAACACCTGGAATTGTAATTGTTTATATATCCACTTGGCAATGGGCTCTGTAAAGGCAGAGGTGGTGTCTTCTGTTTTGACACCTGGAATAGGTCCTGATCCCTAGTAGGCAGCCATTAAGTAATGGTTGAACTATCTAATGGAATTGCCTTTATATCTGAGTCTCTGGCACATGCAAGCCTTTCTATTTTACACATCCTATTTCATATCTCACTTCACAGACTCAGAGGCAAGAAATGCAATCCTTATTGTTTTTGACAATTTACCTTTTAAGTATCCTTCTACTAAGGTGGCAGAAATCAATTCCGAGATTTCTACCACTTTTCCAAGGCTCCAAGTCAAAGTTTTTATGCTTGTGTATGTGTGTGGGGGAATACTACTAATCATTTTACTGGCACCTTTTGAGACAGTAAACATCCTATCTGTCTTTCAGTTGCAACACAGACATCCCTAGTCCCCATCTCATGGCCTTTTAATCCCAAGGAGCTCTTTTTTCAATTTCTGGGGCATACTGAAATCATGCCACCACTCTATTCTATTCATTTTTTAGGCACTGAAAATTCCCTGAGATGTCTAAGGCATTGGTTTTCTGGAGTTTTACCATCTCCACAAGCTCTAACAGGAAAATGGAAGGTAGCCATGACCATTCCACCCCTCTTGACTTGCTTCTTCTCATAGGCTGAAAAATTGGTTTCTGGTCTTGAGAACACAAAAGTTTTACATCAACTCATGAGGGATTTTCTGAAATCTTTCAACTCTGCTCCGGGTTTTTCAATTCCCCCATTATGAAGAAAACCCTCTTTTTTGTCTCCTGCTTTCTGCTCTGACATTCCTTCAGTGAGACATGGGCAGAGAGTGGCCTAGCTCACAGAATGAGTGGGGAGGGCTTGGGGAGACCTGTTCAAAGCTACAAAAAACATTGAGATTTAAGTTCCTAACCAATTCCAAAAAATAAATGTTCTTCTTTCTAAAGCTCAGTAGTTCTCAACTGGGAACAAATGTACACCCCTTTCCCAGGGAACATTTCACAATATCTGGAGATATGTTTGGTTGTGGCAACTGGGTGGGTGAGGGAAGTGGTTGGTTGCTATTGATATCCAATGGGTACAGATCAGAAATGCTGCTAAACATCCTAAATTGCACAAGAGGGCCTCCTACAACAGTTATCTGCCACATAATGTCAGTAGTGACAAAAGTAAAACACCCTGTACCTCACTCTTTAATATACTACCCAAAGAGATTTTGGTTGTTTTTGGCTATAAAACTACATATCTTTTGGCAAATCAATAACTGTTTCTCACCATTAATAGATCAGCAAGAGAAAGGAGATGAAAATTGATATCGCAAAAACTCATTCTGTGCCAGGCACTATGCTCAACACTTCACATTGCTGCATTTAATCCTTGTGAGAAAAATATCAGGTAGTTTCAATGGCTATCTACATTTTACAGAATCAAAAAAAGAAAACTGAGTTGCAGTAAAACTAAACAATTTATCCAGATTACAGCATCTAAAAGTGGCAGAACAAAAACTTACTGTTAGACTGTATGACTCCACGGCTGATGCCATTTCAGACTCAAGAAGGAGATCAATTGCTTGATTCATGGATCTTTTCCCCCAAAGTTTATTAAGATATAATTGATATATAACGTTGTGTAAATTTAAGGTATAAAATGTGTTGATTTGATACACTTATATACTGCAAAATGGTGACCACCTTAATATTAGCTAACATTTCTCTCACTTCACATAATTACCATTTCTCTTTTGTAGTGAGAATATTTAAGATCCACTCTCTTAGCAACTTTCAAGTGTATAATAGAGTATTATTAACCATAATCACCATGCTGTACATTGTATCCTGAGAACTTACTCATCTTATCACTGGGAGTTTGTACCCTTTGATCAGTATCTCCTCATTTCCCCCACCCACCAGTCCCTGGTAACCATAAGTCTACTCTCTGTTTTTATCAGTTTGGCTTTTTTAGATTCCACATATAAATGCTATCATACAACATTTATCTTTCTCTGCGTTATTTATGTCATTTAGCATAATGTCCTAAGGTCCATCTGTGTTGTTGCAAATGGCACGATTCCTTTCTTTCTCATGGCTGAATTATTTGTGTGTGTGTGTGTGTGTGTGTGTGTATACACACATACTACATCTTCTATATTCATTCATCCATCATAGGACATTTACATTGTTTCCATATCTTGGCTATTGTGCATAATGCTGCAATGAACATGGGAGTACAGATATCTTTTCGAGATCCTATTTCATTTCCTTTGGATATATGCCCAGATGTACAAGCATTGGATCATATGGTAGTTCTATTTCTATTTTTAATTTTGTGAGGAACTTACATACTGCTTTCCATAGTGGCAGGATCAATTTACATTCCCACCTACAGTGCACAAGGGTTCTTTACCCTCAGGCATTTTCTTTTGTACAGATTTTCACTTTTTTCTAATGGAATGTCAAGCATGGAAGTTTGGCATTCAACAAGGAATACTGTATGACTTTCTTGTCCTGAAAAAAAATCTTCAATAATGAATAATAATGAATAATAGGCTGTGAGGCTTTCTAGGAAAGCAAACAGAAATATTGTAGGCTTAAAGAATTTCTCACACCAAAACTGACCAAAATGAACAGAAATAATTAATCAGTACTTAAATTTGGAAACAAAAACCCTACTCTCATTCAATATACCTCTAGAAGTATGATTCAGATACAAAATGAATTGCCTCATGTTGAAAGTAGACTCAAGAAATCAATATATGACCCCTCTTGCCACCTTAGTCCAGATCTTCCAGTTTGGAGAGGGAAGGGAATTAGATTTGAGCAGACGTGAAAAAAATGTAGAATGTATTGTGTGGAGTGCATTTCTTCACTGCAAATAACCAGCCTTGCAAAGTTAAATGCTGGAAGAGATGAGAAACCATAAAACCTATATGACTGCCTGCCTACCTACCTATCCAGCTATGTAGTTCCTCCTCCGTCTAGCCAGGTAAAACGTCAGAGAGAAATAGAACTAGAAAATGACAGCCATGAACAGCTTTCAGGAAAGGAGAAATACAGTTGTGCAAAACTAAGTTTACACAGAAAAAAACCCATCAACCCTGGACTTTTTTCATGAAAATGGATTCCCTACTCTGCAAAAGAATATAATGAAACATGAAGGGCACTCTCCACCAAGAGATAAGAGTATGCCCCGTCAGTATGGGGCAGCTCAAACCAGTACAAGGATGCCAACAAAGTCAGAGAAACTAGCAACTAAGAAAAAAAAAAGTAACCTCATCTGCACACAGGCCTAGATAACTCTTTGCTGTCCTTCAGCACTATCCTCATCCTTGACAAAAAAGCTGAATGGTGAACACAGAGTAGAAACAATAAACCCAAAGCTGTTGCATGCATGTTCCAAGACATTGGTCCATAAATGTAAATCCACAGACCAGTTTTGGAAGGTGGGCTGAAAGGACAGATTCAGAAGCTCTAAACTTAATGTTGATTCAATAGGTCTGGAATTGGGATAGACACTTTCAGTTTGTGCATCCATGTTTGAGAAACACCATTCAAAGCAGAGAGCAGGTGAAGCCAATAATTGCTATGTCAATCAGCAGGGATATCAAGAATTCCATACCACTCTCTTTGGGGGTGGAGGGCAACAAATGATCCCAGTTAAACATAAATAAGTACAGCAAATAATAACAACATGGGACTTTGTGTAAAATGCTCTAAAATAGAAGAGGGAAGAGAACAGGAATATAGCAAGCAAAGAGAGCTCAGTAACTATTTTCCAGCTTCTATAGCAGTGGCTAAAGTGAATAAACTAAAAAGGTAATTCTAAAATCATAGATACGTAACAAGTGAATAAACTAAAAAAGATAACTCTAAAATCAGAAGCAATAAGAAATATTTCAACTCTGTAAAAATTTGGGTCAGTAGCCTCAAGTATAGGCTTGGGAAACACAGGGACTAAAGGGCAAACAGACGAGCGTTATATATAGCATAACATAAAAGAAAATAAACCTAACGTTAGGATCTCCCTTCTAAATTAGGCTTACTAACTGTGGAAATAGACCGCGATTGGGAAAAAGTAGAAGTTCAATAATTTCTTCACTTTAACATATTATGATTTGAGCCTTTAAAATCAATCAAAACATATTCTAAACATAGTTTTCACAAGAAACAGTTATATGACCCTGGTTCAACATCTGCTTTTTATCTTCAAATTGATGATGAAAAGTGCACCTGTCTCACAAGATTATTGTGAGGTCTAGGTGATGCCTTCAAATTCCCAAGCAATTACAAAGAAAAGTCTCAATAGGCATCAGCTACAGCTCTTAATATTTCATAGAGGAGAATTCAAAGAAACTCTTGTGTATCTAGAACTGACACTTGAAATTTTTAAATTTAATGTACTATCTAAAATGTTTAAAACTAAAACCTAGCTGAATTAAAAACTAGTTGGCATATTTGATATTGGTCAGATGGGAAACAAATATCACATAAGGACTAAATATTTTTTTTAAATGAAGCAAATTGATGAGTGAGAAAAAATATATGGGCCCAATCACATTCCCTTCTAAATAAAACTTCCAAAGGAAAGTAACTCAGAAAAGCTGAAAGTGAAAATCTTTGACAAAAGATTACCAGATAATACAAACAAAAATGGGAACATTCATTTCTTTAAAGGGCAAGATCTGGAAATGGCACATTTCTCCTCATAACTCATAACTCAGTCTTTGTACTGAGTTGCAGAGTTACAAAGGAGCTGCGGAATGTAGTCTGGGAATCCATGCACCCAGATCAAATTCAAGAGATCATGAAATGGGCAAAAGACACGAACAGAAATCTCACAGAGGAAGACATAGACATGGCCAACAAGCACATGAGAAAATGCTCTGCATCACTTGCCATCAGGGAAATACAAATCAAAACCACAATGAGATACCACCTCACACCAGTGAGAATGGGGAAAATTAACAAGGCAGGAAACCACAAATGTTGGAGAGGACGTGGAGAAAGGGGAACCCTCCTGCACTGTTGGTGGGAATGCGAACTGGTGCAGTCACTCTGGAAAACTGTGTGGAGGTTCCTCAAAGAGTTAAAAATAGAGCTACCCTATGACCTAGCAATTTGAAAATTTAACACTGTGCATGTTGTCCAGTTTTTCTACTTGGAATTGATTGAGCTTCCTGGGTATGTAGATTAATAGCCTTTATTAAATTTGGGAAGTTTCCGGACAATAATTTTGTTTTCAAATATTCTTTCTGCCCCTTTCTTTTACTCGTCTCTTTGTATTCACATTATGTGTCTTTTGGTGTGTTTAATTGCATCCCACAGGCTTCTTTTTTTTTTAATACATTTATTTTTTATTGGTGCTCAATTTACCAACATACAGAATAACACCCAGTGCTCATCCCATCAAGTGCCCCCCTCAGTGCCCGTCACCCATTCATCCCCACCCCCCGCCCTCCTCCCCTTCCACCACCCCTAGTTCGTTTCCCAGAGTTAGGAGTCTTCATGTTCTGTCTCCCTTCTGATATTTCCCACACATTTCTTCTCCCTTCCCGTCTATTCCCTTTCACTGTTATTTATATTCCCCAAATGAATGAGAACATATAATGTTTGTCCTTCTCCGATTGACTTACTTCACTCAGCATAATACCTCCAGTTCCATCCACGTTGAAGCAAATGGTGGGTATTTGTCGTTTCTAATGGCTGAGGAATATTCCATTGTATACATAGACCACAGCTTCTTTATCTATTCATCTTTCGATGGACACCAAGGCTCCTTCCACAGTTTGACTATTGAACTGGTGCAGCCACTCTGGAAAACTGTGTGGAGGTTCCTCAAAGAGTTAAAAATAGACCTGCCCTACGACCCAGCAATTGCACTGCTGGAGATTTACCCCAAAGATACAGATGCAGGGAAACGCCTGGACACCTGCACCCCGATGTTTATAGCAGCAATGTCCACATTAGCCAAACTGTGGAAGGAGCCTCGGTGTCCATCGAAAGATGAATGGATAAAGAAGATGTGGTCTATGTATACAATGGAATATTCCTCAGCCATTAGAAATGACAAATACCCACCATTTGCTTCAACGCGGATGGAACTGGAGAGTATTATGCTGAGTGAAGTAAGTTAATCGGAGAAGAACAAACATTATATGGTCTCATTCGTTTGGGGAATATAAAAAATAGTGAGAGGGAATAAAGGGGAAAGGAGAGAAAATGAGTGGGAAATATCAGAGAGGGAGACAGAACATGAGAGACTCCTAACTCTGGGAAACGAACAAGGGGTAGTGGAAAGGGAGGTAGGCAGGGGGTGGGGGTACTGGGTGATGGGCACTGAGGGGGGCACTTGATGGGATGAGCACTGGGTGTTATGCTATATCTTGGCAAATTGAACTCCAATTAAAAAATATATATGTTAAAAAGAAAAGAGAGATCTAGTAGTCAAGAAAGAAGAAGAGGTCATTGCATATCTAGGAATCTCTGACACAGGAATATGGATGACCCTGAGGTCAGGGGCAAAGCAAGGGTGTTTGTCAGAACAAGTACTTCACATTCCTATGGAAGTGCCAGGCAATGCAATCCAATCAGAAGACAAAATAAGAGGCACAGATAGCAGAAAGTAAAAGGCAAAATCATCATTTTTTAAAAGAGAATAAATATAATGTTACATTATCTACATTACTGGAGAACTTTAATAGAATCAGCTGAAGATATATTAAAAGCAATAGGAGAGGAGAATAAAAGGGAAAAATACATTTTTAATAATTCTCTCTGATTAAACAATACCTATTTAAGAACTATAATGAGAAAAATAGTCACATTCACACAAGAAATGAGAGCAGCAACATTAATAGGAACACAATAAGAGCACTAAATACAATTCTTAGAAATCAACCTAATATGCGGTACATTACATCCCATGACTCACTGATTTTATAATTGGAAATTTGTACCTTGCAGCACCTTCACCCATTTCGCCCACCCCACACCCTGCACCTCTGGCAATTGCCAATCTGTTCTCTGTGACTCTAGTTAATAATGGTGTGCTGCATATTTGAAAGTTACTAGGAGAATAGATCTTAAAAGTTCTCATCATAAGAAAAACAAATTGTAACTATGTGTGGTGATGGATGTTAACTAGACTTGTGATGATCACAATCTAAAGAGATACTGAATCATTATGTTGTACACCTGAACCTAATACAATGTCCATATGGCGATTATACCTCAACTTAAAAAATTAGGGCAGCCCCGATGGCTCAGCGGTCTAGCGCCTCCTTCAGCCCAGGGTGTGATCCTGGAGACCAGGGATCGAGTCCCGCGTAGGGCTCCCTGTGTGGAGCCTGCTTCTCCCTCTGCCTGGGTCTCTGCCTCTCTCTCTCTCTCTCTCTGTGTGTGTGTGTGTGTGTCTCATGAATAAATAAATAAAATTTTTAAAAAATTAACTGAATATGAATTGAACAAGAACGATGTGAAGTAGTTACTACAGAAGTCTCCATAGTAAAGGACTTTGCCGACTGCAGTTTAAAAGAAATCCAATTTTCTTTCCATGGTCTGGACCCCTCTGACCTCATGTCTCATAACTTTTTCCTTTGTTTCAACTTTCACCTTCTAGGTAAGAAATTCGGCCACACCAGCCTCCTGTTTGTCCCTGTCCCTGAGCACATCAAACTAATTTTTGATTTAGGGCAATTGTACTATTTCCACTTCTTGAAGGCTCTTCTCTCAGATTTTTCTCATGGCAGATCCTTTTTATCAATTCATGTTCTAAAAATACTATCCAAAAAAATTCACGTTCTAGCTTAAAACATCTTAAGTCCAGAAGCATTTCTGACCACGCTTTTTTTTCAATACCACGCTCACCAAGTCATTGTCTATTACACTGTTATGTGACAATATCGTGTGAAAAAGAAGCTAAGTTCCAAAAAAAAAAAAAAGAAAAAAGCTAAGTTCTACTACATCACATATAATATAGATACATTATTCCCAAGAGAAGATTGAATATCAGTTTATAACATATTAGATAATGGTTAGTGGTGGGGCTATGAAGTCGGAGAATTGGATGAAGGTGGTCAAAAGGTACAAGTTTCTAATTATAAAATAAATAAGTCATGGGGATATAATGTCTAGCATATTAGATTACTTTCTATGTATTTTGCAATTATGTGTGTATAATATTATATGTTTATATTATCATACATAAAATTAATTATTTTCATAGTATATTATATTAATGTAGTTATAAAAGTGAATTAGGTAATGGAATATTTCCCATGTTATACATAATATATATATATATATATATATATATATATATGTAATATATGCAAGAAAACAGAACTTTTAAGATCTAACAGGTGAGATTTTCAGGTAATTCCTACTTTATCCTTTATATTTTGTTCTGTCATCTGATTTTTAATAGCTAATAGATACATAGATGAAGAGATGAACAGACACATTTAGGGAAAAGAAAGTTGAATCAGTGAGTACACAAATGTAGAAAACCCTTTCAAAGTGACATAAACAAAAATGAACTTTATTAACTCACTTTCCCAAAATATGTGAAATAAGTGTTGTCTTTTTTTTTTATTTATGATAGTCACAGAGACTTTTTTGTCTTTTTTAAGTGTTGTCTTAAGTGTTGTCTTTTTTTAAAAAAAATTCATGTATAAAATATAGTGATTCAATAATTCTATACATTACTCAGTGCTCATCAAGATAATTGTATTTTTCGTCTTCACCTATTTCACCATCCCCCCTCCCCTCTGATAACCATCAGTTTGTTTTCTATAGTTAAGAGTTTGTTTCTGTGTTTCCTTTGTTCATTTGTTTTGTTTCTTAAATTTCACATATGAGTAAAATCATATGGTATTTATCTTTCTCTGACTTATTTCACATAGTATTATGCCTTCTAGATCCATCCATGTTGTTGCAAATGGCAAAATTTCATTCTTTTTTATAGCTGAGTAATATTCCATTGTATAAATATATCACATCTTCTTTATCCGTTCATCTATCCATGGACACTTGGATTGCTTCGGGAAGAAGTGGTTGTCTTCATTTATGTAGTCAGTTGGTCAAAAGAAATTTATTAAGTACATAATTATATGCCTTTTAGTTTCTGAGGATATAGGCAGTAAGAAAGACTGTGTCCCTGCCCTCGATTATCTTATTTCCTGGAGAAGTTAGAAAATAAATGAATAAACACATATGTTAAATATATTTGGATACATTTCAGGTTCTAATAAGCATGATGAAGAAGCTAAGTTAAAGAAATGTGGTAGAGGGTAGCAGTGGAGATTTGCTTTGGTTTGAGTGATCTGATAAAGTCCTTTCAGAAAGAGGTATCAATTTCAATTAAGGTTTGAATGGCAAGACTGCTCTGCAATGATACAGGGGAGTTTTAGAGAGAGAGAATAAACAGCAAGGATAAATAACCTCAGATAGAAAATATGATTGGAGTGAAATGCATCAACTAGGGATCAAATAGAGATGAAGTAAGAGAAAAAAAGCAGGGCCAATTTTCTGAAAGTCTTTAACTCCCTACATCAATTTTATGAGGTCACTCTTATTTTATATATAAAGAAACTATTATTTTCCTATTGCTGCTATAACAAATCACCACAAACTTAGTGGCATAAAATAATACAGATATATTCTGTTACAGTTCTGGAGGTCAGAAATCTGAAATGGATCTCACTGGGATAAAATCAAGGTTCCAGTAGAGCTGTGTTCCTTCTGGAGTTTCTAGGGGAGAATCCATTTCCTTGTTTCTAGAATCTTCTTGCATTTCTTGGCTCATGGTTCTGAATGACTCTGACCTATGCTTCCATCTTCACATCATCCCTGATTCTGAACTCCCTGCCTCCCTCGTATAACGACTTGTGGTGGCATTTCATCCACCCAGAAAAATCCAAAATAACCTCCCATTTCAGGTATTTAATCACACGTACAAAATTTCTTTTATCATGTAAGGCAACGTAGTCACAGGTTCCAGGGAATAGGGTATGGACATATTTGGGGAAGGGGACATTATATTGCCTACCACAGAAACTTACATTTAATAGAGTGACATAGCACATGTCACATCACTCTGAAGAGCCAGAGTCTTTTCCAGACCCAGGCTTGGTCGTTAGTTAATGTTCTTAGTGGGAAATTATACTGAAGGGTATTCCCAAGGCATAAGACTTTGTAGGTAAGTCTGATTTGTTAAGGCACTAAAAATATGGCACTGATCTGGCCAGTACATCAACCTAAGTGTCTTTAGGCTGAGTGACAGCATAGCTTAGTAGTTAAGAACTACAAAACTCAGAAGTCATATAAATCTTGCCATGATGCTCAGCTCTACCATTTACTCCCTGCAGGACCTTGGTTAAATACTTCACCACTGTTGGCCTCAGTTTCCTTATCTGTAAAATATCTCACAAAGCAATCAGAAAGATTTAATGAGGGATGCCTGGGTGGTGCAGTCAGTTAGGTGACTGACTCTTGGTTTCAGCTTACATTATAATCTCAGAGTTGTGGGATTGAACCCCACGTTGGGCTCTGCACTCAGCATGGAGTCTGCTTGAGACTCTCTCCCTCTTCCACCCCCTTTCTCTCTTTCTCTCAAATAAATAAATCTTTAAAAAAAAGAAAGAAAGATTTAATAAAACAATGCCTAAGCAACAAAAAGTAACGAATGCATATTCAAACAACCACAACTATTATTAGGATATTATTTAACTTAGTTTCCCAGGGACAGATTTTAAGTCAATTTTTCATTTTTCATTAAACATTGCTATAATTTAGTGTTTTGCTTTCAAGATAAGGAATCAAAGAGAACATACACAGTAAGAATGATCACATTCTTCCAGTCTAATTTAGAAATAGGAGTTTCATTTTTGTAGCCTAAAAAATCATTTCATTAGCAAAGGAGTTCTTTATCAGTCCTATAAGTCATGTCAAAAAGATACAATCACAAAGTTGTTTTGTGCAACAAAAATATAATAAGCTGTTCCCCATTCCTTGGTCTCTCAATACTTACATTACTTCACTTCTAGGAGAGAAATGACCCAGAAAATGCAACAATTTACTTATTAACTCTAAGCAATGCTAATTAGGAAATTTTAGTAAGTATTCTGAGAGGCCAGGATCCTTTTCTGACTTTAGTGGTCTCTATTTTTAAATCTCTATGCATACTTGTTTTTGCCAAGAGCTAGAAGAACAGTGATTTAAGCCTCTTTGTTCTCCTTCTGGTTGCATTATCAGAAACAAAGTTATATTCAAATAAATATTTAAACTCATTTTATACTTAAAATAGCCAAGACTAGGAAGACAAAATCTCTACTGTGTAAACTGTATTAGAACTCCATCTAGCTTTACTAGTATTCAGGTCTCAAGAGGCATATGCGAGTGTAATATCTACACAGTCACAATCAGTCACTGTCCCCAAGATAATTCAGGACACACACACAGAGCACATAAGCCAGACTGCCCTTGGGTGCTCTCTTACTTATTTCCCCCTTTTTATTAGTTATTGTCACTTTCTGTATCTCCTTTACTACATTGGTGCTAACTACATCCTGAGATTGGTTCTACTATAGTAGAAACTGTAAAGAAATCTCCTGGATCAGTGAAATCTTGTTTTGGGAAATTGCTTTCTATCTGGCTTCTAAGACTTTAAATTTGATTGCTTTAGCCTTTTATTCTACCCATTCCAGACCACTGACTACTTGAGTCATATTGCCTTCCAGGATGCACATCTTCTTGACTTTTATAAACCTATAAATATACCTTTTGACTCCAGATCACCATTAACTGTGGAATTGATGAAGTCTTTCATTTGGCATGTCTTCTAGATTTCTGAGTCATGACTCATTCTGACATTTGTCTCATGCAATACTGGTCTCCTGACACCTTGGCCTGGCTGATTGCTGAGTTCTCCTTAATACAAGAGCTCACATCTGTCTTCTCTTAGAATTTGGCTACCACAGAATCACCACTAGTTCATGTGTCCAGGCACACAGCAGTCTACCAATCACAGATGAACAGCCTGAGAACTAGCTTAATTTTAAGTAGCTCAACCAAGGCTATACGGAAATCCAGACTCTTTACAATGGCCTGCAGAGCCCTGTGCAATCTTCTGACATCCCATTACCTCTCTGACATCATCTCCTATATCTTTCCTGCTTTCTTAACATGCTAGAGCCACAGTGGTCTTCCAGTCTGTTGACCATGACAATCTGGTTGCTGTCCTTGGCCTTTTTTTCTTATTTATTTATTTATTTATTTATTTATTTATTTATTTATTTATTTTTAAATGTCCTTGGCCTTTTGTACATGTTTCTCTCTCTGCCTGAAAGAAAGGCTTTTCCCCTAGAAGTTTTCATGGCCAGATTCTTCTCATCATTCAAATTTCTGCTCCAACATAATCGCAAAGAGGTCTTTTTTGACCATCCTATTTAAAGCACCCCTTCTACTCTGTCATTTATTTGTCCTCTGTTTCACTGTAATAACCACCATTAAAATTATTTATTTCCATGTTTACTGCTTAACACCTGCTCCCACTGGAATACAAAATCCTAGGGAAGATATTTTGTATCTATTTCTTTCACTTCTATATTCAGAATTGCTAGGTATTTAATAAATATTTGTTGAATGAATATGAATTAATTAAATGATAGCTTATGGCTCAGGTTAAATTTTATGAAACTATTTTCTGCCTTGTTTGATTTTTAAATTAAATCTACTTAAAGTCTTTTAATTAATTTTGAATCCTCCAGATGTTACCTTACTTGATATTTTTCTTTGATTTTACTCAAGAATGAATAAGAATAGTAAAATGGAAATTGTATCCCTACAAAACATTTATTTACTACAAAATGAGGAAGAAATAACAAGAAAGTCTAAAATAAAAACAAAATAAATTGGTATGAATATATTTTATCCCATTAAAGAAGGGAATAACAAAATCAGTACAATTTATTTGCAAATACAATTAAAATTTAAATATAATTCAAAATATGTTTATTAGTTTCCTAGAGCTGCTGTGCAAACTACCACAGATTGGGTGCCTTAGAAAAACATAAATGTGTTCTTTCATATTTCTGGAAGACAGAAGTCCCAAATCCAGAGGTGGACAGAGTTGATTCCTTCTGAGGGTTTTGAAGGACAGTCTGTCCCAAGCCATTCTCATAGCTTCAGTGTTACTGGCAAACCTATGCTTTCATTCTTGGCACCATATTCACCTTCTCATGTCTCTCTACTATTAAGTCTTTCAAAGAGCTCATCTCCTTAATGAGATATACCAGAATACTGTCTTTAATACTTTAATCTCCTGTCTTCTTTCCTGGCACTGCCAATCCTCCCACATTGCTTGAATTTTCTTTTCTTTTTTTTTCTTTTTTATGGTACTTATCAGTCTCCAACAGTCTGTACTCTAATAGCACATACATTATTATTTTTTACTATTGACTCTTTATTATCTGTCATCTCCTATTAGAATGTAAGTTCCAAAATTCCAAAAGTTCTGACTGTTTTGTTCATTCAGTAAATATTTGTGGAGTAAATGCATTTGTGGAGTAAGTGAATGAATTTGCTTTGCAAATTGATGCAATCTTCAGGAAATTATTAAGTGGCTATATGAAATTAAAATCTTAAAAATGTCCATATCTTTTGACTGAGAATTTCTACCTCTTAGGAATAATCCTAAAGAAATAAAATGAAATGCAGAGTAGAATTTGTATAGAAATATTTATAGCACAGTTGATTACAATTTGTGAAAATGTTAAAACAAATCCTAATATTAGGTAAATGCTAAGTAAATTATACTTGAAATAATACACAGGCACTAAATTTTTTTTATTTTTTTTTTAATTTATTTTTTTATTGGTGTTCAATTTACCAACATACAGAATAACCCCCAGTGCCCGTCACCCATTCACTCCCACCCCCCGCCCTCCTCCCCTTCTACCACCCCTAGTTCGTTTCCCAGAGTTAGCAGTCTTTACGTTCTGTCTCCCTTTCTGATATTTTATTTTTAGTTTGTAATGACATAATGACATGGATATATTCCTTTTTTTTTTTTTTTTTTTTTTTTTTTTTTTATTTACTTATGATAGGCACACAGTGAGAGAGAGAGAGGCAGAGACACAGGCAGAGGGAGAAGCAGGCTCCATGCACCGGGAGCCTGACGTGGGATTCGATCCCGGGTCTCCAGGATCGCGCCCTGGGCCAAAGGCAGGCGCCAAACCGCTGCGCCACCCAGGGATCCCGACATGGATATATTCCTAAATAAAATATCTTCTTACTTAAAATGTTAAAAATAACAAAACAAGATAGGCAATTCAATATTCCAGTGGCTCCCAAATGCATTCATTCACTAAAAAGTTATTTATTTGACATCTTACTATAGGTACTGGAAATGTAGCAGTGGATGAAGCAGACAAAATATCCTGTTATCACAGGCCCATATTCTTGTGTGATCAAACAGTCATAAACAAATAAATATAATACAGAATCAGATGTGATAAGTTTTATGAATAAAACTAATCACCCTTCAGTGTAGAGAGTGATGGGGAATGCTATTTCAGTTATGATGGACAGAGAAGGCCTCTCTCTGAGGAGGTGATATTTGAGTAGTGACCAAAAATAAAAACGATGACCGAAAGAAAGTAGTAGGAAATAAGCTTGGAAAGATAGGCAGGGGTCAGATCAAGCACAGTTTTGTAAATCATGGAGAAGAATTTTTGGATTTTACTGTAGTTGTAATGCACGTTCAAGAGCAGGCTTTGTTTAGAAGAGTAAAATGAACCAACTTATGACTTAAAAGAGTAACTTTGACATCTAGGTTGAAAATAGACAAATTGATAGCAAGAGAAGCAGGAAGACTGGTTTAGGCTGTTGCCTAATACAGTCAAGAAGTAATGCTGGTTTGGACAGGGGTAGTAGTGGTGAAAGATTATGGTAAATAACAAGATTAGGAGATCGTAACAACAGGAATTGCTGATGCATTGGATGTAGGAAGTGAATTAAAAAGGTAATCAAAGTTCAATTAGGATTGGGTTTGAGCATCTGAGTAAATAATTGTTCCATTTTCAATTGTTGGAAACAATGAGAAAGGAGAAAGGCAGGTTTGTTGCTGGGGGACGTTAATGATGTTCTATTTCAGAGAATTGTAAAAAGTCTCTTAATCATCCAAATGTGCATGTCAAATAGGTAATTCAATACAGATATCTAGATTTAAGGGGCTACATTTGGGCTAGATTTATACATTTGGAAGTCATCAGTATATAGATGGCATTTCAAGCTGGGAGACTGGATGAGATCATTAATGATGGGGAAAATATTTGAAGACTAAGCTTAGTTTCCCTAACACTTGGAGTGTAGCTCGAAAAAGACATAGGTGAATGCCCAGTAGGTTAGGAGGAAAATCAAGAGGATAAGGCATCTTGGAAGCAGAGTAAAAAAAGCATTTTAGCCCTAGATAATGTGATAAGACAAGTAAAGGAAATAAAAGATAAACAGATTGCAAAGGAACAAATAAAACTGTTCACAGAAGACACCATCATTTGTGTAGAAATTTCAAAAGAATCAACAAAAACCTCCTGGGACTAAAAATTGATTATGGCAAGGTTGCAGGATACAAAAGCTAATGACTTTCCCATATACCATCAATAAACAAGTATAATTCTAAATTTAAAACATAATACCATTTTAGTTAGCCCTTAGGTATAAATCTAACAAAATATATGCAAGGTCTATGAGAAAAACTAAAAAAATTAAATCAAAGGAGAACTAAATAAAAGAAGAGCTATTTCTTAGTCACAAATAAGACTCAATATTGTCAAGATGTCAGTTCTTTCCAACTAGATCTATAAATTTTTTTTAAAGATTTTTTTATTTATTTATGATAGTCACAGAGAGAGAAAGAGAGAGGCAGAGACACAGGCAGAGGGAGAAGCAGGCTCCATGCACCAGGGAGCCCGACGTGGGATTCGATCCCCGGTCTCTAGGATCGCGCCCTGGGCCAAAGGCAGGCGCAAAACCGCTGCGCCACCCAGGGATCCCCCAACTAGATCTATAGATTCAACGAAATCCTAATCAAAACCCTAGAAATTTATTTTGCAAATAGTGAAAAGCTGATTCTAAAGTTTATGGGAAAAGGCAAAATACCCAAACTAGTCAGCACAATATTGAAGGAGAAGAACAAAGTTGGAGGACTGTCACTCTCCGACTTCAAAACTTATTATCGAGCTACTGTAAACAAGATAAAGTGGTATTGGTGAAAGAATAAGCCAGTAAATAAGTAGAATAGAATAGAGAACCCAGAAATAAACCCATATAAATATACTCAACTGATCTTTGACAAGGAGCAAAGGCAACATAATGGAGCAAAGATAGTCTTTTCAAAAAATGGTGCTCAAACAATGGGACATCCACATGTAAAAAAAAAAAAAGACAGAGAGAGAGAGAAAGAAATTAGGCGCACACCTTTACACCTTTTACAAAGATAAATTCAGAATTATAAATGAAGATGTAGATATACACAATGGAATACTACTCAGCCATCAAAAAGGTTGCAATCATACCATTTGCAACAACGTGGATGGAACTGGAGGGTATGCTAAGCAAAATAAGTTGATCAGAGAAAGACAATTATCATATGGTTTCACTCATACATGGAATTTAAGAAACAAAACAGGATCATAGGGGAAGGGAGGGAAAATTGAATAAGATGAAATCAGAGAGGGAGACAAGCCATAAGAGACTCAATTCTAGGAAACAAACTGAGGGTTGCTGGAAGGGAAGTGGGTGGGGGGATGGGGTAACTGAGTGATGAGCATTAAGGAAGGGCACATGATGCAATGAGTGCTGGGTGTTATATGCAACTGATGAATAACCAAACTCTACGTCTGAAAATAATGATACACGATATGCTAACTAATTGAGTTTAAATAAGACATAAAAATAAATTCAGAATGGATCATAGATCTGAATATAAAACAAAGAAAGTAAGTAATTCCTAGAAGATAACAAGAGAAAACCTAGATGACGTTAGAGATGGTAATGACTTTTTGATACAAAGCATGATCTGTGAAAGAAGTAATTAGTAAGCTGGACTTCATTAAAATCATAAACTTCTGCTCTGCAAAAGACACAGTCAAGAGAATGAGAAGATAAGCTGCAAACTGGGTGAAAATATCTACAAAAGATATATCTGATAAAGGAGTGTTATCCAAAATGCACAAAGAACAATACTCAACAGTAAGAAAATAGCAATCCAATTTAGAAATGGGTGAAAGACCTGAACAGAGGCCTCACCAAAGAATACATACAAATGACAAATAAGCATATGAAAAGATAATCCATATTATATGTCATTAGGGAAATGAGAATTAAAACAACAATGAGATGGGGCGCTTGGGTGGCTCAGCTGGTTAACCATCTGCCTTCAGCTCAGGTCCTGAATGAGGGTCCTGGGATCAAGCCCCGCATCTGGCTCCCTGCTCAGCAGGGAGTCTGCTTCTTTCTCTCCCTCTGCACCTCCTCCCCACTCTGCTCCTCCCCTCACCACATGCTCCCTCTCTCTCTCAAATAAATAAATAAATAAATAAATAAATCTTTTAAAAAGGCAATGAGATACCATTACACCCCTATTAGAATAGCCAAAATCCAGAACACTGGCAACACCAAATGCCGGTGAGAATGTGCAGCAACAGAAAATGTCATTCACTGATGGAGGGACTGAAAATGGTACAGCCACTTTGGAATTTTAGTTTTGTGAAGAACTAACTCAACATTATCTTACCACACAGTCCAGGAGTTGTGCTCCTTGGTATTTACCCAAAGAGTACACAAAAACCGATACGCAGATATTTGTAGCAGCTTTTTTTCATAATTGCCAAAAACTTAGAAACAACTACGATGTTCTCGTAGAGCTGAATGGATGAATAAACTGGTCCATCCAGACAACAGATTTTCCAGTGATAAAAAGAAATGAGTTATTAAGCCATGAAAAGACATGAAGGAACTTTAAGTGCATATTACAAAGTGAGTGAAGCCAATATGAAAAGGTTATATACGGTATAATTCCAACTACATGACATTCTGGAAAAGGCAAAACTATGGAGATAGTAAAAAGTTTATGATTGCCAGGCATTAAGGAGGGGAAGGGATGAATAAGTGGAACACAGAGGACATTTAGGGCAGTGAAAATATTCTGTGTGATCCTGTAATGATAGATACATGCCATTATACATTTGCCCAAACCCATAGAATATAAAACACTGAGAGTGAATCCCCATGTAAACTATGCATTTTGGGCAATTATGACATGTCAATGTAGGTTTGTCATTTGTAATAGATGGGTCCTCTTGTGGGGATATTAATAATGAGGGATGTGTGGGGAGAGGAGGTATATAAGAACTCACTGTATCTTCCTCTCATTTTTTCTATGATCCTAAAACTGCTCTAATAATATGAAGTCATTTTTAAAAAGAAAGCATTTTAAAGAGGAGGAAGTGACGAACTGTGTCAAATGTTGCAGTTAGCTCAAATAAGATGGGAGTGGAAAATGGACCGTTTAATTCAACAATGCAAAGGTCACTGGGTGTCCTTGATAAGAGCAACTTTGATGGGTGATGATCATGACAGAACTGCTGAGTGAGTTCAAAGAAAAATGAGAGGAGAAGTAGCTACAGAGAGCAGAGAAACGAGGCTATACCTGGAGGGGGATGTAGGTTCAAGAG
The DNA here is from genome assembly GCF_003254725.2 of Canis lupus dingo. Classification (NCBI taxonomy): domain Eukaryota; kingdom Metazoa; phylum Chordata; class Mammalia; order Carnivora; family Canidae; genus Canis; species Canis lupus. The sequence continues at coordinate 111,929,182 of NC_064281.1, read as the reverse complement.
ATGATTGTTCAAAGATGGACAATATTACATGTTTCTATACTGATAGGAATGACCTAGAGAGAAAGAAAAAATGCTAATGCTGAACGGGGGGGGGGTATTTTCAATAGTAAAGCCCTTAAATAAGGGAAAGGGATGGGATTCCTTAAAGAAGTAGAGAGTGTTCATCTTTGATAGGAATAAATATAGTTCATTTTAAAAGGAAGACAGAAGCATAGATAACGATTGAGGGAGGTGGGTAGATCGGGTGCCAGAGGCATGCATCTTTTTAAAAATAGCTTTAAAAATCGTTATTTTAAAAATATCTTTATTGAGACGAATGCACATACCATAAAATTAATCCACTTAAAGCATACAATTCAGTGAGTTTTTTTTTGTATATTCACAGAATTGTGCAACCATCACCACAATATAAGTTAACATTTTCATCACCCTGAAAAAAAAGCCCATATATATTATCAATCATCCCCATATATCCCCTCTCTAGCCCCTGGCATCACTAATCTACTTTCTGTCTCTATGTATTTGTATATTTTGGACATTTCATATACATGAAATCATATAATATGTGGCCCTCTGTGTTTGGCCTCATTCACTTTCCATAATGTTCTCAAGGTTCATTCATGTTGGAGCATGTATTTAGTATTTCATTCCTTTTTATTTCTGAACAATATTCTATTGCACAAATATAAAACATTTTGTTTATCTGTTCAACATTTGTTAGATATCTGGCTTGTTTCTACTTCTTGGTTATTATAAGTAATACTGCTATGAACATAAAATGTACAAGTTTTTGTGTGAACATATGCTTTAAATACTCTGGGGTATATACCTAAAAGTGGAATTCCTGAGTCTTATGGTAAGTTTGTGTTCAATTTTTTTGAGGAATTTTTAAACCTGTTTTACAAAATGGCTGCACAATTTTACAATCCCACCAGCAATTTAATCACATCTTCCTCAATTCTTGTTCTTATAATAGCCATCCTGATAGTGAGTGGTATCTCATTGTGAGAAGTTCTCATGATGGATCATATTTTCTCAGTGAAATTAGGAAGCAGTGTGATCTGCTGAGAAGAGGGGAGAGGAGTTATTTGAGGGGTGAGAACAGATGAGAAGGCATGAAATAGAATTATCTAACAGTGAAAGAAAACATTTATTAGGGATAAGCAGTAGTATCAGAGGCAATGTTAAGGGCTCAATTGACCATGTATCTTAAAAAAGACTAATAGATATACAATGGAATATTCCTCAGCCATTAGAAACAACAAATACCCACCATTTGCTTCGACATGGATGGAACTGGAGGGTATTAATGCTGAGTGAAATAAGTCAATCTGAGAAGGACAAACATTATATGGTCTCATTCATTTGGGGAATATAAAAAATAGTGAAAGGGAATAAAGGGGAAAGGAGAAAAAATAAGTGGGAAATATCAGAAAGGGAGACAGAACACAAAAGATTCCTAACTCTGGGAAACAAACTAGGGGTGGTGGAAGGGGAGGTGGGCGGGGGGTGGAGGTGACTGGGTGGCGGGCACTGAGGTGGGCACTTGACGACGGGATGAGCACTGGGTGTTATTCTGTATGTTGACAAATTGAACACCAATAAAAAATAAATTTATTTAAAAAAGACTAGTAGATATTTTTTTCTATCTTTTTTTCTTTCCTAGTCCACACTGCTTGCACACAGTCATGCTAATAATTACTGTCAAGATAAAGTTTTCACAAGTTCCTAACAAAGAAAATTAAGAACAATACTGATAGTTTCTTATAAGACTTTGTTCAACCTCAGTGGCTGTATTATTCTGAGGTTATATCATTTCTACACTATAGTGTTAAAAATCCTTTTATAAAATGATGGTGATAGGAGATAATAGAGTTTTTAAATTGCTGTTGATTGCCTAATGTCTTGTTTTGGCTTGGGCATTACTTGGCACATGAAAAGTTGGGAATTTTATGCTGTCCTCTCTATTTTTAAAAATTATTTGAGAAGTCCAAAATCGTAAATCACAAAAACATCTAGTATTACTGGCTAAGTTAAAAGAAGAACAGAATAACAACTGGATAGAGATACAGTAAAATTTTAACAGTGGTTATCTGAATGATGGGTTTATGGATGATTTTTACTTTCTTCTCTGTACTTTAATATCATAATGTTTCTATAAATACCATGTTTTACGAACAACTGAGTTTTTTTTATGAATCAAGAGAAGTTCAAAAATTTTAAAGGTGCTATGCATTATGAAAAATATAATGAATATTTTAACTCAAAGTTTGCTTTAAAATGCCATCTCCTTTCCTAAAATGTAATACATAATATCATCTGATTTTTCTCTCTCAGTCCTACTATAGTTCAAAATTGAGTCTGCTTTTTCTATACGGCACTTAATTCTCTAGTGTCTTGAGGTTCACGTAGGGTTAATTGTTGTCCTGTTGCTAGAAAAGTACATGCTGACTAGAGAATACACTACTGATGGGTGACCTTCAAAAGGTTTTCTGCGAAAAAACAATCGCCCCAGTGGATATAAGCACTGTTGAAAACATTTTAACAAAGACATGTTGCTGCCAAAACCAAAGAAAGGTTATCAGCAGCTAGCAAATGGTATTCTGAAAGAGCTGTCATAATTAAAATAATCTTTCAAGACTGAAGTCTGGAGTAAAATAAGGTTGAACTGCGGGAAAGAAAAATTCAAGAATTAGACATGCCAACTCAAACAATAAGACACATTGGCTACTTTATTCATTTAGCCTTGATCTTGTAGGACACAGAGCCATATCCTCATCCTTAGTCACTGATGTGACCAGTTAAAAAAGTCCTATTGGATAACCCGTAGGGAGGCATGGGATTATTTAATTTACTGTGGCTAATAAAAACACAATCTAAGAGTTTGAGAGACAAGGGTCAGTGAAATACTTTTCAAATGAAAAGCTACTCTAGTCATTGGTTTGCTAATCACAGGGTGGAAAATATCTACAGAGGTGACAGTTACCATCCTCAATAAAAGGAATGAGATGTGACCTGAGAAAAAGTTGGAGTCAGTAAACTTAATCTTCAATCTCAATTAAAATGATCCTTTAAAGTAATCAGCCAGCTCAATATTCTTGGACAATTAATGTTTAAAAATTACGTGCTAACTTCTAAATCACCATCCTCCATAGCGTAAGCATATTCTTCTACACTCTTTCCCTCAGTCCTCATGCTCAACTGGTTGCCAGGTTCTGATGATTAAATCTGCACGATGTGGCTCACGAATCCATCCCTTCCGTTTTATTACATCTTCTTCAGTTCAAAGGCTTATCATACTTCTCTAAGAATTTATCAAACAAATGATTCTCTTATTTCTTCTCTCTCTCTCCAGAACAATCTATCCTACATATTACTGGTCCTTCTTCCACAGGAGTGGCTTTACTCCCATGGAAAGCTAAATCTTCATCTGCTCTTGAAACCATTTCCTCTCAATTTTCCAGTGAGTCTGTTTCTGTAAGTTACTACATCTTCATGCTGAACATCTTCTCTACTGGATTATTGATATCAGCCTGTTAACATGCTCAAGTAACCACTGCTGAAACAAAAGCTCTCCCTTGACCTAACAACCATTTCCAGATACTATCCCATTTCTTTATGTCCATAGCAGTATTTTTTCTAAGGAGTCATCTGAACTTTCTAACACAACTTTCTCACTTCCTATTCACTCTCTCACAACTGCAACTATTTTTCCATTATAGTCACTCTGCTACAGTTTTCTGTAAGTCTTACAAACAACCTCCATTTTATTGGAGTAGACAATATAAGCAAGTCACCATGGCTCATGCTCACTTTATTTTCCTCTTATTACCCCTAGTTTCCCCTTGTCCATTCCTAGTTTCTTGTACCCCACTTAGGGAAATTTGGAATTCTTTCTGGTTCAATCCTGATCCTCTTTTTTTTTCTACACACTGATCACTGATCTCATCCATTGCCATGTCTTTAAATACTACCTACACAAAAATAATTTTCAAATTTATTTCTTTTTTAAATATAAAATAAAGTAGGCTAATATTTATTGTACATAATTTAAGGTAAATTACTATAGGAGAAAAAATGTATAATATTTTATAATTGTCCACAAGAAGCTCACAGTTTTATAGGGACAATTAAGGTGTGACCCCATAAATTTTAAATACTAATTTGAGATTCACAAGACAAAGCAATTGATTAATTACATTTTTTTTTTCCTGAAATGCTCCTCAGAGCTTGAGACTTATCCAAAAGTTTACTTGACATCTCTTTTTGGATATCTCACAGTTATCTCAAACCCAATATTCACAAAATTGAAGTCTTGATTTTAATCTCAAAATCTTCACCCAAGGGTGCCTGGGTGGCCCAGTCCATTGAGCAGACAACTCTTGATTTTGGTTCAGTGTCATGATCTCAGGGTAGTGAAATCAAGCCCGGCTTCAGGCTCTGAGCTCAGCAGAGTCTGCAGGAGATTCTTTCCTCTCTCTCTCCCTTTCCAGAGTCCAGCTCATGCTCTCTCTCTCCCATCTCAAATAAATAAATAAATAAGTTCTTAAAAAAAAAAAACCTTCACCCGGTCTTTGTTTTCTTAGTAGATGATGCAACCATCCAGTTATTCAAGCCAGAAAATATGAGTCATTCTCAATTATTTCCATTTTCTTTACCTATTATATCCAACAAAATCTATTATCCAGTTATACTGTTTTGTGTAGCTCTTGCTCTATACCAAGCCCATCAATGTTTCTTATCTAGAACACTGAAGTAGTCCCTGTATATATCTTTGGCCCTGACCTCTCTTCTGAGAATAAGTACTGAATACTAAAGTAAACTTGGGCTGCTCATTGCCATTTTAGGGTGGAATCATAGGCTTTAAACAATAACATATCTCAGTACCTGCAAAAGTTGATCACCTTACACAAATTAGATTTATAGACCTTTGAAGGACATAGCAAAAGTGTTTAGAAAATTATACTCTACTAGGTTCATATTTATGAGCAATTTATAACCTTGTCTGGCAAGAGAAAACAGTGAATAACCATGATCCTCAGTAAACAAATAATATTCTTAGTGCTTTAAAAACTGCTTACTTGAAAAAAACTGCTTACTTATGAACCAATACTTGTGTGAAAACTGAGACTAAGTCTACACCATGATGTGTATGCTCATTGTAAGGTAATTAATATTCAAATTGACTGAACATTTATTTAGACCTTGTATATTGGATCACAGAATGTTCATATTTTAATTTGTAATTTTTATTTTTTATTTTTTTTAATTTTTAAATTTTTTTAATTTTAATTTTATTTTTTTTTAGATTTTATTTATTTATTCATAGAGTCAGAGAGAGAGAGAGAGGCAGAGACACAGGCAGAGGGAGAAGCAGGCATCATACAGAAAGCCTGATGTGGGACTCGATCCAGGGTCTCCAGGATCACACCCTGGGCTGCAGGCTGTGCTAAACCGCTGCACCACCGGGGCTGCCCAATTTGTAATTTTTAAATTAAACTTTGATTTCAAGATATTTGTAGATTCACATACAGTTGTAAGAAATAATACAGAGGGATGTGTGCCCTCTATCCAGTTTCCTCCATAAGTAACATCTTCCAAAACCATAGTACAATGTCAAAGCCAGGATATTGACATTAATACAGTCAAGATATAGAATATTTCCATCACCACAAAGATCTCTAATTCTGTTCTTTTATAATCAAACCCACTTCCCTCTGGCCCTTATTCCCTCCTTAACCCCCAGTAATAATTAATCTGGTCTCCATTTCTATAATTTTGACATTTCAAGAATGCTACATAAATTAAATTATGTAGTAAGTAATTTTTGTCATTGGCCTCATTTCATTCAGTATTATTTTCTGGAGATTCTTCAAGGTTGTTGCATATAATGCTAGCTCACTCTTTTTTTTTTATTATTGCTGAATAGCATTCTAAATTATGGATTCACCAGAGTTTGTTTAATCATTTACCCATCAAAGGACATTTTGGTTGCTTCCAGTTTCTGGCTATTATTAAGAAAATTTCAAGAACATTCATGAATAGGGTTGTTTGTGTGTGTGTGTGTGTGTGTGTGTGTGTGTGTAAACAGTTTTCATTTTTCAAGAATAAATGCCTAAGGGTACAGCTGCTTGGTCATATAGCAGTAGCATGTTTAGTTTTTGTTTTGTTTTAAGAAACCGCCAAAATGTTTTCCAAGTAGTTATATCATCTTATTTTCCCACCAGTAATGTATGAATGGCCAGTTTTTTGACATCCTCTCAAATTTGGTGTTGTGGTTATTTTTTTATTTTAGCCAATCTGATAGATGTGTGATGAAAGCTCATGTGATTTCGTCTTTTCTTAATGGTTAATGATGTTGAACATCTTTTCATGTGCTTATTTGCCATCAGCATTTTTTTCTGTAATTTTGTATTTTCAATCCTCCTATGAACAAACTGAGCTTTGGCATATGTCTAGACCATAAATTTTGATTATGACTTTGGAAGAACTCATAAGGTGTCTGAAAGGCAGTGGCTCGTTTTTATTTACCTCTTTAGCTACAGAACTGTAATGACATTTTCTTAAATCCTTCAGCAGATACTACTTCAGTCAATTAATCCTAAAAAAATCTTTATATAGGAAAAGCCAGCCCCACATATTATATGTGTAGAAAGTACTTCAAACATTCTCTGCAAATTTTTTTCTGCCTTGAAAATAACCTAATTGATTGTCATGGGGCTAAATTGATAGCAGATTTTAAAGCTGTCCAATGGAAGTGATTTCCAATAGCATGAAACCAATGATAGTTCAAAATAGACACAGAAAATAGGTAGGAACTCTTATTTATGAATATATTACCTCAATGAGAGCTCATAGAAAGTTTACTAGCAAATGCAAGATATCTGAAGAACGGATCTTTTGTTGGTGGGCTATTAATACTTTTGTCCTCTTAGGGGGTGGTGAGTGAGGAGTATACCTTTAGTAAATGCAGATTCATCAAGTCCCATACTCATTACACACCTGCTGCTAGATCTACTAAAATAGGAACAGAGGAGAGGAGAGAAGTAAAAGGCTTCCTGCTACTTTCTCCAAAAGTCAAAAGGAGCCTTATGGGTCTTCTCTTTTTCAATCTGCTCCCCAACTTATGTTTTCTAAATCTCATTCCAAATTGTCTATATAAGAATTTTCCCTTCAGAACACTATAGCACTACAGAATGACCCAGATAAAGTGAATGAATTCAGCAGTAGTAAGGATTATAATCCATTGTTTATAATCAAGTTTCTTTTTCAACAAAGTGTGAATATTAGCACCAGAATTAAGTAAAAAAAAAAAATTACCAAGCCTTGAATACCGTATTCTGTGTAGTTAAAGAATTTTACTAGGATTTAGTGTCTACAGACCTGACTGAACACTAGATGCTAGGAGAACAGTTTAGGGTTAGACTTTTTGCTTTCAGGTACATATAACAGTAATCTTAGCTACCATTCAATGAATTATATACTCTGTGCCAGAATTATGCTAAGGAGTTTTCAGATCACTCATTTAAATCTCAATCCTCAATCGTATCAGATAGGTATTTTTACTGCAGTTTTACATATGAAAAAAACAGTGCTCTCAGAGATAAGTCATTTGTCCAGAGTGACACAGTTAGCAAGTGATAGAACTGAGCTTCTCTGTCTCCAAGTCCATACTTTGTAAAACTGCTTTGATTTATGATGAGCAGTCATCACGATAAATTCTCCGGGTCCAGGGAATGGGGGTGTGAATAAGGTGGAGATTGAAACATAAAAACAACTTTGAAGTCACTGAGTAGTCAATTCCTGGTTGCTCACTCAGTAGCTATCCCTCAGAAAATTCAAAACTAAATAACATATCTCCCTGACAACCATCCGTGTGTTATTTCCTCCTGGATTTGCTGATACATGCCCTGGAGAAAAAGCATTGTTTTTTTTCTAAGACTAGATAAATACAAATATATGCACGATGGTTAATCCACCATCAACACACACACACACACACACACACACACACACACACATTTGAACAAACAATGCAAACATACCTCATTTTTTTTTCATAGAAGTTGTCTCTCTACCCCATCTCCCACGTATACACTGATCATCTATTTTTGAAACAGGATGTGTGCGTGGTGTTGGATAAATGATTGTTCAGGGGACACAGCATCTTCCTGGAGAGCTATCATCTGAAAACATCAGCAAGGGACTCTGCAGGTCTGTGTAAGAATGAGAAAATGAAAAAAAAATGAGAAAATGGGTATAGAAAATGGACTTTGTCTACTTTTTAAAGACACAGTAATAGTAATACTAGTAAATCTTATTGAAGGCCTACTATGTATCACGCACTGATCTAATATCTAAATATGGATTAAGCCATTTATTTCTCATAACAACTCCATGCAATGGGTTCTAGTACTATTGCCATTTTTATAAATGAGGAAACTGGGATGTAGAAACATAAAGACACATACTCAAGCTCACACAGTTCATGGTTAGTAACTGGCTCAGCAGAAATATGAACCCAAGTAGCCTGGCTCCACAGCTCTTCTCTCCTTACCCACTCAGCTCTACTATGTGTGTTTATGTTTGTGTGTGTCTTCTTCATTTATAAATAAAAGATGAGCCAAAGTGTGGGCTAGCCGAGTGCAAAGGAACATATCACTGGGATATCACCTGTCCTCTTGCCCTGATCTGCTGTTACTCAAACACTTCAATGTATGCCAGCACACATTTACACTGCACTGCCTGTTGTGGCCCTCCTATGCAGACTGTTGAGAAAACACATCCCCGTTGCCTTTGAAAGCTCTGTGAAAAAAACAGCCAATTCTTTTTAAAAAACATAGCAGGAACAGTCAATAACAGCCCCATGATGATAAAATGGCTAAATATTGCCAGAATTTATGAGAAAAAATGCTTAAAAATTCAATTGAAGTTAAAAAACACTGGTCTTATGATACGTTTAGAGATCCACAGGCTATCAGGTATTGATATTATTGGTTGCTCATGTAAAGAACAAAATCATATTTATTTATAAAACAAAGAGGCTAAAGAGGAAATACATAAAAAATTACACACATTAAAATATTAGAGTATATTTAAAGGAAAAAGAAATGGGCTTTAAATAACCTGCTTTTGTTCTAGTGTTTCAACAGATAAAATATAGGTTTTTGACCTGAAAATTGGTATATGTGGTCTAACAAGTCCTAAATAGCAAGAAAATATCTACTTGAATTTAACCTCTTGCAAAGTTTAAGCAATATAAAAAAATTTAAGCAGTGTAGTCTGCTTCTTCTTATGAAGAAGAATTGGCTGTTTTTTCACAGAGCTTTCAAAGGCAACGGGGATGTAGTCATGGTGACTTTGTGGCTGAGAAACTTATGAAGCAGAGTTTGAGGGGTATGACAATTCATCTAGATTTATGGTTTTGCTGTAATAAGGCTTGTGAAAGTACCCTCCACTATAATGACAATGAAGATGATGATAAACCCATCACAGAAGGAAGATGGAATGTAAGATTTAGATGGGTTAATAGGTTCTAAGAATTTAATGTCCTAACTGCCTATATTACCACAAGTGTGCTAATATCCTTATTTTTCACATAAGGGAATCGAGGCTCTAAATATGTGTAAGATCCTGCTGTAACCAAGGAGAAGCTTCAGGTTTTTGGCAAAAAGGAACTTAATCTGTCCCAGATTACAACCAGGTACCACTGGTAGTTATGTGCAAAGATTGACATCAGGGCCATCCATCATAATCCTATATTGGATTAGATCATTTTCTCAAATGCTTTCTAAGTTCCTGTATTCTTAGTTCCTATCAAAACTGTAATTAATCACACAATATATTTTTTAAAGATTTCATTCATTCATTCATTCATTCATTCATTCATGAGAGAACACACAGAGAGACAGAGGCAGAAACACAGGCAGAGGGAGAAGCAGGCTCCCTTCAGGGAGCCTGATGTGGGTTTCAGTCCCAGGATCCTGGGATCACAACATGAGTCAAAGGCAGACGCTTAACCACTGAGCCACCCAGGCATCCCTAATCACATAATATTTTAATAACTTCCCCCACTAGATTAGCCTATCATCTCTATACAGGTGGAACTTTTTCTGCCCCACTTATTTCTGCAGCTCTAGTACTCAGTACAGTTCTCAGCACATAGTTAAACCTCAATAAATATTTGCTGAATAAATGAATGGGAGCAGAGATGGGGTCCCAACTGGAAGTCAAAGGAGAAGGAATTATGTAGACATTGTCCAGTCATTTTTGCTTTAAAAAATAGAATTTGTCAGGTCCCCACCAACTGCCTCCATCATAATCACCACTCATCCAAGTGGCTGCAACTCCTGGGTTCCTATCTCATTAAATGACACCACTATCAAATCAGTCACAATAGTCGAACTGTGGAAGGAGTCTCAGTATCCATCGAAAGATGAATGGATAAAGAAGATGTGGTCTGTTTATACAATGGAATATTCCTCAGCCATTAGAAATGACAAATACTCACCATTTGCTTCAACGTGGATGGAACTGGAGGGTATTATGCTGAGTGAAATAAGTCAATCGGAGAAGGATAAACATTATATGTTTTCATTCATTTAGGGAATATAAATAATAGTGAAAGGGAATAGAGGGGAAGGGAGAAGAAATGGGTAGGAAATATCAGAAAGGGAGACAGAACATGGAAGACTCCTAACTCTGGGAAACGAACTAGGGGTAGTGGAAGCGGAGGAGGGCGGGGGGTGGGGGTGACTGGGGTGGCGGGCACTGAGGGGGGCACTTGATGGGATGAGCACTGGGTGTTATTCTATATGTTGGCAAATTGAACACCAATAAAAAATAAATTTATTAAAAAAATAAAATAAAATAAAAATTTTAATACATTAAAAAAACCAGTCACTTGGATTGGTAACCTTGAAAACCTACTTGACTTTTCCTTTAAATCTCTTCTTTAATTTCTTGGTTAACCCATTCATTCTGTAGTAGGATGTGCTTTAACCTCCATGCATTTGAGGTCTTTCCAAATTTTTTCTTGTGGTTAACTACAAGTTTCATAGTGTTGTGGTCTGAAAATATGCATAGTATGATCTCAGTCTTTTTGTACATGTTGAGGGCTGATTTGTGACCCAGTATGTGATCTATTCTGGAGAATGTTCCATGTGCATTCGAAAAGAATGTGTATTCTGCTGCTTTAGGATGAAATGTTATGAATATATATGCCAAGCCCATCTGGTCCAGTGTGTCATTCAAAGCCCTTATTTCCTTGTTGATATTCTGCTTAGATAATATGTCCATTGCTAGAAGTGTGGTGTTCAAATTCCCTACTATTATTGTATTATTATCAGTGAGTTGGATAATAACATTTATTATTAATTGATTTATATATTTGGGTGCTCCCTGGTTGGGGGCATAAATATTTACAATTGCTATATCTTCTTGTTGGCTAGACCCCTTTATTATGATGTAGTGTCCTTCTTCATCTCTTCTTACAGGCTTTGTTTTAAAATCTAGTTTGTCTGATATAAGTATGGCTACTCCAGCTTTCTTTTGACATCCATTAGCATGATAGATGGTTCTCCATCCCCTCACTTTCAATTTGCATGTGTCTTTAGGTCTAAAATGAGTTTATTGTAGGCAGCATATAGATGGATCTTGTTTTCTTATTAATTTTGATCCCCTATGTCTTTTGATTGGAGCACTCAGTCCATTTATATTCAGAGTGATTATTGAAATATATGAATTTAGTGCCTATTGTGTTAGCTGTGGAGTTGGTATTTCTGGTGAGGTTCTCTGGTCCTTTTTAGTCTTTGTTGCTTTTAGCTTTTTTTTTTTTTTTTTTTTTCTCTCCTCAGAGCCCCAGTTAGAATTTCTTGCAGGGCTGATTTAGTGGTCACAAATTCTTTTACTTTTTGTTTGTCTGGAGGAACTCTTTATCTCTCCTATTCTGAACAGGTATGCTGGATAAAGAAATTCTTGGCTGCATATTTTTCCCATTCAGCATGTCGAATACTTCCTGCCACTTTCTTCTGGCCTGCCAACTTTCTGAGGATAAATCTGCTGCAAATCTGATCTGTCTTCCCTTGCAAGTTAAGGGTTTTTTCCCCTTGCTGCTTTCAGGATTCTTTCCTTGTCTGTGTATTTTATGAAATTAACTATGATATGCCCTGGTGATGGTCACCTTTTGTTGAATTTAATGGGAGTTCTTTGTTCTTTCTTGGATTTTGATGTCTGTGTCCTTCCCCAGATTAGGAAAGTTTTCTTCTATAATTCGTTTACATAAACCTACTGCCCCTCTTTTTACTCTCTTATCTTCTGGGACTCCTGTGATATGACTGTCATTATATTTTGATAAGTCACTGAGCTCCCTAAGACTATGTTTATGATCCACTACCCTTCTTTCCCTCTTCTTTTCATCTTCATTATTTTCCATAATTTTATCTTCTCTATCACTGATTTGCTCTTTCTTTTGTCCATTGTTATGGACATTGTTATTGTTATTGTTACAATAACATTGCATTGTTATTGTTATGGCCTCCATTTGGGTTTGCATCTCAGCTATAACATTTTTAATTTCAGACTGACTAGACTTTAGTTCTTTTATATCTGCAGTAAAGGATTCTCTAGTGTCTTCTGTGTTTTTTTTCAAGACCTGTTAGTATCCTTGTATTCATCGTTTTATTTTTTCTATTTATGTATATTTATTTATTTTTGTTTTATTAAGTATTTAATTTTATTTCTTTTAATTTTTATTTTTTAAAAATTTTTGCATATTTTTTATTGGGGTTCGATTTGCCAACATATAGTATAACACCCAGTGCTCATCCTGTCAAGTGCCCCCTCAGTGCCCATCACCCAGTCACTCCATTGCCCCACCCACCTCCCCTTCCACTACCCCTTGTTTGTTTCCCAGAGTTAAGAGTCTCTCATGTTTTGTCACCTGCTCTGATTTTTCGCACTTATTTTCTCTCCTTTCTCCTTTAATCCCTTTCACTATATTTTATATTCCCCATATGAGTGAAACCATATAATGATTGTCCTTCTCCAATTGATTTACTTCACTCAGCATAATACCCTCCAGTACCATCCACATCGAGGCAAATGGTGGGTATTCATAGTTTCTAATGACTGAGCAATATTCCATTGTATATCTAGACCACATCTTTACCCATTCATCTTTCCATGGACACAGAGGCTCCTTCCACAGTTTGCCTATTGTGGACATTGCTATAAATATTGGGGTGCAGGCATCCTGGTGTTTCACTGCATATATAACTTTGGGGTAAATCCCCATCAGTGCAATTGCTGGGTCATAGGGTAGCTTTATTTTTAACTCTGAGGAACTTCCACAGTTTTCCAGAGTGGCTGCACCAGTTCACATTCCCACCAAGAGTGCAAGAGAGTTCCTCTTTTTCCACATCCTTTCCAAAATTTGTTGTTTCCTGTCTTGTTAATTTTCCCCATTCTCACTGGTGTGAGGTGGTATCTTATTGTGGTTTTGATTTGTATTTCCCTGATGGCAAGTGATGTAGAGCATTTTCTCATGTGCTTGTTGGCCATGTCTATGTCTTCTTCTGTGAGATTTCTGTTCTTTTGCCCATTTCATGATTGGATTGTTTGTTTGTTTGCTGTGGAGTTTAATAAGTTCTTTATAGATCTTGGATACTAGCTCTTTACCTGATAGGTCATTTGCAAATATCTTCTCCCATTCTGTAGGTTGTCTTTTAGGGATGTTGATTGTTTCTTTTGCTATGCAGAAGTTTTTTTTATCTTGATGAAGCCCCAATAATTCATTTTTGCTTTTGTTTCCGTTGCCTTCATAGATGTATCTTGCAAGAAGTTGCTGTGGCCAAGTCCAAAAAGGGTGCTGCCTGTGTTCTCCTCTAGGATTCTTGTCTCACATTTAGATCTTTCGTCCATTTTGAGTTTCTCTTTGTGTATGGTGTAAGAGAGTGGTCTAGTTTCATTCTTCTGCATGTGGCTGTCCAATTTTCCCAGCACCATTTATTGAAAAGACTGTCCTTTTCCCAGTGGATAGTGTTTCCTGCTTTGTCGAATATTAGCTGACCATAGAGTTAAGGGCCCATTTCTGGGTTCTCTATTCTGCTCCATTGATCTATGTGTCTGTTTTTGTGCCAGTACCACACTGTCTTGATGATCACAACTTCGTGGTACAACTTGAAATCCAGCATTGTGAAGCCTCCGGCTCTGGTTTTCTTTTTCGTATTCATTGTTTTAAATTCTAGTTCAGACTTCTTATATCTGTATTGATTAAATCCCTGTTGTGAGTTATTTATTTATTTATTTATTTATTTATTTATTTATTTATTCATGATAGACATAGAGAGAGGCAGAGACACAGGAGGAGAGAGTAGCAGGCTCCATGCAGGGAGCCTGACATGGGATTCGATCCCGGGACTCCAGGATCACGCCCTGGGCCGAAGGCAGGCACTAAACTGCTGAGCCACCCAGGGATCCCCTTGTTATGAGTTCTCTTTCCTGTTTTTTCTTTTGAGGTGATTTTCTCCATCTTGTTACTTTGTTCAGGAAAGAAAAGAACACACACACACACACACACACACCAAAACAAGAAACATAGAAAAACAAAAAACAAAGAAACAAAAACACCTAGATCTTGGATGTGTTTTGGTTTGCTTGTTTTTAGATCTGCTTGAATTTAGATCTCACAATAAGAAAAAGGAAATAAAATAAGAAAAAATTAAAATAAACAAAAATTTTAAAATATATAAATATATATAAATTAAAAGAAAAACAAATGAAAAAATAATAAAGAATAAAGGTAAAAAAAGGAAGCTAGATCATGTTTCCCCTAGAGCAAAAGCTTTATAGCACTATATGATAAGTAAACATGGTGTGAGCAAGTTGTTTGTGCTGGTATCTGGGGGAGAGAGCCTTCTCCTCTCAGGTTGACTTGTTTCAGTGGAATTGAGCCTCTAAGAAGCAGGGGGACAGGGCTTGATGTAAGCAGCCCCAGCCTCCACTAGGTGGGACTGTTTTGCTCTCTGAAGGCTCTCAACGCTGATGGGTGGGATGAGTATGGTCCTGCTGTCTCTACCCCAGAGGTTGAAAGTTGACACCCCCACTCTTCAGTGAACCCTCACGAGCATTCAGTACCCTTCTTGTGTCCTCAGGTTCCATCTGACCCGTGTGTTCACCCTACCTGTGTCGGAGCTTTTTTTTTTTTTATCTTAAGCATGCCACTGAATTTCAAAACTTCAAATTTTAGGGACTCCTGAAGCATGGACCTGTGCTGTTTCTCCAGGAGAGGGTCTCACCTCGCTTTTGTTATTTGCTGGCCAGTCCCAGGAAAGTGGTCACACGACCACATAACAGTTTGAAGTTTATGGCAAAGCAGAGCAGAAAGCAGGCACGAAGACCCTCTGCTCTCAGCTGGCTTCCCTGCATCTATACCTGGGAACAGTGCAGCATGTTGGTGCCACCTCGTTTTCTTGCCCACCCAGGATAGCCTCAGACCACAGTGTCACACCTAGGATTCCACCCCACTTCACCCCCTGAGCACCTTTAAGCCAGGCACGTTCTCCATGGTAGCAGAGTTCTAAAAGTTCCAATTTTGCACTCCACCATTTATAATACTTTCTGGTAGCCTTCATGAGTTGGATCCCTCCCTGCTACCTTACCCACAGCTATATTTCCCCCAAGTCAACTCTCTGTACCTCTTACTTTCTAAAAGGTGGTCACTTTTCTACTTGTAGACTTGCAGGTTTTGTTCTCTAGGATCTCCCATTGATTTCTTGAGTGTTCAGAATGATTTGATAGCTATCTAGCTGAGTTGGAAGGATGAGACAAGCTTATGGTTCCCCTACTCCTCTGATATCTTAACTCCTCCCTCCTTTAAATTTCATAATGTATCATTTGCCAAGTCATGTCAGATCTACCCATCCTTCAATCTCAAACTCCAATACCATCTTGTCTATGAAGCTTTCTTTATATATGAATGCAGGAAAAAAATTTTTAGACTTCAATTCCTATGATCTATATATGGTACCTCTTCCACAACATGGATTATTTTGTACCTTATATTACAATTTTTATACGTGTGTGAAAGGGTATCTGTCTATGTATCCAATCTATCTATGTATCTATGCATCGATTTAACTAACCAAAAGCACCCTCTGCAGAAAAAAAATATCTTTGAAGTCAGGAAAAATATGTAATTTATCATTTAAACCCCCCACTGCAACTAACAGAATGATTAGCACATAATTAGTTGATAAATAAATATTTGTTGAATAATGTGACTTGTTAAATTACTCAACAAATATTAGTGCTATTCCCAGCATGAATTGTCTTTAACATCCAGATAGAAGGCTGTCAGTTAATTAATATTTTTCATTAAAGAGACACATTTTTTTCCCCACCAGCAGTATGGTCACATTAGAGACCCAGAAAAATGAGTGGATGCTTGAGTCAACTAGAGTAATGTTTATGTAACCCAGGCCTTAAGTTCCCAGTACACCCTTAGGTTGATATCCTCAGAAAAATACCACCAATGACTGTCTTCTCAGCACATATAGACACATTTAGATGAGACTGAGGGCCTATGAAGACATGGTACATTCTTGACATTCCCTAAAGATAGGAAGAACTTGCCAGATGCAAGAGTTGGCCTGTTTTAGTGTGTATGTGATCCATTACTATCATTTACAGAATTCTTCAATAATGAACCTTTTTATAGAAAAAAATCCAATTAGGTTGTGTAATGGTTGTTATTTTTTTATTTTTTTAAACCCTTTATTTTTTATTTTTTTAATAATAAATTTATTTTTTATTGGTGTTCTATTTACCAACATACAGAATAACACCCAGTGCTCATCCCGTCAAGTGCCCCCCTCAGTGCCCGTCACCCATTCACCCCCACCCTCCGCCCTCCTCCCCTTCCATCACCCCTAGTTAGTTTCCCAGAGTTAGGAGTCTTTATGTTCTGTCTCCCTTTCTGATATTTCCCACACATTTCTGTTATTTTGTTTAAATGTACATCATTTGTGATGAGCACTGGATGTTGTATTGGAAGTGTTGAATCACTATATTATACACCTGAAACTGATATTACACTGTATGTTAGCTAATAGGAATTTACATAAAACTTAAAAAAATAAATAATAACTAGAAATAAAGGTACATCACATTGAACACCATTAGAGATTGCTAGGGTACCAACTCCTTATTCTGAAATTTGGCAATTAGAAGTAAAGAACTAAATATGTATCCTGCCTTTCCTGTATGAACTTTATTAGAATAACTAAAATCATCCATATTGATGAAGATAAGCTATCACTTACAGAACAATTCTAACTACTAAATATAGAAGAAACAATAAAATTAGAAAATAGTCATTTTGTAAACCTAAGTGAGACAATTGATTCAGACAACAATGTTAAAACTGTTATACAGCAACTTCATGGGGAAATTAACAACTAAGAAATCAGGCTATCAATATAAATATATATGTGGGAGGCACTAAGAGGTAAACATTTATTTCTGGAAGTCCTTTTAGAATTATGTTAGCAATTTAATAAGCATACATTTATCCCCCATGCACCAAATAGTTCCCCAAGGCCAAATTAGAACAGTGAAATATGAGGTTAACATAATTTCTCTTTCAATGTGTCTTTGGGTTTATTGCTTGTGGATGTCTGTAAAAGAGACAAAAGTAGTTAGAAAGTCTGGGTCAGCAAGAGAAGAGTGAGAACATTGGAGGGTGGAGATAGTAAAAAATTAAATAACCAAGAAAGAAGAAAAGAGAATCATATATTGAAGAGTTAAGGAAGGTGGAGAGGACAGATTATTAAGATAGTTAAAGGCCAATCTCCAAGGTTCACTAACTCATTAATGTATTCATTCATCAAATACTAAATCACTTCCTATATTCAGGGCAATATATGTGCTCAGCAATGCCTCCTTCTTGTAAGAAAGATCAAACGCCTATGCAATTAGGATACAATGAAGAATATGAGAAACTCATGAGAAGCTTGGGATATTTCTCTGGGTATACAAAGAAGGGATAGATTGCAAAAGCTGCAGTGGATCAATCAAAGTTTTAGGAAAGATGTGGCATTGGAATTGAACCCTAAAGACAGTTGAGATTGGGACCTTGGAGATACTGAAAAAAATATGGGAGAGATTTCTAAGTAGAGGATACAGGAAAACCATTGGCATAGAAGTATACAGGGAACTGCATACTTAGAAAAGAAGGTGACTAAAAACTTACACTGGAAGGTTAAACTGAAAAAGTGCATTGGGGAGAAATGTAGGAATTTTCAAATACAAAAGACTTTGACTCTTAATCAAGAGCCAAGAGCAATTAGTCACTGTTCCTGAAAGAGGACCTGGGTTGAGATGAAAGAAGATAAAGGATAAAACTATTTGCATTAGTTTTCTATTACTGCAAAATAAATTAACACAAACAGCAGCTTAATGTAACAAATTTATTATCTCACAGTTTCTCTGGATCAGGAATCTGAAGATGGAATAGTTGGGTCCTCTGCTCAGTCTCCCTAAGGCTGAAATCAAGGTGTGGACTATAGACCTTGAAATAATAGACTATACTCTATTTGAGGCTTGGAATTCTCTTCCAAATTCATTCATGTTTTGGCAGAATTTAGTGGTTGCATGATTGAAGTTTCCTTTTTTCTTGCTGACAGTCAATCAGGAGCCACTTAGAGCTCTTAGAATCCATGTTCATTCTTTGTCTCTACCTTCAAGCTTGCAATACAGTTTTCTTTCATGTTGAATCTACCTGTTCAATCTCTGACTTCCACCATCTCTGACATCTAGACTAAGATTTAAAGTATCACTTGATTAGCCTGAGGTCCACACTAATATTTTCTTAATATTAAGGTCAATTGACTAGGGGCTTTAATTACAACTCCAAAATCCCTTCATAACAACACCTAAGTTGGTATTTAATTCAATAAATGTAAGTGTATATATATCAAGGGCCAGGAATCTTGGGAGGCCACCTAAGCATTCTGCGTACCACAATACCCAGACCAAGCCATCTATTTTTGCTTATTTTTAACCTGTTAAATAGATCATTCCAGCTTATGTACACAAACACACACACACACACACACACACACACACACACACCTTAAAAGTATTCATTATAATTGCAAGTACTTCTGATATATAGATGTACCAATAGTAAAAAATGCATGGCATCATTCAGGTTACAGTTTCTATCAGATTTAAATTAGGTATAAACTATATTTTGAACATCTAGAATGAAGTTATTCATAATGCTAGCTAATTTCAGATTAATCAAGGTATGTTCAGCAACACCTTATTGGAAAAACTGAATGTATGACATGCTCAATGTGTAATAGAACTTGATATGTATTGGTTTCAGAATAAAATACTGTCCAATACAAAGACAGCCAAATTCTATGAGGTCATTCTTAGGCTTGCTAGGGTTGCAAAAAATGGGATATGCCTCAATAATAAGTATAAAGTAGTATCATAAATGGGCAATTGCATAAAGGGAGTAACCACATACATTGGCAAATTTGTTTCTTTTGAAGCAATAAACCACTTTCCATTCTGCATATTTATGGTGTCATTTGGATTCATAATTATGATCTTAATGATATTCAGTCATTTTTTATAAAATCTGTTGGTCTGTGATATTCATTTTTCTGAGGGAAAAACTAAATCAGAAAAAAATATAGAGAGATGTGAATCTAATCTCCATACACACATGAGTAGAGAATGAGTGGCAATTTGTATTTTTAGGTCATACTCTGTTGTTGCTTAGACAATTTCTTATCATTGCTCATTCCTGAATCATTAATGATTTGAGACACACATTTCAGTTGGAACACTTACTTTTATGTGTGGTACCTTCAGAACATCACTTGCCTCATGACCAGCAAAATAGACAATGCACATGAAACCAACAGTCTCAGGTAGTCCCTCTAATATGGTCCTCTGATCATTGGTGTCACTGTATTTCTAGCAAAGATTAATCACTGCAATCTCACCAATCAGATAACTTTACATCAGCCATGAGCATCAACAATCAGATAAATGGGACAATATTACACAGATTTTATATGTGAACACAGCTTGTATATTATTAGTTAAATTTCAATATCAATTTTTAAAAAAATCACTGGTACCTGGGCTAACATACATCCTTGTTTTGTGGATAAGTTGCCAACATTGTGATATTATTATTTAATACTTACAAAAATATTTTTCTAATTATACCTTAAACAGAGAAAAGAAATGGTCTTCACCCAGGATTCAAATGTTTTCTTTTAAGCATTGATATTGGAATATTGCCCTTAATGATGAACACATTGGGCTTTTTCAACTCTTAAAACAATAGACTTTGAAATAATAATAATGAGAGTATAGATGTTGTAGGAAAACCAAAACACAAGAAACAGAAATTAGAAAAAATAATGGAACAGGAAGTATGAAATAGAACTTTGGGTTTAGGTCACCTAGTTTATTATTCAAGAAAAGATACAACTATGGACAAGTCACTTAACTCAAGCCTCAAGTGAATTTCTATCCTGCCTAGTTGTTAGAATAGTGAGCTTGGAATGAAAAGTTTTGTGATAGCTATCCATAAGCATTTTAGGGCTTCACTTATGTATTGTATCATTGCTGAAACACATGGATCAAAGCTGGTTTTTAAAATTCAAAATGATGATTGGCTGATTCAAAGCTTAATCAAAATGAATATGATGTTCTAAGCCAAATTCCAATTGTGGAGTACTGGCAGATTGGAAATCAGAATGGAGGAGGTAGGGAGACACAGTCAAGGAAACACATTTGGCATAGTTGATCATCATTTCCTGGATAATAAATATAGCCATTATACGACCAAATACAAGACAACATTTTAAATCAGATTTTTGTTGATTTATAAATTTGTTTTGTTACATCAATAATCTTCACATTCTTATTCACATTTTTACTCATTAATTTATGAAAAAATGTCAAAATCCAAATTAGGATTTACAAATTTATTGTTGGTTTAGTAACTTTAGAATGCCAGTGACAGTTGGTAAGTAATAATATTGTAGTAGAAGTACCAACATTACAAAAGTACTCCACATATCTCCAAATTTTGGATCCCTCAGTGTTAAACTGAGATCTCAACATTTTGATGAAGGGAAAAGCCTTTAGAAGATGTGTAAGCTAGAATTTAGTTCTATAATAGATAAACTAGAGTTTACATGTTGTATTAGTATATTGAATTCAGATATGTCTGTTCCAATTCTGAAATTTCTAGACAAATTTTAGGAAAAAAATGGTTGTTGGTGCAAACTGCAGAGTCTGTTAGGTATTTAGTTCAAACTAGATTATTTTATCATACAAAAGCAAAGTTCATGTCTATTTATTATGACCTCCACCATTTGCACTGAAAAGTTGTGCAAAGCTATTTCACAAAGTGCAAAATAAATACACAATCCTAAATTTTATTATGATGATAGAGCACATTGAAACATTAGGCAAGAAGACAGAATGAAGATGAAATAAATATTATTTAACAAGTCCTGTGTAAAGAAGCAGTCTAGAAGTGTTTGTGAATTATGAGATTATATTTAAAATATTTTCATCATATATTAAAAGGAGGAACATTTCAAATGTATGTTTAATAACATCTATAAAAAGTAAAAGTAGAAAGGGAGACAGAACATAAGACTCCTAACTCTGGGAAATGAACTAGGGGTGGTGGAAGGGGAGGAGGCCGGGGGGTGGGGGTGAATGGGTGACGGGCACTGAGGGGGGGCACTTGACGGGATGAGCACTGGGTGTTATTCTGTATGTTGGCAAATTGAACACCAATAAAAAATAAATTTATTATTAAAAAAAAGGTAAAAGCAAATGACTCAAACTATTTTTTTCTCATTATCCTCATATCCTGTTTATTATTATTATCTCAATTTTTAAAATATTTTAAATGTGTATTGTCAATGAAATGCTGTCCAATAAGCTCTAAATCACTATTTTATTATTGCTACCTATGTGAAGAACTCCTGTCAACAGCCGTGGAAAATCCTACTGTACCATTGACAGGGTCTGAGAAAGGGATGAACACAATTTATTTCTAAATTTGGTAATTGTGCCAATAATTGATTATAAATGGTTTTAATAGTCAGCCCCTATATCACTACTATGTTTCCTAGTTCATTTTTATAGTTTTCTTTTAAATTTGTAGAGTTCTGTATTATTCCCCGTGTGCTCCCCTGTGTTTTAGTCTGTCTCTCACCTTCTCTGTGACTGTAACGCCCTCCCCACCATAGTGGCTGTAGAGATTTGTTTCTCTCTCAAACCACAGGTCTGCACTTCCTACCTTCTTCAGTGTAGCCTCTTCTCTACCTTTAGCTTTGGAGTTTGTTCTGTCGGTCTTCAGGTCAATTTCCGGGGGTATTTAGGAAGATATGATAGTTATCTAGTTGTATTCATAGGAGGATACAAGTTAGGTTCCTCCTACTGTGCCACCATCTTCCAACCTTCATTTTTATGGCCTTCCAAACTGAAAAATCTAACAACTATGTTCTTCAGGGAATTTTGTATTTTACAAAGCAGTGAGCTCTTTATCATTGATAACATTTGAGTAGAATATATTATATATGTTTATTTTATAGAATTTACATAAATTATATGAATTATATATACATGTATATATATGTATAGGCATGTATATAAGTTGTGTATATATGTGTATATATGTACACACTCTAATCTATACCCAGATGTCCTAAAAACTTCCTGCCTATAAACATGGAAAGTAAAAGAGCAATTGTTTTACAACAGAATCTTACCCTCAGTGGCCATAAATGATTAATCCAGGGAGAGTAACTGACCTAAGATGAGCCCTTTATGTGATTTTTGGACTCAGAAACCAGAGAATCAAGTCAATGTCTCTTGGGCACATTTCTATAAAACTTAGGAACTGTAAAAAAAAAAAAAAAAAAACTTAGGAACTGTAAAAAGTCAAGTATGGTGCTCTGTGGAGAAAGAATGGAGCTAACATAGAGTGAAAATCAGACAAAGTTATTGAACCCTGGGGATATTTGAAACTATTTTGTCCTTAGACCCAGTTATAGTGCTGCTTTTGACTCCCATGAAATTCTCCACTATCTTTACAATAAATTGCCCTATTTTATTATGCCAGTTTTGGTTGGATGTCTTTACTTGCAACCAAATGGTTAAAAACTTGCAGGGATAATATAGAAAGCCATCTAACTTTAGAGGAAAAGCTGAAGTTGATGAGTCCTAAAATTAGATGAAATTCTAAAAATTCAATGACTATGACTATGAACCTGCTTATGATATCTTTTTGGCAGTAGAGTTCTTTACTGCTTATTTTTATTTATCATAAAATGATACTATTTGTCATAAATGAAAAGGATTAAGGAAAAAACTGTCCATAGTCAGTACAGGTTTAAAAGCAGACATGAGCCATGGTAAGCTAAGGGGTGTCAAAGAGGATAGGATGGAGGAGGTGCATACTAAAGCGACATGGACTTAACAGTGTGCAAGATTAGCAATCAAGATCAAAATTCAATTTGTGAAGGCAAATTACTCCGATTCTGAAAGAAAAAAGAAAACATGAATCAGGACTCCACATACCAGGCTAAATTGAGAACACTGGGTAAGATAAGATCTGAAGAATATTTGAAAGACCAGAAAAAGGACATATGCTGAGCAGAGGACCTCACAAAAGGCATGGTTAAGATTTATGGACAATGGCCCAAACATGCAAAGACTTGAAAAAAACAAATGAGAAAGAGATGATGAACCCCAAGTCTAGAGACTAATCTATAATAGGGAGATGGTTTCACAATAAAGAGTAAAAGGACTGAGGAGCACCATCAGTTTGGTAAGATTATTTGCCCAATCACTGGCTGCTTCTACTCTACAGACATCTAGCACATCTTCCTCTGGACTGAAATTTGAATGAAAATGCTCTCAGCCTCGTCTAGCCAATTAAGCTCCACTGACTGAAAGAGCAATCTTTTCAATCTTGTCCTTTTGGAGTATTTTCCTAACTTTTAAAATAAAAGAGAGCCTAGCTAGGCTTAACTACAGCCCTACTATATTAGATTTGCCCTTCTATATATTTTATTTTATATATTTCTTATATAAATATATATTTTATGTGTTATTTATATATTTTATATATCTCTCTATATTTTATTTCTTATTATTCATAATTTCTCCTTCAAATTTTATTTTTCTTGTAGTTTTTTTTAAAATGGAGATCCAACATGCACAGTGTTAAAAAGACAGTCCTTAAAACAATTAGGATCTGTTCTTCCAATTTAGTTTCTAGCTCTCTAGAAGCCCTTTAAGCCTCTGTAACTATTCTTCTACTTGAGAATAAAGAAAACCTAAGACCAAGTGGTTAAATAACAGATAGAAGGTAGTCAGAATCACAACAAAAAATGCTGGTCACATTAAGCCAATAGAGTTACAGGCCAGTATTACTCTTCTTGCCTCTAAGGAGGATTAGAGTAGGATTCCTTTAGGTCTGTCTTTTTGTTTTAAAGATTAGTCAGTATCTCTCAGTTTTCCAGTCACTTTCTATTAAGTAGTAATGTAATTGTGGATTGGATGTTACACCCAAGGAAGAATTTCCCAATGAAATGCCAAGGATTGGGGAATAAGGTCAGAGGCTTAAATAGAAGAATTGGGTTTAACATTAGCATTTCCATTTTCCTATAATGACTTATAGAATGTCCCTACTATATATTATTGTCTGGCATACACTTGGATTAGAAGATTGCACAAAATAAAAAATGTGATCATTTCAAAAATGTGACCTTTCTCTTTTAAAAGATAAAATGGCAATATACTGAAATGTGTAGAAAGCACGCAGAAATAAATACCCAAAGTAAACCAAGTTGTTAATTTTGCCATTGTTTTTCAAAGTTTTCAGAGTGAAAGACATTTGAGAATTCATTTGCTCTGCAATCTCTCTCTTTAGGCATGAACACTTCTGACATATCACTGGAAAAAAAATCAATCACAGGAAACAGAGTGAGTTCTAAAAATTTTCTAATGTATGTACTTTAGTTTTCACAAATACTTAAATTTGAAGCAAGCCCTTTTGCTTACATTGGATATAATCAACTTTCGTTTAATTAATGTAATGGAATATATAATAAAACAATTTATTTTCATATCTAAAAACGCCAAAGGACCAAATATGTTGATCTTGTTTTATACGCAATTTATTGAGATGATATTTCTGTTCTTTATTATGGTTTATAAAAAGAAAATAACCCAAAGCGAGAATTTACAGTAATGATGACAATTCAAACAAAAACGAAAATACTACTATGAATAGGCAGTAACACCTCAGAGAGAAGAGCACTAGATATTTATCTTTAGCTGTATTACCATGTCGCTATTTTCATCTTAATGACAATTAATACTATTCCTTAGGGAGGTAGGAGATTTTTAGAATGGAGATTTAATGGAAGGAGACTGTAGGCAGGAAAGTAAGACAGTATGGCTTAAAGGTTAAAAATGTGATTCTGGTTAGGTTTATTCCTAGGCATCTTATGGTTTTGGGTGCCATTGTAAATGGGATTGACTCCTTAATTTCTCTTTCTTCAGTCTCATTGTTAGTGTATAGAAATGCCACTGATTTCTGGGCATTGATTTTGTATCCTGCCACACTGCCGAATTGCTGTATGAGCTCTAGCAATCTTGGGGTGGATTCTTTTGGGTTTTCTATGTACAGTGTCATGTCATCTGCAAAGAGGGAGAGTTTGAATTCTTCTTTGCCAATTTGAATGCCTTTATTTCTTTTAGTTGTCTGATTGTTGAGGCTAGGACTTCCAGTACTATGTTGAATAGCAGTGGTGAGAGTGCACATCCCTGTCATGTTCCTGATCTTAGGGGAAAGGCTCCCAGTGTTTCCCCATAGAGAATGATATTTGCTGTGGGCTTTTCGTAGATGGCTTTTAAGATGCTGAGGGATGTTTCCTCTATCCCTACACTCTAAAGAGTTTTGATCAGGAATGGATGCTATATTTTGTCAAATGCTTTCTCTGCATCTATTGAGAGGATCATACAGTTCTTGTTTTTTCTCTTGTTGATGTGATCTATCACATTGCTTTACGAGTGTTGAACCAACTTTGCTTCCCGGGGATAAATCCTACTTGGTCGTGGTGAATAATCTTCTTAATGTACTGTTGGATCCTATTGGTTAGTATTATCTTGGTGAGAGTTTTTGCATCCATGTTCATCAGGGATATTAGTCTATATTTCTCCTTTTTGGTGGGGTCTTTATCTGGTTTTGGGTAAAAAATCTATACCCTAAAAACTACAGAACACTTCTGAAAGAAACTGAGCAAGACATGAAGGGATGGAAAAACATTTCATGCTTATGGATTAGAAGAATAAATATTGTGAAAATGCCCGTGCTACCCAGGGCAATTTACACATTTAATGCAATCCCTATCAAAATACCATGGACTTTCTTTGCAGAGTTGGAACAAATAATCTTAGATTTGTATGGAATCAGAAAAGACCCTGAATAGCCAGGGGAATATGGAAAAAGAAAACCAGAGCCAGGGGCATCACAATGCCAGATTTCAAGCTGTATTACAAAGCCGTGATCATCAAAACAGTGTGGTACTGGCACAAAAACAAATACATAGATCAATGGAACAGAATAGAGAACCCAGAAATGGGCACTCAACTCTATGGCCAACTGACACTCAACAAAGCAGGAAAGACTATCCATTGGAAAAAGGACAGTCTCTTCAATAACTGGTGCTGGGAAAATTGGACATCCACATGCAGAAGAATGAAACTAGACCACTCTCTTGCACCATACACAAAGATACACTCAAAATGGATGAAAGATCTAAATGTGAGACAATAATCCATCAAAACCCTAGAGGAGAACACAGGCAACACCCTTTTTATACTTGGCCACAGCAACTCTGGCAAGATACATCTATGAAGACAAGGGAAACAAAAGC
Organism: Canis lupus dingo; assembly: GCF_003254725.2. Classification (NCBI taxonomy): domain Eukaryota; kingdom Metazoa; phylum Chordata; class Mammalia; order Carnivora; family Canidae; genus Canis; species Canis lupus. The sequence goes on along the minus strand of NC_064281.1, from coordinate 111,902,180 downwards.
AAAAATGAACTTAATCAAGATAAAAAGTTCTGGGGGCATCCTGGGTGGCTCAGCGGTCTAGCACTGCCTTCGGCCCAGGGCATGATACTGGGGACCTGGGATCAAGTCCCACATCAGGCTCTGCCTGGAGCCTGCTTCTCTCTCTGCCTCTGTCTGTGCCTCTCTTTCTCTCTGTGTGTGTTTCTCATGAATAAATAAATAAAAATATTTTTTAAAAAAGATAAAAATTTTCTGCACAGCAAAAGAAACAGTCAACAAAACTAGAAGACAACCTATGGAATGGGAGAAGATATTTGCAAACGACATATCAGATAAAGAGCTAGTATCCAAGATCTATAAAGAACTTATTAAACTCAACAGCAAAGAAACAAACAATCCAATCATGAAATGGGCAAAAGACATGAAGAGAAATTTCGCCAAAGAAGACATGCACATGGCCAATAAGAACATGAAAAAATGCTCCACATCACTTGCCATCAGGGAAATACAAATCAAAACCACAATGAGATACCACCTCACCCCAGTGAGAATGGCAAAAATTGACAAGACGGGAAACAACAAATATTGGAGAGGATGTGGAGAAAAGGGAACCATCTTGCATTGTTGGTGGGAATGCAAACTGGTACAGCCACTCTGGACAACTGTGTGGAGGTTCCTCAAAGAGTTAAAATTGGAGCTACTCTATGGCTCAGCAATTGCACTACTGGGTATTTACCCCAAAGATACTGATGGAGTGAAATCCCGGGACATCAGCACCCCAAATTTTATAGCAGCAATGTCAACAATAGCCAAACTGTGGAAGGAGCCACGATGTCCTTTGACAGATGAATGGATAAAGAAGATGTGATATATATATATATATATATATATATATATATATATATATATATTACTCAGCCATCAGAAAAGACGAATACCCACCATTTGCTTTGACGTAGATGGAACTGGACAGTATAATGCTGAGTGAAGTAAGTCAATCAGAAAAGAACAATCATCATATGGTTTCACTCATACGTAGAATATAAGAAATAGTAAAAGAGATTATAAGGGAAAGGAGGGGAACTGAATGGGAAAAAAATAGAGAGGGAGACAAACCATGAGAGACTCCTAGCTCTGGATAATAAACAAAAGGTAGTGGAAGAGGAGGTTGGTGGGAGTATGGGGTAACTGGGTGATGGTCATGGAGGAGGGCGGGCACTGAATTGGATGAGCACTGGGTGTTATACTATATGTTGGCAAATTGAATTTAAATTAAAAAATGTAAAAAATGCCAGATATTAAAAGAAAAAAATGTGATCCTGGAACCAGCCTGCCAAGACTCAAATAACTGTTTTACTTACTATGTGTGTGACTTTGAATAAGATACTTAATTTTCTGTACCTTAGTTTCACTTCTGTGATTGAAGAACACCAACTAGAGAAAAGGCAGTAGAGGTTGGACTGAAAATAAAACCAGACTATAATGGTTGTAGAAAAACCATGTTTCAAAAAATAGAAAAAGGGGGATCCCTGGGTGGCGCAGCGGTTTGGCGCCTGCCTTTGGCCCGGGGCACGATCCTGGAGACCCGGGATCGAGTCCCACGTCGGGCTCCCGGTGCATGGAGCCTGCTTCTCCCTCTGCCTGTGTCTCTGCCTCTCTCTTTCTCTCGTGACTATCATAAATAAATAAAGAAAAAATTTAAAAAAAATAGAAAAAGGGTAATAAGACCACAGAAGTGCTCCACATTTTGAAGTAGTATATAACAGAGAATAAGAAAAAAAACATAAGATATAGAATATAGATCCAGAACATCTAAATTCAGTACACAATTCTGAGAAAGAAAAATGGGAGAAAATTGGGAGACAAAAGGAATAAAGAGAAGCAACTATTATAAATAATAATAGAACAAAACTTCTCCAAACTGAAGATATGTGAAATGAAAAAGCCACATAGTGTGAACCAGGTGAATGAAAACATGCCACAAATCTTACCATAGTAGTGATAGTTTGGAATATGAAGGTCAAGAGAAAATCATAAGATCTTTTGGAGAGTAAAAAATAATTATCTACAAATAATAAAACTATTTTTAACTTTATACTTCTCATTGGTAACCTGGAAAGAACACAATGCAGAAAAGATTCAATTTTCTTGAAGAATTAAAACTGTAAAAAAAAGTTTATCTCTATGCAGCAAATCAATCATTCAAAACTTAGAGTAAAATAATGATATTTTCAGACATGCAATATTTTCAGTTTAACAACTCATAGGTCCTCCCTGAAATAAATGCTAGAGCAAGAAAAAAAAAAAAGATTAATCTGGAAAAAGGAAGTAGGAATGAAGAAGCAATGGTGGGCAAAGAAGTCAGAAACTAAAAGATCTGTATTACGTTTAAACAAGCATTGATTTTAAAATAATAATAAAAATCTAGAAATTATTTATCAATATGGGATGTAGCTGGGACAGGCAGAGAAATGAAAGAGTAAAGTATGTAAAGGTTCTTAGCATTGTAAGAGGGAGGAAATATTAATTAAATATTGATATTGGGAAAATATGTTAGGTGTGTGTATTAAAGTTTAAGGGGAACCACTCCAAGAATATAAACACACAGAGAGAAATTAAGACATTCCCAGATAAACAAAATCCAAAGAAGTTCATTAGCACTAGATTTGCCTTACGAGCAATGCTCTAGAGAGACCTACAGGGTGAAATGAAAGGACACTAGACAGTAACATGAAGCCATATGAAGAAACAAATATCTCAATAAAGGTAAATACACTGAGAATTATAAAATCTAGTATTATTGTGACAGTTGTTTGTACTTCCCTTTTTGTTTTCTACATAATTTAAGAGATTAATATGTTTTTAAAAATTATATGAGTGTTATAACTTTGGGATGTTAATTGTAATTCCCATTGAAACCACAAAAAAATTGCTATAGAGTATACACATAAAAGTAAATGAGAAAGAAATTTAAACACTTTACTAAAAAAAATCAAATAAGACAGCAGTGCAAGAAATGAGGGGCAAAAAAGCTAGAAGACATGTAGAAAACAAATGGAAAAATGAGAAAAATAAGAGCCATGTTATCAGTAACTACCTTAAATGTTATTTGGATTGAATTCTCCAATGAGAGGACAGAGGTTGGCAAAATGAATAGTAATACATGATCCAATTATATGCTGTCTACAACAGACTCATTTTATTTTATTTTTTAAAAGATTTTCTTTATTTATTTGAGAGAGACAGAGATAGTGAGAGAGAGCATGAGCGGGGAGGAGAGGGAGAAACAGACTCCTTGCTTGATCCCAGGGGCTCCATCCCAGGACCCTGGGATCATGACCTGAGCTCAATGTAGATGCTTAACCGACTGAGCCACCCAGGTGCCCTGAGACTCATTTTAGATTCAAAGTCATAGATAGATGGAAGTGAAAGAATAGAAAAAGATATTTTATGCAAGTAGTAACCAAAAGAGAGCAATTATGGCTATACTTTTATCAGACAAAATAGACTTTAAATTAAAAAAAAATTTACCAAAGTCAAAGAAGAACACTGTATACTAAAACAAGGCTCAATACAGTAAGAAGAAATAACAAACACACACCTTTTCATAGATCAGCCAAGTATATGAAGCAAAAACGGATGTAAATAAAGGGATAAATGTTCTAAAGTAATATCTGGAGAGTTCAATACCACTCAATGATGGCTAGAACAACCAGACAGAAAATAAATAAGGAAACAGAAAACACAATAAACCCACTAACTGAAACAGATGTATACAGACCACTGTACCTAATAATAACAGCACACACATTCTTCTCAAGTGCACATGGAACATTTTCCAAGATAGACCATATGTTAGACTACAAATTAAATCTCAATAAATTTTGAAAGACTGATGTAATACAAAGTATCTTCTTTGAATACAACATGATGCAGTTACAAATCAACAACAGAAATGAAATAGGAATATTAACAAATTTGTGGAAATTAAAGAATATACTCTAAAATAACCAATGTATCAAAGAAATCACAAAGGAAATTAAAAAATACTTAGATACTAATAAAAATGAAAGCACAGCATACCAAAAGATATGGGATGCAGTGAAAGCAGTTAAGGGAGAAATTTATAGTTATAGAGCTTAGATTAAAAAATAAGAAAGATCTCGAGTTCTAGTTAAGGATAGAAATGTAGTAAGACTGAACTCACTTTCTCCATAAAACACACCAGATTTCACTTATTAATAGAATAATTCCTCCTGAAGAAGAACTGAGGGCTCACTGAAAAGGTACTGGACAGCCAAAGATAGAGAGAATGGTTAGACACCAGCAAAAGAGATGGAGACACGTCATGGTTTAAAAGAGTAACAGCCATATATAGCCAGAGCCCTAGCCAGTAAGCAAAAGTCACCAACCACACACACTTTGCATAGCAGACAAGACCACTCCTTCAACTTTAGGAGAAGTAGACATTTTGCCTAATCCATAGAAACAAACACAGAAGACCAAGCAAAGTGCAGAGATAGAGAAATATGCTCCAAAAGAAAGAACAACAACAAAAGCCTCAAAGAAAGAACTAAATGAAACAGAGTAAGCAATATGCCTAAAAAAATTTAAAGTAATGAAGGAGGGTTCAATACTCACGAATCAGTCAAGGTCCTAATCAGATCAACAAAATGAAGAATAAAAATCATATGATCATCTCAATAGATCAGAAAAAGCATTCAGTGAAGTACAACATCCATTCATAATAAAAGATCAACAAAATGGGGTTAGAGGAAACATAACTCAACATAATAAAGACCACATAGGAAAAATCCATAACTAACATTATCCTCAATGGTGAAAACTGAGAACTTTCCCTCTAAGACCACAAACAAGACAGAGATGTTCATTCTCACCACCTTTATTCAACATAGTACTAGAAGTCCTAGCCACAGAGATTAGAGAAGAAAAATAAGAAGCTTCATATTGGTAAAGAAATTAAACTGTCAGTATTTGTAGAAAACATGATACTATATATAGAAAGTCCTAAAGACTCTATCATAAAACTACTAGAAGTAATAAACGGATTCAATAAAGTGGCCAGATACAAAATGAATCCCCAGAAATTGGTAGTGTTTCTATACACTAACAATGAGGTTGTAGAACAAGAAATAATAATAAAAAAAACACTGCTTATAATCGCACCAAAAACAATAATATACCTCGGAATATACTTAACCAAAGAGATGAAAGACCTCTATTCTATAAACTATAAGACATTGATAAAATAAATTGAAGATGACACCAACAAATACAAAGATATCTCATGCTCATGGATTGGAAGAATTAATATTGTCTAAATGTCCATATTACCCAAGTAATCTACAGATCCAATGCAATCCATATTAAGGTACCAACCGCATTTTTCACAGAACTAGAACAAAATAAACCTAAAATTTATATGAAACCCCGAAAGGCCCCAAATAGCCAAAGCAAATCTGAGAAGGAAGAAAAGGTTGGAGGTATCACAACTCCAGATTTCAGGATATACTACAAAGCTGTAACAGTATGGTCCTGGCATGAAAATAGACACATAGGTCAATAGAGTAGGCTAGAGATCCCAGAAGTAAACTCACAATTATATGATCCATTAATCTATGACAAAAAGGCAAGCATATACAATGGGGGAAAAGAGAGTCTTTTCAGTTAATGGTGCTGGGGAAACTGGAGAACTACACGTGAAAGACTGAAACTGGATTGCTTTCTAATACCATACACAAAAATAAGCTCAAAATGGTTAAAGACCTAAATATGAGATCTGAAACCATAACAATCCTGGAAAAGAACATAGGCAGTAATTTCTCTGACATCAGCTATAGTAACATTTTTTTCTAGATTTGTCTCCTGAGACAAGGAAAACAAAAGCAAAAATGATCTATTGGGACATCAAAATAAAATGCTTTTTCACAAGAAAAGAAACCATCAATAAAACAAAAAGACAACCTACTAAATGGAAGAATATATTTGCATATGATATATCCCATAAGGGGTAAACATCTAAAATATATTAAAAAATTTATGCAACTCAACACCATCAGAACAAACAATTGGATTAAAGGCTGGGCAGAGGAACTGAATAGACATTTTTCCAAAGAATGGTTAGCAGATGGTTAAGAGACAGATAAAAAGATGCTCAACCTCACTAACCATCAGGGGTTAGTGAGGGAAATACAAATCAAAATCACAATGAGATATCACTTCAAACCTTTAAGAATGGCTAAAATAAAATAAAAAAACACAACAAATATTGGGGAGGATGTGGAGAAAAAGGAACTCTTATGCACTGTTCTTGGGAATGAAAACTGGTACAGTCACTGTGGAAAATGGTATTGAGGTTCCTCAAAATATTTAAAACAGAAATACCATATGATCCAATAATTCCACTATTGGGTCTTTACCTAGGGAAAACAAAAACACTAATTTTAAAAGATATACGCATCCCTATGTTTATTGCAGCATTATTTACAATAGCCATTTGTCCACCAATAGACAAAGGGATAAGGAAGGTGTGATATACACAGACACATAGATACACACAGACACACAAACACACACACCACACACACAGACATTGGAATATCACACAACCATAAAAAGGATAAGTTTGTGCCATTTGAGACAACACGGATGGACCTGGAGAGTATTATGCTAAATGGAATAAGTCAGACTGAGAAAAACAAATACTATATGATTTCACTCATAAGTACAATCTTAAAAGAAGAAACAAACAAAAAGCAGGATCAGAACTACAAATATAAAGAACAAACTAATGGTTGCCAGACAGGAGGGGAGGTTTGGGCAAAATGCATCAAAGGAAGAGGGAAATACAGGCCTCCAGTTACGGAATAAGTCACAGGAATAAAAAGCAGAGCATAAGGAATACAGTCAATGATATTGTAGTAACAAGGTAATGAGACAGACGGTAGTTATACTTGTGGTGAGCACCGCATAATGTATACATTTGTCAAATCACTAAGTTGTACACCTGAAACTAATGTAACATTGTGTGCCAAGTAGATTAAAAAAAAATCCCTCGAATCAACAACTTAAGTTTATAACTTAAGGAACTAGAAATAAGAGAAAAAACTAAACCCAAAGCTAGCAGAAGGCAGGAAATAATAAAGATTACTGCAGATATAAATGAAATAGAGAATAATAAAACATAGAAAAAATAGTTGAAACCAAAAGTTGGTCCTTTGAAAAGATCAGCAAGATGGACAAATCTTTAAGCTTAGAAGAACAAGAAAAAAGACAAAATACTCAAACTACTAAAATTAAAAAAGAGTGGGGACATCACCATTGATTCTATAGGTAATACCAGGTCAAACCCATCGGGATGACTAGTATCCAAAAAAAAACAAAAAAAAAAAAAATATATATATATATATATATATCAAATGATGAGGTTGTAGAGAAATGAGAACCCTTGTGCACTGTTGTTGGGCATGTAAAATGGTACAGTATCTGTGGAAAATAGTATGGCAGTTCCTCAAAAAGTTAAAAATAGAATTACCATATGATCCAGCAATTTCACTACTGGCTATATACCCCCAAATTGACAGCAAGGTCTTGACATATTTCTATACCCATGTTCATAACAGTATTATTTATAACAGGTAAGTAAAACGTGGAAGCAACCCAAAAGACCATTAACAGATAAATGGATAAGCAAAATGTGGTATATAAATGCAAAGGAATATTATTATACTGATTCTTATTCAGCCTTTAAAGGAAAGGAAAATATGACATATGCTACAACATGGGTGAAACTCAAGGACAGTTTGCTCAATGAAATAAGCTAGTCACAAAAAGACAAATACTGTATGATTTCACTTATATGGGGTACTTAGAATTGTCAAAATTATAGAGTCAGAAAGTAAAATGGTGGTTGCCAGAGGCTGGGAAGAGTGAGGAATGGTGCTTACCATTTAATGGGTATAGAGTTTCAGTTTTACCAGATTAAAAGAATTCTGGAGACAGATAGTGGTGATGGTTACACAGAATTGTAAATATATTTAATACCAATGAACTGTGCACATAAACATGGTTAAGATGGTACATTTTACGTGTATTTTACTACAATAAAATATTTAAAATAAATCTAAAGAGAGTATAAGAGATTAATAAACAATACAGGAAGAAAACATTAGAGTCAGTTAATATAATTAAAGGGTGTTTCTTAAAAGTAACCAATAAAATAGTCACATCTAGAACTAGAAAACAGAGAAAGCATAAATAAATAGCATTAGGGACATAAAAGATTATCTTTAATAAGTCTTAAAAAACTAATGATACAAAGGTGATGTGAAAAATTTTAGTCATTAAAAATACTATGTCCATCTTTAAAGCAACAAAATAAATGATCGCCTAGAATAAATATGTACTAAAGATACATATATGATAATATACATATTAAAATTGTCTCAAAAAGGCAGTTTGTCTTAATATTAAATCCTGACTCTACCATGAAGTGACCTTGAGGAAATCAATACACCCCTCCAAACTTTTGGTTCTAATTATTAAGTGGAGGTAATATAAGGCCAATGGTATTAGTTTTTTATTGCTGTTGTAACAAATTACCACACACTTAGCATATTAGAACAATACAAATTTACTACCTCACAGTTCTGGGAGTTGGAGGTCTAAGTGGGTTTGGTTGGTTTCTCTGCTCTAGGTCTCACAAAGCCAATATCAAGGTATCTGCCAACCTGGACTCTTTGCTGTTGTTGTTGTTGTTGTTGTTAAAGATTTTATTTTATTTTTTAATTTCTTTTTATTGGAGTTCAATTTGCCAACATATAGTATAATACCCAGTGATCATCCCATCAAGTGCCCCCCTCAGTGCCCATCACCCAGTCACCCCATCCCCCCACCCACCCCCCTTCCACTGCCTGTTCCTTTCCCAGAGTTAGGAGTCTCTCATGTTCTGTCTCCCTCTCTGATATTTCCCACTCATTTTCTCTCCTTTCCCCTTTATTCCCTCTCACTATTTTTTATATCCCTCAAATGAATGAGACCATATAATGTTTGTCCTTCTCCGATTGACTTATTTCACTCAGCATAATACCCTCCAGGTCGCTCCACATCAAAGCAAATGGTGGGTATTTGTCGTTTCTTTCTAATGGCTGAGGAATATTCCATTGTATATATAGACCACATCTTCTTTATCCATTCATCTTTCGATGGACACCGAGGCTCCTTTTCTATTTGCTGTCTACAAGAGACTCATTTTAGACATAAGGACACTTACAGCCTGAAAATAAAAGGTTGGAAAACCATTTACCATTCAAATTGTCCTCAAAAGAAAGCAGGGGTAGCCATCCTATCAGATAAAGTTTATCCTAACCTGGACTCTTATTTTGAGGCTCTGGACATGAATCTACTCTTCCCTTCCTGTAAGCCATTGACAGGATTCAGTTCTTTGTGATTATAGGACTGAGGTCCCTTCCCTGCTTCTTTGTTGGCTGTCAGCTGGAATCCTCTCTCAGCTCATCACTACTTGCATTCCTTGTAACTTTGTCCCTTCCATCCTCAAAGCCAGCAAAAGGGCATTGAGTCCTCACCTCACACATCAGATCCGTCTGATTTATCTATCTGCCATACTTCTTACTCTAGCCAGAGAAAGTTCTCTTCTTTTAAGGGCTAATGTTGATTAGGCTGGATGCACAACAATTATCCAGAATAACCTCCCTACTTTAAGGTCTCTTACCTTAATTAAATCTGTAAAATCCTTTTTTGCCATGTATGATAACATATTCACAGGTTCTAGAGGTTAGGGTGTCATTCTGCCTACCACACTACCTGATAAGATTATTGTAAGAGTTAAATGAGATAAGATATATTGGGTGCTTAATATATTCAATGAAGGGGAGGTATTCCTATGCATTGTTTTTATTTGTGTTTCTTTTTGTACTTTGCAGTTTTGGGAATCTGTGTATTATACTATAATATTGCTTTTCTTATATGCATCCATTCCTGTAAGACTCCTTTTTCTGAATAGCACAGTACTTGTTTTGCATTCATCACACACCAGATTCCCTCTCTCATATTCAGACTGCAAACTCTGACCAGCCAACATCTAAGCATTATACCACAAAATGTCCACTGTTGTTATGATAGTAAGAAATTGGAAACAACCAACCAAAAAATATCTAAAAATATAGGTATAGCTAAATAACTGACATACAATATAGCATTTGCAGCCCGTATAATTAGACTCATGAAGACTAATGACACAAGAAATAATTTATATTAACATAATGTTACTTGAAAAACTATAAACTGTTTATATATGAAGCAAAAGATCAAATGATGTGTGTATAATGATATTTGCATAAAGAAAAACCTAGAAGTAAATGTTTCAAAAGCAACGAATATGGTGGTTATCTTTACTGTAGGATTACTGGTGATTTTTCTTCATATTTTTTCCTGTATTTTAAAACTCAAAAGGTATGTATATTATTTTGTTCTAAAAACCAATTGTTGCATGCAACAGGGATGAATGTAAAAGGCATACTGCTAAATTTAAAAATCCAGATACAAAAGACTCTTTATTGCATGATTCCAGTTATAAAACATTCTGTAAAAGGTGAACTTACAGGATTATAGACCAGCAATCAGTGACTACCAGGGACTGACTGCCAGGGACTGGGTGTAGAAAGAGAGGATTGACAGGGAAGAGACATGAGAGTAGTTTTTCATGTAATGGGAATAATTCTGAAAGTCAGTAGCATGATTCTTAAGGATCATAGAACTGTATACCTTAAAAAGGTGAATTTTACTGGATGCAAATGTTACCTCAATAAATTTGACTTTAAAAATAGTTTTTCTTTGTTTTATTGGACCAAATATAGTAGCATGCTTAAATACCTAAAGAATATACATCCCTACTTACAGTTTACAAATGCTATCATTTAACTGATTCTTCAAGGCTGCAAAACTATTTTAGAACTTTTTCATTAATAAATTTGGTTAAAGCCAGCCAACCAATCAATCAGCCATACAGTCAACAGAAACAACAGTGGCTTAGAAGATATTACCCCCAGACCATGTCTTTAAAAGACTGGGTTTAACGCTATCTTCTGTTTGGTGTTGGCTTTTGCTTATGGCTGTCCCTTGTCATACTACATCACTATCTCCATCCTCTTGTCTTTTTTTTTTAATTCCTGGACATCCTTTGGTAAGTCAGCCATTCTTTGTGACTGCCACATCGCACTTTATGGACTCTAGTTGGCAAGAATGGATCTCACCTTTAAAGATTTGTTAAGACGATCGATCTCGCATTAAGTGTTCTTAACCAAACACAAAAAAGAGAAGAACACAAAGAAACTTTTGGAGGTGATGGATATAGTTTATATTATTGATTGTGGTGATGGTATCGTATTTGCATATGTCCAAACTTATCAAATTGTATACATTAAATATGTGCAATCAATTATACTTCTCTAAAGCTATTTCAAAAGAAAGCTATTATATTAATATAACACACTCAAAGAATACACATTTGGACTTCCTGAAGTAGACTCAACTGTCAACATTTTATCCACTTGCATAAGCAATAAAACTACAAAGACAGCAACTTAGATGCATGGTATTAGAGTTTTAACCACGTCGAATTAGGACTCAACACTCAGTCCACTAAAAGGGAGTCAAAGGTTATCTCCACTGACATTCCTATTGCCTGTCACCCTATAGTTCCAATTCTTTTTTTCTGCTGTCTTATGTGTGTGGCACCTACAAGGTATTCAGTTTCTCACCGTCTGGAGCTAGCAGTGTTTAGTGTTCACTAGTATACTGGAAAGCACCCAAAGGATGATATCTTAATAAAGAAAAGTAGAAAATGGATGTGTCCTCAATTTATTACACAACAATTCAGAGCATTGAATATGGGGTAAACTGCTCATATGTTTCTAATATGATTTGTTAATTAAGAAAATGGTAGGGGAAGAGATAAATGACCCTCATATTACATAGCAAATTAAAACTCCAACCTAATGCTAGCATTCATTATCTAGCTTCTTAATTTACCATTGCTTTCCCCCAAAAATGGATATATTACATACATTCCTAATGTCTCCAATTTCTTTTTATGATAAATTTCATATTTAGGCCTAACATCTATATATAGAACTTATTTTTTATCACAAAACTGGATTTTAATGCCTCACTGAGAATATAAAGTTTTAAAAGACTGTTTAACAAAGCCAGAGTATTTTTTTCAAGTCACGATGAATGCATCCATTTGTATTCCCCTGTGCACAATTCACTGAACTTCATTTGGAAAATGTCAAGGATAAATATTCTTCAAATGCTTCCATTAAACAGACGATAACCATAGTAACAGTGTATAGTTTGATTTTACCTATATTTCTAAAATTCTCTCTTAAAAATAAAATGATATTCAAATTGAAGTTGCAAATGGGAAACACTTATGTGGTTTTTACACACTGTTCATATAGGGATATTAAAACAAAGATACAATATACCTCCTAATGCATTACATTTAGTGGTGCCTATTGTCAAAAAGGCTTTTTACAGTAGCTTTTTTTATTGTAACATGCTCTAACTTGGAATCAACTATATCTTCACTTGAGAATGCAGGGACACTGCTCTTTTCTAAACTCACAAATATTAGCTATCTCCCTTTTACAAATACATACCAAAAAATGACAGACAAGATAGATTAAAATGTGCCCTAGGTCTAACCACATGATATTGAAGTGGAAAGAGAACCTACAGATCATTGAATCCTGCATAGTTATTTTTACTGATAGGAAAAGGGCCACTACCTATGACTGAGCCTACAGGCAAACAGTTACATTACTTCAAAAAAGAGAGTAACATAAAGAGAGTAATGATCAAGTCATGCACACTTCGTGCTTACTTCACATTTAAATCATGTTAATGATACAAAACAGGAAACTGAGAAAAAGCCCATAAAAATAAGGAGGCCCTGAGAGATACACAGGTAGGATAGCAAAGATGATGGGGTGGATCCTTATCCACGAGGTGTTGCTTAGAAGTCCTACAAAACAACTAGCTCCAATAATCAATATTTTTAATGATTACCAAAGCCCCTTCTCAACTATGAGCTGAGAAGATTAGCACATGTTGAGAATATTTTATCTGAAGTGAAACGTTTTTTATTTCCTCCTCTCCAATCCAATAAGAAGCTAAAACATAGCCAGAAGTGAAGTCTGAAAACTCAAAATACAAAAGCTTAATCTGCAGAGCTACTAAACAAGATTTCCAAAATCCCTGAGAAATCTTAGGTTCTGTGAAATCACTTTATCACATCAGATGAGATGTAGAACACACAGAAGGGACGATAGGAGCTGGCAGTACCAATAAAAGCAGGTTGATAGTTTTCAGATTCAAAACCTTTGTCATCTTAAGAGAAAAAAAAAAGATCTTAGTCTAAACCGAATCAACCTAGCAGGAAATTGTTATTTCGTAGGGCCACTTTCTTGAAAATTAAACAATCTACCCATGAGGGGTATTTTTTTCTATAAAACTACACTACATGTTGGCATGAATAAAAGCTCCAATTTTTCAGTACCCAAAGCACACCTTTGGTCACAGGTGCAATTATTTTAAGAGTTTTCAACAACTGGGCCTTGTCTCTCATAGTCTTGGTAGAGCATGAAGAAAGCCTGTTATTCTGGCTCACAAAAGGATGCCCCGTTTCACCTGATAGCTATTACTTAAGCCAAATGAAATATTTTAAAATTGATTTTCAAAGTAATTAAACTGACTTCTGGAGTCATTCCTTGTGGACGGGGTCCAGAATATTCTCACTTTCACCAATACAACTGTAACTGAAAAGAACAAAGGTACAAGGTATGGTGACTCTAAGAAAGAGAACATACAAAGTGGGTAGGAGTTTCAATCTTCAGTATGGACCAGTCAACTTGTGGTGTTTAGTTTCTCAGCATCATTTCCTGCAATTCTATCCTGCTGGCACAAAGTTTTGGCACAAATCTAAAGCCTCTCTTGAGACTACATTACAAACTTGCCAATTATCTTTGCTCATTTTCTGTATACAAAGATTCTGATTTGAGACTACGTTCTCAATCAAACAGTTCTCTGGAACATGAAAGGATTGCCACAAATATATTCTAAACAATTACATTAAAATATGTCATTAGAGTCAAAAAGACTTTGAGTATTGATAGTATCTGATCACTAAAAATTCCTCCTCAGAATTTTGCACAATAGGCATATGATTGGGGGGTAGGGAGTATAAACATTGCAGGGTGGGGCAGAGTGGTAGAAAGAACCCTGGATGTAGAACACAGAGGAAAGGCTGAGTTTTGTGGGTATTTCCTTTGTTAACCCTGACAAATCACTTCCTCTCTCTGAATTAAAGATTACTGATTTGAGAAATGATGGAGTTAGATTATCTTTGAAGGTAGAGTAATTGGCAAATTTTAATTCACATGAGATCACCCAGGAAGCTCATTAAACATGTAGGTGCTTGGGTCCCATCCCTAGAGACTGATCCAATTGGACTGGACTGTGATTTTACAAAGTGGATCATGAAAAGAGGACATCTGAGACAGGTATTCTCAGACTATACTTTGAAAAAACACTGTACTAAAATATTTTCTTGATTAAAAAATTCCAAAGTCTATGAGGAATAGACAAGAAGTAATGACACTTGAAGAAGATAGGGAAAAAAGTTATATAAATTTCTTGTACTCTGTCATAAGTAGCTGGGGAGTAGCATGCTTGTACATGTGCATTTATCTGCGAACCAAATCCTAATGACAGTAGACAATACATTTACACAACAATCTCCTGATGAATTAAACTGCCACTGCTCTTTTTTCACTGCAGAAGGATAAATGTAAATAAACTGACCTATAGACAGTCAATTCATTGGCCTGTGTCTCAGCCTAGGATTAAATGTCATATCCTTTATATGTGAGAATGGTACTACACTTCATGTACACTGGTGACATGTTTGGGGAATTTGATTTTTTTTTTTAGTAGGAGGTTTGATGACTCCTTCTTTTCATGGGCTCCTCTGTGACCATAGGGATAATTTGGAGAGGCTCCTGGGTAGTGTTAGTGGTACTGCCTGTGACCACAGAACAGAATAAAAACATCTAACCTAACCAGGGACCTTGGCCTTGACATCTCTACAAATCTGGGTGGTAATATTGACTCAGCATATGCTGATGACAGTCACTCTGTAAAGTATCCTGTTTATCTATGAAAGAGATCAAGGTAATGCTTTACTGTCTATACTCATTAAGGGAAGGATGAAAAAAAAAGAAGGGAAGGATGACTCACATTGTGTTTTAGAGGGTAAACCTTTATCTCAGTTAAAACAAATCTGATCTTCCTACCTCTATGCCTTTTTTATCCTCTCTTCACTCAGAATTCCTTCCCCACCTTTCCATTTGTGTAAAACTTTCTCCTCATAGGAGATCCAGCTGCTTGAGGCTCTGCTTCAATGCCCAGGTAGGATTAACCATTCCCTTATATGAACTTCCATAGCACTGAGGCTGCACCTCTAGGGGGTACTTTAAACCTTTGCAGGCCAGGGATCCCTGGGTGGCGCAGCGGTTTGGCGCCTGCCTTTGGCCCAGGGCGTGATCCTGGAGACCCGGGATCGAATCCCACATCAGGCTCCCAGTGCATGGAGCCTGCTTCTCCCTCTGCCTGTGTCTCTGCCTCTCTCTCTCTCTCTGTGACTATCATAAATAAATTAAAAAAAAAAAAAAAAAAAAAAAAAAAAAAAAAAAAAAAAAAAAAAAAAAAAAAAAAACCTTTGCAGGCCTTAGTTTATTCATCTGTGGAAGACTGGCTATTTGTTTGTTAAGTTGTTTTTTGAAATACTATAGGGGGGCCTGGGTGTCTCAGTTAGGCATCTGACTCTTGGTTTTGGCTCAGATCATGATCTCAGGGTAGCAAGATCAAGTCCTGAGTCAGGCTTCACACTCAGTGTGAGGTCTGCTTAAGATTCTTTCCTTCTCCATCTGCCCCTCTCTCCACTCACATTTTTTCTCTCTCTCTCTCAAAAAAAAAAAAACCCCAAAGACCCCACCAAAAAAATTGCTAGAACTGATACAGGAATTCAGTAAAGTAACAAATAGAAAATCAACACACAGAAGTCTGTTGCATTTCTATACACCAATAATGAAGCAGCAGAAAGAGAAATCAAGGAATCCATCTTATTTACAATAGCACCAAAAACCATATCTAGCAATAAACCTAACCAAAGAGGTAAAAGATCTCTACTCTGAAAACTATATAACATTTATGAAAGAAATTGAGGAAGACACAAAGAAATGGATTCCACACTCATGGATTGGAAGAATAAATATTATAATGTCTATACTACCTAAAGCAATCTACACATTCAATGCAATCCCTATCAAACGAACACCAACATTTTTCACAAAACTAGAACAAATAATTCTGACATTTGTATGGTTCCAGAAAAAAGACCCTCAATAGCCAAAGCAGTCCTGAAAAAGAAACACCAAAGCTGGAGGCATCACAATTCTGGACTTCAAGCTATATAAAAAAGCTATAATCACCAAGACAGTATGGTACTGGCACAAAAACAGACACACTGATTAGTGGAACAGAATAGAGAACCCAAAAATTCTATGGTCAACTAATCTTCGACAAAGTGGAAAAGACTCTCCAGTGGAAAAAGGGCAGTCTCTTCAATGAATGGTGCTAGGAAAACTGGAGAGTAACATGCAGAAGAATGAAACTGGACCACTTTCTTACACCATACACAAAAATAAATTCAAAATGGATGAAAGACCTAAATGTGATATAGGAATCCATCAAAATCTTGGAGGAGAACACAGGCAGCAACCTCTTTGACCTCAGCCCCCTCAACTTCTTGCTAGACATGTCTTCAAAGGTAAGGGAAACAAAAGCAAAAATGAACTAGTGGGACTTCATCAGGATAAAAAGCTTTTGCACAGCAAAGGAAACAATCAACAAAACTAAAAGGCAGCCTACGGAATGGGAGAAGATAGCAAATGACATCAGATAAAGCGTTAGTATTCCAATTCTATTAAGAACTTACCAACTTAACACCCAAAAAAACAAAGAATACAGTCCGGAAATGGGCAGAAGACATAAACAGACATTTCTCCAAAGAAGACGTACAAATAGGCTAACAGACACATGAAAAAAATGGTCAGCATTACTCATCATAAAGGAAATACAAATCAAAACCACAATGAGATATCACCTTACACAGGTCAGAATGGCTAGAATTAACAACTTAGGAAACAACATATGTTGGAGGGATGCAGAGAGAGAGGAGATCTCTTACATTGTTGGTGGGAATGCAAACTGGTGCAGCCACTCTGGAAAATATTATGGGGGTTCCTCAAAAAGTTAAAAATAGAGCTACCCTACGACACAGCAATTGCACTACTAGGTATTTATCCAAACGATATTAAAATAGTGATTCAAAGGGGCACATGAACCCCAATGTTTATAGCATCAATGTCCACAATAACCAAAATATGGAAAGAACCCAGATGTCCACTTGTGGATGAATAAAGAGGTATGGTAAAGAGGGAACAAACTGAGAGTTGCTGGAGGTAAGGTGGGTAGGAGGATGAGGTAATTGGGTAATGGGCATTAGGGAGGCAGTTGACGTAATGAGCACTGGGTGCTCTATGCAACTGATGAATCACTAAATTCTACCCCTGAAACTGATAATACACCATATGTTAACTAATTTGGATTTAAATTTAGAAAAAGAAAAAAATACAATAATGCTATAGTTAAAATTTTATGTGTTAATTATGTTTCATTTCCTTCCCTAGATTCTGAGCTCACTGACAGGATGTATTTTGTATTCTTTTTTTTTTAAAGATTTTATTTATTTATTTATGAGAGACACAGAGAGAGAGGCAGAGACACAGGCAGAGGGGGAAGCAGGCTCCCTGCAGGGAGCCTGATATGGGACTTGATCCCAGGACCCTGGCATCATGACCTGAGCCAAAGGCAGATGTTCAACCACTGAACCACCTAGGTGCCCCCCCCTTTTTAAAAATTGTATTTAATTATTCATGAGAGACACAGAGACAGAGGCAGAGGGAGAGTATTTTGTATTCTTTGTTATATCTGCCCTATCTTGCTTAGAATCTAGATTATAATTGATAAATGTGTTTTGAAGAAAGGAATTAGTGAGTGAATGATGGATTAAGTGAACCCAAGTATCAGAGGTAAAAATCTCAAAATTTTCCATTGGTTAAAGGTTGCCATTTGGGGGTGCCTGGGTGCCTCAGTCGATTAAGCATCTGACTCTTGATTTTGGATGGGGTCATGATCTTGGGGTTGTAGAATTGAGCCTCTGTGTGGCACTCTGCACTGAGCATGGAGTCTGCTTGTCCCTCTCCCTCTGCTTCTTCCCCTGATTGTGCTCTCTCGCTCTCTCAAATAAATAAATAAATAAAATCTTTAATTTTTTTTAAATTTTCCCATACAGTCACATGGGATGAAAATACTGTTCAGACATGGGGCTGTCATGAAGTAAGCACACCCTTAGGGAAAGCAGATTAAGGAACGGTTTCCCCTCAGGATTGCTTGCTGAAGAGGAGTTATGATTCAAAACACAAATATGGGAATATTTTCCCAAGTTAATGGAGCAAGTCGAAGGTAAAGCAATTTAACTTTAGTTTGACTGATCTTCAAATCCACTCTGGAGCGACAGTTCTGTTGCATGTTGTGAAGCCTGCCGTGAAAATTCTCCCAATTGTCCTGCTTCTGGAGGGGGTAAAAGTTAATTCATCTGAGATCCAGTTGACTGCCACACAGGTAATTTGACAGCATGGTGCTTCTAAAGCACTTCAATTATACTACTCATTTTCCCAAAACTTAGGACAGAACTATTTTAATGCTCAGGGGTACTTTTGTGGTTGATAAAGAAGAAAATGTTCAAGTATTCTTGTTTTATACATATTAAGCATTAATCTCACCAGGAATGGTACAGTAGTGGGTGTGTTTAATTTTCTTTGCCAAATACTAAATTAAAAATATTATGAAGGAACTATACCAGAAAGGAAAAAAATTACACTAGTAAAGCATAACTTTCCTTTTACAAGGTTTGTTGAAAAAAGAAAAAAAAATGGTTGATCTCAATTTCTGTTTTTCTTTCTTCTACTCATTCTTTCTTTCTCTCTGTCTCTCTCTATCAAAAGGGGGCAAGTTTAAAACACTTAAAACCAAAAATAAGTTTGGGGATATTGGCTTACAATTTATAATCCAAATTGTCAGGTCTGAAAGGGATTAAAAATGAAATGTCAATCATCTAACATTTGGAATAAAGTTATGAGCATAAATCCTGGAAATTACACAAGGTATGGCCCTTAGGCATTACAGATTTGTATGCTGGTTTTCATGTCTGTGGACTGGGAATTTTCACCATCCTGTTATTTTACAAGAATGGATAAATCAGAGATGAAATATAATTTATAGATGTTCTAAATTAGAAAATATGAATAAATACTATATTCATGTGTGTACATATGTATTCACATACCTACTTTTTATACAAACTTAACTAAATTATAGAATTTATTCTTAATGCTGTCTTAGTCCAAAAGGGAGGATCCGTGCTTTTTACCTTTTACCACTAAATATGGTATGTAAATCCATTATAACTCAGAAGGTGTGGGCCTAGCACATTGCTAAAGCCTAGACAAATTATTTCCTGAAGCTGGTCATTAGTGGAAAGTAGCTTCAGACCTCTGCTAAAATAAATTCAATGCAACTTCAATTTTATGAGTTTTATATTTAATACTGAGGACTTGTTTGATTAACAAGACTAGGACATCTATTAGGCAAAATAACCAGGAGCCTCAGGGAGAACTACAAGCCTGAAGATCTGGACCAGGGCTAATTAGGGAATTCAAATGAGCCTCCAACCCTAGGTTAGACTGGGTTGCTTCAAAACTTTAATCACTGCCTTCCTATTCATCTTTGGACTGGTAGTTTTCAGTGAATAGAAAATAAATTTTGGTGCATGTATTTGCAAATTATTGAGGACAGTATCCTATTTAGGTACAATACAGTATGCATTTGAGTGTTATATGAGGATTAACGTTTGAGTTTAATGTAAAATAATAGGTTACTACATTCCTACTGTCTTATCCTAAATGTATGAAGAATATACAATGACCATTTACTGTGGACCTAAAAAAGTATCTGATGCTGATAGGAGCTGAGAGATGGATGGTGGGATTAATAACCCTATAAGACAAGTTTTATGTACATATGTATTATGTATACATTCTATAAATATAATAAATATAATATATTGAACTCAATATAATATAATAATTACTGAGCATCTGCCATGTGTCAAGCATTGCAAGAGACACAACAGATTCAGTGGTGAGCAAAACTGACAAACTGACATATACTTGGCCATCATGGAGTTTGCCATTTAAGGAGAGTAGTGTTAAATTGAATATTAGGAGTAAGCCAAGGGAGGAGGGAAGCTTTCAGGAAGGAAATACTATTTGAAGTACTTATGAAGTATACCTGTATTTTCAACCTTGTAAACACCAACATGCTGTTCTTTATAAAAACCTTGCTTGCTCTTGGACTCATAAGCACAAATGGGGTACACACAGGGATTGTTTTCCTACAGCTGAAATACATCACTATTGAACTACCACCCACCCTCAGCTAATCTCTTCCATAGACACACATAGTTACTGAGTGACTAGACTAAATTAGGCTATGGCACAGTGTGAAGACAATTACTTTAACTAGAAATTAAATCAGCAACTTGTGTCCCTTTGGTTTACTTTAATTGATTTAATTACCAAATAGCTGCATATATGGTCAAGCTGGGCACACAGGTGCATGGGCACATGCATTATTGCTTTTCTAGTCTGTAGACAAATCTCTAAAGTGAGCAAAGCAGATGCTGTTAGTCCCATTTCACAGATAAGGACAACAAGACTCCATTTAAGGTCAAAATATGTAATAAGAGTTATTCCAAAGTTCAAAGTACAAGTCTTCTGGCCAAGAACTTTGCTCTCTCAGCCGACTATGCATATACTTGGCAACATTATATAAAAAGTAAACTGGTTATTTCTGTGTACTTTAAGCCTTATAGGTGTATTCTATCAAAGACATTATAAGATTATATTCATTCAATTCAAACCAAAATTGCATTAAAATTCATAAATGAGATACTTACTTGGTATTAGTCATGATTCAGTGGGTAATCATGCAATACATGCTTGGCAGAGATATTATTCACTAGATAATAATGAAGTGATGCTTTCTTGGATAAAATTCTACTTTCAGGTCTGCAGAGTAAATGTCAGTTTGAATCTTCTTTTTTTTCTGCTTGCTACTATAGAAAAAAAAAACCCTGTATATTTCAATAACAAAAACTGTAGCATTTTTATTATGTAAGTTTATGCTCCAAACGAATGTAGTAGAAATTCAATTTGCATAGATCCCCATTGAAATTTGAGAATAGGTAACTGAAAATATCTGGTCTGAAAATATGTATAATGTCTATAGTATCAAATATCTATAATACAGAAGAAGAAACTAGAAATAATAGATTTATAGCAAAGAAAGAAGAACCACAGGCGTAGTAGCGTCTCATTGAAGAATTCTGCTTCATGACATCGGTCTTGGCAGTGATTTCATGAGTCTGACAGCAAAAGCATAAGCAACAAAAATTAAAACAGTTGGACTACATCAAACTTAAAAACATCTGCACCACAAAGAATATAATTAGCAGAGTGAAAAGGCAACCTACGAAATGGGAGGAAATATTTGCAGATCATATATTTGATGAGGGGTTAATCTCCAAAATATCAAAGGAACTCACACAATGAAGTAAATAGCTTAACACTTCAATTTTAAAAATGAGCTAAAGACTTGAACAGACATCTCTCCAAATCAAGACCTGCAAATTGCCAACAGTCATATGAAAAAATGCTTATTGGCACTAATCATAGGAGAAAACAAATAAAAAACCATAATGAAGTATCACCTCACATTTGTTAGGACGGCCATTATTTTATTTTATTTTGTTTTTTTCTTTCTCCAAATTTTTATTTAAATTCCACTTAGTTTAATATACAGTGTAATATTAGTTTCAGGTGTAGAAATTAGTGATTCATCACTTATATACAAGACCCAGTGCTCATTACAAAAAGTGTCTTTAATCCCCATCACCTATTTAACCCTATTTAAAAAGTGTCTTTAATCCCCATCACCTATTTAACCCATGTCCTCCATCCCTTCCCTTCTAGCAACCCTTAGTTTGTTCTCTATAGTTAAGAGTCTGCTTTGGTTTGCCTCTCTTTCCCTCCCCTCCATGCAGTGTTCATTTGTTTTATTTCTTAAATTCTACATATGAGTGAAATCATATGGTATTATCTTTCTCTGACTTATATCACTTAGCGTAATACTCTCTAGTTCCATCCATGCCATTGTAAATGGCAAGATTTCATTCTTTCTGATACTCAGCCATCAGAAAGAATGAAATCTTGCCATATATATGTATATATATATATATATAGAAATAACAGATTTATATATATAAAAGAACCACAGGGATGTATATATACATATATATATATATTAGAACATGGGAGATATATATATATGCCTCTTCTTTATTCATTAGTCGATGGACATTTAGGCTCTTTCCACAATTTGGCTATTGTTAATGCTACTGTAAACATTGGGGTGCATGTGCCCCTTTGAATCAATATTTTTGTATCCTTTGAATAAATACATAGTAGTAACAATTGCTGAGTCATAAAAAATTTCTATTTTTAACTTTTTAAGGAACCTCCACACTGTTTTTCAGAGTGGCTGCTCCAGCTTGCATTCCCATCAATAGTGCAAGAGGGTTGCCCTTTCTCTGAATCCTTGCCAACACCTGTTGTTTCCTATCCTGTTAATTTTAGCCATTCTGACTGGTGTGAGGTGGCATCTCATTGCAGTTTTGATTTCTATTTCCCTAATGATGATGACATTGAGCATCTTTTCACATGTCTGTTAGCCATCTGTATGTCTTCTTTGGAACAGAAAACCTAGAAATGAACCCATAACTATATGGTCAATTAATCTTTGACAAAGCAAGAAAGAATGTCCAATAGAAAAAAGTCTCTTCAACAAATGGTGTTGGGAAAAACTGGACCTTCTTTCATGCAAAAGAATGAAACTAGACCACTTTCTTACACCATACACACACACAAAAAAATTCAAACTGGATGAAAGACCTAAATATGAGATAGGAAACCATAAAAATTTTGGAGAAGAACACAGGAAGCAACCTCTTACTAGATAAGTCTCTTGAGGTAAGGGAAACAAAAGCAAAAATAAACCATTGGGACTTCATCAAATTAAAGTGTCTGCACAGTAAAGGAAACAATAAACAAAGCTAAAAGACAATCTACAGAATGGGAGAAGATATTTGCAAATGACCTATTTGATAAAAGGTTAGTATCCAAAATATATAAGAAATTTCTAAAACTCAATACCAAAAAACCCCCAAATAATCCAGTTAAAAATGGTCAGAAGACATGAAAGGACAGTCATTATTTTTAAAAAAGAAAAAAAAAACAAAACCAAAAAAACTAAACAAAAAAAATAATAACATGTTGGCAAGGATGTTGAGAAATTGGAATACTTGCCACTGTTGGTAAGAAAGCAAAATGGTAAAGCCACTATGAAAAACAGTATGAAGAGTTCTCAAAAAATTAAAAATGGATCTACCATATTATCCAGTAATTCCAATTCTGGGTCTATATACAAAAGAATTGAAATCAGGACCTCAAAGTGATATTACCACTCCCATGTTCATTATAGCACTATACTTGTGCTTATGATACAGCTAAGCTCTAGAAACAACCCAAACGTCCACTGACAGATGAATGGATAGAGGAAATGTAGTATATACACACAATGGGGAATACTATTCAGTCCTAAAAGAGAAGGAAATTATTCAATATGACACACAGCATGGATAAACTTTGAGGACATTAATTACATTAAGAGAAACAAGTGAGACACAAAAAGACAAGTACTGTGTGATTCCACTTATAGCAAGTATCTAAAACAGTCAAATTCATAAAATAGAGACTGGAATGGTGATTACCCGAGGGTGAGGGAAGGGAAAATGGGCATTTATTAATCAACAAGCATAAACTTTCAGTTAAATAAGATGAATAAGCTCTGGAGACCTGCTGTAAGGCATTGTATCTATGTCAACAATAATATACTGTATACTTAAAATTTGTTAAAAGGCTAATCTCATGTGAAGTGTTCATTACCATAATAAATCAAATAATCCAATCATGAAATGGGCAAAAGACATGAAGAGAAATCTCACAGAGGAAGACATAGACATGGCCAACAAGCACATGAGAGAATGCTCCGCATCACTTGCCATCAGGGAAATACAAATCAAAACCACAATGAAAAAAAAAAAAACACAATGAGATACCACCTCACCCCAGTGAGAATGGGGAAAATTAACAAGGCAGGAAACCACAAATGTTGGAGAGGATGCGGAGAAAAGGGAACCTTCTTACACTGCTGGTGGGAATGTGAACTGGTGCAGCCACTCTGGAAAACTGTGTGGAGGTTCCTCAAACAGTTAAAAATATACCTGCCCTACGACCCAGCAATTGCACTGCTGGGGATTTACCCCAAAGATACAGATGCAGGGAAACGCCGAAACACCTGCACCCCGATGTTTCTAGCAGCAATGTCCACAATAGCCAAACTGTGGAAGGAGCCTCGGTGTCCATCGAAAGATGAATGGATAAAGAAGCTGTGGTCTATGTATACAATGGAATATTCCTCAGCCATTAGAAATGACAAATACCCATCATTTGCTTCGACATGGATGGAACTGGAGGGTATTATGCTGAGTGAAATAAGTCAATCGGAGAAGGACAAAAATTATATGGTCTCATTCATTTGGGGAATATAAAAAATAGTGAAAGGGAATAAAGGGGAAAGGAGAAAATTAAGTGGGAAATATCAGAGAGGGAGACAGAACATGAAAGACTCCTAACTGGGAAATGAACTATGGGTGGTGGAAGGGCAGGTGGGCAGGGGGTGGAGGTGACTGGGGGGCGAGCACTGAGGTGGGCACTTGACGGGATGAGCACTGGGTGTTATTCTGTATGCTGACAAATTGAACACCAATACAAAATAAATTTATTAAAAAAATAAATATTTTTTAAAAAAGAATGTGGTTGTCATGTGGGGTAGGTTATACATTTAATATAAAAGAAACAAGCAATTCTAGAAGATAATTTCTAAGTGTGCATGAGTGTATGAGTATATATGCACATATTTGTCTTTTAAATTTTTACTAATAATCACAATAATATTCATTGGAGAAAATTTGGAAATTAAAAAATTGTAATACCACCATTCAGAAATGACTGCTATAAACTTTTCACTGCATTTCCCTTCAGATCATTGATTATGTTTGATATTTCTCATGTATTTTGTAGTGATTATCCCTTCATTGCCATCTGTTCTTTCTTTTTTTTCATCTATTCTTTCAAACATATTTTAATTCTACCATATTTCATTTAAGTGTTCCTACATTGTAGAATGTTATGAATTTGCCCAGTTACTTTTTAAAAATTGTTTTATTTAAGTATTTTAGAGAGAGAAATCATGAGGGGTTGGGCAGCGGGAGAGGGACAAGCAATCTGACACGGGGCTTGATCCCAGAACCCTGGGATGGCTCTATCCTGAGACCCCAGGATCATACCTGAACCAAAGGCAGATGCTTAACCCACCAAACCACCCAGGTGCCCCTTTTCCCAGTTACTTTTAAATATTTTCCAGTTTTACAAATTGAAACAATATCTCAGTGATATACATTTTATTTCTTTGACTATTAGTGAGAGTGAACGTGCTTCCCAATATTTGTTGACTAGTTCCATTTCTTTCTTTGTTGGTTGCTTGAGAATGTTCTCTTTTTTATTAAGGACAGTAGCTTCTCTCTCTAAAAAACAATACCATCAACAAAACCAAAAGCAAATTACTGAGAAAAAAAATGTTTTTAGCACATTTGGCAGATAATATACTATGATGGTCTCATGACAACACTTCCAGCTTGTTGCCTTAGAAATGGGATTTTGTTTGCAGTGATCTTGAATAACAAAATTCACCTTTCCAAAATCAGCTTTAGGGGTTAAATGATAATAGGAATATAAGTGAACCCAAAGGAGGCAAAGAAGGTCACTGTGTCCAGCCCCTATAGGCAGCTGATATTGGCTACTAAAGTCTGATCGATGCACAAAAACTCTTTCCCATCAATTATTCAGCCTTCTGGCCTTTCATATCCATATTAACAGTTAAATGTCTCTAAGCCATCCAGGAAGGATTTATAAATCAGAATGCAATCTTTATACCAGTGACTCATCTTAGAAATCTATTTCTGACATTACAAGATTAATGCTTTGAAAAAGAATGAAAAAAGTTCTCATTTGGCATATATATGAAAATCTTTAAATGATACAAACTTTTAAATCTATCATTATTACCGTTAGTAATAATCATATTCCATATAGACACCTAATTTTTCATTTATCTTATTTGATCCTCACAGCAACGTGTAGAGCTAGAAAGGAGAGGCATTTTCATGCTCTTTATAAAGAAGTTGAGGTCCAAAAGACATTGGATAAAAACCCAAGATCATACCATTAATTAGTAGCAGGGAAGAGGCTCAAATCCTGTCCCTCTGATTCTAAATCCTCTGCTCCTTTTTTCTTAACAATGTCATTATCAGAGTTCTAGGCTTCTATCAATACTATATTTGGCCAATAGGTAATGTTCATGTACATCTGTCTGTTTACCACCAATCTAGTAATTATTAATAAACAGAATACAGGAGTTTTAATTTGAAAGTGTCTTAAGGGAACTGAGAGGGTAGAAATATCCTTTCAAGAGAATATATGCAAAGTATAAATCTCTGAGTTAGTCTGACCTAATATATTTTGCACACCAATGTATCTATGGCTTTGTTCATATAGTTCCCTATGCCTGGAATGAACACTTATATTCTCTATTTGATCTCTCTCTCCTTTCTCCGTCTCTCTCTCTCTCTCTCCCCACTGTCTCTTTCTCCTTCCCTTTCCCCTCCACTACTGACTCTCCAAGGCCCACCTCATATGCCATCAACATTTCCCATTATTTCCCACAAACTGAGTATGATATTTCTGTCCCTGAACACATACTTTATCTTTAGTGAACTTTATCTCTTATTTCAGATCTATGAGTTGCTTTATTCCCTTATCTGACTAGGAAACGTTCTATGGTTGTGACTGGCATATATGAGAGCTTGATATCATTAAGGAAAATAATGCATAGATATATACCTAAGGAATTATTGGCATAGATGATTGAAACAGGTATATGAACCCCCAAGATGGGTTAGAGTTACAGCTCTAGAACTGCCCATATCAAAGTACATCTACATTCCTAATCCTGATATGTAGCTGAAAACAATCCACAGAGACTTAAATATTCTGCAGGGGAGCCCTTCAGAACCTGATTATATTTCAAAAGCACATCCAACTTTGATATAATAACCTCATCTATTGTTATTTCTCTAAATTCAGTGACAACGATGTTTGCTATTGCCTTCTTCTAATTGGAGCTTTCTTTTTTAATATGTCCAACAGCATAAATTATGTAGGTAGCAATAACAGAAGCAGAAAATATTTCTGTCCAAATGCTATTTGGGAATGAATATCTATCTGCTCTAGGGTTTACTCTAGGATGCTGTGCTGCTTTTTTGACTTCCTGAGCATTGATCTTTTACATTGAAAGGTAAAAGTCGGTACACACAATCCATAGTGCTTGAGTTGTAAATAACTGACCAGTCTATACACACAGTCCATAATGCTTGAGTTGTAAATAACTGACCAAGAGTGAAGTATGATAGGACACCAGGCCCTAAGTAAGCAATTAAATACGAAGACAAGATTCCTTCTCTTTTCTAGGCTTCTGTTAATTTATCTATAAAAGTACATTGTATTAGATCAAAATTTTCCAAGTCTTTCTGTGCAGGAGAATCTCCTGGGAAATTTATGTAAATACAGTCTTTTATCTCAGTCCTAGTCCAATAGAATGGAAATCCCCAGGGGTCATTCTAATGGATCCAGTCCATAGATCCCTATTAAGAAATAGTAGACAAGATGATTAGGGTCTCAGGCATTACTGAGTTTTTTATTTTTTATTTATTTATTTTTTTATTTTTTTTATTTTTTTTAATTTTTTTTAATTTATTTATGATAGTCAGAGAGAGAGAGAGAGAGAGAGAGAGAGAGAGAGAGAGGCAGAGACTCAGGCAGAGGGAGAAGCAGGCTCCATGCACCGGGAGCCCGATGTGGGATTCGATCCCGGGTCTCCAGGATCCCGCCCTGGGCCAAAGGCAGGCGCCAAACCGCTGCGCCACCCAGGGATCCCATTACTGAGTTTTTTAATCCCTAAATATATACTAAGTCCCAATGAGAATAGGAAAGTGCTTTTTTATCCATCTGGAATCATTTAAATAAATAAAAAAAGAATATTGAACTGAACACCAAGAGACCTGAAATGAATCAGGAATTTTCCATGTCTCTTTGTGATCTTGGGACACATTCTTCCCTTTTATGGCTTCAGTTTTTTTCATCTGTAAAGTAAAATGATTGCATTACATCATAATTAATCTGTGGGGCCTTGCAAATTATACCTGCAGAAGTCCAAACAAGACAAATGGTGATGAAGCCAACACAAAGACTTGTGTCACCAGGGGAAAAGCTGCTGACTGCCTCACAGTGACACATTAATTATGGTGTTGCCAAGGTCTGGGATCTAGCTCTCAACCTTGTTGACTCAGGGATTTGAGTTGTCAGCACATCTACAGTGAACTTGCTACTTAAGAGGTAAATTCACAATGCCTTGGCTCAAAATATTAATCAGAAAGAGAAATGTTCATTTACAGGGAGAAATTGGACTATGATAGTAACTGGACACTGTAGTTGAGGTATCTATTCCCCATAGATTTTCCCTATAACCTATAACAGTTGTAATATGGAAAGCCACCTATAAGGAGAATGCCAGGAACTTCATTATAGTGAGAAATATAACTTTAAAGGGAATAGGACATGAATTATTCTGGTGAGAGCAGTCTCTTCTTGAAAGCAAGACTCACCTAGGAAACCCAATAATTGTCAGTATTCCCACCATGAGAGCTTAGAACAAGAACAAAGGGAGTTAGATAAATTGACAAAAAATTCAAGCACATCTCCTACTGTTTTGATCTCAAACTCCATTTAGCCTTCCCAAAATTAGCTCAGAAACTGCCATGAACCTAGACTTACAGGTGGGATCCAACATAGAATTGTCTTTTCAGAGGCTGAGAAAGGCAAATGAGCATCAATGAGGTGGGGGAAAAGTAGAAATGGGAAATGACTTTGAGGATAAATCATGGAGGGCTCTAAGTTCCATACCAATGAGTGTAGACAGAATTTATAGACAATGGAGAACTACTGAAAACCAAATCTCAGTTAAGTGACATATACAACATAGAATTGAATCAGAGTCAACTGGTGATAACTTAAAATGTTAGTCAATGAACATTATCAAATGTGTGGCTGGTGACTAGAACATTCAAGTGTGTTATGTAGTATCCCAGCAATCTAGTAGAAAAATACAGTATCTGAAAAGGGGTAGAAATTAAGACTTAGTATAATTCAGAGGGAATCCAATTTGAAGTCCAGTAAAATCTGAATATAGAACTCAAGGGCACTCTCATTGGCCAAAAAATGGCACAGATTGAGCAGTAATTACTTTAATGGACAGAAACATCAAATATTCTTAAAAATGCATGAATCCATAATGATAAAAAATTCACTAGATAACACTTAAAGTTGCTAAGTCAGTAACTCATTATTCTGAAAACTGATGAATAATGACAGGAAAAATGAACCACTTACCCTCTTTTTCCAGATCAATTATATTTCAGGACAACCAAATAATGAATAAGGGAGAGTGCTTCTTTATAGAAGAGCACATACACTGATAAATTCAAGAGCAATACAGAATGAAAAAAATCTCCATTTTGTGACATCTAAAGGAATGATATATCTTGCCATGATCAATTAATGGTAAATTCATTAGATGAAATGTTGAAAAACTTAATGATAAAAGAATTAAACAACATCACTTGAACCCCCATCGATAGTTTACATTACTGAAAGTAGGACAATCAAATATCATGTGCCTCCAGATGTGACAAAACAGGAAGTAAACAACAACACCCACAAATATTCTTGCCAAAAATATGCTTAAGCCTCTAGGTCTACCTACAAGTTTACAGGAATCACCAGGATTAGAGGAATACATTAAATGGCACATGAGGAAGCAATCTGACAAATCCAGAATGTGGGGCATTCTATAGGACAAATGATGTGGTTTCTCCCTCAATCAATTGCATGATGTGAGTTATCATCGGCGATGGGGGGGGGGGGGGGGCAATTATAGAAGAAAAGATACTCAGGAAACAAATCAAAAACAATACACAGATCTTGTTTAGATATAGATTAAAATAAACCTACCTCAAAAAATATATCTGAGAGAATCAGCAAAATTTGAGTATAAGTGGTATTAATGATATTAAGAAATTTAGTTAATCTTCTTGGTTAATTTATCAATGTTGTTAGGTGTGATAGTTGTTAGGTGTGATAGCGGCATGGTGATTATGCAAAAACTACTCTAAATGTTCTTGTCATCTAGAGAGGTTTATTTAAATGTCTTTGTGTAATACATAATCCTGGGATTTCTTTTAAACTTTTCTTGAAAATAAGAAAGAGTAGTGAGGAATCAAAGAATCAAGATTCAAAAGTAGTGATGATTGCTAGAGGTATGTGATACGTACATGGTACTTAATTATACTGTTCTTTTTACTTTTGTGTACATTTGAAATTTCCCATATTTTTTTTAAATACTGAATATGACTAAAGATGCAGAGATGGATCTAACTAAACCAGAACAAGCGGAAACTGTGTCCAAGAGATGCTACAGAGATACAAATCACAGATACCTCTTCAAAAAGTTTCACAAAATGCAGTGTTTCTTCTGTCATAGCACTTATCACTCTATGTAATACTTGCCTACTCAATTGCCACTTTGCATACGTTATATGTTAGTTATTGTCCATTTGTCTCTGTAGATCAACTCTCTATCCCTTTCCATCTTACTGTGTTCCAGAAACCTGGCTTGGTTAGGATCCCTTGCCTCTGGCGTCAACTAGATGTAATCAAAGGAAGATGCCAGCAAGATATCTGAGGGTGGCAAATTGAACACCAATAAAAAATAAATTTATATAAAAAATAAATAAAAATAAAATTCAAATAAAAAAAGATATCTGAGGGTGGAAGGAGAAAGGTAATAAAAGTATTAACTCTTCTGCTTCCCTCTTCTGGGCTGCAGGTGTTCCAGGCTGCATTTCTCTATTTAAGTCAATAGTTCTGTGTTCAAAACTTCCCAAGACACACAACCTTCTTTCTGGGTTCCAGAAAGCATCATCTTCCTTTGTCCCTTCAGAATAAAGGATACCTGTAACTTTAAAATCTTGATGACCCAGGTATGCTTTCTTTTTGTTTTCCTTGACCCTGCCCATATCTTTGTATCTTTGTTCAGCATAATCTCTTGAATTACTCCCTTTGAGTGTGTCATTGTGTCATTTGTTTCTTGCTAGAACCTTGAGTAACACAGGGTATAAGTTTCTTGAAGGCCTGGAAATTGTTTCTCTCTCTTTGTTCATTGTGATTTGTACAATACATGACTGTCTGGCACCTAATAGACATAAAATAAACATTAGTTAAAAGAAATTAAAAGACAGAAGGTAATGCATAAAATTCAACATTAGTTCCTGATTTAAAAGACATAAAATAAGGAATAGAGAAAAACATTTATCATATGTTCTTTTAAAAAAGCTCTATCCATTAGCTTCATGCAGAACGCAATAAATTAGGCATATTTGTATTTAAAGGGTCATGAAGAGGATAAAAATAAGTGATAAAAATTGAAAAGAGGGGGGGCCAAAATTAATATTTTTTCAAGTCATACCCTAATAAAATCCTAGTAAACACTGTCAGTTCTCCCTAAATAAATCAATAAATGCAATTTAATTTCATTTTATAATTTGACAAAATGATCCTTAATTTCATGTGGAAAAATGATGAGATTAGGCAAGAGGTTGTAAAATAAAAAGGGTAAGGAATTTGCTTTACTAAGCAATAACATATAGTTAAAATAGGATAGCTATTAAGAGAATTCTACTTCTGACAATAGTGTACCAAGTGATTTGGAACAAACCTCCCTCTAAGAACAACTAGAAAATACACACAAATACTATATTTAGTATATATGTACACACTCTAAATAAAAGCTGTAATTTAGGAGGGAGAGAGAAGTGCTGCCCAGCTTCCAATCATCACAATCCCTGCTAGTTTACTTGCCATAAGCAAACAAATTGTCTCTTTCTTTTTTTTTATTGGAGTTCAATTTGCCAACATATAGCAAAACACCCAGTGCTCATCCTGCCAAGTGCCCCCCTCAGTGCCCATCACCCAGTCACCCCAAGCCCCCACCCACCTCCCTTTCCACTACCACTTTTTTGTTTCCCAGAGTTAGGTGTCTCTCATATTTTGTCACCCTCACTGATAACAAATTGTCTCTTTCAAATATGTCATAAAGCTAGGCCTCAATATATTTCCACAATTCTTAACATAAAAGTAAGTTATTCAATTAAAAATAACCAGGCACTGAAGGTTCTCATGGCTGTAGGTACAAAAAAATGATGGATAGAGGTGGAGGAAGAATGGTTGGGTGACCCAGACAGACATCAATCGAAGAGATGACAGAAAGAGGGTTGGCGTGTATATTGCTGACAGTATATTTTGACAGGGTTTAAAGGGAGACATGGATATCCCTCTCAGGAGATTCTACATGATGAAGGAGCTCAGGTAAGGCTGAGGAAAATCCAAGGAAAACTATACACATTAACGCTGGGAAGACTATAATACTAGGTTAGGCGACCCTTAGATGAAAGTAGACTAAACCAGAGCAAGACCAGGAACGCTTTCCATGCCAGGCTAGGAAACAGAGGAAGAGGTCTCTGGACCAGTCTAAAGGTAGGGTGAAGGAAAGAGCAATACAGTAGATTACTCTCTCCTCTCTACCTCCAGGGATATATGACTTCAAACTCCACCTCCAGAATATGACCTGCTATAGGACAAACAGAGATGAAACTAGATTTGAATTGAGGTAGAGATCGAAATTGTAAACTCGATTGGACTGAAAGTAACCAGAAAGTTATGGAATCTACCTAAAATAGCATCTATGAATGAGAACCAAAGCAGTGTTTGAAAAAAACAAAACCCTTGCTTGTCTATTCTCCATTGAGTTGAGACTTCTTAATAAATCATTATACTTAATAAAAACTTACCATGTGTCTCACACACTCACACATACACATATGGATGACAATTTATTGAACATTTACTGAGTGTCTCAGGCACTGTGCTAAGTGTTTATTTAATTCTCACCACAATCTTATATGGTAGATACTTGCTTTTAGCACTGAGAACAGAAGCTCAGGGTGGTAAAGTGATTTATTTAAGGGCTTATACCTCGTATATGATAGAAGCTGGATCTGAATCCAGATTTCTTTGACTCCAAGGCCCATATGAACAACCACTTGAAAATGGAGGGTGTCTTTTTCAGTTTTTTTTTTTTTTAACCTGCCATAGGGACACCTGGGTGGCTCAGTCGGTTAAACGTCCAACTCTTCATTTCAGCGCAGGTCATGATCTCAGGGTCGTGAGATCCAGCCCCAGGTTGGCTCTGCACTCAGCAGGGAGTCTGCTCGAAATTCTTTCTCTCCCTCTATCTCTACTCCTCCCCCAACACTCTGTCTTTCTAAAATAAATAAATAAATCTTTTTTAAAAACCTTGCCATTGTTTATAAATTAAGTTTTATTAGAACACAATGTCAATTCTTGTACATATTGTGTACAGCTACTTTTGTGTTACAAGAGTTTAGTAGTTATGAAAAAAACATAAAGCCTACCAAGTGTATCTGGCCTTTTACAGGAAAAGCTTGTCATCCTCTGCCTTAGATAGTACTTGATAATGTTTGCTTTAAAAGGAATGAGGGTCTTTTAGACAAATGCTTTATTTACCACTTATAGCTTTTCTGCACATATTACCATTACAGCTCAGAAAAGTCCTACTCTGTTTTTGCAAGCTTATTTTGTCATGAAAGACTTTTCTTCTATTTTCTAGTCTTTTCCAAAAATATATTTTTCAGCTTGAAATAAAATAAAATCTGAGAAACATCATTTTGAGAAATGAATTAGCTAATAAGTGACAACTTCTTATCCTTTGGGTCTTTATTTTTATGTACTTTTTGTTCTACAAAGTTGCTGCATATCATTTTTACTATTATGGCATTACTTAAAATAGGGTAATTACCTCTAAGCTTATTTTTCATTGATATCATATGTAACTTGTATGATTTTTTAAGCAAGAAAATAATCAAACAGCACATCAATTACTGAAGCCTAACTGGCTATTGAAATTGGAGAAGTCTGGTCAGAAGATAGAACAACTAGATATGGTTCACTTGCCACAAATGGGGAAGCTGCAATGACTAGAAAATTATTAATATTTCAATATTTATTGAATAACTGATTACCATATTCAAAATCAAACGCACCTTTCTCTTATTGTATCAAGAATGTTTATTTTGATGAACTATGTATAAGATTGGTTCTATGCAAGCTTTGATGAAAGGAAGTGATAAAGAATGTTAATTTCCCTTTTGCTTGTGCCCTTAAGCAATGTAAGTTTATGAGGTAATTGAAATTAAAGAAAAATATGGAAATTTTATTTTGATGAAGCCAAATAGCTGCCTAATGGAAACCTGTTGCAGAAATTAATTTAGCTCCCTCTTCACTTCAATGACTACGTTGGAATGAAGGAGCTCAGAGGTGTCCACTAGCGGCATCTCACAAGAAAGTCATCCAGAATAACCACACTGAGAATCTTTCTAATTTGATCATAAATTCTTTGAAGACAAGTTTCATTGCATGCTATAGCCTTGTAGCCCCTTCGGTGCCTAGCATAGCTCCAAACACAACGCAAGTACTCCGTCACTTGAGTATGTAAAAAGTTTAGATTTCCTTTATATGCCAATTTCATAAAATTGCTGTAACTCATTAACTTTAAGAAAAAAAATATTTGCTACAAAATTATAGGAGACTGATCCACAGAAATGTTCAATAAGTTAATTATACACAGTCGTATATTGTCTAAATATTTCCCTACAGATTGTTCTATTATTTTGTGAATAAAAGGCCAAGAATTTCTCAGAAGATTTTAGATTAAATATTTTCTACCTTGTATGTATATCTGTGTACATCTGTCTTGTTTTGTAAAGAGAGACATACATAGGTAAAGATGACTATTGTATTTGGCCTAGTTTGAGGGCTTTTTTTTTTTCTTGTTACTATATTTTTATGAATTGTTTAGAAACATTTCTCATGGGTGACTCAATCTATAAATGGGACATTATCTTACAAAAAACACAGTACTGTCAAGGTTATTGGCTCTACTTCCAAATTCTCCTATATATTGTATTCTAAGTCAACAAGGATAAGAATGACAAAATGAAAAATTGGACATTATGTTCATTATGCAATTTGATTTGCATTAAATCTCTAATCAATGCTTTTTAGAGGTCTTAGTAAGCAGATTAATACAAATATTATAACTGGACTCTTCAGAGTGTGTTAATAATCATTTGTGAATAATGGGATTCCTTTTTGGGGGGAGGGATTTATTTACTATATCTGGATCATTCTCTTTTGAACCTGTCTACACAAAGGAAATATCATCGTTGGCCAGAACTGGTAGCACTTACAGGAGTGGTGGGCAGTGTTTTAATGAAAAAGGAATATTTACCTACGAAAATTACACATCAAAATGTTTGAAAATCACTAGATTCAGAGATCTGGAAAAAGGTAATTCAGGCAACATGGTTAATTTATACCTTAAGAAGACCAATGCAAATGTGGGCTGAGTGCGATAAATACATCAAGATTGGCATATATTAAAACTTTGTTTAACTTACAACTTTCAGTTATCTATTGGCCACAGGCCACGGGAATTAAATGAGAAGCTACAGAATTCTTAGCACAAATTCCTCTGGAGAGAAGAGTTTGGAAAAGCTGTCATTGACTAGCCATTGTCCAACACAAGGTCCCTCTGATACTAATACTTGCCTGTGTCCCACTCAGATCCTATGTCAAGCCTGTGGATTCATTTTCATTTGACTTGAGAGGAAAAACAGTGACATGAATGGTAAGCGGCATGGGAAGATACTGCAAATGAATTGGAAAACAATTTGAAATTGGAGTCAGAATGTGTCAAGTCCGGATCATGTGGGTATAGAAGTAGACTGATATGGCTAGGCCATGCTGCTAGCTCGGCAGCCTTCATGATGCTCACATGCAGGTGCTGTGTACTCTCGATAATGTCTTAAGAGAATAAATGACTTGGCCTGGCATGTAGAAAAAAAAATGTGTTCTGTGTTTCAGGAGACCTGGCTTCTATCGCTAGTTCTGTAGTTGATAAGATATATAATCTGATGGTGTCAATTTTCTCCATCTGTGAAGTGGGAGGCAGTTGAAAAGATGATCCTCTAAGATCCTTTCTTTCAAGCCCTAACCTGGTGTGGTTCTGAGGTTTTCCTATGTGTGCACTTTTTGAGCTTAGAAGGTAATGACTAATAAGGGAGATGAACTTAGCAATAAGCAGCAGTAATAATAGTAATAAGAAACAGAAAGAAAATGCACTAAGTGTGAAGACAAGCAAAATTCCAAGGGCACATATAAGAGTAAATATTTATTTGGATTCGAGGGTTATAGTACAGAAATTTTCAGCATCTGAAAAGAGCACTGAAGTTAAAAAAAAGAAAATGAGAACTATTTTGATCTGTAGGGAGGGAATGTCAAAACATAGAAGAGCTAGAGAAAAAAAGACATGGAGACATATGGACTTCTGAAATAGAGGTATTCAAGTCACGATACATAGGCCAGTGTGGCCTGGCTATCAGAAATATGAGTTAATGCCTGGCCACAAGACAAACTGGCTATCCAATCTTGAGCACATTGCCTATCCCTTTTGAGCCTCAAGTTCCTCATCTTAAAAATGGAAGCTTATAGAAAGGTTGTTGTGAAAATTAAATTAGATAATTTATATAATGGGCTTATACAAATTCACAACATATTATAAGTAAATAATCCAAAATGAGCTATTATTATCATCATTATTATTATTTAGAAGGATAATATAAGGAAAATTATTTGAGCCTAATTACAAATGACTCTGAATACTATGATAAATAATCTCACTTCTATTTTGTACAATAAGGAGCTATGGACTATTTTGAGGAGTGAAGCAAGATAAATAAAAACTGACAAAAGAAAGAGAAAGAAAATCATATAGCTTTGCTGAAGAAATGCTCAGCAATGAAGTAAAATTAGTTTTAGTCTGTTTCTTTAAAAAGTCAACCAGTCTAGACATGTCTCCAATGAGAAACTCAATTTAAATATTAATAGAACACATCTCAGCTGTCGCTCAAGTCCCATTTCTTTGTTGCTCAGTTGCAGTCTGTGTGGATGCCAACTTTTGCAACATGCCAGTGAAATTTCGTTCTTCGTGCATCCATGGTAGTTCCTTTGAGGTATGAAAATGGAAATATGATGAGAGAAAAAAATTGATGATTGACAGTCAAATTCAAAATCAAGAGTCCATAGCAACTTTAAGAGACCTCAGGAAATGTATTCCTATTTCACTGTGACCATAATAAATACCAAATTTGATCACAAGTGCATCTGCACAAGGGTGATTATCAACATTAATCAGTTTTCATTCTAGCAAAGGACAAGTTGTTAAACACTGTAAGTGATGCCCAGCGCATGATCCTGATTTGAAAATTTCTTTGCTTTTTTGACCTGTACCAAACACATGGGAATCATTTGCTAATCTCTTCTTGTGTGTGTGTGTGTATGTGTATTTAAAGAATCAATATTAAAAGGAGAAATCACAAAGCAGACTAACAGATTTCATTAAATAACAACTAAATTACTTTGAACATTAAAAAAAAAACTAAATTAAAAAAGTAAATGGCAAAAAAACAAAGTGAACCACATGTGCAGCTCCTAAGACTTCATGAGGAAAGAACCAACTTGCAAATAGATGAATGAGTAAAAGGTTTATATAAAGCTAACTCATTAAAATGAAGTGTAAAATGTTAGCAAAGATAAATGAAAACGTTCAGCTTCACTAGCAGTAGCCAGACCTAAACAATATTAGCACATGCGCACTATTTTATAGTAACTATTTTATATTAGATAAATTCTAGCTCTGTGTTCCTACCTTTGGTTAGTTTCCCAGGCAGGATGGGAGACTGAACACATATTAAACCTCCTCCTTCACTGAAGATATAGAAAAATGCTTGTTTTCTTTTTAAAGAATGCCTAACTGCATTAAATACAAGGGTAGACTATCCATGGGCCAGAACACTGGCGAAAGCTGAAAGATTATAGGAAGCCATGATCAGAAACAAGCACTGGGGGCCAGGATTTTAATGTCCTGTGATAGCAGAGACTGAACTGATTACTCACGTGGTTAGATAGCAAAACTAGTCTTCCCTCATGAAGCCAAGCCTAGAGTAGAACTCTCGGCCCATATTCAGGGGCAGATATAACTGTACCCTGCAAGGTTGCCTGTCCTACCAAAGGACATTAAATGCCACCATAAGATTGGGAACTCAGCCTGTGCCACTTGAAGACATGGTGACTAGAATTGTGGCATTGAAATAAAGAGCTCCAAGCTGCTCACAAAGACTCTCTGGAGTCTTGAAACCCCAAACTGTCTGTCAGAGGCAACGATGACGTTGCCCAACATGGAGAGACATGTATAATTTAAAACAACTTCCCATTTTTGCTTTTGTTTCTTTTGCCTTCGTGGATGTATCTTGCAAGAAGTTACTGTGGCCCAGTTCAAAATGGGTGTTGCCTGTGTTCTCCTTAGGATTTCGATGGAATCTTGTCTCACATTTAGATAAATGAACTATTGGGACTTCATCAAGATAAGAAGCTTTTGCACAGCAAAGGATACAGTCAACAAAACTCAAAGACAACCTACAGAATGGGAGAAGATATTTGCAAATGACCTATCAGATAAAGGGCTAGTTTCCAAGATCTATAAAGAACTTATTAAACTCAACACCAAAAAAACAAACAATCCAATCATAAAATGAGCAAAAGACATGAACAGAAATCTCACAGAGGAAGACATAGACATGGCCAACACGCACATGAGAAAATGCTCTGCATCACTTGCCATCAGGGAAATACAAATCAAAACCACAATGAGATACCACCTCACCCCAGTGAGAATGGGGAAAATTAACAAGGCAGGAAACAACACATGTTGGAGAGGATGCGGAGAAAGGGGAACCCTCTTACACTGTTGGTGGGAATGTGAACTGGTGCAGCCACTCTGGAAAACTGTGTGGAGGTTCCTCAAACAGTTAAAAATAGACCTGCCCTACGACCGAGCAATTGCACTGCTGGGGATTTACCCCAAAGATACAGATGCAGTGAAACGCGGGGACACCTGCACCCCGATGTTTCTAGCAGCAATGTCCACAATAGCCAAACTGTGGAAGGAGCCTCGGTGTCCATCGAAAGATGAATGGATAAAGAAGATGTGGTCTCTGTATACAATGGAATATTCCTCAGCCCTTAGAAACGACAAATACCCACCATTTGCTTCGACGTGGATGGAACTGGAGGGTATTATGCTGAGTGAAATAAGTCAATCGGAGAAGGACAAACATTATATGGTCTCATTCATTTGGGGAATATAAATAATAGTGAAAGGGAATAGAGGGGAAGGGAGAAGAAATGGGTAGGAAATATCAGAAAGGGAGACAGAACATGAAGACTCCTAACTCCGGGAAACGAACTAGGGGTGGTGGAAGGGGAGGAGGGCGGGGGGTGGGGGTGAATGGGTGACGGGCACTGAGGGGAGCACTTGACAGGATGAGCACTGGGTGTTATTCTGTATGTTGGCAAATTGAACACCAATAAAAAAATAAATTTATTATTA
Organism: Canis lupus dingo; assembly: GCF_003254725.2. Lineage (NCBI taxonomy): Eukaryota > Metazoa > Chordata > Mammalia > Carnivora > Canidae > Canis > Canis lupus. Next base: position 111,861,923 of record NC_064281.1, on the reverse strand, counting down.
AAAAAGAATACAGGGACATCAGAGAAGTTGTCTTAGAAAGATATACTCATTAATTTTAGATTTTTTTTAAGATTTATTTATTATTTGGGAGGGGGAGGGGCATAGGGAAAAGGAAAGAGAGAATCCCAGACAGATTCACCACTGAGTGTAGAGCCCAACATGGATTCAATCTCACCACCCTGAGATCATGACCTGAGCTGATATCAAGGGTCAGCTGCTTAGGCCAACTGAGCCGCCAAGGCACATCTGATTTTAGATATTTAATAAAAATTGTTATTTAAATATCATTAAAACACCATAAAATTTACACTTTTAGACTATACAACTTAGTGTTTTTAGTATACTTACAGAGTTATGCAACCATCAACACTTTTATTTTAATTTTTTTGATATTTTATTTATTTATGTATTTATTTATTTATTTGAGAGAGAGAGAGTGCACAGAGCAGAGGTAAGGGCAGAGGGAGCAAATCTCAGGCAGATTCCATGATGAGCATGGAGCCCAAAATGACCTGAAGATCATGACCTGAGCCAAAACCAAGAGTTGGATGCTTAACCAACTGAGCCACCCACATGCCCTAACCATCAACACTACGTTTAGAACACTTTCATCACCTTAAAAGGAAACCTTTACCCATTAACAATCATTCTCCATTTACCCCATTCCTCTAGCCCTAGACAATCACTAATCTACTTACTGTTTCATTTCTGAAATCTGGTCATTTCATAAAATACAATCATAATTTGTGGCTTTATGTGTCTGATTTTCACTTAGCATAATGTCTTCAATGATCATTCATGCTGTAGCATGTATCAGTACTTTATTTCTTATTATTGACAAGTAATATCCCATTGTGTGGATTATTGTGTGATGAACATTATGTTCATAGATAGACATGTTCATGTTGATAGGCATTTGAGTTGTTTCCAATTTTGGCTATTATAAACAATGATGCTATGAGTATTTGTATATTGAGTTTTCGTGTGGAGATTTGTTTTCATTTTTCTTTGGTATATACCGGGGAGTGGAATTTCTGTGCCATGTGTTAACTCTGTGTTTAACATTTCCAGAAACTGTCAAACTGTTTTCCAAAGTGTCCACACTGCTTTACAATCACACCTGCAATTTATGAAGGTTTTAATTTCCCCCTATCCTTGTCAACACTTGTTAATGCCTCTCTTTTTCATTCTAACCATTCTAGTAGGGGTGAAGTGGCATTTCATTGTGGTTTTAATTGGCATTTTCCTGTTGAGCATCTTTTCATATTCTTATTGGCCATATGTATACCTTCTTTTTAAAGATTTATTTAATTGAGAGAGAGAAAGAGAAGCAGAGAGAGGGAGAGAATTCCAAGCAGACTGGGCATGGAGCCCAATGTAAGGCTCAATCCCATGACTCTGAGATCATGACCTGAGGTGAAATCAAGAGTCAGAAGCTTAACTGACTGAGCCACTCAGGTGCCATGGCCATCTGTATATCTTAATAGAGAAAATGTTCAAGCCCTTTATCCATATTGTAATTACTTATCAGTCTTTTTGTTGTTGAGTTTTAAGAATTATTTATATATTCTGGGTACAAGTACCTTATCAGATATATGATTTGCAAATACTTTCTACCATTCTGAGGGTTTTCCTTTCACTCTCTTGATAGAGTCCTTTGAAGTATAAATATTTTTATGTACAAATGTTTTTGATGAGGTTCAATTTACCTATTTTTGTTGCTTAGCTTTTTGATATCATATTTAAGAAATTATCGCCTAATCTGAGGTTACAAAAGTTTACAACTATGTTTTCTTCAGTAAGTTTTATAGTTTTAACTCTTTTGTTTAAGTCTCTGACCCATTTTGAACTGATTTTTGTATATGGTTTGAGATAGGAGTCCAACATCATTCTTTTTGCAGGTAGATATCTGGTAGTTCCAATAATTTCAGACTTTTGTTTAAATGGTAAAAATGAAAGGAAAATAAAGAATAGAATGTGATAAAGTACTCAAGTAGAGCAGGAACAGAATAAAGCTCAATAATCCAGTAGGAAACAGGAAAGGAGAACAGAAGGAGTAATGCAAAAACATGGTAAATACACAAAATAGACCAATGATCTCAATAAATGGAAATAGATTAAGCATTCCTATTAAAAGCCATCTAAACCCGAACAAAAATAGTTCCTGCTATATGCTATTTACAAGAATCATATCCAAGCAAAATGACAGACAAGTTTAAAATAAAGTGTTCAAGTAAACTACTAACAAAAGAGAGAAAAGTAATGTTAATATTCAGAAAAACAGAATTGGAGGTGGAAAATATTAATGGGAACAAAGACAGAGATTCCACTCTGATAAAAGAACAATCCACCAAGAAGATGACAACCATGACAATCATGTATGGACCAAACAGCACAGCTAGAACAGTATGAAACAAAGCCAGAAAGAAACAAGGAGAAAAAGTAGCACTTCCTATAATTTCTTATCTGCTTATAATTCACTGCTTTGCCAAATTAGATATGATTTGGAAGTCACTTTATTTTATTGTGGCATTGTGTCTTAAAAATGTGTATAAGTAAATACATATGAGATAAATTATACTATTATCTTCCACCTTTCAAATTTGTAAATGTCTTCAGAAATGAATAATTCTCAATTGATGCTGGCAGCAGTGTCATCCTGAGCCATATTGGAGCCTGAGGCAAAAGGAAAAAAAAAATCTCATCCTGTCTTTATTTAAAATGCTATTTTGTTCACTATGAATTTTTGCAATAAATTTTGTTGTTCTCAAATTCTGAATTAAAATATGTAAATTTGGTGTCCAAGATGAGGGCCTCATTCACCTCATCCTTGTACTTCTACTGGCCTGTGTGGCAATGTTCATAGCCTTTGGTCTACTAATTCCACCTACTAAAAGTGAACCTAACTAGTAAATGTGAAATAAGGAGAGAAAACGGGAAAAATTTACATAATAGATTTTAATTGCAGTGCTTCACATAAAGGAATACAAAAGAATAATTAAATCAGCTACATGAAATGACATGTAATAAAAGGTGTATTTTAAAATCTGACCAATATATGCCTGTGACAGATTAAACAATCTCAGAAAGTGCTTTAAAAAGGAGTTCCAAAATTCAGGATTTGGGAGGAGGAGTACATGAGATTCACCTAGAAAGCATACTTAACAAAATATTTTACAAAACTGCACATTTCCGTAAGACCTAGAGGTGAGACCATGGCATCTATAATTTTAACTGGCTCTACACAAGATACTTATGTAGTCAACCTGGCATTTGGACATTTGGAAATCATGATTTAGGACAAAATTTGGTTGATTGTTAGTTACTGTATAGAAGCTTACGTATTAGAGGAATTTTTTTTAAGTGATCTTATTTTACAAGCCGGAGTGACAGAGTGAGTCATCTTAGAAGGCAAAACCAGGGTAAGAATTTGAAACTACTATCTTTGTGTTCTCTAATAGATCTTGCTGGATTTTCTGAGCATGAAGACTGCCTCTAGACAGAAAATATAACAAACCAATAGAGTTTTTAAATTCAGTTTCATAAATTGGGCCTTCATAGACTGGGGCAGACTTATATTCATTTAAATCTGCATTCCTCTTTGAGAAAGAAAACACAATACTGCCCAGTTTTCCATGAGAACTGCAAGAGAAATCATTCAAAAATATTTTTCTCCAGAATGTGTATATTCAATAGCTGTTAATAACGCACAGCTTCCTTTAAATCTTTTTATAATAAAAAGCTTTTAAAATGATTAGAATGGTCTCTTGATTCAGATGCTAAAAATGAAATCACAGGATGTTTTCCAGAACATCTGCAAATCAGTGAACACACAAATGGAATATTTAAAATGGCTCTTCCGATATTGGTAATTGTATCCACCATGTGTTAACATTCCGTCTGCTACCTCATTTCATTCCAGCTAACCCTATACAACTGCCTCCCAACTCCTCATCCCATCTGATTGTATACAAGACAGACATATATTCTATTGAACAAAGGACAAAGGATGATTCACAATGAGAAAATACTCTTATGCTAGGCCATATTCATAACTTTGAGGGTCATTGCTTAATAGAAAAAAATCTACCCAGGAAGAAACATGTTAAGTAGCTGGCACTTACCGTACTAGGAAACCTTGTTACAAAGAATGAGTGTAATTCTGAATCATCGAGGGAACCCTTTCAAACCACAATTTCTGCTCCAGATATATTCTAAATGCAGCCAGGCCACCTGTTGACAACTGCTGCTGTGAAGCAAGGCACTCTGAGTCTCTTTTTTGCCCAGATAACATATAATTGATATGCACCCATTGGTGACTGCTGAGAAATATTCAGTTGTGTATTCATTCTAACAACTATTTAACAAGTGCCTATTCTCTACCAAGTTTATGTCCAAAGAAATAAGACAATAGTAGTGAACAAATATGCAGAAATCTCTGCCCTCATGCAACTTGCTTTTTTTGGTGTTCTGGCTATAAGTATCTCTTATTTTAGGTAAGTGGAATATAATGACATTTAATTTTGCAAAATGCATACTGTATTTTCAAACATTTAAATGGCTATTCATGCAAGTCTGAAATCATACTGAGTGGTCTGTGACATGAAATAGAAAAATCAATAAGATTATGTCAGTCTTAGTAAGTTTAAATTAAAATCTATAATTGCTCACTAAATCAATCAATTCTAGGTCTTTGGGTTAGATTAAAGTAGTCAAGATTGTAACCACCTTTATTTCATGACTTACATCTACAATTAAATTATATTACAGCTATTCTTATCATTATATTAGAGGAATGTTTCTGAATAGTGGTATAAAACGTATTCATGTTCATTTAATCCTATTTCAATGAAAGCTAGGAAGTGAGGCATATTTTTTTTAAAGTACCTATCTTTTTATAATGAGTACCTATTTTGTTATTTAGGAAATCTCTTTGTTAGGAAAGCCTGAAGGTCACAGCCCACATACCTGCACACCAGAAATTTAAAAAATTAAGCAATGGCTTATGTTGCCTTGGAGGGAAAAGAAGCTTGAAAGGTCGAGATAACAGTTTTGTTAAAATAACTAGTTAGTCAAAACAATATGTCAATAATGGATGCTCCCAATCATGCATTTTATCATTAATTGATAGTTTAAAGCGTGTGTTGGAGTAGTATGACACCATTTTTGATTCCTTAAATAGAATCTAAAAAATATGTATTAAAAATTTGTCACTGTTTTGCTCTCCATCTCAAAGAGTAAACTTCCTGAGGCCAAAGCTCACTTTTATCATATACTAGCCGTGTGACTTTAACCAAGTAACATAAATTCAGAGTCTCAGTTCCCTGATTTCCAAAATAGCACTAATAATAGGGCCTACATCAGTGTCATTGTGAAGACTAATGAAATAATTTACAGAAAGCACTTTCCACAATTACTGCTTCATATAAGCAACAAATAAATGTTAACCATTATTATGAGCTATTTGGGTTTACCTCTAAATAATTTTCTGTCAACCAAGCCTACTGTTGGTAAAAGTGAAAGTTTGGAAGCAAGCTGAATGCCCAACGAAAGTGATTTAGTTAAATTATGATTGTTCTAAATAATTGAATACTATGTGGTAATTAAGCTCATGTAAGGGAAAATATAAAATAACAAAATATTTTGCTTCGTTTTCTAACAATAGGAATCACTACATATTCACAGAAAATCAAGATATAACTAAAAGTACTGAAAAACATGTGCTGAAAAGTGTATAACTTGAGGCAGTGTAACTGGAAATCAAGCATTCTATGGTTTTGTATAGTTTGAGAAAAGAAAAATGCCAAATTCGTTACATTACACATACATATTAATTTTTTAGATGAACTAGAAAATATTTAAAATGGATTGTGCATATACCTTCTAAACAGTGTTATGAAAAGTAGAACCAGGGATCCCTGGGTGGCTCAGCGGTTTAGCACCTGCCTTCGGCCCAGAGCGTGATCCTGAAGACTCGGGATCGAGTCCAATGTCGGGCTCTCCGCATGGAGCCTGCTTCTCCCTCTGCCTCTCTCTCTGTCTCTCATGAATAAATAAAATCTTTTTTGAAAAATTTATTTTACATTATTTACAAGAGTCACACAAATACAAAGGCAGAAAAATATTTAAGTAAAAGAATAGGAAACTACGCAAAATAAATGTAAACAAAAAATATGGCTTAGCTACATTAATATCAGACAAAATAGATTGTCGGCAAAAATCGTTATTATAATTTATAGAAGAATCAATTCATCATAGAAATTAGGCAATTCCAAGCCTGATAGAATCTACTAAAAATAGCTTTTAAAATAGCTTGGAATTTTATTATGTAAAATTTGACATAACTACAAGAAAAACTAAATGACCAAATCCACCATTATATTGAAAGTCTTCTACATACCTCTCTAAACAGTTGATGGATTAAGCAGAAAAATATTAAGTATCTGGAAGACTTGAGAAACATAAATGCATGCTTAATCTAATGAAAATATATAGAACATGGCACTCAACAACTGGATAATGTACATTCTTACACACATACCGAATATTAATATAAGCTGACAGTGTACTAGACCTTAAACCAATTCTCAAAAAAATTAGGAGACATGCCCTATCAGATAATCCAGTATTTTTATACAGCTATAGTTATTAAGATAATGTGTTTAGAGCTCAGGGATAGACGATAAGTACAATGGAACTAAACAGAGATTCTGGAAGCCAACCTATACACATGATGATCAACAAAGACTAACCTTAATTTGAAAAGATAAGCCTCAAACTGGAAGCAGCATATAAAAGCAACAATGGTTTAGTGTCCAGAATACATGAAGAAATTTTCAAAATCTTCAAAATGACAAACAAATCAACAGAAAAAACAAAGAGGCACAAATCATGAATGGGCGTTTCACAGAAAAACCAAAAACAAAGACAAATGGTCCACAGTCATTTAAAAAGATACTGAAATTCGTTAGTAATGACAGAAATTCAAATAAAAACCACAGTAATACATAATTTCACACTCACCAAATTGGTGAAGTTAAAAAGTCTGGCAATATTATATATTAGTGAAGATGTGAGGTGATGAGAGTTCTCATACAACTTCAAGCGGATATGTAAATAAATATGACCAATTTGGAAGTAAGTTGCACATGTTTATTTCCTGTAACATAACAATCATACTCTTAGGTATATATCCTAGATAACTTCTTGAAAATTTGGACCATAAGAAGAGTTGCCAGATCTAGCAAATAATAATACAGAGCATCCAATTAAATTTGAATTTCAGATAAATAATAAAAAATAGCATATATCTCTATATATCTCTTATGTATTGTTAGTGACATATTTATACTAAAAAAAATCTGTTGTTTGTCTGAAATTCAAATTTAACTGGGTATTTTGCATGTTATCTGGCAGCCCTAACCATGAGATATGTACAAAAATACTCACAGCAGCATTGTTTGTGCCAGTGAAAAGCTGGAACCAACGAAAAGATTCATGGACAAAACAACTGTGCTACAGCCCTGCAATGAGATGCTATACATTGTGGAAAATACATGAAATATGGCTATTTTAAAATTTTAAAATTCTATTTTCAAACAATGTTTCTTTTATTTATTTGTTTGGCAATGTTCCCATGGTTTTAAATGGTGACATTTTTTTCCCTGAGTTTTGAAGCAGTCTTTTTTTTTTTTTTTTCCAAAAAGTAAGTTTTTTTTTTTTTTTTCTTTTTCTGTATGAGTGTTTGTTGAAATCTATACATTACACTGAAGAGCTCAAGTGCGGTCAGTTTATCCTTTTCTAGGCAACTTACGGCCTCTTTGAAGATCATCAAACAGTTTTGGAGAAGCAGGATATACTTTGTTTTACTATCATTTTTTTCCCACATTTTCATCCTCGATGCATTTACTAAGTACAGAAAAACATTTTTCTTTAACCACACTTTGAAAATATGATTTTATGGCAGGCCACCACTTTAACATGTTTCCTATGGCCAATAGCAGTGAGAGCCATCTTCTCTGCACAGTTCTAAGGAGGCTATCTCCTTCGATTTCTATAAAGTAAAAATCTCATCAAATGTTTTCTGTGTGATGGAGCATCCAAACACTTTCACTATGAAAGCCTCAATGCCTTAGGTAAGCAAAACACATTCCTTTCTAGCAGGATTGTGGACAAGGTCTATAGAACATTTACCAGAAAAGATCTTTTAATTTTCTTCCGTAAAAAGTTTATAAACTGAAAGGAATTTGCCATAGTTTACCTTTGCAGTATCTGCTAAATATAGATAAGCAAAGTCTAATTTGTATCTTTTGCTCTATGTTTCTTATAGTTTTAATCAAAATCTCCTTTTTAAAAAAATAATTTATTTATTTATTTGAGAGAGAGCCTGCACATGAGTAGGGGGAAGGGCAGAGAGAGAAGCAGACTCCCCAGTGAGCAGGGAACCCAATTCAGGGCTTGATCCCAGAGCTCTGGGATCATGATCCAAGCCATAGGCAGACATTTAACTGACTGATGCCCCTCAAAAATCTTAGAAATAAAGCAACAACAACAACAGTTTGAGGGGCGTCTGAGTGGTGTAGGCAGTTGAGCCTCTGACTCTTGGTTTCTGCTCAGGTTGTGACGTCAGGGTCCTGAGATCAACCCCTGTGCTTTTCTCCATCTGTCCCCATCAATAATGAGAAATCAGAACTTTTCACATGATAGGGTGGAAGTTTCCTGGTAGGCAGGACTTTAAGGACTAAAACTATCACAGATATGGGGGAAAAGCGTCATTTGGTCCCTCAAGTGACACATTAAAACATCATTCAGTTCAACCACATTTTTTCTTCCAGAAAGAAAGTGAGGCTAAGAAAGAGCAGGTCAAATTTACCTAGCAAATCAGTGCCAAGTTTAACACCCCTCACCCTCTATTCCTGACCTCCAATTTAAAGATCTTTCTAACTTAGGTGTTATACTATATGTTGGCAAATCGAACTTCAATAAAAACAAAACAAAAAGAAAAAAAATAAAGGTCTTTCTAGTAGAACATCCGATTTTCATTGATTAGAATCTGACTGACCAAAATGTATTAGAAAAGTTAAAAAATAATGGCAATATATAGGCAAGCAATTGAGATCTGAAGAAGATATTTCTGACTGTCTTTATAGATTTAAAGTTGGAATAAACCGCTACAAGTAATTTCTTGTTCCACCATTATGTGCAAATGTTTGAAACTTGTTTCACCAGCATGTAGCATAAAAGTTTACAATATATATAATTTTCATATGTTATAGACTGAATGATTGTGTCCCCCACAAATTCATATGGTGAAACTCCAATCCCCCCACAGTGATATTTGGAAATGGGGCATTTGGAGGTAACTAGGTTTAGATGAGGTCATGAGGGTGGAGACCTCATGATGGGATTAGTTCCCTTATGAGAAGAGACGCCAGAAGGTGTTTATCTCCCTCTCCCTCTCCTCTCCCTTTTCCTCTCTCTCTCTCTCTCTCTCTCTCTCTCTCTCGCTCTCTCTCTCTCTCTCTCTCTCTCATTCTGTTCAAGTATGCAAAGAAGAGGCCATATGAGCACACAAGAGAAATGGCAGCTGCCTACAAGCCAAGCCAAGAGGCTTCTGACTGAAACTAATCCTGCTGGCACCTTGATCTTGGACTTCCAGCCTCCAGAACTATGAGAAATAAAATTCTGTTGTTTAAGCCCCTCAGTCTATGGTACTTTTTAGAGCAGCCCGAGGTGATTAAGATGTCATCTATACATTTGGAGCAAAAGATTATTCTCCTCACACTATATGATATAAGCTATTTACAAGTATTGTCAAAAATAACTAAATTTTATAAAGGAAGAAATCACACATAATATTAGATAATAATTAACACCTTGAATAAAATATAATAATATATTTTTAAAAAGCAGTCTTAAGGAAAATGTAGAGTGGAAATTGTCGATTACTGTGTATATATGCGTATGTGTGTGAATTTGAGGTACACAAACCCAGTTTGTGTTTGAGCCACACAAACCCAGTTTCATCATGTTTTGGCAGCCTTCCCATTCCTTCCAATTCTCACTTGTATGAACTCTTCCTTGTTACCTCAGGCCTTGAGAGTCTTATTGATCCGGTTTCAGAAATGTAATCAATTTAGACGCGTGAGCTGAAAAAGCCATTCTTTATTCATGCATTAGTGGTGTTCTCTCCATGCCATAGCTGCGCATTGATGCAGTCTCAATTCCCCATCCCAGCCTACTGGATTATGGCTGCACACCTTCCCTAACATAGCACATGATGACTTTATCTACATTAGACCACACCAGAACATTCCAGAATGTTCTTTCCTGGTCCTATTAGCCTCTCTACACACTTCAGTCCCTTACAAAGATAAGAGATAGGAGTGCAGTCTCCACGTTACAGATTCCATTTCCATCTGCTTTTTCACTCTCACTTAAAGCTGCTTTGGAATAACTGTTCCCTCTGCTCTGCATCCATTCACATTCCTTTTGCTTTTCCAAACCCTCATTTTCCTCTCTTTAAAGTCTCTCCAACAGTCAAATTTTGATATCCTTGGCTAATACACTGTATTGTTTTGCATTTCAACTGAGCTATTCTTTTTTTTTTTTCAACTGATCTATTCTTAGTTACATATCATCCATAGAAGCTGTGGAGCATGGAGATTAAGAGTATAGACCCTAGACTAGAGCCATTCTGCTTGGGTTAAAATAGTTTCCTCTCCCACTTCTTACTTCTATGACCTTGGGCAAAGTTACTTAACCTCTTTTTGTGCTTTATTTTTGCCTGTTCATAAAGTAATGATAATGAGAGTAGACTTTTTAAGGTGTTTCAAGGATTAAATGAGATGATCCGTGTAAAGCACTTATGTACCTAGTACAAAATAAGTGATGAATCAATTGTAGCTATTAATAATCTATCCTTTCTACTATCTCCATGCTACGGTGCTAGGTGATATAGGTCAAATTTGTGATTTGAACGTATTGCATGGTTAGGTTACAGCAATTTTGAAACATGCTCTAATCTATTTGTTCTCTGGAATACATTACCAAAAATATTTCCTAAAAAGAAATTAATAGGTTCAAGTCATACTGATTAAAACAGTATCGGAAGAATTGAACTTATACTGGACATTCAAAATTCCTCTTTAGAAATAATTCAGAAGAATCAGTAAGGCATAAATTCTGGTAACATGACTATCATTAATATCTATAAGTTTGGGCATATCATTAAAACAAATTCAATTGGAATTTTCACACATGATAAAATGGGAAGATTTAATTCATTTCAAAAATATTTGAGCTACTACTATCTGCTGGTGTCTTTAGTAGATGACTTATATATATTATGTCATTCATTTGTATAGCAGTGCTATGTAATAAGAGCGATTATCCTTATTTTGTAGCCAAAAAACATTGAGGCTTTGCCTGTCTATCTCCCTGGTTAAGAAGATCAAATGCATGAAAATGTGAATATTTTCTAAAAGAGAACATTAAACTTCCCAAACACTGTATTACTTTAAATTCAATATACTTGTTTTGACAAAGTACATCATTTCAGTAATTAAATTCTTGCCTATTTTTTCTTCCAGTGTTTTGATGAGATATCTGAATCATGAGAACCACTGACTAGTGTTTCTGGATTTGGATATGACGATTAAATTAGAATCTTTTCAAGATAATTAATGAAATACTAAAAGAAGCTTTGAAAGAAAAATCAATTTTAGATTGGATAAATGGCACTATTTTAGAAATATATGTATCACACCATTCATTATGCTATAATGAATGATTATTAATGTGTCATTAATTAATGCTTATTATTAATGATTATAATATACAATAAGATATTTATTAAGCAATTTGTGCCACAAACTAAAACAGCTAATGTTTGTGTGTATTTTGAATCTTGAGAACTTTTCATCACAAATACTAAAGAAAAAGGGATTTTGAGACCTATGAATTAAATTTAACTGGTTTTGAAAACAGAAGAAGCCAAAAAAAAAAAAAAAAAAAAAAACTCAAATTGCATACAATTGTTTTTCCCATGATAGACTCACACTTTCCTTATTTACCACCTGGGGATTTCTTCTTATAAGTTGATGCAATAGATGGCAATCCAGAAGTGCCATGTCTCTGCAAAGGATATCCAACCATTTTTATTGGACAAGTGTCACTTTTAAAATTGCTGAATAGCAAATGTGAAGTAGTAATATCTAATGTTGAAAAATGAAGCCACCTAAGGAGCAAGAAATGATAGATAACTTGGTGGTGTTTCAATATCATAAAAGGTTCATAAATGAAGAATAGTTTTGGTGATGCCTCAGTTTTGATGTGTGGCCTGTAGCTCCAGCATACCATTTCAGATTGACCCTTCTTTGTAGATAGAATAAAAATAAAAGATCTCATTTCCTCCTGAAAATACCCAATATGACTGTATAAGTATGTATTTGCGGGCTATTGAAACACATTCCCTGCGAGTACTCCATAAACTCAGCAGGGGTCCATTGGGACCTGGAATTTGGCCTGCAGAAATCGGTAATAGCAATTTTAAGCACTTGTAGGATAATGAGAAAATTTAGGCATTCTCAATAATATCATTCAATGCAGTGTATCTTCATTTCTTTAATAAAAAAGGAAATTCCTGCTGATCAAGTGTTACATAGCTTAAGGCTCATTTGGGGGGATGTAATGGCCAATGCCTAATTTATGTTCTTAGGGTTCATCTCAATATTAACCTTTTATGATTCCAGTGGGGTTAGAGGCTTAATAGAATGAGGTGAAGTTATTAAAACATATAACTTTATAATATACACATTTCTCACTGTTCCCTCCGGAGTCAAAATGTTTCCTCTCTATCTGAATGAGGCAGGGAATGATTTATCCACATGTTCTTCCCAGTTCGCGTTTATCTTTAATGAGGACTTTGCCAGTTAGTTTATTTTTGTAATTAATGATACTTTGCTCCAGAAAAAAAAACTGATGTCAATCAGTTTTATATATATATATAAACTAATATATATATTGGCTGTCTTTTATTTTATATGTATATATGTGTGTGTGTGTGTGTGTGTGTGGAGAGAGAGAGAGAGAGAGAAGCAATTCAGAGTCCTCGTGTATGTGTGTTCTGTACTCTCTATATCATTTTAAAATCACAATCATGACTTTCTTTTCCAATGTTCATTACTAAAGAAAGTTTTGCAGAAATGCTGCCTAATGCTTCCTGAAGGTCACCTGAAAGTGAGTCTGTGGCATGGTCAGATAAGAGAACACTGCCTAGAGCCATGCTATTCACATCATTAATCAGAAAGTGAGGAACTTAGAAGTCAGTCTGGAAATATGAGTTATGTGGGTAAGAGAAGAATATATAATCCCGTTCAGTAGAGTGTGAAAGTTTCCATATATCTGCTACTCCTAAATCAGTAATAGCTGAGGATGAAGCTTTACGAGCTTTTTAAATAAAATGGTATTCTTGATAATATATGCCAGATGTCTCTGAAGCAGGATCCAAGGCCACACAGTAAGTCACCACTCCAAATTGTCTTAGTAAAGGTATTATTTTGAGTTTTGAGAGAACTATATGTGGGTTGCCACGTAAATCTGTCTTACATTGGATCATTCAAGAAAGAAGCAAAACACCACCAAATATTTCATGTTCCTCTGAACTTCAAGGCAACTTTAAATATTTAGGGTGCTGGGATGATTGGCTGAGGGGGAGTGGCTAAGTAAAAATATGCTGAAGTCATACTATATGCCAGATTGATGTGGATATTATTTAATTTATCCGGCACACTACATATGCATATGCAAATATGCAGCTACTGAGGTGGGAAATTTAGACATTAAGTTAAAATAACTTCCAAGATTATGAGACCACAAAGTTGTAGACTTGAGTCCACATTACTCCAAAAATTAATGTTCTTTTCCTGTGAGGAATTGTGTGCCCTGCTATATTTTATTTTAGTAATGTACGCATATTTATACCCATGAAACCTTCAGCTACAGGAAGGATAGAACCTTCATGCAACTCATTTTTGCAGCCTCACAACACCTAGCTCCATGCTATGCAACTAGTTGGCGCTCGGTGGAGGGGGGTTGGCAGATTGAACTAATGAATACCGACCTCAAGTATTGGCAATAAAATATAAATGTAAATGTGGTGAATGAATGAATATATTTTGGAAAATTGTCTCAGCAGAGACAAGGTGGAACAGTTCATATCTAAGGAGAGAACCATCGATACTTCTGGTCAAGGGATGACTTCCTTTTGGTTCTGTTGGCACATCTGCCTTGGTCCCAGTTCTTATATATTTGATTGGTAGGTGATGCTTTTAAGGATAAAAGATTCTCATAACCAATTTCAAAGTTGGTCACTTTAACATTTTATTACCATCTACCCTGAGAATCCAGTTCTTAAGAGGACAGAAAATTATTGGAGAGGGCAAACAAACAGCATTGACAGGGGTTCCCTTTCACCTGCTATGGTCAGAACAAATATAGCTTTAGGACAGCAGAGGAAGCCGTCAGATGATGTGAGTACCTTCAGCACCAAGAGCTTTTTCCTACCTTGTCAGGCTTTCCCACTTGCTCCAGGAATTAGACAGTTTATATGATTTTACAAAAATAGCTCTTTAGAACAGGTATCTAGAAGCTCATCCTTCTTGCCCTTGGGTTCTGTCTTTCTACTTGTAGTCAAGTTTGGCATGGCCTTGGTGGTCCAACATTTTACAAAGTAATCTACATAAAGATATGGGCATTGTTTTTTTTTAAGATTTTATTTATTTATTCATGACAGACACACACACAGAGAGAGAGAGAGGCAGAGACACAGGCAGAGGGAGAAGCAGGTTCCACGCAGGAAGCCTGATGTGGGACTCGATCCGGGGTCTCCAGGATCACACCCCGGGCTGAAGGCAGCGCTAAACCGCTGGGCCACCAGGGCTGCCCATATATGGGCATTGTTTTTTAAAAAAATAAAAGTGTTTTTAAGAGGAAATATACAAGCTTATACAAAAAAAGGCTTTGTAACTATTTTACTGGCTAATCGTCAAACAGAAGTTTATTGTTACTTTTTTTAAATATATTTTACACACAGTCAGAGGGGAAAAAAGGCATTGTTTGAATCCCAGACTGGGAAAAAGAAGCCCTATCCCTCTGCCCTTGGTTTTTCATGTTACACCATGATAGACACACTATTATAATTTCACAGGAAAAATATTTATATGTCAGTGTGTTTGCTGGCCTACATGACCTAAACCTACTAAAAAAAAAAAAAAAAAAGAAAGGAAAATGCATGTTATAGCTGGAAGAGTTGTTTGTTTTCAGTCCTAGGTAAGCATTACAATCATTTTTAGGGCTATATAAAGCTTCCAAAGCAGGGGCCCCATTCCTTACCAATAAATCAGAAATTCCAGAGTTGAGGCTCTGGGGAATCTTTTCAGATCTGGAGTTTTGAGTCCTTCAGCTCTTATATTATTATTTCTTTGATAATTCCTGATTCACCATTTTATGTTTTCTCTTTGAATATGTTTCCTACATTGTCTCTGGATTTCTGAAACATTAGATGATCTTTACATTGCTTGTTCACAGTTAAGAGTAAAACCAAGTACACACTGATGGAGACGTCACTTTGCAAAGGTGGAAGTACATGAGGATCAGGTGGTAAACTGGTCTCCTTACTGAGGAACCACTGGAATATCCGTCTTTCAAAGTTTTTTTTTTTTTTTTTTTTTTTTTTTTTTATTTATGAAGTCAGTTTCCCAGGAGAATGATCTACCAATATTATGCCACGTTGACATAACCTGCTCTGTGAGGAGGAAAGGCAAGGAAGGCTGGGAGTCTCAGTGTGCACACTTTCACCTAATCCTTTTGTTTTCAACTCGGTATCTCACCCCTGGCCTCCTTTGTGATAGGTTTCCCAAAGTCTGGAGCTTTCCAAGTTCAGCTTTCAGAAACAAAACCTTTGATCTCTTATTTGGGAGGAAAAGAAAGTGGGTCACTACTGTGGAGGGTGAGGGTGGAGATCTGGATGTCCATCAGCTCTACACACAGACTTTCAACACTTCCTTCTGGTTTCATTTCAACTCCCCACTCCTGTTTACTGCAGTGTCTGATACTTCAACATGAGCCATTCTGATTTTTGTGTGGAAAATCACCTTGCCTCTATTTATGTCTGCCCCCTGTTGGCATTTTTATGTTATAACTTCCTCCACTTTGTTAAATCAATCACCACTCTTGCATCCACTTCCAGGTTTCTTTGGAAAACACACCTCCTCCACTAGAATATAAGCTATAGGGTGGCAGGGATTTTTGCCTGTTCTGCTCACGGATTTGTCCCCAGTGCCAAGAACAGTGCCTGGCACATAGCAGGTATTCAATATGTATTTGTCGAATTAATGCTGAAATTGTTTCCTTTTTTGACAGTGGAACTTGCCTTATTTACTTTGTCCTTAATTTTTATGCCATTTTTGCCACTTTATTCTCATTTCAGCACTGTTTCTGAAGAGAAAGATGGTAAACATGAGAATTTAATCCATCATGTGAGTAAGTGTAACTTATTTTAAGATGTCTAAATTAGATTATCTGAGTATCCTCTGAAAGATGGTGAAAGGGCTTCATTTCCCAGACTCCTTATAAATTATAGGCTTTGCCCAGTCTAGCCCTCACTGCTTTCTCAGACATCCCAGCTCGTATTCTTAATGAATAATTCATTAATTTCTTCATCCACTTATCCACCTATCCCTTCATTCTTTACATGTACCCATTCATTCATTTATTTTAGATATACTTATTGAGGATCCACTCTGTTAAATACCAGGACACCAGGAATACGATGAGGCATAGGCCATGCCCTTGAGGTGCTCACACTTCCTGAAAAGAGGTCTGCATAGGGGTTGAGAGAGAATCGGACACCCTTTTTCAAGCTAGCACATGACTCTAATGAGAGAATTGAGGTTTTATCTAGCTCCCCTCCACAAGAGGACTCTCAGTGGCTAAATGGGAAGGAGCCCTGTGATATAAATGTATCTACCGCTAGGCACACACATCCAGACATGCAGATCAAGAGTAACCTGCTTCCACCATTATTCTAGACCAAGAAAATACTTTTCTTTGAGTTACTGTCCTTCCTTCTCTACATCGTGTTGAAGGAAAACAAGAACCACATCAAAAAAGCAATTTGGTACAAAATAATGCATTCAAATCCTTGCTGTTTCCTTTAGAGAAATTAAATAGTGAATATACTTTCTACTTGTACAGTCCCATAATCTGCCTAACACCCTGAAAATCCTATAAAGGTGCATTTTCCAGCAGATTGACAGAGTTGGCCAGAAAAAAACCAACAGACCCATTTAGAAGTATCTTCTTTTTTTAAAGATTTTATTTATGTATTTGAGAGAGAGAGAGAGAGTACAAGCAGGGGAGGCAGAGGGAGCAGACTCCCTGCTGAGCAGGGAGCCCAACATGGAGCTCAATCCCGGCACCCTGGGATCATGACCTGAGCCGAAGGCAGATGCCTAACTCACTGAGCCACCCAGGCACCCTAGAAGTATCCTTTTTGAAAGGGTTAGAGGACAATGTACATAAAGTTGAAAAGGCAACAAGAGCAATGTTTTTACATTGGTAGCCTTTTTCAAGCTACCTATCTGACTATCTGCAAGGCTGCTCTAAAGAGCAACCACAACAAACCACAAGCTTGCTAGACCCTGTGCTGAGTATAGTGCAGATGCAGGGGCAAGCAAACTTTTAAAATTATTTATTTATTTATTTATTTATTTATTTATTTATTTATTTATGAGAGACATACAGGGAGAGGCAGAGACATAGGCAGAGGGAGAAGCAGGCTCCCTCCGGGGATCCCGGGATCACAATTTGAGCCAAAACCAGATGTTCAACCAGAGCCACCTAGGTTTTTTTTTTTTTTTTTTTTTAAGAGGGGCAAGCAGACTTTTAATGCCAGGACAAATCATTAGGGTGGCGCCAGCCTGAATCTTGCATCATACAAATCAGAGGAACATCAAACAAAAGTCATTAACACAGAAAGCAAACACCCTTGAGTTTTCCTGTTATCAACTATTTGTTAATTTACTCATCAACAAGCCTTCATGGGTTTTCTTTAGTGAAGCAGAGTGAGAAAAGGGGAAAAGAAGGAATCCGGAGTCTGATGAGTGTATGCAAATCCTGTACCTCCACTTACTCTGTCTGACCCGGAGCTATTTATCTGAACTCTCTGAACCTTGGTTATTCCCTGTGTTGAAATGGAGATTAAAATAGCTTTGCTGCTTCACTGGGCTGTTATGAAGTTTAAATGAGATAATGTATGTAGGAGCAGGCTTGGAGTAAATGTATTTGTAATTGATATTATATATACACGGATGGTACACTCAATCTGCAATTACAGTTCCTGATGATAAAGTTATCTGCAAATAAATTAAAAAGACATAGGCCCCGTCTAAGCTTCAGGCTTAAACCTGAAAAGTGGAATTGCTGTCTTTACTGTGTGGGTGCTTTGTAGAATGTATTACTTTTGAGAAGACGATCATTTTAGTCTTATTGTACCATTTATCACACAAATGTTAGATGCCTGCTTAGCATTCACCTCGTCTCTGAACTCTGCTCACTGTTACTCGCAAGACTTCCTCATACTTCCTGTCACTGATGTCCTATTTCCTCCAGGCTTCTAAGCTTTGTCTCTTTATCACTGTTTTATTCCAGCCTTTTTTCTCCAAAGCCTGGCAGGCTTCATGAAGGAGATTGAGCTCAGCAGTCAATGAAGAGAGAAAGCTAAGGAAAGCAGCCATGATCAAGGACTGAGACCAAAGGAAAGAAGGTCAAAAAAGATGCTAGTTGCTCTGAGGTAAAGAAAAGTAGAAGAAAGACCTGAGAATCAGGAAAAGAAGATAAGCAGTCAGTAAAAGAATGTTGAAGGAACTGTACTCCATTTATGGAGTACTTGTTCGATGTAAGGGATTATGGGAGGCATCTATAGTTATTATCTAATTTAAGACTCACAATGAGCCTATGAGGGAAGTACTGGTATAATGTATCTGCAATATCCCCACTTGGAGAACAACTTTCCGTCACAGAACACTAATCTTTAGATGTATGAAAAGGCAGGACATAGGCATAGGCAGTATAATTAAATGTGAAGAACTATGAGCTTTTAAGGAGAATGGAGTTTTATTCCCAACTTTGTCATTTTTGCTATTTTTTCACACAAGTCCCTCACCTCTCTGAATTTTAGGTTCCTCTTCTGGAGAATCTAGATAATAAGTCTGGCTTACTTCACACTGCTGCTGTGGATCACATGAGGTCACACACAGTCATAATTGTTAAAGCTATGAGTTAAAGAGCTATGGAGCTTGGCTTCTAAACCTGAGTAAGTAACTTTATAACTCTGGGCAGTTGTCCACCTCTCAGTCCTTCTGTCTCTTTTCTCTCTAAAGTAGGGACAAATTCCACATTTCTTCTGGTTATAATGGAGTATCTGATGCTCTAAAGTGTGTTTTCAATCCTTTCCCCTTCCATCTCGTAAGGGAATTAACTTTTAAAATAACCGTTTTGTGTTATCTCCAGTTACATCATTGACTTGTCACACCCACATTTAAATTTGACATTTCCATCTTAACGTTTGCCCCCTCCATTTCCCACCAGTCACTACCCTATATCTGTTATCTGCCTTCCCTACAAATCACTCTTCTATAATTAGCATTCTGTTCCTACCCATCTTTTGAAATCACCCTCATAAGCTCACTGACAATATTTTCCTATTTCTCAGTCTTCTGACCCATGGCCACTTCTCACAGCGCTCTGAGCAAACTCATCCACTCCAATGGACTTGATGAAATAAAATGCAATTACCATCAATGAAATCAATTCTCAGTTAGAGCCCATAGGGAAATTATTGGAATATCCAGAAGTGAATGGTTGGGAAGAATGTGTAGTTTTAAAAACACCTATTACAAATGGCAGTCATTGTTAATACAGACTATTGAATATAAACTCTAAAAGTATTGAATAGTAGGGAAAAGGAAAGGTTGCCAGAAAAGATTTTATTCATAAATTATATCCAGAGATATCCCAGGGAAACTTCATAACACTGAAGATGATGAAAACAAAGAAAAAACACAATTACCTAAAATTTGACATAGACTACTTAATAGCAAGTAAATTGACAATATACTATTTCACAGCAAGATTGAAACGAGGATATTATAGGATGAAAATTACCAAATTTTGAGAGAAAAAAACTGTAAACCTAAAATTCTATACCTAGGTAGATTATCATTCAAAAGAGGAGGCAAAATAAGGATTTGGGACCACGAAAGTCCTGAGAAACATTACAATGAACACATCTTTACTAAAGGAAATAATAAAAGATGTAATTCAGAAAGAGGGAAGGTTAACTGAGATAGAGGGAATGAGAAGCCAGAAGTAATTGTGAACAAAGCCATTCAAATATGCATTGGTAATTCAGAACAAGAATCAATTATTTGAAATAACAATATCTGTAATGATTATTTGGGGAATAAAGAAGTTTCAAAACTGAATTTAAAATGTAGAAAAGTTTAAAAACCTGAATAGGCTAAAATTTATAACAGCATAAGGGCAGAGAGCAGGCTGCTGCGAGATGGGTCACTTTGGCATGAAGATTATTTTTAGCTAAAAAGCAATCAAAACTCAGGAGATTCAATAAAGGCTCTTTACCTCCCCCTTCAGTTGCCTAAAGATAATTTATGTAGAGAACTTGCTCCAGGAAGAGAGCTAGCACTATAGGTAGGTATGTTATGACATAAACTAATATGGTAGACAATGAGGAACCTAATAAGACCTGTTTGATCCAAGTCCTCTGTGTCTCATTGTTTCCTAGTGGCCCAGCAAACATCTGTTTACCAAACATTTACTCTTTTTCATCTTCCTGTGAAGTGCATTCTTTCCCCTTAAAGTCCCATACCCCAACCCCTTCTCCTTGGTTCAGAATGACATATATACCTCATTTTGTTTAACTGTGTTTGGAATCTCCACGTCTGTGTGGGTTCTCCATATGTACTCTATTAAATCTGATTTTCTCCTGCTAATTTGTCTTGTATCAATTTCATTCTTAGTCCACCTAGAAGAACTTTGAAGGAGAGAGGACAACAGGAATTGAATCAGTAGTTAGAAAACAACTATCTTCTTCTCCAAACAAAAGCATTTAGAATTTTAAAAGTTTACATTTCAAAATATTCAAGGACCAAATAATCTTTCTTTCCATCTTTTACAAACTAGTCTAGAAAATCTTAAATGATAGAATGCTTACCAAGTTTGTATTGAGACCTTGGTAAGATAAAAGTAATATAAGAAAATTAGAACTTTAGGTCAATCTCATTTGATTATAGTCAGAAAAATGCTGAATATATTAAAACCCAACTAAATTCAGTAAAATAGGGACACCTAGGTGGCTCAGCAGTTGAGCATCTGCCTTCAGCCCAGGGTGTGATCCTGGAGTCCTAGGATCGAGTCCTGCATTAGGCTCCCTGCATAGAGCCTGCTTCTCTCTCTGTCTATGTCTCTGCCTCTCTCTGTGTCTCTCATGAATAAATAAATAATATTTCAAAAGTAAGTAAATAAATAAATAAATTCAATAAAATAGGGATGCCTGGGTGGTTCAGCGGTTGAGAGCATTTACCTTTGGCTCAGGGCATGATCCCAAAGTCCCGGGATGGAGTCCCACACTGAGTTCCCTGCATGGAGCCTACTTCTCCCTCTGCCTATGTTTCTGCTTCTCTCTCTTTCTGTGTCTTTCATGAATAAATAAAATATTAAAAAATAAATACAGTAAGATATATGTGCATACAAAAATAATGTGTATATGTAAAATTTATATGTGAGTTTGTGTGTGTGTGTCCATGTGTGTACTTATATTATACCACTAGAAGGCTTTACTCAGGAATGTAACAATGGTTTAAATTGAGTCAACTATTTAACGTAACTCATCATGTTAATATGTTAAAGGAAGGTAATCACAAAATCATCTCAGTAAGTAGTGATAAAGCATTTTGTAAATTTCAGCTATTCTTGATTTTTTAAAATGCTGAGAAAACTAGGAATAGAAGGCAATCTTTTTATTTTTTATTTTTGTTTTTTTAAGATTATTTATTTATTTATTCATAGAGACACAGAGAGAGAGAGGCAGAGACACAGGCAGAGGGAGAAGCAGGCACCATGCAGAGAGCCTGATGTGGGACTCCATCCAGGGTCTCCAGGATCATGCCCTAGGATGCAGGCAGCGCTAAACCGCTGTGCCACTGGGGCTGCCCGAAGGCAATCTTTTTAATATGATGAAGTGTAACTTTGAAAAACCTTCAGCAAACATCATACTTAATGATGAAATATTTAAAGTCAAGAATAAGGAAAGGGCATGTGCTGTCATTTTTATATTCAACGCTGCACAGTAGGTCATAGCCAGAATTGTAAGGTGAAAAAAATATGTAAGAACTTGTAAAGTAAGAAAAAAGAGAGACAGACAGACAGACAGAAGTTCAGTATTCCCAAGTAATATGCTTGTTTATATTAAAGGCCAAAAAAACCTATGCTATAAAACCATTAGAACAAATAAGGAAATTCTACTGAAAAAATGAGAGACAAGAAAATATAAATCACATTGTTACACAACCCTAATGATTAGACAATGTATTTTTATGAAGACTGCTATTTGCATATGGTTTAAAACTAACTATAAGATACCGAGGAAAATATTAATAGAAAGTATGCAAGTTCTTTGTGGAGAAAACTATAAAATGTTATATGAAATAATAAAATAAATCTAGATAAAAGAAATATATGGCATGCATTTGTCTGGAAATAATATGAATAATAAATATACCGGTTTTCCATGAATGTACAAATTCAGTGCAATCCTAAACAAAATTACAATAAGAAATTTTTCATGGAACTTGAGAAGTTGATCCTAAAAATTAAATGGACTTGTAAAGTGCTCAGAATAAGTAAAGCAATTAAAGTATTGTAAGGGGCTTCCTGTATTGGAGAGCAAGAATTATGATAAAACTAAAGCTATAGCACCTAAGACAGGATGGTACATGGAATTACAGACAAATGGACAAAAGGATTCTATTATGGAGATTAGAAACAAACTTATACTGTATGGACCCTTGATATGTAATAGATGTAGTATTATAAATCTGAGGGGAAATGATGGAGAATTTTAATAAATGGTGCTAGTACCACTGGTTGTTTACATGGAAAAAAATAATTCCCTACCTCAAATCATACACAAATGTCAAGTCTAAACAAATTGAAAACTTACATGTAAAAATCAAATTATGTAATTTAATGAAGTAAACAAACAAGATGAGATGGGCATTATGGGCTCAGGTTAGGGAAGGACCTCTTTAAAGAGGCATACAAAAGTTCAAACCATGCTACGATGAGGGTGGACCCTGAAAATACCATGCATACTGAAGGAAACCAGTCACAAAATATGACAGATATGATTCCATTCATATGCAATGCGTGAACAGGGAAATCTATAGAGATAGAGAGTTGATTGCTTCTGGCTGGAGGGATGAGCATTTGGAGGATCTGTTTGGAGGTCTTTTTTAAGGTACTAAAAATGTTCCAAAAGGGACTGCCGTGATGGTTGCACACAAGTATGAATATACTGAAAACCACTGAATTTTACATGTTAAATGGGTGAATCATATGGTGTGTGAATTTTATCTAAAAGCAGTAAAAATATAAGGTCAAATGATAAATGAATAGGTTGAGACACAGTCCTTGACAGGAACTGCAATTTAAAAAGTTGTGTAGAAAAAAACAAAATATAAACAAAGTGAAAGGACAAGCAACAGACTCAGAGAAGGTATTTACAGTGCATATAAATAACAATAGTACTCCCAAATTTCAATGAAAACACGAGGAAAAAAGGCAAAGTATATGTAAATTTCATTTCTGTACGAAAAATAGGCATACGAAGTGGTGTTTTATTACACCGGACATCAGGAAAGTGCAATTAACACCATAAGACTGACAAAAATGAGAGTGTCTGACAATACCTAGTGTTGGCAGGATGTAGAAGCAGGAGTTCTCATGTAGTGCTGGTAGGAGTATAAACGTCTATAATCAGAGAGGAGAAATTTTTGACAAGATCTAATATTGAAGATGCATGCACTCAATAACCTAATAATCCCATTCCTGGGATTGTCCTAGTATTGTATGAAAAAAAAATTGTCCTAGTATTGTATGAAATGTGCAATAATCTGGCATTGTTATTAACAATGTAAAATTGGAAACAACTCATTAATAGAAGAATGGGTAAGTGCATCATGGTTCATTCAGGCAGCAGAATAATAAACAGCCTTTAAGCTGAAAGAACTCTAGGTGCACGTATCACATGAATTAATCTCAAGAACATAACATTAGATGAAAAACAGGCAAGTTGTGAGAGGGCTTAAAAAGCTTAACAGCCTAGATGTAAAGATTTAAAACATATAAAACATACCACGTGTTGTTTATGGATGTATTAGGACCGTCTGGGCTGTACTGTGATAAAAACAACCAAGGTGACAAAATAATCTCAGAAGTCTCAAGCACCAAAGATTTATTTCTCACTCGTGTCACATATCAATTGGCGGTTGCTAAAGGGTTCTCCTTCACATCATCCTTATTCTGGGACTCAGGCAGATAAAACACCCACTATCTGGAAAACTGTTCGCTGTCATGAAAGATAGAGTATTTGAGGGTCTCAGATGAACAATTAAATGATCTGGCCTCAAAATAACATGTGAACTCAAATCATTGCTTATTGGCTAGAAGTAATCCCCTACTTCTAGGGGATTGGTGGGTTGGTCCCCTTCAACCACAAAGGGGGTGGGAAGTGTCATCCTCTTATTTGCTCAGGGTACTAGGAGCTGAAAACATTCAGTGAATAGAATCAACTACAAAGTTTGGCATGTGTTGACAAAGAATTCAGGATCCTACTAGGCAACATGGAACAAGAAGTGAATAAAGGATGGATACAAACAGAGATTCATTCTATCTTTAATGTTTTACTTTTTTTTTACAGATTTTGTTTATTTATTCATGAGAGACAGAGAGAGAGAGAGAGAGAGAGAGAGAGAGAGAGAGAGGCAGAGACACAGGCAGAGGGAGAAGCAGGCTCCATGCAGGGAACCCAACGTGGGACTCGATCCTGGGTCTCCAGGATCACGCCCTGGGCTGAAGGCGGTGGTAAACCCCTGAGCCACCCAGGTTGCCCTAATGTTTTACTTTTTGAAAAAGTAAAGGGAAGCCTGAATGAAATGTAGCAAAATATTGAGGTTTTTCAAAAGTGAATGGTACACTTCAACAGATGAATGGATAAAGAAGATATGGTCTATATATATTTATACATACAATGGAATATTCCTCAGCCATTAGAAACGACTAATACCCACCATTTGCTTCGATGTGGATGGACCTGGAGGGTACTATGCTGAGTGAAGTAAGTCAATCGGAGAAGGACATCATCATATGGTTTCACTCATACGTGGAATATAAGAAATAGTGAAAGGGATTATAAGGGAAAGGAGAGGAACTGAGTGGGAAAAATTAGAGAGGAAGACAAAGCATAAAAGACTCCTAACTCTGGGAAACAAACAAAGGGTTGTGGAAGGGGAGGTGGTGGAGGGATGGGGCAACTGAGTGATGAGCACTGGGTGTTACACTATATGTTGGCAAATTAAATTTAAATTAATTTTTTTTTACGACCCTGCAATTGCACTGCTGGGGATTTACCCCAAAGATACAGATGCAATGAAACACCAGGATACCTGCACCCCGATGTTTCTAGCAGCAATGTCCACAATAGCCACACTGTGGAAGGAGCCTCGGTGTCCATCGAAAGATGAATGGATAAAGAAGCTGTGGTCTATGTATACAATGGAATATTCCTCAGCCATTAGAAAAGACAAATACCCACCATTTGCTTCAACGTGGATGGAACTGGAGGGTGTTATGCTGAGTGAAATAAGTCAGTCGGAGAAGGACAAATATTATATGGTCTCATTCATTTGGGGAATATAAAAAATAGTGAAAGGGAATAAAGGGGAAAGGAGAGAAAATGAGTGGGAAATATCAGAAAGGGAACATGAAAGAAAGACTCCTAACTCTGGGAAACGAACTAGAGGGGGTGGAAGGGGAGGAGGGCGGGGGGTGGGGGTGACTGGGTGGCGGGCACTGATGGGGGGCACTTGACGGGATGAGCACTGGGTGTTATTCTATATGTTGGCAAATTGAACACCAATAAAAAATAAATTTACAAAAAAATAAAAAAATAAAAAATAATAAAAAAATAAAGTGAATGGTACCTAAGTACATAGGTACGTGTTTATCATTTTACATAATTATTTATGTAATGGAACTACTAAATAAGACTGAACATATGAGAAGAAAATAAAAAAAATTAACAGCTGGTTATCATACTTAAGAAGAAAGAGAATATATTAGGGAAAAAAAGGCAAACAAACCTCTAGCATAGAGATCATTAAAATAATTATAAGAGGATACATTGTACAGTTCTATTGTTTTATGAAACCTGGCTGGAATGGGTGTTTCCTAGAAAAATAAATTCTCCGAATGACTCTAATAGACAAAAAGCAGAAATGGACTAATAATCATTAATCCATTTATGATATAAATTGATAAAGATATCAAAGAACTACATTTCCTCCTTCCTCAAATTGTCAGAAGTAGATGGTTTCACAGACAAAATCTTTCATATTTTTAAGAAGTTGATAATACAATTTTCATTTATTTAATGTCTTTGGAAGGCATATGCGAAGTGTTCTACATTTATTATTTTATGATGTCTTCTGAAGAGACCTATTTGATTAATTTTATTATACCCATTTTATAAATTTCAAAACAAAAGAAAAGTAGCAGGGCCAGATTTTAAATCCATTTCTTGGGCTACAGAGATCATTCCTTTAGAATTCATATCCTCTGATAAAAGAAAACCACACGCCCAAAATGGCTTCACTTAGGCTAAGTCCCAGAACTGGGGCTTACTACATAATCTAATTGCAGTTTCAACTTTCCTCAGGGATGTAGTCTACACAGTCAGGAATTTTCTGATGGGCGCCTTGTTCTGCCACCTTAGCCCCCTCCATCACCTAAAGGAAGATGAAGTAATCTTCGCAATACAGCCCTCTACTCTTGTCCCTAAGGGAAAGCAACCCTGCCTAGAACAATCCTTTTCTTTCGCTAATAACTTTCCTGCCCTGCCCTCACCCCTTCTTCTATTTAAAAACCTTCCATTTTCTACTTGTTAGATGGGATGCTGCCCAATTCAAGAATCATTTGATAAAACCAATTAGAGATTCAAATTTACTCAGTTGAACTTCGATTTTTAACACCCTATAACGTCCATGCATTTTAAACTATTTTTGAACAGTGAATGACAGGGAAGCTTCTCCAATTATTTTTTTAAGGCAGCATAATAGTCTTACCCAACCCAAACCTGATGAAGATAGCAAATGAGAAGAAAATACTGAAAAGTATGTATTTTCAAGTATTGATGCAAAAATCGCAAAAGAAACATTTGCTAATATAATCCAACAGCAGAGCAACAGAATAATATATAATGATGAAGTGGGAGGCATTCTAGGAATGCAGAGTTCAATAACAGGAATCCCATAAGAATTGCCTAAATATAGTTTACCATGTTAATAAGTCAAAAGAGGAAAAAATATGGACATCCTGGTAGATGCCAATAAAGGAATTTATAAAATTAAACCATTAAAATACAAATACTTCCTGAAAAACTATAATATATGACTCAAATTAAAAGCCTTATATTTTATTGTAAAAAGAATAAATGAAAAGACTGAATTTAATTCCAGGAACAAAATTAAGATGCTGCTTTCACCACTATTATTTAAAGTTGTTTTAAAAGCGCTAGATAATGTATTTAGATAAGAGAAAAAAAACTCAGATATTACATATTTGATATGAAGATAAATGCAAAATTAATATCCAATGATTAATATCTTCCATTTATACCAACAAAACAAATTAAAGTGTAATGGAAAAAGCCCATTTACATAAGCAGTCAAAAATAAAATGAAAATTAAATACCAAGGAATAAATTTCACAAGCAATGCATACATACTAAACGAAGAAAACTACCATATAAAACTTTACTGAGGGAAATTAAAAGAAAAAGACCTGAATAAAAGTAGAGCAATGTAGAAAAGGCAGTATTTTAGAAATGTCAATTCTCCATGTGTCATAAAACGCTGATTAAAATGAGATATTTTTCACCCTTTGGATTCATAACAAAAAAAAATATATTAGCAAAGAGGGATGAATATGAAGAAACCTGTTGTTAGGGAAGGTGTGGGAGTGGGCACATTCATGAATAATATTGAAAACTCAAATTGTTCCAGCTTTTTGGAAAGGCAATTAGCATTGTGCTTTCTTAACAAATTAGATGTGTGACTCAAATTAAAAGCCCCGTGTTTAATCATAAAAAATTTTCAACATCAAAATTAATGCCAGGAACAGGAGAAGAATGCTTATTATTATAAAATTATCTTGAAAGTATGAGGTACTTATGTTATGGAAAAGTACGGATAGAACAATGCAGTAAACTAGAGAGTGTAGACATATATATAATCATATACTGTAATTGGGAATATAATACAAGTAGCATTCTAAATCTTCGAGGGGGGAAATGTGTTGTGCCCAAGATTGCGAATCCAAGAAACCACCAAGGAGCCAACACCGATGCAAGCGCATGAGGGTTTATTAGCAAGCTCGAGCTTGGGTCCAAGTATACCCGACACAGCGGAGCAGGGACTTGGACCCCAAGGTGGGTTACAGCTGGGTTTTTTATAGGCTGGTCTAGGGGATTTTCAGAAGGGGTGGAGGAATTTCTCAAGTTCTGTCTACATTCTGATGTGGGGCTTAAGGGCATTGAGCTCTGCTCTCATTCTAATATGGGACTTTCTACCAGGGCGTGGGCTCTGTTGTCTCTCTGATATGGGATTCCCTGCCGAGGACATTGAGGACATTCTGCAGTTTTTCCCATAAAGTTCAGCTCTTATTCACAGGGGCCTGAGATGGCTGTACTTGTGCTAATGCTAAACTTTAGGTGGGATGGCCTTAATTTTTCTCGGCCTCCACAAATGGACTAATCAATAAATTATTTGGGGGAAACAGATTATCTACTGAAAATAGCAATAGTAATAAGACTAATTCAAGATAATATCAATCATATACTTACTATGTACCAAGTTTTGTTCCGAATTCTTTGGATGGATTCCTTCATTTTCATCACAAGCTGATGAGTCAGTGAGTATGATCACTCCCTTTTTTACAGATGAAGAAACAGATTCCAAGAGGTTAAGTGATTTCTCTCAAGGTCACTCAGCTACCAGGTGGTAGAGGCCAGACACAAGTCTTTCTTATCTTAGAGTCTAAGCACTAGCTGATTACTAGCTTGATTACTACCTCACTCCAAAGCCCTCAAATAAATTCCAGGTAGATAAACATCTAAATGTTAAAAATCAAACCACAGTAGAAAAATATATTTATAAATGCTTTTTGTGTTCCTGATGCAGGAAATGGCTTTCTAAGCCGCACTGGTATATGTAAAAGCCACAAAATTTTGATAAATACGATCATATAAAAATGTAAAGCTTCTTTTTAGCTAAAAATACTATGATGAAAGTTAAAAGACAATCTGGGAGGAAGCATTTGTAATACATTTGACAGACTAATTTCCTTAATATTCACAGAGCTTGTATAAATCAAAACTAAAAAGATGAGCGACATTATTTAAAAATGGGCAAGGAACATGAAAAGCCAGTAGAAAAATAAGAACAAAAAAGGTTTATTAAAAATAACAAGCTCACCTTCACTAGTTATCAAAAATGTAAATGAAAATATTTTCCTCCTTCAGATTGGTAATGAGAAAAAAATATTAACAAAGATGAAAGAACATGAGGAAATCCCCTGTTTGGAAAGGTGTAGGATATGGGTGTATTAGGGCACTGATGGTGTGAGAGCAATTTATTCCAGTCTTTTTTGGAAGTACAATTAATTGTGTGCCTAACATTTATTTTAGTTAAATATTCTTTGGCTCAGTATATCTTCTATTAATATTTCCTAAGATGATGGTCAAAAAGTGCATAAAGGGGAAGCCTGGGTGGCTCAGTGGTTGAGCGTCTGCCTTCGGCACAGGGCGTGATCCCGGAATCCCGGGATCGAGTCCCACGTTGGGCTCCCTGCATGGGGCCTGCTTCTCCCTCTGCCTGTGTCTCTGCCTCTCTCTCTCTCTGTGTCTCTCATGAATAAATAAATAAAATCTTTCAAAAAAAGTGCATAAAGGTGCGTGCCCAAGCATGATCTCTGCAGCACTGTTTTTGAGCTATAAAGCCATGAAAGAGAATGCTCAGCAGCCATGAAAATGGGGATGTGAATGGGCATGGAAGGGGATCCACAATACACTGGTGAGTGAAAAAAAGCAAGACACGAGACAGCATGCATGGTACGGCCTTATTTGTGCAAAAGTGTATGCAGATGTGTGTGCTTACATGTACACATATACAAATATAAGACTTGAAAAGTCTTGGCCTCTTGTTCTCCCGCTAAAGCCTGTTTCCATAGGGTGTCTCAGTCAAACAATGGTCTATCTCCTGAAATATTTGAAAAGCAACTTTACTCTTTGCTTCCTATTCTTGAGAAGTGCCAGAGTAGAGAATGCATTCATAATGCACAGCAAACCTTATTAGACACTCTCTCCTTCTCTTTGTCTCTGTCTTCCTCTAGGTCTTCAATGCTTCAATTCCTGTAATTGGAAGTACAGCTTTAGAAACCTCTGGTGCATGTTACTGGTTTAACAACCACAGCCAGGGAGAGAGAGAAAGAGAGAGAGAGACTGTAGATTCTTTTTCCCAGTGTCTTTCCCCAAATTATCAGGAACAGGGCTTGCACTGAATTAAAATGACAGCTCCCCTATTACTCAGGTAGAGGAGATAAAGGGGATAGGGCAGGGGAGGGGAAGAAAATTCATAGAAAAAAGGCCCTGGGCAGATAAAACTATAAAGATAACTACAAAGATAAATATATATTCTTAAAGCTCCTTGGTTATTTTCTAAGATAAATGGGTTAATTTGTGTGCATTGCAAGGTTTCCCGTTTTACAATATTCTTAGTATAAGAATTCATTCTCTAGCATTAGAAAAAAAGTTTCTAGGGCAGCCTTGGTGGCGCAGGGGTTTAGCGCCGCCTGCAGCCCAGGGTGTGATCCTGGAGACCCGGGATCGAGTCCCACATCGGGCTCCCTGCATGGAGCCTGCTTCTCCCTCTGCCTGGGTCTCTGCTTCTCTGTGTGTGTGTGTCTCTCTCATGAATAAATAAATAAATCTTAAAAAAAAGAAAAAAGTTTCTAGAACTTTCCTGTGAGCCTTCCCTGTGCGCACCATAAAGATTCCTGTTATGTTAAAGATCTGTAAGTTCATATGTAATTGCTTGAATGATAGGTGGACATTCTTTATGTGCTTTTTTCAAAAAAAATTTATTTATTTATTCATGAGAGACATACAGAGAGAGGGAGGCAGAGACACAGGCAGAGAGAGAAGCGGGCTCCATGCAGGGAGCCCAACATGGGACTCGATCCTGGGTCTCTAGGATCACACCCTGGGCTGAAGGTGACGCTAAACCGCTGAGCCATCAGGGCTGCCCCTTTACGTGCTTTTAAATTAGACCAGAACTTTTTAACTTTGGCACTATGGACCAATTGGGTTGGATGATTCCTTTTCCTTGTTGGAGATGGGAAAGCTCTCCTATGCACTGTTGAATTGTTAGTAGCATTTCTGGCTTCTAGCAATTAAACGCCAGTAGGACTTCCCACTCTCCCTACCCATCCCCTGACACCCCAGGTTGTAACAACCAAAAATATGTTCAAGGGCAGCCCGGGTGGCTCATCGGTTTAGTGCCGCCTTCAGCCCAGGGGTGATCCTGGAGACCCGGGATCGAGTCCCGTGTCGGGCTTCCTGCATGGGGCCTGCTTCTCCCTCTGCCTGTGTCTCTGCCTCTCTCTGTGTGTCTGTCATGAATGAATAAATAAAATCTTTAGAAAAATATGTTCAAACATTGCCTAAAGTGCAATAGGGATCAGAATTGCACCTCACTGAGAACCACAGTAGCTGAAACAGCTCTTTTCAGGGAGGGTGAAGACTATATATACACATACATACGTACATCTATATGTATCTGTATATATTATATATATATGTAATTTTTTGTATCATGAGAAACTTTGTTTCTGATTTGTGAAATAACCAAAGCGGATCATGTCAAAAGTAAGCACCCGAAAAGCCAAAGCTCACACAATAAGTACACATTTATTTCTAAAATTCATGAAAGGCTGATCAGATAAAAAAAAATCATAAGAAATGTCAGTATAACAAAAATGACACTGATAAAAATGCAATATAGAAGTGAAAAATGCAACTATCAAGGGTGAGGAACCGGAAGAGTTCAGCCAAAATCTAATTAGAACGATTCTATGGGGAAAACGGAGGGCTACTCAAATTTATTTTTTAATCATTTTGTTGTTTCTGTCTTTCTTCAAGGCAGAATATGCTTAAGCTCATACTGGGATTGTTTCTGTATAATTCTTGACTGATGGAATGAATCAGAGAATTGCATAAACTCCCTGGTGAATTCACCATCTGCCCATGCCCTCTGAATATTTTCTATGACTGAACTCCTTAAACAAGTGAAGTTGAAGGCATTGCTGAGCAGAAAGGAACAATGAGAATATAAAATAAAGTGAACACACAAACATCAAAACTCTTGCTAGTTTAGAAGCCCACACTGCAAACTTGCTTTGGGGAAATTTGTCAGTATGCCCAAAGAGCTTCCTCTTGCTTTCTGAACTTCTTGCTGTGATGAATATCTTTGGTGACACAGTGGTATCAGATTCATCTCCAGCACTAAGAGCTACTAGAATTAAACAACAACAAACAAACAAACAAATCAAAAAAGTCCTAGGGAATGCTCCTGCGCGTGCATGCCTGGAGTTGGCCAAGCCATCCATAAGGAAAGCTTACAGTACACAGACCTAGCGTTAAATCTTAGTTCAAACGCTGACTCTGACAGTGATTTCCAGGACACTTTCCAGTTTTCACGTTTTCCGACTTTTCAGTTGCAGAATTTAATCAAATATATCTAACAGGCCAGTTGGCCATATACTATCTGCAGAAACTCATGAGAACCCTTCCTTTCCCTCTCTGTCCCATCCTTTGTAAAATACTCTCTGGTAGTCAAGAAGTCTTGTCGTTCATTTCAAAATAGCAATGTTTTTGATAACTTAAAAATTAATCCAAAGTAGATTTTGATGCATGTCAATAAATTAGCTGGGTTGGTATGAGTGTATATATAATTGATTCACATGAGATGTATTGAAGTTGGAATAGACAAGAATAACATTTTGTGGCTATATTAATTGTTCTATAACTTTTGTTCACTTAAGATTCTCCCTGTTTCTATCATAGTTCATGCAAGTCAGTGCTGTTCTTAGTCAGCTGTACCCAAAACCTGGCCGATGGTTCTCCAAATTCTCAGCTTTATCCAGATTTTTTAAAAGCTGAAGCACATAAATAAACTGCTTCACTAGAGAGACATCTTTAGGCTAGGCATGTATCAAATATAGTTCTTGATATATTGGTTCAAACAGGAAAGGGAAGAGTTGACACAAAATCCTTTATTGCGGCTAGACCGGGGGTCAGCAAACTAAGTCCCAGGGGCCAAAACCAAGCCATCATCTGTTTTGTAAATAGAGTTTTATTGGAATGCAGTCATGCCTGTTCATTTACATATTGTCTACAGCTGTTTTTGTGCTGTAAAGGCAGAGTTGAGTAGTTGTGACAGGAAAATCGTGCCCTGCAAAATCTATTTGCTATCTGGCCCTTTGCAGAAAATGATTGCCAACTCCTGGCATAGACTATCAAAGGGAACGGATTGTACAAATAATCCAATCTTCTTATTTTATGGAAGGGAAAAAAACTGAGGCCTAGAGGGAGTACATGGTTTGCCCAGAGTCACACAGCTTATCAGTAGCAAAATAGTTACTGGAAACCAGGTTTCTTGATGTCCTTTGAGAGAAATGGATCCTGCCTCCAAGAATTATAACTAAGGTCCACAGTTCTCTAGAGTTCATATTTCAGCCTATATCACAATGCTTTTGGCTTTTTTTTTTTAATTTTATTTACTTATGATAGTCAGAGAGAGAGAGAGAGAGAGAGAGAGAGAGAGAGGCAGAGACACAGGCAGAGAGAGAAGCAGGCTCCATGCACCGGGAGCCCGACGTGGGATTCGATCCCAGGGTCTCCAGGATCGCGCCCTGGGCCAAAGGCAGGCGCCAAACCGCTGTGCCACCCAGGGATTCCCCCTGCTTTTGGCTTTTAGATAGAAGAGTGAAAAGACAGATCTGTGAACTCCCTTGCTTTTTCCTGGAGATTAGGTGAGATGATGTATGTATGTATGTGTGTAGCCTGATACGCCACTCATGTTAGTTTCCTTTCCACTTTCATTTTTCTGGATGAGCAAACTGAAATCTGCTGGGTATGTAGCTTATTTGGAGGCCATACCTGCAATGAGGATTCAAAATTGAATTCATCCTTGGAATTTAGAATTTCAAGTCTAGTCTTCATCCTATAATGCCAAATGAACAATTCAAACATAGAACACTAGAACCTCGGAATCAGTTGGGGTAGGTGTTTCTTTGCATTTGCTTGTAGTTTGAAATAACAAATGAATAATCATTGTTTCTTCATTGGCCTTCCCCAACTAGAGTAAAAAGTTCCCAGAAGGTTACCAAATGCAATTTTCCTTCCAAGTAGGCACCAACAGCTGCCTATTAATAGTTTCTTATCAGGGAGTGTGAAAAGTAATCTCCCACTTGCGCTGCAATGACTTGTAGTAAGTAAGAACAAGAACTAGAGATGTGCTCACATGGCTGCCAGATGCGAAGACCATCCACCTTCCTGTGCTCTGTACTGTTGCAATTCTAAGCAAAATAACTTATCCTGTCTGGGAACAATAATATGAGGAAGTGCAAGAGAAACAAATGGCCTAAACAAAACAAACACAACTGATCTTACACAGACATAAGGAAGAAATGATTTCTTCCTCCGTTTTCATGGCTCTATCCAAGGCTCTTCTCTTCAAATTGAATATAATCCCCAGTGTAATTTTAGGCATTTTAGAATGATGAATTACATCGCACAAATGTGGACTATGGCTTATATGAGGAAGGCAAGAAAACCAGGAAAGATAATACTGCAAATATCAAGTTGAGAAGTAATGATGTGCTGAATTAAATAAAAATGAAGATAGAGATGACCTTGTTTGAAGATATTAACTGAGTAAGAATCTTAAGTCTTTTCTAAAACAACATGATAATGGAAGGGAGTGATGAACCACCATTAAGGAGATAAAACCCATGAGATTTTTTTTTTTAAACCCACAAGACTTTCGATTATAGATTGGATAGAAATGATGGAGAGGGAGAAAGAAGAGTTAACGGTGACTGTATCCATTTCCTATTGCTGCTGTAACAAATTACCACAAACTGAGTGCCTTAAAATAGCAGAAGTGTATTATTTTAAAATTCTGAAGGTCAGAAGCCCTAAATGAATGTCGAAAATCTAGGTGTACAGGGCTGCATTCCTTTTGGAGTCTCAAGGGGAATAAAAGAGAAGTAGGGAGGGTACTAGTGTGAGAGGCTTTGGTCCAACATTGCTGGTATTGAAGATGGAGAAATAGGGCCATGAGACAAAGGAATGTAGGCAGCCATTAGAATAAATGGCTTTGAATGACACACTGGACCAGAAGGACTTAACAGATATATTCAAAACATGTTATCTCAGGGGTGTCTGGGTAGTTCAGTCACTTAAGTGTCTGACTCTTGATTTCAGGTCAGGTCATAATCTCAGGGTTGTGAGATGGAGCCCCACATTGGGCTCTTGCTCAGTGCAGAGTCTGCTTGAGAGTCTCTCTTCCTCTGCCCCTCCCCCCACTTGCTCTCTCTCTCTCTCTCTCTCTCTTTAAAAAAAAGAAGAACATTTCATCCCAAGACAGCAGAATACATGTTCCTTTCATGTGCACATGCGACAGTCTCTAGAATAGATCGCGCACTAGCTTACAAATCAGGCCTCAAAGAGTACCAAAAGATCTGAGATGATACTATACACATTTTCCTACCACAATGCTATGGAATTTGAAGTCTACCACAAGAAAAGAATCGGAAAGACCACAAATACTTAGAGGTTAAAGAATATCCTACAAAAGGATGAATGGTTCAGCCAGGAAATTAAAGAAGAAA
This sequence comes from Canis lupus dingo, assembly GCF_003254725.2. Lineage (NCBI taxonomy): Eukaryota > Metazoa > Chordata > Mammalia > Carnivora > Canidae > Canis > Canis lupus. The sequence continues at coordinate 111,825,554 of NC_064281.1, read as the reverse complement.
TAAAACAAGTGAAAATGAAAATACAATGGTCCAAAACCTTTGGGATGCAGCAAAAACAGTCATTTTTTAAAAATATTTTATTTATTTACTCATGATAGACACACAGAGAGAGGCAGAGAGAGAGACAGAAGGAGAAAGGAGAAACAGTTTCCTCGCAGGGAGCCTGCTGCAAGACCCGATCCCCAGACCGAAATCATGTCCTGAGCCAAAGGCAGACGCTAAACCACTGAGCCATCCAGGTGCCCGCAGCAAAAGCAGTCATAAGGAAATATATAGCAATGCAGGCCTACCTGCAAAAAAATTCTCAAATAAACAACCTGACCTTAAACTTACAGAAGCTAGAAAAAAAATACACAAAGCCTAAAGCCAAGAGAAGAAGGAGAAAATAAAGATGATAGCAGAAATAAATGATATAGAGATAACAATAGCAACAAAAATACAGTAGAATAGATCAATGAATCCAGAGGCTGGTTCTTTGGAAAAATTAATAAAATTGATAAACTCCCAACCAGACTTATCAAAAAGAAAGAAGAAGGATCCAAATAAATAAAATCATAAATGAAAGAGGGGAAATAACAGCCAACAATAGAGAAATACAAACAATGATAAGAGAATATATATATATATATATTTAAAGATTTTATTTATTTATTCATGAGAGACACAGAGAGAAAGAGGCAGAGACACAGGCAGGGGGAGAAGCAGGCTCCATGCAGAGAGCCCGATGTGGGACTCAATCCTGAGACCAAGGATCACACCCTGAGCCAGGGGCAGGTGCTCAACCACTGAGCCACCCAGGGATCCCTGAGAATATCATAAAAAACTTTATGCCACCGAACTGGAAAGTCTGGAAGAAATGGATTAATGCCTAGAAAAATATGCACTACCAAAAGTGAAATAGGAAGAAATAGAACATATGAACATACCAATGACTAGGAAGGAAATGGAAACGGTAATCAAAAATTTCCCAACAAACAAAAGTCCAGGGCCGGTGACTTCAAAGGCAAATTCTACCAAACATATAAAGAAGAGTTAATACTTTTCTTCTCAGATTATCCCAAAAAATAGAAAATATTTGTCTCATGGCCCCATTTTCTATCTTCAACACCAATAATGTTGGACCAAGGACTCTCCCACTAGTACCCTCTCTGCTTCTCTTTTACTCTGCCTCAGTTTTTCACTTTTAAAGATCCTTTTGATTACATTAGGCAAACCCAGATAATCTCCCTATGTACTGATCAGCAATCCTAATTCTATCTCAACCTTAATTCCTCTTTGCCATGAAGGTCACATTTTGATGGACTACAGGGATTAATACATAGACATCTGCAGGTGGCCACTATTCTGCCTACCACAGTGACTTCTTGAATTCTTCTTCAAATCACCGAGATGTGTCATAGTTTAAAATATACATGTCAGGGAACATTCCTCAGCATCCTAAAAGCCATCTATGAAAAGCCCACCGCAAATATCATTCTCAATGGGGAAACACTGGCAGCCTTTCCCCTAAGATCAGGAACAAGACAGGGATGTCCACTCTCACCACTGCTATTCAACATAGTACTAGAAGTCCTAGCCTCAGCAATCAGGCAACAAAAAGAAATAAAAGGCATTCAAATGGGCAAAGAAGAAGTCAAACTCTCCCTCTTCGCAGATAACATGATATTGTATGTAGACAACCCAAAGACTCCACCCCAAGATTGCTAGCACTCATACAGCAATTTAGCAGTGTGGCAGGATACAACATCAATGCCCAGAAATCAGTGGCATTTCTATACACTAACAATGAAACTGAAAAGATAAATTAGAGAATCAATCCCATTTACAATTGCACCCAAAAGCATAAGATATCTAAGAATAAACCAAACCAAAGAGGTAAGGGATCTATACCCTAAAAACTACAGAATACTTCTGAAAGACATTGAGGAAGACATAAAGAGATGGAAAAAATATTCCATGCTCATGGACCGAAAGCATTAATATTGTGAAAATGTCCATGCTACCCAGGACAATTTACACATTTAATGCAATCCCTATCAAAATACCATGGACTTCCTTCAGAGTTGGAACAAATCATCTTAAGATTTGTGTGGAATCAGAAAAGACCCCGAATAGCCAGGGGAATATGGAAAAAGAAAACCAGAGCTGGGGACATCACAACGCCAGAGTTCAGGTTGTACTACAAAGCTGTGGTCATCAAGACAGTGTGGTACTGGCAGAAAAGCAGACACATAGATCAATGGAACAGAATAGAGAACCCAGAAGTGGACCCTCAACTGTATGGTCAACTAATATTCAACAAAGCAGGAAAGACTATCCACTGGAAAAAGGACAGTCTCTTCAATAAATGGTGCTGGGAAAATTGGACAGCCACGTGCAGAAGAATGAAACTAGACCACTCTCTTACACCAGACACGAAGATAAACTCAAAATGGATGAAAGATCTAAATGTGAGACAAGAATCCATCAAAATCCTAGAGAACACAGGCAACACCCTTTTTGAACTTGGTCACAGCAACTTCTTGGAAGATACATCCATGAAGGTAAGAGAAACAAAAGCAAAAGTGAACTATTGGGACTTCATCAAGATAAAAAGCTTCTGCACAGCAAAAGAAACAGTCAACAAAACTAAAAGACAACCTACAGAATGGGAGAGGATATTTGCAAATGACGTATCAGATAAAAGGCTAGTATCCAAGATCTATAAAGAACTTATTAAACTCAACACCAAAGAAACAAACAATCCAATCATGAAATGGGCAAAAGACATGAACAGAAATCTCACGGAGGAAGACATAGACATGGCCAACACGCACATGAGAGAATGCTCTGCATCACTGGCTATCAGGGAAATACAAATCAAAACCACAATGAGATACCACCTCACCTCAGTGAGAATGGTGAAAATTAACAAGACAGGAAACCACAAAAGTTGGAGAGGATGTGGAGAAAGGGGAACCCTCTTGTGCTGTTGGTGGGAATATGAACTGGTGCAGCCACTCTGGAAAACTGTGTGGAGGTTCCTCAAAGAGGTAACAATAGAACTGCCCTATGACCCAGCAATTGCACTGCTGGGGATTTACCCCAAAGACACAGATGCAGTGAAACGCTGGGACACCTGCACCCCGATGTTTCTAGCAGCAATGTCCACAATAGCCAAACTGTGGAAGGAGCCTCAGTGTCCATCGAAAGATGAATGGATAAAGAAGCTGTGGTCTATGTATACAATGGAATATTCCTCAGCCATTAGAAATAACAAATACCCACCATTTGCTTCAGTGTGGGTGGAACTGGAGGGTATTATGCTGAATGAAGTAAGTCAATTGGAAAAGGACGATCAGTATATGGTCTCATTCATACGGGGAGTATAAAAAATAGTGAAAGGGAATAAAGCGGAAAGGAGAGAAAACGAGTGGGAAATATCAGAGAGGGAGACAGCACATGACAGACTCCTAACTCTGGGAAACTAACAAGGGGTAGTGGAAGGGGAGGTGGGAAGGTGGATGGAGTGACTGGGTGACGGGCACTGAGGGGGGCACTTGATGGGATGAGCACTGGGTGTTATATGTTGGCAAATCGAACTCCAATAAAAATATATATACAAATAATATGCATCTCCTGCTGAGTAAAGTCTAGAGTCTGTACAATGTCTTATAAGGCTCTCTATGTAATTAAGAACTATGGACCTAGAGATAGAATTGGATTAGAATAAAGGTTTTGCCACTTAATAGTATTATAGACTCATAAACGATATTTCTCATTGGCTCGGTTTCCTCATCTGCAAAATGTGGAAACCAGTTACAGTCAACAAATACGGTTATGGTGAAGATTGAATACGTTGATGATAATAATGTGTTTAGTACAGTACCTGACTCAGTAACTATTAGTTCTTAGTATAGAACAGAAATACAGGTCAAGGATAGCTGGGTTTTAATTTTGGACATATTGATATGAGTTACCTGAAAAACACCTGTTATACACTGAATGTGTCCCCCTCATTCATATGTTGAAGTCTCAACTTCCAATGTGATGGTATTTGGGTGTGGGGTTTTAGGAAGTAATTAGGTTTAGATAGAGTCCCAAGTGTGGAGTCCTTAGGATCGGATGAGTATCTTATAAGAAGAGACTGGAGAGCTAGCTCTCTCTCTTTCTGCCACGTGAAGATGTAGCAAGAAGGTGACACCTGCAAGCCAGAAAGAGTCCTGTCAACAGAACATAACTATTCTAGCATCCTGATCTCAGACTTCTCAGCCTCCAGAATTGTGAGAAATAAATGTCGTTTAAGCCACCCAGCCTATGGTATTTTGTCATAACAGCCTGAGCATTAACCCTTGGAATTCAGGATTCACCACTGGAAATTAGCATCCATATTTATCCCCTTAATATATTCTTTTCCCCAGTTGCGTAAACGACCATTTCATACTTTCCCTTCTTTCCTCAAACTTTTAACATCTTGCTTTGCTCATACTCTGCAAAATATATAAGCAATCATAACTTCCCAAAGCTCCCTCTTCTTCATCTACACATCTACCTGTACCGTGGTCATGTATTTAACTTTCTTTCTTGTAGCTACGGTTGACTGTTCATGCTCCTAAGCCCCAATCCTCCTCCACTTGTGCACTAGATTCCAACTCTGTTTGCCTACCCAAACAATTTCCCCTCTCTCCTCTGCATCTCCAAGCTCTCTCCACTTCATGGATCATTGCCTTCCACATACAAACATTTCAATATCAGTCTCATTATACACAAAAAAACTCTCTCAACCCCATTTTCCATCAACTACTGCCCCATTTTATCCTTCCCTTTATAGCAAAGCTCCCTGAAACAGCTCTCTACATTCCTTATCTGAAATTCACCTCTTCTTATTTTTCTTGAACTATCCAAATAAGCTTTTTAAGAAAGATTTATTTATTTACTTGAGAGAGAGAGAGAGCATGCATGCACACATGAGTGGGTGATGGGCAGAGGGAGAGAATCTCAAGCAGACTCCCTGTTGAACAGGGAGTCAGGCTTGAGGCTCCATGAGAGGTTCCATCTAATGCCCGTGAGGCTATGACCCATGAGACCTGAGCCAAAACCAAGAGCCAGATACTCAACCGACTGAGCCACCCAGGGTCCCCTATCCAAATAGCCTTTTTACTCTACAACTCTACTGAAGCAACTCTTATCCTAGATTAGCAAATGGCATTCACATTGCTAGATCCAGAGATCATTTCTGACTTCATTTTATCTGACCCATCAGCAGGATTTGACATTAGCTGATCACTTCTGACTCTGAAGCACTGTCTTCATTTGATTCCTAGGACATCATACTCATTTTGTTTTCTCTACATGTTTGGCTAATTTTTGCTAGTCTCCTTTGCTTGCTCTTCTTCATATTTTGTCCTCTAAGTATTGGAATACTACAGGTTTCAGTCCTCATATCATTTGGCTAGTCTCTCTACTTCCACTGCAAAGGTAATTTTACCCTGTCACATGATTTTATATACCTATATGCTGATGACACACAGATTAATATCTATAATCTGAACTCAGCTGCACATTTTTATATCCAAATGCTTAACATCACCACTTGGAGGTTTAACAAATATTTTTAAAATCCATGGATGCAAAACAGCTTCTGACAATCTCTTCAAACCTGTTACTCCCATAGTCTTCCCTAACTCAATGGATGGTAACTCCACTTGTTTTGTTGCTCAGGCCCAAAACCTTGGAGTCATCCTTGACTTCACTCTTAATTTCAAAATATACATTTAATCCAGCAATACTGTGAATTCTAACTTCAAAATATATCCAGAATCTGACAATTTCTCACTATCTTCACTCCTACCACCCTGGTCCTAACCATCATCATCTACTTCTTGAATTATTGCCAGTAGCCTCCTAACTGGTCTCTCTACTTCCATCCTATAGTCTGTTCTCAGTATGAAGGCTACAGTGATCCTGTTAAATTCCACTAAATCATAAGTTACATCATGTTATTTCCTCTCCTGAAAATCCCCTCAGTGCCTTCCCATCTCACAATGAATAAAATCCGCAATGCAATTCCCAAAGGTTCTATAGCAGTGGTGTGCTGATGAGGGTTAAGCAAGTAGTTCTATGCTAAAGAAGTATGTATGTGTATTAACACACACACACTATAAATATAATAAAATTTACTGATTTAAAAGATGATTAGCATACAATTTAGAAATATTTACAAAATATCCAACATTTTACTTTGTAAATTCCATATGGCCAACTGATTCTTACAAAATTCTTTCACTTACTTTTGCAAAACTCCTGTATCTATAGCCAAACTATGGTTGGGAGTTGATGAATGTGTTTAGTTCCTACACGAGTATTGATATTTTCATTTACTCTAATGAGTAAGATAAAAGTGAAACAATAAATAAAGATGCATGTTGTAATTTCAGTGATTCATCAATGACAGGAATGATATCTTCATTGAATCCGATTATAGTTTTCAAATACTAAGAGGATATTGCCTCAATATTTTGTACTATTCACAATGTAATACCTACAGCCACAACACATTTTTAATTTTAATTTCCATTGTTAACGTTTTCTATATCACATCATTACATCTAGAATATCAACCCAATAAACAAAGCCCTTATTTGCAGTATTTTCAAATTTGCATTGTATAAATATTCCCATCATAGCTGATTTTAAACTATAAACTTGATGTCACTGAATGCAGAAATTTTAATAATTGTTTCTTACACTCCATTATATAGTATTTCTACCAGGCAGATAAAATAGACTTTTATTATAAAAATTGGAATCATGGGCACAGGTTATAGGTTACATTCAAGGGCATTCTCTGGGGAGAAGGTAAGCTCCTCTCTGAAAACAATGTTGTAAGACCATAGTTAAAGGTCACATCTACCCTTGAAGGTGTCAGAATTAAGCTAAGAAGTACCCAGGACTTTGTTGGAGAAGCTTGGGTCTTAGGTGTATGAGAGTATCCATAGCTAGAGCTTAATTTTATGTGTCTGAAATGTAATCCTTTTCTGTTCTTTCCAAGTCTTTGATAAAGTCTTGCTAAATTTTACAACCCATCCTCAGCTAACAATGTAGAGAATGGAAACAAAGTTCTTTCCCTGAACTTGTAGGAAAGAGTAAAGGGAAAAATGACAGCTGAGCAATGGAACCAAGTTAAGAGATGGCTGTAGGTAGACAGTGATCTGGAATCAGGCAGCTGGTTGAGATAGAAAATGAGAAAAAAACTGAATGTGTGGAACATGGGCAGATTCTTTTGGGATTTCTAGAAATACATGAGGAAGGAAATTCATTAGAAGACAGGACTTCTTACTGTTGCATAAGATAAAGGCTTGGATTTGTGATTTGGGAGTTTTTTTTTTTTTAAGGCTCTACTGAAGATTGGAGAAGCCAGCTACCTAATTACAGTGAAAAAGAAAGTGTCACTACATTTTAAAAAATTAAAAAAAAAAGAAATCCATGATCAGATGCTGAAAAGACATACTATTTAACATATATATATATATATAACGCTGGTTAACATAAAAATTGATGGATACATCCTTAACATAAGAAACAAAGTAGATCAAAATGAGGGAAAAAATGAGGAAAAAATAACTTTCAGAACAGAAAAGTGATTATAACACAGTCTTTCCATGTAAGCAAAAATAAATCTGTATCTCTGCATCCACAAAATAAAGTAAGTTTAGAAGGCTTAGGTTATTTATAAATCAATCAATGGATCAAAAATATAAAATTTCCCAAAGTAAAAATTTGCAATTATAAAACAGTAGTGTGGGAAGGTAAACTGAGAAATATAAATTTCCACTATGGAAAAAAGTATAGAGGTTTCTCAAAAAATTAAAATTAGGTACTATCTCTCTTTCTCAGTCTCTTTCTCTCTATATATATATTTAATTATAATATATATTAAATAATATAATTTAAATTTCTCTTCATAATAATATGCAATAAAAATTAAAAGACAAACTACAAAATACATATGCAACATATATGAAAAAGGGCTTTTATTTTTTTTTATTTGTTTTTTTTGACAAGGGGCTTTTAAAAAATAAAATAAGCAAGTGAAAAGATGAGCATAATAGAAAATATCTAAAAATGACATGAAAAACATTTAATAAAGAAATTCTGATGGTTATGAACCAAAGTTAATATCAGTCTAATAAGATGTCATATTTCAACCTATCAAAATATTAGGCCCTCCCTTTCATTTTTTAAAGACTTTATTTATTTGAGACAGTGAGCGAGAGAGAGAGAGCATGAGCAGGGGAAGTAGCAGAGTGGGAGCCCAATGTGTGGCTGGATCCCAGTATCCTGAGGCAGATACTTAACCAACTGAGCTACCCAGGCACCTCCCCTCCCTTTCATGTTTGGTACAATAAGTAATTTGACAAGCTCTATTAAAATTTTAAGTGCATATAATCTTTTATCTAATGACTCTGTTTTTAAAATTATACTCAAATATACTGACAGATGTACAGAAAGAAATGTCTACAGTAATGTTCACAGTGGCATTATTTATGACATCAAATACCTAGAAATAGCCTAAATGTCTACCTATGGCAAATTGGCTAAACAATTTATATTCTACCTATAAAAAGAAATAAAATGTCACCATTTAAATTACTGTAGTAGATCTTCATGTGCTGATATAGGCAGATCTCAAACTGCATTAAGTATTAAGAATCAAGATGCTACACAGTTTATATAATATTTTCCCTTTAGTATGGGCTAAACTGTGTCCTCTCAAAATTATTTGGAGACAGTGCCTTTACAGAGGTAATTAAGGTAAAATGAGGTTATATGGGTGGGTCCTAATACAATATGACTGTTGTTGTTATAAGAAAAGATTAGGATACAGACAGTGCACAGATGGAAGGCCATGTGTGCATATAGCCAGAAGGTGGTCATTTATGGCCAAGGAGAGAGGCCTCAGAAGACACCAACCTGGGCAGAATCTTGATCTGAACTTCTAGTCTCCAGAAATGTGAGAAAATAAATATTTTATTTTAAGCCACTCATTCTGTGGTATTCTGTTATGATAGCTCTAGAAAACTAATACAGGTATAAAAACTGTGTGTGTGTGTGTGTGTGTGTGTGTGTGTGTGTGTGCGCGTGCGCCTATTTAAGTGGCGAAGTATGGACATGGAAAATTTCTGGAAGGGTCACAGCAAACTGTTAGTAATTGTAAACTTTAGATGGTCTATATCAACCTAAAATTGGCAGGAGGCAATGATTAAGCAAGAGGATTTATTTGGGATCACAGAATTGCAACTTGGGGTACTCAGATTTGGGTAGAAATACAAATAGGGTCTCACTAAGGAGCAAAAGTCAAAAGTCAGGGGCTTTTCAAGTAAAAAGGGAATGCCTGTATATGTTGTTTACAAAAAATTTTTGATTGGTGTTGGTGGCAGAAATCTAGTCTTGACTCAATTTAATTGGTAGCTAAGGACATCACTAAGCAAAGTCTCTTACTGTAGCAAGTTGTAGGTGTTCTGTCTGAGTCTTTGGAATATTTGCAGTTTGGCCCATTTCAAAAGTTCATGGTTCTACTTGTAGGATGTGCATAAGGCCCATCTCCTTAATGGCCTCCTGGCTTCATTTAAAAACCCCTTGTGACCTCATTTCATTTCACAGTGAGCATAGAGTTCTGTTTTGGGATGGAGACTAATTTACTATTATTTACCATTTTTACTATATGTATATATTATTTTATACTTTTTTAAAAAATTGAATTTATAGATCTTGGAAACTAGCCCTTTATCTGATATGTCATTTGCAAATATCTTCTCCCATTCTGTAGGTTGTCTTTGAGTTTTGTTGACTGCGTCCTTTGCTGTGCGAAAGCTTCTTATCTTGATGAAGTCCCAATAGTTCATTGTTGCTTTTGTTTCTTTTGCCTTCGTGGATGTATCTTGCAAGAAGTTACTATGGCCGAGTTCAAAAAGGGTGTTGCCTGTGTTCTTCTCTAGGATTTTGATGGAATCTTGTCTCACATTTAGATCTTTCATCCATTTTGAGTTTATCTTTGTGTATGGTGAAAGAGAGTGGTCTAGTTTCATTCTTCTGCATGTGGATGTCCAATTTTCCCAGCACCATTTATTGAAGAGACTGTCTTTCTTCCAATGGATAGTCTTTCCTCCTTTATCGAAGATCTATAAAGAACTTATTAAACTCAACACCAAAGAAACAAACAATCCAATCATGAAATGGGCAAAAGACATGAACAGAAATCTCACAGAGGAAGACATAGACATGGCCAACATGCATATGAGAAAATGCTCTGCATCACTTGCCATCAGGGAAATACAAATCAAAACTACAATGAGATACCACCTCACACCAGTGAGAATGGGGAAAATTAACAAGGCAGGAAACAACAAATGTTGGAGAGGATGCGGAGAAAAGGGAACCCTCTTACACTGTTGGTGGGAATGTGAACTGGTGCAGCCACTCTGGAAAACTGTGTGGAGGTTCCTCAAACAGTTAAAAATATACCTGCCCTACGACCCAGCAATTGCACTGTTGGGGATTTACCCCAAAGATACAAATGCAATGAAACGCCGGGACACCTGCACCCCGATGTTTCTAGCAGCAATGGCCACGATAGCCAAACTGTGGAAGGAGCCTCGGTGTCCAACGAAAGATGAATGGATAAAGAAGATGTGGTTTATGTATACAATGGAATATTACTCAGCTATTAGAAATGACAAATACCCACCATTTGCTTCAACGTGGATGGAACTGGAGGGTATTATGCTGAGTGAAGTAAGTCAGTCGGAGAAGGACAAACATTATATGTTCTCATTCATTTGGGGAATATAAATAATAGTGAAAGGGAAAATAAGGGAAGGGAGAAGAAATGTGTGGGAAATATCAGAAAGGGAGACAGAACGTAAAGACTGCTAACTCTGGGAAACGAACTAGGGGTGGTAGAAGGGGAGGAGGGCGGGGGGTGGGAGTGAATGGGTGACGGGCACTGGGTGTTATTCTGTATGTTAGTAAATTGAACACCAATAAAAATAAATAAATAAATAAATAAATTTAAAAAAAAATTGAATTTATTTATTTGAGAGAGAACATTGGTGCGGGGAGAGGGAGAGGGAGGAGTAGATTCCCACTGAGCAGGGAGCCTGATGTGGGGCTCCATCCCAGGACCCTGAGATCATGGCCTGAGCCAAAGGTAGACGTTTAATCTACTGAGTCATCCAGGTGCCCTGTTTTTATACATTTTTAAAAATCAGTGAAAAAAATCAGCACACTATTGAAAATTAAATTTCATGAAGGACTATGAACAAGAGAGGAAACAAAGAATCACTGAATATTTGATACAAAAAAGTAAGTCTACTAATATTCAAAGGTGCAAATAAAAACATATTACCATATTTCATCCATCAAAATGACAATTTTTAAAACATCAATACAACATTAATGTAGGGGTGTGGGGATGAAAATCTTGGACTTTGCAATGAAAAAGGCCAGAGGTCTGCTAATTGCCAGCTAAGAAAATTATTTATTGAGACGTAGTCTCCACATCTGTAAATAAGGACAAGAGTACCTACCTCAGAGAGTTATTTTAATTAATAAATGAGAAAAAACATGTATTGTGACTGGCTCACAGTAAAGTGTTAATAAATATTAACTATATTATGTTGTGCAGAGAAATTGATACCTTTTAAAATTGTCATTGAGAGTATAAGCTCACAGAAGTCTTTTAGAGAGCAACTGGTAATATTTTTGAAGAGCTTGGTTCAGCAATTTCACTTATGGTAACTTATTATAAGGGGATAATCGGCTATGTGCAAAGATTTATGCACAATATTGCTAATAATAGCATTATCTATAAGCCCCAAAACCTGAGAATATTCTAAATGCCATGAAGATGAGACTGGTCAAATAAGATAAGACATATCCACATAATCAAATTCTGTGTAGTTTTTATAAATCATATCTTCAAAGCATATTTCACAGCATGGGGAAATTATTAAAAAATAATGTAAATTACCAAAAGTGGAAACAAAATTCCACATACATTATGACTCTTGTTTTGTTTAAAAACAAGAAAGATAAAAAAAAATAATAAAATAAAGTGTTAGCACTGGCTATATTTTGGTTGTGGCCCTGCAGGTGATTTTTAGTTCTTTTTCTATATTTTTTTCAAATGTTTCTCAAAAAGAATACATGTTACTTTTTTGCCAAAGTTATGTTTTTTAACTTGATATTTAATATAATATATATACAGAAAAGTTAACACATGATGAGCATTTATCTTGATGAGTTTTCACAAACCGATTGCATCCTGTGTTACTTCTACCATAATCAAGAATCAAGCATCAAGGATCAGACACCCGCTAACCACCTGTCACCCTCCACCCAGGGTTACCATTCTTACCATTTTCCTGACTTCTGACAGCTTATATTCATTTCGCTTGTCTTTACAGTTTATATGAAAGAATTCATACAGATTGTACTCTTTTGTGTTTGACTTCTTTTGCTCAACAATTTAAATTCGATGTTTATTTATATTCCAATACCCTAAAAGGAAAGATTCCAGTTGAAGTGAAGATAGCAATTTACTCTTCTTGTGTGATGCAATGACCTTTGTAAATTAGTGGCCCCCCACAGCTATTTTTTTTTTTCTGAAATGTCAGGATTGTGCAGATTCTAGACAACTCTTTTCCAGCGCATTATATGCTGATAAATTAAAATAATAAAAATGATAATGAAATAAGAGTAATAGCAGTAATAAGTAAACCATGATGTCTCAAAGAAGAAAAAGATAGTCTGTGGAAATTTATTTTAAACTAGTAGATTAGAGTCTAAGTGAAGATACATTGGTTGAGAATAAATTAATATATTTTATTTAGGAACTTCCATTTGTGGGCTCTTACTATGTGCTTGGAATTTTACATATGTTGCCTCATTGTTTAACCTTCACAATAAACCTACAAAGTAGATGCTATTATTATTGACGTACAGATAGGAAAACTGGGACTCTGTGAGGTTTTCTGCTCCAGACTTCTCAGATAATTAATGGAGGGTCCGATATTGTAACCTAGGTTTGTCTGATTTCAAGTCAGGACTCTTTCTACTGTGATGCTTACTAGTAGGTATGTTAGGACACTGTGTTTGTTTGACTTCCTTTTGATTTCCCATGCTAGCGTCTGGTTTTAATTCAGAGTGGGGATAGCCCAGAGAATTTTTAGCAGTAACAAAGGAGAAATCCCCAAAAGGTCTGCTTATGCCTTGTCTGTTTTACTTGCATCAGCAACGCAAATTATATATCCATTACTACTGAGGATGCACTGTGAGCTTCTTAAGCAGCCTGAATTTAATGGAAAATTAATGCATAGATTTTTCAATCAGGTTTGGGAAAAGAGAGGGAGGGAAAGAGGGAGAGAAGGAGAGAGGAAGAGAGAGAGAGAGAAGAAACAATGAATGAATAATATTCAGAATTATTCAATGACTCCTCATTTCATCATGAATCCCCTATAGAGCATATCCCTTTTAAATTTATTTTTTTAAAGATTTTATTTATTTATTCACTGCGAGACATAGAGAGGCAGAGACACAGGCAGGGGGAGAAGCAGGCTCCATGCAGGGAGCCTGATGTGGGACTCGATCCTGGGATCCCGGGATCATGCCCTGAGCCAAAGGCAGACGCTCAACTGCTGAGCCACCCAGGAATCCTGAGCTCATCATTTTTAATGCTCAACAAATAACATACCATTTCCATTTTGTCATGATAGCTAATGATCTTTGACATATGGTCTTCTAAGTGTGAAATGATGCTTGCTTATCTAACACTGGGAAACAGTATTGGCCCAATGTCTTCAAACACTGCATATTATCACCAGTAAAAACGCACCCACTGTCTTAGGAAAACAGCACAGTTTGTTTGCAATATTCTATTTATTGCACTAATAGATCATCTCAATTTTTTGAAAATGTGCAAAATTTAATCTCTTCCTGACAAGTTTTACAGTATGCAATAAAATGAGAAGGATGGCTATGCGATAGTTCAGAGCCCTCTAAGCAGAAGAACCCACGTAGGTATTCTAGGTGAGCACAGCAAGAAAACTACAAACCTAGAGCAGTGTTTCTCAAAGTCTGGCTCAGGGACCCCTGCACCAGGATCACCAGGCATGCTGGGTAGACATACATAGCTGTGAACATACTACAGTGCTGTATAGGTGAGACAAAGGACTTTCCATGATAAACTTTTTAAAGTTGAGAGCAGAGTTTCTCAGCCTTGGCACTACTGACATTCTAGACTAGTAAGTAATTCTTTATTGTGGGAAGCTATGTTATGCATTATAAGAGGTTTGGCATCATTCTTGGCTTCTATTCATTAGGTACCCCAAGCAAACTCCCTCCCCCTGCCCACCCCACCCCTGCAGTGTGGCAGTCAAAAATGTCCTGGGAGGTGACAAAATTGTCCTCAGTTGATAACCACCTCTTTAGAGCAAGGATTCCTAGGGTTAGGCAACTAAAAAAGTCATGGGAGGTAATGATTAATGAAATGAGCTTTATTTGCAGATTGAATAAACCCAGGCAACTCTCAATGAAGTATTATTTGGAAAGAGAAAGTGCTCCAGATAAGCTGAGACAATGGTAAATGTACTCTCTATTCCAATATTCAGCAGATATTTATTGTGCTCCTCTTAGAATACCACTTTCCTTCCTAAATTATTTCATTTATATGTTTGTTTGTTTATGGAGTGAGCAGGGGGAGGGGCAGAGGGAAAGATAGAAAATCTCAAGCAGGCTCCCTGCTGAGCACAGAGCCCAAGGCAAGACTTAATCCCACAACCCCAAGATCATGACCTGAGCCAAAATCAAAAGTCACACACTCAACCAACTGAGCCATCCAGGTGCCCCCTTCTTAAATGATCTTATAATTTCCAAAGTTTGGCCCTCATTGAAGGAGCAGCTCCTGATGGGAGGGTAGAAAGTAAGGAGTATAAGCAGCTGACCCATTGGTGCTGCGTCTGTCTAAAGAGTTCCATCTTAACCTCATGGTTCTTTCACTTGAACGAACTGTCCTAATTTAAAGACAAGTTCCTGCCTAGGCAGACGAAATTATTAACTGACCATTTTTCTGGCACATGTCCAGACTCCAGATAAGCCCATGCATTAAGAGAGTTGGACTTTGGGGAGAGTGAGGATTAAATGTGTTAATACATTTAAAGTGCAGAGCACAGTGCCTGGCTCATAGTAAGTGTTCAATAAACTCTGGCTATTTGTTTAATTATTCAAAAGGAGATATCCATGAGCTTTCTTCTATCATTCACTATCATAGGCTATGGCCAGGGCAATTGCACTGAACCCTTGAGTAGGCCTTCTGGCACAAAAAGGCACAAAACAAGTGAGTCTGTAATGGACTCAAGAAGAACGTCCACACGTATTTAACTGCATAGACCTCCTGAATGCTAAAGTGTTCCTTTCTCTGTGTGTACAACCCAAAATCATAATCAGTATAAAAAACAGTTGACATGACAGTCTAAATGACACAGTGGTCTTGGTAGCTTGTAAGAAATGAAGAATCAAATTCTTATTCTTCATTTCATGGCTGCCATGACCACCATGCACAAGTATGCTTTTGTGAGAAAGAGGAGTTCATCTGATTTCCTAGGCCACTGCCTTGCACCCTTGGCTTCTTGTAAGTCTTAATGCATTGCCTGTCAGCAGACTCCATGGTAAACCTGTGTAAAGGTAACACAAACCACATTTGAGTTGTCATTATCAACAATCTTTGAATCTGCAGCCTTTATGATTTGGTCTAGTTCAACCTGTGTGCCTACTGCTCTCAAGTTCTTAAAATAACTTGCCCTTCTGACAAAAAGCAGGATCAGTATAATGGGGGAAATGTACCAACTGTCAGTCATTTGGAACTGTCTGAATGACACAAAAAGTTTAATATGTTAGCCTGCAAAAGGTCTTTGTTATGTATTGCTTAGTTTGTTAGTCCCTGTATTTGTTTCTTTGTTTGTGGGGTGAAGATGGGGCCAGAACTTTTATTCTAATAGATAAATTGTCTCATTGTCTTTTAAATGGTCCTTGGTTCCCCATTTCTATGATGGAGGAATGGAGATGACCTCAGTACTATAACATTATTTATTTTAATCACATTATTTTGCCTTTTTCCTGGAATAGCCAATTATCCTATGGCCAGACTGATTGCTCCACCTGGGTCAGGCTAGCAAAAACAGCAGGCATACTTCCCAGCAGGCTGTCTGCATTTTGACTTCCTGATTCACCAGAAGCCAGAAGCCTAGCTTGTCCTACAATTCACTTTGCTGCCATAATTACAGTCTTGGACCTCTAAGTCATATGATCACTAGTTATCTTTCCTTGTCACCAACAGCTCTTAAATCAACTCTATCACAACATGACTTTAGTGACAAAAAGCAAATCCAATGTGCTTTTCAGTTGAGCTGATAAAGCCAGTCATATGGAGGTATATAAATGACTGGCAGGGTTTAATGTATAAATGACTGACAGGGTTTAATGTATTAGTCTTCCCAAGGATTTACCAAAAAAAATATTTATGTTTAAGTTTCAGTGTTATTTTTGTGAAATCATTTAGCAGATTACTAACCCTGTCTCTTTTAGGTAGTCGTCCATTTAGAATACATTTTTTACATCATGGAAGACTCAGATCTCTTCACCAATAGTTAAGATTTAACATGAGTTTCCCCACACAGCCAAGTGAATTTGATTCTAGAGTTAGTGTCACTGCATCCCCCAGCTCAGGTCAGGGTTTAGTGGGCAGACTTCCCCATAGACTGCATGTTGGCTTCCTGGTTCATTCAAAGTCGGCCATGGCACTTTCCTATCACCTAAAAAACATGACTGATCCCTTGGCTTCAGCAAGCCATGAGGCTCTGTAAGTGATGAGGGACATTCCCACTCACTTCATTTTGGAGGCCTAACAACTAGCACCAATTCTATTTTCTTAGAAGGGGAGGAAGAAACAAACAGGTAAGAATCAGAGAGAGAAGGATTAGGTTGGGTAACTCTAAGGCAGGTGCAATTAAGTTTTCTCTTTGCAGGGAGGAAGAGCTTAGAGAGGTTGAAGATGCCATGAGAGAAGAAAACTTGATAATAGTTATATGTCTAGGGCTTCCTTTTTTTTTTTTTTAATCTGCTCCTACTATATATGTTACATTTTCTCCCTAGTAGCAGCTTCTCATTGGCCACTACTCTAACAGGTTTTGGTACCCTCTCTTTCCATAGCAGCAGTATAAGAGAGAGGAATTCTGCTTAATTCTTCTTAGGCCAGTTGCCTTCTGACTCTCAGACCAGTATTCTCAATTCTCCCCACTCAGATTTCTCTGCATCTATAAGCCCCAAGGCAATCTGTTCTACCACTATACTGCAGTGTAAGCTAAGTCCAGGAAGGTTCAGCCTACACTGGGGTTTCCATTCTCAGCACTATTGACATGTAGGGCCAGAGAATTCTTTGCTGTTGGGGGCTATCCCCAACACAACACAAAAATGTCTCCAGATATTGACAGTGTCCCCTGGGGAAAAAATCTTTCCCAGGTAGAAAACCACAGGCCTACATTGATGAGAAGACAGCAGGGATGTGGGGCAGAGGGTCTTTTGTTCTTGCCACTTAGGAAAAGAAGGAGGCTGAGCTGTGGCCTGAATTTTCTTGAGTGCTTCGTCCCCACAAAACACAGATATGACATAAAGAGGCAGGTGCTGTTAAACCTAGAGACATGATGAATGGCTTCTCTGATCACTCTGTGTTTCTCAATTAATTTCCCTGCTCACTCATCAAAAGTATAAAATAGGGATCCCTGGGTGGCGCAGTGGTTTAGCGCCTGCCTTTGGCCCAGAGCGCGATCCTGGAGACCCGGGATCGAATCCCACGTCGGGCTCCCGGTGCATGGAGCCTGCTTCTCCCTCTGCCTATGTCTCTGCCTCTCTCTCTCTCTCTCTCTCTGTGTGACTATCATAAATAAATAAAAATAAAAAAAAATTTAAAAAAAGTATAAAATATTTTCCCAATATGTTGGTCCAGCAAACAATGAAATTTCTCTACATTAAATTCATTTTAGTTGACAAACTGTCTTATCCTTTTTTAGGCAACATAAGTATGTGCCTAAATATGGATGAACTAGAAGGCCTATTTTTTTATGTTACTAAGTCAGATACTGTGGAATATCTCCATGTAGAACACTACTAGAGCTTTTGGGTTTCCTGACATCCCGCAGACAGGAAAGACCAAATGGGTTAGGGCAGGAGGCCTTTCCTTATGCCTCTTAGCATCACTTCTACTTTCTCAGAGGCCACAGGAAATTCAGACTGCTGAGCTTGTGCAAACACTGCCACCCCTTTTATTCATGGATCCCAGACCATGGCTCTAGCATCCTTTCAGAGCACCCAGTATTGCAATTATTTCTAAAGAAACAAAGGCTAACATAGGGAAGCTTCTTCAGGGAAGACCTATCATTACAAAACCTTGATTTATAGCATGGCTTTTAGCTGGTTTTTTGTTTGTTTGTTTTTAACTCTGTTACTTTGAACAAATGTCTTACTCTTCTCTGGGCTTTACTGTGCTCATCCACAAAATATGTATGATTACACCTGTACTATCTGTATCACAGGGTTTCCATAAATAGCAATTGAAGTATTGTAAGTGGCAAAGCACTAAGCAATTTCCAGGCATTATTATCATTCAGAGGCATTCTGACTGATGTGAGGGGCTGAAGAAAATAAATGCATACGTAAGACAGGGTTTGCCCTTTTGTGAATACCTTTAAATACAGAAGGGATTCTCGTTTTGCCCCAAGACGCTATGATCTTCTCAGTTACGTAAGAACTTAGCTCTTTAGGCCATTGTCAAATTATAAAATACAGTAATTGATAGATCATCTCACCAATTCTCTTCATTTTACAAAAGTGACAAATGAAATTCATAAAAGGTAAATACTATCTTTAAGATCACATAGTCAGTGACAGATGCAGTATGGGAACCCAGTCCAAAAGGCTTTCTATCAAGGTCAGGTTTGATCTGGTCATATTAAATCACTTGCTGGTCCACTTGAAGAAACAAAGAAAGGGAAATAGTATTTCACTCATACATGGAATTTAAGAAATAAAACAAATGAACATGGGGGAAACAAGAGAGATGTAAACCATAAAACAGACTCTCAACTATAGAGAACACACTAGGGGTGTCTGGAGGGGGATGGGGGTGGGGAAATGGGCTAGATGGGGAATGGGCATTAAGGAGGGCACTTGTGATAAGCACTGGGTGTTATATGTAAGTGATGAATTGCTAAATTCTATACCTGAAACCAATATTACACTTGTATGTTAACTACCTAGAATTGAAATAAAAACCTGAAACTGCAATCAATCAATCAATTTAAAAAACCCTGAGACAGTAGGAGTAAAAAAAGAAAGAAAGAAAATATATGGCTTCTAAATATAATCATCCATTGAGCGTATAAAGAAGGTTAAGCACTCAATTTGTTCAATTCCTTTGGCTTGGATTAGCTCCTGTGGTGTTTTCTCAGGATTTTAGATAGCATGACTTCTAGCTCAACGAATGGGAATTGACCTTAGAGCCTTGTAAACACCCCTTCCAATTTTCCTCCTTGGGATTAATTGGGGATTGGGTGGTGGTGGAGTCACTCAGCATGGTTTAGGGGAACTAAAGATTCATTTCATCTTCGTTCTTCTTATTCCCCAAGTGATCTCGAGTCACGCTTGGCTATAATCTTTTGGCTCCAAACTTCTCAACTCTAGAGTAAACTAAACATTATTGTTGTCCCCACTTCAAAGCTGAAAAAACTGAGGTTTAGAAAGGCTAAGTCACCACCCAAGGTCACATAGCTAGGGAGTGACAGTCAGAATTCAAACCCAGATATCCCTGACTCTAGAGCCTGAGAAATAGATACAGAGTTATATTGATAAGGGACATATACATGTCAACATAATACAATTCTAAATATTAAAAATGTGAAGGCTAAAAGCATCTGGAAAGGTACAAAGAAAAAAAAGTAGTAAGGTAATCCAAGCAAACGAAGGAGCATGCAAAGGGCATAGAGGCATAAAAGTACTTTTTGAGTTCTGGGAATAGCAAGATCAGCGATGTGGAGTATAATAGTGGGTTCTGGAGTCACAGCACCTGGACTCACTCTCAGGCTCTCTCAGTTACCAGTAGTAGTACTTTGGACAAGCTGCTTAACCACTTTGAGCTCTGGTTTTCCTATATGTAACATCATCATCATCATCATCATCATCATAACAATAATAATAATATCTGTCTCTGATGCTTGTTGTGAGTTAGAAGATCTTGGCTGCCCATTAGAATCTACCAGGGACCATTTAAAAAACTCCTATGCTGTTGACTCAGGCCCAGAGAGCCTGATTTCATTGATCTCGCACGGCTCCCTTTAGTAATCTGAAATAAAATTCATAAACTACTTATATACATAATTTCTAAAAAAAAATCAATACAGTGCATTCTATATAAAATAAAGGAGACCTTTCTAAGGGCAATTTGTTTTAGAAATGTGTTTCAATATGCACATGTTAAGGCATGACCACACTAGATAGTAAAATATGACATCATAACATTTCCAAAATGATCCTTTGGAGAAATGTGGCTACTGATGAGAACTACAGTTCTAAGTAAATTCTCTGTGCTTGTGTACATTAGATCCCAGCCCCTCAGATATATTCAAGGACTTGAGACTAAAAATCATTCTCATTCTCTACTACATCATCAGATTATTCCTCTTTAATACATCAGCAAAGGAGCGTTTCTTCTATCTTAAAGGAAAAAAGCAAAAAACAAAGCAAACAAAAAAACCCTCTCTTGAAACCACTGCACCTTTTCTCTTGCATCTATAACAAAGGATTCCTGGAAAGAGCTTTCTATACTCACTGTTTCCTATTCTCATCTTCCATTTCTCTTTTAGAACTCACTTCCCACTCCATGGAAACTACTCTTTTCAAGGTTGCTAAATCTACTAATGTTCAACTCACAGATCTCAGCTTACTTGATATATCAGCACCATTGGACCTAGTCGATCATCCATGTATCTTTGTAATATATCCTTCACTTGGCTTTCAAGACACTACATTCCTGAATTTTCTCCCGCCTCTGGCTATTCCTTAGCAGTCTCTTGTTGATACTTCCCCATCTTCTGGAACTGTCAGTGTCGGAGCTTCCTGCTGTTCAGTCTTAGACCTCTTATCTTCTCTTGTACTTTCAGTCTCTAGGGGATTTCATCCTGCCACAGTACGTTATTGACTCCCACATTTGTATTTCCTGTCTTCCATCCTTCCAGTTACTCCAGACAAAAGCTTTGAAACCATCCAACCATGGTATAGTAGTTAAAATCATGGACCACATGCCCAAACTGTGTTTGAGTTCTGGGTCCACTACTTAACTAGCTGCATACCATGCGCAAGTTACTTATCCTCTCTGTGCCCCAGTAAGTGAATATCGAGTACCCATATGTGCCAGAAACTGTTTCCTCATCTTTTCTGGGAACTAAATGAGTTAATACCTACAAAAACTTTAGTAGGGTTGCATAGGTAATAATTGCAATTTCCACTGTCTCTTATTAGCATTATTATGCTTGATTCATTTCTTTTTATCATACCCCAAATCCAATTTATCAGTACACTCTGTCAGAACTGGCCTACTTCTCACTATCTTTACCAGTACAACTGTGGCCCAAACCATCATCATCTCTCACCTGTATTATTGGAGTAGACTCGTAATTGATTAGTCTGCCACCACTACTACCTATCTAGAGTTTATTCTGCACACAGGTTCCAGAATAATCTTTTAAAAATACATTGCCCCAAAGATACAGATGTAGTGAAGTGAAGGGGCACCTGCACCCCAATGTTCATAGCAGCAAAGTCCAGAAAAGCCAAACTGTGGAAGGAGCTGAGGAGCTGTATATACATACAATGGACTACTACTCAGCCATCAGAAAGGATGAATACCTACCATTTACACAGATGTGAATGGAACGGGAGGGTATTACGCTAAGTGAAATAAGTCAATAAGGAGAAAGACAATTACATGGTTTCACTCATGTGGAATATAAGAAATATTGCAAAAGACCATAAGGAAGGGAAGGAAAACTGAATGGAAAAAATAAGAGAAGGAGACAAATCATGAGACTCTTAATTCTGGGAAACAAGCTGGGGGTTGCTGGAGGGGAGGTGGGTGGGAGGATGGGGTAACTGGGTGTGGTATTAAGGAGGGCATGTGATGGGATAAGCACTGAGTGTTATACTCAACTGTTGGATTATTGAAAACTATGCCTGAAATTGATGATGTACTGCATGTTGGCTATTGAATTTAAATTAAAAAAATAAAATACATCACTCTTTCACTCAAAACCAGCAATGGCTTTCCAGCTTGTTCAAAGTACTTTCTATATGATCTGCATCTGCTATCTCTGTGACCTTAGCCTCTACTACTGTATCTCTTCCTTGCTCTTCTCTAAGTCAATATTACCCCCTCATCGTTCTTCAGTAAAACAAGTACATTCCTGCCTCAAGACCTCTGCACTTGTTTATTTATGAATCACTTTTTCCTCAAGTGTCCACATGACCTCTTCCTTCACCTTTTCTAGTTTTTTTTCCCCTCAAATATCACTTTTCAGTGAGGTCTTCCTTGACTTCTTATTTCAAACAGCATCCTTTCAGTTCCACCTGACCCTCAACTTTCTGCATTATTTCCTCCATTGTATTTATTACCATTTGATATAGTATATATTTATCTTATTTATTTTTGCTTATTACCTGCCTCTGCTGAATAGAATGCAAGCTACATGATGGCAGAGAGAAAATTTAACCTGTTGTATCCTTGTCTAGAACAGTCTCTGATCCAAAATAGATGCCCTGTAATAATTTGTCGAATAGACAAACAATGCACAAAATCACTTAAATTATGCCTTAAACATAGTAAATAAATATAAACTAATAGAATTATTAGCAGCCGTCTTATTAATGTACCTAGAGCATGAGATGCATGCATAAGAGGGGTAAATAATACTTTTAAGTAGAGGAAATATATGATGAAATCTGATCTCTAGAAATGATAACTTCTATTGAATATATACCCATTATCTCATTAATCTTTGAAGCAATCCTATGAGATAAATAATCTCATTACTAATTCACAGACAAGAAACATAAGATCTAGAAGGTTAGGTAACTGACAGGGATATGATAAGGGAGGTCTCTCTCCCCTCTGTCTTTCACAGTCCTTTCCTCAATAAATCTTTTAGACTTCTAATTCTTCCTTGACATCTACTTCCCAGAGGACCAGAAATGATCCATGATGCAATGGAGAGTTCTTCTCTTCAAAATGTTTATAACTAGGATCTCAATAAAGCTTTAGATTGAACTACCAGTTTATATGACATACAGGAGATGTAGGAACATGGTAGATGACACCATGAATAAACAATCAGACAAATCCAGAAGGTGGGGCATTTTTTTCAATGCCATTAAAAAAAGTTAGTGGGGATCCCTGGGTGGCTCAGCGGTTTAGCACCTGCCTTCAGCCCAGGGTGTGACCCTGGAGTCCTGGGATCGAGTCCCGCATCAGGCTCCCTGCATGGAGTCTGCTTCTCCCTCTGCCTGTGTCTCTGCCTCTCTCTCTCTCTCTCTCTCTCTCTCTCTCTCTGTCTCTCATGAATAAATAAATAAAATCTTTAAAAAAACAGTTTTAAAAGAAGTTACAGACATCCAGATGGAGTGTGAGAAACATAAGAATTAAATGCAATACATAGTCCTTAATAAGATATGTTTCAACAAACAAGCTGTAAAAATCGACTTCAGGTAAATTTAAATATGAACTGGATATTAGAAGAGATTAAGGAATGACTCTCACTTTTGTTAGCTCTCTTAATAGTATTGTGGTATATAGAAAAATCTTACTTTTTAGGGATAGATACTAATAAAATAAAGTATAAAATGCCAAAATGTCTATAATGTTTCTTAAAATACTTTATAGTATAAAAATATACAGAAATCAGAGCATCTGGGTGGCTCAGTTGAATAGGCAACTGAATCGTGATTTCGGCTCAGGTCATGATCTCATGGGTCCTGGGGCGGAGCCCCGTGTCAAGCTTTGTGGCCAGCGAGGAGTCTGCTTGAGATTCTCTCCTTCTGCTTTCCCCACACTTGTGTGCATGCGCATTCTCTGTCCCTCTCTCTCTAAAATAAATAAATAAATAAATCTTTTAAAAAATGTGGAGGAATCAAACATGGAAAAAGTCTCTAGTGGGTATTATCCCTAAAGGAAGGAACCAAATAAGGATGCTACCTTGTACCATCATTATCAAACTTTTTTTTGAAAGTTGTAGCAAATAAAATACCAATATGGCAACAGCAACAACAAACCCTTTATACTGCTTACTATGTGCCAGGCACTGTTCTAAGCATTTTGCATAAACTAAGTTATTTGATCTTCAAAAACACCTTATCAAATAGGTTAACTGTATCTCAATTTTACAGGAAACTGAGATAAGGAGATGTAAAGTAACTAGCCCTAGTGAAGCACAGCATGGAAGTGGTGAAGCCACATTCAAATGCATACACTCTGGTTCCAGTAAATAAATAAATACACATATGTATGTGTCAGACAGATCTTATATGTGGAATCTAAAAAAGTCAAACTCGTAGTAACAGAAAGTAGAATGGTAGTTGCCAGGGCTTGGGTGGGGAGAGAATGGGGGCAATGCTGGTCAAAGGGAACAAAGTTCCAATTATAAGATGAGTAAATTCTAAGGTTCTAATGTATAGCAAAGTGACTCTAGTTAATAGAACTACTGCATACTTGAAATTTGCTAAGAAAGTAAATCTGAAGAGTTTTTACCACACACACACACACACACACACACACATACACACACACAAGGTAACTTTGAGGAGATGGATGTACCATTTAGCTTGACTGTAGGAATCATTTCACAATATCTATGTATATTAAATCATGCTGTAAAGTTTAAAAAATCACATTGTACAACCTAAATATATACATTTTTGGTCAATCATACCTCAAATAAGACTTAGAAAAAGCTATATATCAGCTTGCCATTGAATCATTCCATCATCAAAATCCTGATTGCAGTATTTCTCCCTGCAACATCCTACTTAATTTCCTTTATGACAAACAATATATTAACTTATCTTTCACATTGAGTTGTGTATTTTTTGCCCTCTAAAGTTTCCCTAGAGTAGATAAGATTCCTTCCAGCTTCAAGAGTTGGTGGTGACAGTAAGTAGAAATAGGAAAACTAGAGAACACCCGCTGGGCTGAGACTTGCCCAAATGTCTCTTACAGGCACCTGTGCGGAACCAAAAACATTAGGGATCTCTCTGCAAAGAAATCACTTTCCTAAAATGAGTAAAATACTAGACAAAAGGTATATTTTCTGATGCTATATGTCACTTTTGTTATACATTCACCTCTCTTTTCTAACTTAGCCAATTATTCGTTATCTAAAGCAACAATTCCATACACTTGGTAGGAAATTTTTAGCAATATCTACAAAGTCAGACCTACGTGACAGATTAGGAAACAAAAGTTTCCATGGTTGGATGTGAGATCATGTGGCAGCATTTTGCAATTTAAATTAAAAAAAAAGTGTCTTAGTGATAAATAGACACCTAGAGCTTTTGTCTGATGGAACTAGAATAAAATATGAAAATTTTCTATGGAAACCTCGGGGGAACGGGGGTGGGGTGGGTGATTTCACTGTTAGCAAATGGAAATGCACTGGAGTGATGACTAATGTTATTTTCTGTGTTCCTGGGAGATAACACAATTGCATTCCAGCAGCTTTTAATGAGTTTTTGCTTGTGATACAGTGGGTACATTTGCATGTCAACTAACAGAGACCAAAAATATATTTCATGTCATCACTGTAGGAGGATAAACCATTTCTGTGCTGTGTGAAGTAGAAGAAAAGTAGGTTCTTGGACTGCCTTCCACATCAAAGAGAAATAATTGAGTTCAGTTAGCATATTCTGACATAATCTGAAAGGAAGAAGTGAGTCCAGTAACTCCCATTTTATAACTGGTTTTTTAGGTAGATCTGAAGAATGATGATACAGACATATTTCATGAACTTATGGTAAGAAAAAATGGTAAACAATTAGAATTTAGTACCCTTCTTGATATCTATATTCAAACAGATGAAAATTTACCTACTTTTTGTTTCAAATGATGGCTTTGACAGTCACCATGTACCTTTCCTTTTGAATGGCTTTTCAGAATTTCATTGGTGATTAACAGAAATTTTGCCCTCAGCTATAAAAGCTTAAAAGGAAGAAGAGTATGGCTGTATTAGGAGTAAACACAAGCTACAACTGTAAAGTCAATAAGAAAATGTAAAAGATTTTTATGGCATCCTTAAGTCTTTGCAATCACTTCAGAAATGCAAGTTCCCAAACTACTTTTGAATACTAATTTCTGTAACCTTTCTAAATAAAAAGCACAAGGTCATCATAATTTGAATGTAGACCTGGTATTTGTTAAGACTGTCATGGCATAGAATTCAGAATATGATGGGCTTTTGGATTTAACCTAGGATGATTTAGTTATTCAAGCATCACGAGGTCTTTTACTTGCTGTTTTCTTCCACCTGTCTGACGATCTTACAGCAAGTATCCCAAGGTCACTGCTAAAGTGAGATTCTGGTATAGTATGAAAACACAGCCATGTCACCTCCGGTTTTCTCTTTAAATATTAGACGTGTTCAGCAATGCATTTGAGCTACACAGTCTGTGTCAGATTTACCCATTTGGCCCAAATAAGCAAGTAGTCCTTGGTTCAGATAATGGAGGTACTTCTTAAAAAATATTATGATGATTTATTAGAAACACAACACATATTACCTTGCACCAAGGAAAGTCTCAAATTCAAGACACTACCTTTCCCAAAAGGGAAGCATTATTTATCTGTTTCTGTATTTAATTTTAGTTTGCATTTGGGTTCACTAGGTTTTCCTGAAACAGGGTTTCTATAAAATATTACAAATAGCCTTCTGTTCTCTAACTTAGTAAGTTGCTTGATGATGATGTTTAGCAATTATATAACTGCCCTGGTATTGAATCTCTTCCTTGCCTGTGCCTTGGCCTCACCCATGGTCCCCCACATCACCATCACCAAGGACAGAATGGTCAAATCTCCAAGATCTTCCTGATATACTGTCTACACACCTTTCTGGCCTTATCTCTTGACACTTTCCCCCTTGAAACTACACATACTCTAGACATATCAAGTTCCTGCCTGATTCTTAGGCACTCTCCAGGTGGTTTCTCTATGCCTCTCTTGATTTGCGCAAAATCCCTCCCCTGCTTAGAGACCCAGCTCAAATGTCCTTTCCTCAGTGAAAATTCTCCAAACTAAACATCCACCTGCATGGGGCAGTACTAGTTCTTCTTCCCGCTAATGTTTCTAAAAACATCCCATAGGTTTCTAGTACTACATTTCTCACACTGTACTTTTAAATCTGCTTCCCCAAACAGAATGTATACACCTTAAATTTCAGGCAAGAAAGGTATCTTAGCATCTTTTTATCGCTTAACGTGGCTGCTACACAACTGACACCTCATAGGAGCTCACTGACTAGTAGACTGAATAAATGAACACTGTTATTTAATCCATTTTAATCATAAGAGTAGGTCCTGGGGATTCGGTGGGGAGGGGCAAGTGAAGAATTGCCTCTGAAAATTTATCGATGTAATTATCTGGTGGAATCAAGAGGCAGGAAAAAAAAAGAGTAGAGTGTCTTGGAGGAAAGGAAAGAGGACACTGATAAATGTGCAAATGATATGCTCTCTGACTCTAGAATGACTTCCTTACCACACATACAGGTCTACTTTGCAGAACTATGGTGTTGGTACCTTCAAACAAAAGTTTCCTCAAATTGCCACCAGATTTCTAGCCCCATCTCTCTCACCTGTCTGTTTTAGTCCTAGCCCATTTGGGATTAATATCAATCTCTGCATTTCCAGAGCACTTTGGGAGAGGTCTGCTCTCTTACTGCTCACATTCACCTGCATATTCACAAGAGCTTTCTCCCCTGTCACCCCATGAGTCTAGGACCCTTTTTAAATTTCCTTTACAGGGGATCCCTGGGTGGCGCAGCGGTTTGGCGCCTGCCTTTGGCCCAGGGCGCGATCCTGGAGACCCGGGATCGAGTCCCACGTCGGGCTCCCGGTGCATGGAGCCTGCTTCTCCCTCTGCCTGTGTCTCTGCCTCTCTCTCTCTCTCTCTCTCTCTCTCTCTCTCTCTCTCTCTCCCCCTGTGACTATCATAAATAAAATTTAAAAAAAATTAAAAAAAAATAAATCTCCTTTACAGTGCCCAGTTCAGGGTATTATTACACAGTGTAGGGAATCACCACATAAATGTTTAATTACAATGAAGAGTATGATCTGCTTAGTATGTTAATTGGCAGTTCTGTTCAACCCATTCGTGCTAAATCCCACTCTGCTGGGTTAGCAAGCAGGAAAATGAGAGACCGTGTAGATGAAGGTGTACTGTGGCTATGGGAATGACATTGGAGCAACCTAATTGCATAAACCAACAATGTGGAACTATCTCCTCTGAAAGCAAGTGTATACAAACCACTAATAATGTATTGGGCATTCGCATGTCACTTAGCACTAAGTAGACCTACACATCGTATTCCTCTGGCCAGAAAGCTGCTGGAAGCTAGCATGAAACCACCTGATGATGGAGTCAACACAGAAGACTGGAGTAGAGTGGTGGGAGACAATCTGAAGATATCATTTAAATTTCTTTATATAGGCATCCCAGAAATAAGATATACACACCCTGTTTACTTACTTGAGCCAGCAAGTCCCCATATTTGCTTAAATTTGAGAGATTGCCATCATTTTCAGAAAACTGTCTCCATATAGAAATAAAAATGATTATAATATCAGGTATCATTGCATGTCCACATAGTAACTCACACTACGCTAAATACTTTGCTTCTAATATCTCATTATAACTAGGACAACCTTGAGTCAAGTCCTAGCATTCCCGTTTTAAAGATGAACAAATAAAAAAAAAATAAAGATGAACAAATAATTTTATAAGTGTTGTTGCTACTCATGATAGTGGCTATCGATTTGTCCCGCTGTAGTGCTTTCTAGGCTTTATCCTAGGAGATTACCTATCTATCTAGCATTCATAACTATACATATATAATTGTGACTTGTAAGACATAAATATTGGTGATTCAGACAACAAAAATACATTTCTTATGTATATTTGGACTTTATACATGGCTTCTGGCTCACAGCTCTCCACACTCTTGAAATTTCCTGAGTGATAAAAGCAATTGCATGATCTTTTGTTATAATGTTTGGTCTCTTGTCCTCAGTTCCTGACATTGTGTCAGAGCTATAAAGGTGAAATGGATGTCTTGTTATTCATAACAAGCCTTTTTCCACCATAACTGGGTCTATATTAATGAGATGACTTTTGGAAATCACCTAAGAATGAGTGGTTGATTGCCAGGGGACAGACCATGAATAGAAGGTTGGAAATTTCAGTCCCAATCTCTGATTTCTGGGGAGGAGAGAACAGCTGGATGTTCAATCAATCAACAATGATCAATGATTTAATCAATCATGACTATGTAATGAAGCCACCATAAAAACCCAAAAGGCCAGAGTTTGGAGAGCTTCCAGGTTGGTGAACACATGGAGGTTCTGGGAGAGTGGCACATGAGTAAAGGATGTGGAAGTCCTGTGCCCTTCCCACATACTTTGCCCCATGCTCCATCTGGCAGTTTCTGAATTATAACTTTTTGTAATAAACCAGTAAACTCGTTAAGTAAAATATGTCTCTGAGTTCTGAGAGCTGCTCTAGCAAATTAATCAAATCCAAGGAGTAGGTTGTGGAAACCTCCAATCAGTAACTGATCATTCAGAAGCCCAGAGAACACCCTGGGTTTGCAATTGGTATCTGCAGTGGAGGAGGGACAGTCTTGGCAGACTGAAACCTTAACCTGTGGAATCTAATGCTATATCTGGGTAGATAGTGTCAGAATTGAATTGAATTGTAGGATATTTAACTGGTGTCCTGTAAAATTGCTTGTTGGTGCAAGGAACCTCCACAAACTTTGGGGACTGGGGCTCAAGACATCTATTTTTTATATATTTAAACACTTATTACATATGTATTCGTCATCACACTATTCATTGAAATAGGCATTATTGTTGGCCTCAAGAAAATGGAAACACAGAGAAAATAAATGACTTGTCCAAGGTCACATAAGTAGTAAGTGACAGATGGAAAATTGAAATAAGGGGATCCTTGGGTGGCTCAGTGGTTTAGCAGCTGCCTTTGGGCATGATCCTGGAGGGCATGATCCTGGAGACCCGGACCGAGTCCCGCGTCAGACTCCCTGCATGGAGCCTGTTTCTTCCTCTGCCTGTGTCTCTGCCTCTCTGTGTGTGTGTGTGTCTCTCATGAATAAATAAATACAATATTAAAAAAATAAAATTGAAATATCTGATTGCCCTTTATTTGAAAACTATATTCATAATCAAGAGAATTGAATTCCATTCTTGTATCCAGACCTTATCTTCCAAGCCACTTCATTTCTCTGAGTCCCACTTTCTTCACAGTAAAATGAGGATAATAACTCAATACATTCCATACCTTTAAGAGATGTTATGAAGCTCAAGTGGGAAAGTGAATATAAAAGCATAACACTTCATATAAATGTAAGTTGTTATGATTATTACAGTTTAATAATAAAAATGGGTCCCACAGCCAGATCATTAAACATATCAAATCAAGAATTCTCTCTTAATAATGACATTTATTATTATTTGGATGTCTTAACTATACAGCTAGAGTTTCAGTGTCAAAAATCAGAAATTAACATATCTTTCCTCCTAGAGCCATATGGTCTATTAATAGGGGACTCTCATTCTCTCACTTGTATTTTAGTGATATATACACATTTAATTAGTTTTATTCAATCTGTCACAAAAAGGTGCTATACTATGTTCATTGGTGTCAATTATTTTTACTTTTAAAATATTTATTGCACAATTTTCTCAGGATCATTGCAGCTGCCAGGACAGAATGTTTTGGAGTCTAGAAGCAAGAACCCTGTAAAGGAAATCTCAAACTTTCAAGCCTGAGTTCATTTAGTTATATCACTTAAAAACTGTGATCTTGATCAAAGTGCAAATAAAATATCAGTCTATATACTTTAACTTATTTTTAAAAGATTTGTATTTATTTATTTGTGAGAGAAAGAGCACGACTGGGGATTGGAGCAGAGGGAGAGGGAGAGAGAATCCCAAGCAGACTCCCTGCTGAGCTCGGAGCCCAATCTGGGGCTCGATCCCACAATCCTGGGATCATGACCTGAGCTGAAATCAAAAGTCAGACACTTTATCAACTGAGCCATTCAGTCACTCCTATATACTTTTAAATAGGAAACTGGGGATAACAGATAATGAACAGAATACATAGAGATATTGCTAGAAGAAAGGTAAGTATAATAGCCATGAATATGCTTTGAAGAAATAAAAGCAATTGTAGGAATTCCACGGGAGACAAATCCATTCTGCTCAGAATCCTGTGTCTGACTGCTGTGGTTCTAATGGACAGGGCTAGAACATGGACAACTCTCAGCTTTCATGAGAAAAAGGGAATGAAGAGTCCTGGCTAGAGTAAAGGTGAGGTAATAATGGTCTCATGAAAGGAACAGTCAGCTGGGCACTGAGGACAAACCATAGGGCTAAGCAGCTTTGTGGAGAGAGAGGGGAAAGGAGATTAGTCACTGCCTTGAGGTCACAGAGTAGTATAGAGGGAAAGGACTTCATCATACACACTCTAGCTTATCCAGTCCCTCTTAGCCAATCCCTTTCTCCTTGGTCTAGACAGAAATGTCTCTGGGAGGTCAGTGGGAAAACAGCAAACCAGATAGGAAGGAGGGGATGAGCTCAATTGCCTACGGAGTAAGTCAAGAGTTTCAGGAGTCCAAGCTTACTATTATGATGAGTCCTCTGGAAATGGACTAGAATTCCCTCAGCTGTTCATGTGGCTCACTTCCTCACCTCCACAGCAAGTCTTTGTTCAAATGTCACCTTCTTAATGAGGCCTATCCTGACCACCCTATTTAAAACTATAACTTTCTTCCCTATGCCTTCCCCACTACTTATCCCTTTTACCCTGTTCTGTCATCTTTTTTTTTTCATAGCATTTATCACATTTTAATATACTATGGAATTTACTTACTAAGTTTGTTTGTTTTCTGTCCCCCTCTCCCAATGAAGGCAAATATACTGTCATCTGCTTTGCTCACTGATATGTTTGTTCACTGATGCATCACAAATGTCTAGCCATGAGCAAGAGAAAAGCAGTTTCTGACATCCAGGCCTGACAGTCCCAGCTAGGCCTTGGTGTTCAGTTGAACATGATTTCTCAGAATGTCAACATCCAAGGCCACTCTGGGGTCACAATGGATCAAGACAAATACAAGAACACTCTGTAATCATGTTTGAACATTGTCCAAAAGACAAAAATAACTAAACTTCTTTAATGTGAGTGATTGCTGCTTCTTTACCAATTGCAGCTTTTCCCTTGCTTTATTTTTTCCTCCTCTGAGACTTGACATACTGAATCACAAAACTGACCCTGTCTCCTAACAGCATTCAACCCCGAGCAAAGACCTGCTTCCTTAAAACATCCTCCAGATCACCCAATATAAACCCAAATCCTATCAAAAGTCCTTTCTGACACTTACTGAGGTTCCTTATAGTATGCATTCCCACTCCTGGCTGCAGTGAGCAATAGATTCAAGTGGTTCAACTTGGTGGCTTTTGACTGGAAGGTTTTTATAGTAGGTACAGAAAATAAAATATTCATTGAGGGTGTCTGGGTGGCTCAGTCAGTTAAGAATCTGCCTTCTGCTCAGGTCATGATCCCGGAGTTCTGGAATGAGCCCTGAATTGGACTCCCTGTTCAGTGGGGAGTCTGCTTCTCCTTCTCTCTGCCCCTCCCCCTCCTGTTCATGCACACATGCTCTCTCTCTCTCAAATAAATAAAATCTTTCCAAAAAATTCACTCTATGAATATTCTGGGCTTCCTGTTTTAACACTAGGGGTCTAGGGGATTCCTGGGTGGCTCAGTGGTTTAGTGCCTGCCTTTGGCCTGGGGTGTGATCCTGGAGTCCCGGGATTGAGTCCCACATTGGGCTTCCTGCATGGAACCTGCTTCTCCCTCAACCTGTGTCTCTGCCTCTCTCTCTTCTGTGTCTTTCATGAATAAATAATAAAATCTTAAAAAAAATAAATAAACACTAGGGGTCTAAAGTTATGGTTATTCCAGATATAGGCAAAGTTTCAACCCCATGCTGTTCTGCACAAAGTGATGTTAGAGCTCTCTTGCCTTGCAGATTGCATTTCCTCATCTAGCAAGTACAGCCAATTTGTGACAACAACCTTTGCCATTGTCTTAGGAGGATTTTTCAACTTTCCTGTAGTTCATATGTAAATCTGTCAGCCAAGATATGTGCCAGTTGGCATACTGATGAAGGACATAAATCAGGGACTCAAGCAATAAGCTGTCTTGTGATTAAGATCCTTTAATGCATATGGGAAATTCTGTAGGACTCAGGGGTAGTAAAATGGGTAGAGCAGCAGGGGTGTGAGGGGGTTCAAAAGACAGAGGCAGAGGGTTGCAATGACAAAATTGTTATTTTTCATCTTTCTTATTAATGTTCTCCTCTCTCCCATTTTCCAAACACGGATTATTGAAGTTTACAGTTGATGGGGGGCTGATGTGAGGAGAATATTGTGCTAAAGGACATATTTTTTTATGGCATATAAGATTTTGTCAAATATTTACCACTTGGAGTGACTGAATGAATAAACATCTGTATCCAGAGACCATGCTTCTCTAATATCAGTGGTTAGCTTCTGAAATAACAAAATAGGGAATAGAATGTAGAGGCATGCAATGGGTGTCCAAATCTGAAACTTCTTTGAGGGCATGCTTGATAGAAAAAACTAATATAATCACTGGGTCTGCATTACCTGAAGACTCACAATTTATGTACTTGATTTTAATTTTTTTCCTGTATTAATTTAGAATTTTAGCTGGGCAAGGAAACAAAAATATCCATAAGTAGTGTGAGAACTGCCTTCCAATAATAGATTGGCTGCACAAGAAAGAGGACACTAGTTCTACAAGGTCTCAAGAGGCAAAGCTAGGACGTTAAAAGAGAACATATGGAGCCAGATTTTGGCTCACCAAAGGGAGAATTTTCTCACAGATAGGTCTGGAAATCTATGAGACATCGAAAAAGAACCAAATGAAAAGCGGCACCAATTGAACAGAAGTGAAGTGATTACACTTTACACTTGACCTCATGCGATTAAGAAGAATGACTTTGAGCAGAGCAGTTACTTTTTCAGCTTCTCTGGCAGCTCTCAGGTGTCTAATGGCTAGAAGGTAAGGGCTACTGCAATGTCCACTTCACTATGGAGTTAAACTTTTAAAAAATGAGTCACTGCTCTATTTTTTTTTTTGCCTGAGAGCACAGCTGCTATTTGACAATTTTCCTCTTTACTTTTCTTTGATTTTTTTGGACTTCATTCAAAATCACCACTTTAAAGTTAGTTTTAAATTATAGTATGGTTGTTAATTCACAAAAGCAAAAGTACATGAAGAAAAGCAGTCTTCAAACAGAATACGGAAGTGTCAAATGGGGTGGGAGGGTGAGTTGGTAGGCAATGGGACTATATTTTTTTGAATGCATATATTTTGCCGGGCCCTGTGCTAGGCAGTCTGCATACACAATCGGATTCTCATGATAGCCCCGTGAGGTCAATATGCTTAACTCCATCTAACAGAAATATACACTGGAGTCCTAATAATAGAGCTCACATTTATTATATTCATATTACCTGCTAGACGCTATTCTAAGCATTTTGCACATCTTTTCGTTTTTCCTTCTAATGGCAACCAGACAGGTAGGTGCTTTTACTAATTCCATTTTACAGAGGAAGAAACTAAGGTCCAGAGGGATTTGCAACTTGTCCATGATCGTACAGTTCATAAGCAGTGGGGCCAGGATTTTAATCCAAGCATTTTAACTCCAAAAATTATTGGGGTCTTCTAAGAGATGAAATCAGGAGTTGAAATACTTCTATTTTAATGACTCATGTGTATGTGATAGAGGAGGTCAGAAGGTGATAGGTGGGATAAAGTGTTGAAATGGGGACTAAAGTATAAGGGCCAGTGCTTTAAAGGAAAAACATTTTCAAATATAGCAAGATCACCCCCAGGCAAAGAGCAGAGACATGTCCAAGTATGACAATGAATGCCTTACATCTGGGTCCACAATGGACTTGAGAAAACACATGTGAGAAGCTCCTGAGCAACTGTAGTCTTTTTGATTCCAACTTGAGAACCAGAGGAAACTATTGAAGAATACAAAGCAAAGGGCAGATTTGAAGATGAAAACTAGCCTGCAGTGAGGTGGACATTAGGAAGGCGCTTGCTCCCTCCGTGTCTTTGGTATTGTACAACTATGAACAGTAAGGGAAACCCTGTTCTGCACATTTTAAAAACATGTTACCCTGTTTTTATGCTGTTGTCTCTTTTTTAAGGATTTTGTTTGAGAGAGAGAGAGAGAGAGAGAGAGAGAGCATGAGAGCAAGAGCACAAGCAGGGGGAGGGGCAGAGGAAGAGGAAGAAGCTGGCTCCCCACTGAGCAGGGAGCCTGATGCAGGACTTGATCCCAGGATGCTGGGATCAGGATCTGAGCTGAAGGCAGACGCTTAACCAACTGAGCCACCCAGGCACCCTTATATTGTTGTTTTTTTTAAGTGGTCATAAAAGAAAAATTCCTAGTAATAACCTAGGTCGAAAAGCTGTAAGAATTGTTTGGTTTTATGAATTGTATAGACAATTATGTACAAAGGAATTCTTACAGCAACCACAGCTACAGATGGCAGGGCCGGGTAGGGGTGTTTAAGAAGCTGTGTGATGCAGCATATGCTAGTTGGCCAGAAAGGTTTTCCCACTAAGATACCACATCCTTTGGGGCTGTAAACTGTCTTCAGCTAAACCACCCAACCCACGTGGAGTTTTTGCTCCAGCACCTTCTCCACTGAGAACAAGCTGGGACTTCAGTGTAGTTAAGGCTCTAAGTAGAGCAGTTAAAATGATAAAGGTTTTCATGGCTAAAGTGGCGGGATTCAAGCTAGGCTTTGATGCCTTGGCCCTCAAACAGCAGGAACAGCTGGAGAAAGCAAATCAAAAAGCAAATGGAAATTGCAGGAGCCTTGTTGCACTGCAAATAAGCAGGCTCCTGGGGACCAAAAGAGAAAAGGCAGGATAAGGTAAGCCACAAAATTGAGAGAGCTACCTTGCCATTATAATCAGAAACAGAAACAGATGGAACTAGGTGGAGTTTTGACCTCAGGCTACACATTCCTATCTCTGGGCTTTGGTTTCATTATCAGTAAAATGATAATGAAACCTCTCCTATATTGGATTATTGTCAGGCACAAATGAAAATGTGTGTTAAAACACTTTAAAAATTGTAAAGTATCTTAACACGCTAATGAAAACACTTGATCCTTATGCTTTTGGTCTATTAATTTTTTCTCATAGTTGTTAGCCATTGTTTTTCTTTTCTTCTACTTTAAGTGGTAATATTTACAAAGGTTTTAAAATTAAGTGCTGGGATCCCTGGGTGGCGCAGCGGTTTGGCGCCTGCCTTTGGCCCAGGGCGTGATCCTGGAGACCCGGGATCGAATCCCACATCGGGCTCCCAGTGCATGGAGCTTGCTTCTCCCTCTGCCTGTGTCTCTGCCTCTCTCTCTCTGTATGACTATCATAAATAAATAAAATATTCAAAAAAATGAAATTAAGTGTTGATATTATTTTATTAATGTTGAGCCCCTCTAAATTCAGTAGGGGAGTGGTTCAATTTGTAGCTGGTAAAATGAGTGAAAATATCAGTGAGGGTAACAAAACATGAGAGACCCCTAACTCTGGGAAATGAACAAGGGAAAAGTGGAGGGAGGAAAGTGGAAAGTGGAAAGGGAGGTGGGTGGGGGGTTGGGAAAAAAGTGGAAAGTGGAAAGTGGAAAGGGAGGTGGGTGGGGGGTTGGGGTGACTGGGTGATGGATGGGCACTGAGGGGGGCACTTGGCGGGATGAGCCCTGGGTGTTATGCTATATGTTGGCAAATTGAACTCCAATAAAAAAAAATAGTAGCTGGAGAATCACTAGGTGAAAGATCTGTCCTTGAATGCCGAGAGAAGGCACGGGAATTGCTGAGCAGGCACAGTGGACAACCCTATTGCTGACTGAGGAAATGAGAGAAGTCAGTGGGAGGACCCAGGATGCCCATGAAGGGACCAACGCAATTGGGTATGGAAGGGGTAGGTTCTAATTAAATACACACACACACACACACACACACACACACACAATCTGGAATCTGTATGCCAGTCTGTTTTACTTAACCCAGAAGGAAGAAAACTAAGGCTTGTTGTGAGAAGCTATAGGTCAAAAACACATGTTTTTTTCATAGAAAGAGCCCAATAAATCTGGAGTTACCAACCCATTCACAATCAAGCCCAGGGTTAGAATATCTGAAACAAATCTATATGAGTGATTCAATGGGCTGGGATCAGAAGCAAGTTGCACTATCCAATTAGCTTAAAAATCACGTCCCTAGAGAAATCTTTCCTTAATAATTGCTCTACACAACCCGTCCCTTGTAATCTCTCATTGCAGAGATTGCTTCATATCATCAATCAATCAGGGTGTAACATTTTCATGTGATTATTCATTTAACATATGCCCTCTTCCCCCATTAACCTGTAAGCTCCTTGTGTTTGCTGAATGAATAAATAGACTAATTAAAAAATAAAAAGAAATCCATGACCAAGGGTTTATCTCTTTCAAAATGACACCTCATGGTTGGTGGAGACTAGAAGAGTGCAGAGCCTAACAATGCTTGCAGAAAAGGCATACTGCCATCAAGTGCGAATTACATGAATTGCAGGCAAAGGTACTGGTCAAGTGAATATCCAGTTACCTAAACTTTTCTGAAAATAAAATCACTTGGAAGCACTGATTAAAATTCAGATTGGTAGGCCTATAACTGGCCAAATCAGAATCTCCAGGTAAGGGCTGGAAACCTATATATTTATCAATGTCCTCAGAGTATTCTGAGCAACAAGGAAATTTGAGCAACCTTGATCTATGCTAAAGTACTTCTGAATTTGGTCCTTAGACATCCTGCTAAAGAATCACCTGGAGTCCCTGTGGAATATACAGAGACCTAAGATGCACTCTATACTGACTGACCTTTTTCTGGCTTTTTTGTTATTAAATCAATGCCACTCCTGCCACCAGATAGAAACTGTCTCTTCCATTATAATTACAAAATTTCTATGGTAATGCCTCACATTTACCCCTCTTAGGTCAACCCTTGACCAACCAAGTGTGGTTGCTCATGATCTTCATGTATGTGGGACAATTTTTCTCAGAAAAAAATAGGTTTTAGGCCAACAAGAGAGGGAAATGAAATAGAAATGTCTAAGGCCAAATAGTGCTGTGTTCATAGTATTCTTGATTAATTCCAAAAGGGGCTTCTGTCAGAAACAACCAACTTAAGTAACAGTTTTATAAGAGCAGGGTGGTAGCCCAGGGGTGATCTTAAATATATTTTTGAATTGTTTTAGAAGAATTCAGACAAATTAAGACAAAATTTAAATCCAGCAATAATATCTCCAGTTTTAGAATTCCTTCCTGCTTTTATTAAACATTTGCCTTGATTTCAAAAACTTGCCAGCATTCTACTGCTTATTTTCATGGGACCTATGGAAATAGCATTAAGAAATGTATTCCTTCCAACTACCAATTTGCTCTTAAAATTCTAATGTGCAACTGTGTGGTTAGTCTTTCAAGCATACCAAGTTGACCTAGTTAGCAAGCCTTACAGACCTCTGATCACTAAAGTAAATCCACAGTCTCTAATTTATGGAATAAAATATTCAGCATTCAATGGCAGTTCCTGGAAATTCAGGTTATTTAGAAAGTTGGTTTAGCAAAATAACTAGTAAAAGCACTTTGTGATTTTTAGTTATTTTGTTTCTATCTTTAAGCGAAACTTCTGGCCTAAATTTTATAGGCTGTAACAGGTACAAAGATACAGTTGATACTCATGGTTCCTTGATGAAGATAATAGATGTGAAACCAATAATAGATAATAGATGTTAAGCTAATTTTAATCACATGGTCTTACTTTTATCATAACTACTTAAAAAAAAAAACTACTTTAAATTTTTTTAATGAATAGGAAAGATATACATTTTATGTAAGCAGCAAATTGTTTTCTGACTAATAGAATTAATGTCTGATAAATACAATTTATGAACTTTTTAAAAACGATTTATTTATTTATTCATTCATGAGAGACATAGACTGATAGAGAAGCAGAGACATAGGCAGAGGGAGAAGCAGGCTCCCAGCAGGGAGCCCGATGGGAGACTCAATCCCTGATCCCAGGATCACTACCTGAGCCGAAGGCAGGCGCCCAACCACCAAGCCACCCAGGCATCCTCAATTTATGAACTTTATAGGAACAAATCTGATGACTTCCATCACCACCCAGATTCAAGTCTTCATCATTTCTTACCTGATTACCTACTGTAATAGCTTCCTAATTTGTCTTCTTGCTGATACCAAGACCAGAGTTTTGTTTTTAAATAAATGACATTATGATCTTCCCATGTTCAAAAACCATCAAATGGCTTCTTATCTTACCAAGAATAAAATTCAAAGTCCTCGGTCTAATCTGTAAAGATTTGCATGATATGGTCCTTAGCTAAACTCCTACTCCTTATTTTCTGCCACTTTCCTCACTCACTTTGTTCCTATAGCCCTGGACTCTTTGCTATTCATTGAACAAGCCAAGCACATGCCTATTTCAGGGCCCAGGTACTTACTGTTCCATCTGCCTGGAATTCTCTTCCCTTAAGTAATCACATGCTTCAGTCCTGAGTCCTGCTCCAGTGTCACACTTTCGAAGAAATTTTTTCCTAATCCCTCCATACTAAATAGCAGCCCTCCTCACCTTCTACCCCTTAACTGCTTTATTTTTCTCATAGCATTTGTAACCACCTGACATATTATTTACTTATCTGTTTGCTTACTGTTTTTCAATCTTAAAAGAATATAAGCTGCACAAAGAGGGGTTTTTTCTACCTGTTTACTGGTATGTCTCCAGGGTTTGACACATAAGCACTCAGTAAGTATTCACCAAGCTAATGCATGGATAATTCTTAAAGGGCAAGGAAGATATCTTACAGTTGAAAAAAATACAGTGTCTTAAGCAAATAATAAAATTGCAGGATATTATAGATTTAACTGATAAATTAGTTTAAATGCATCAAAAGGTTTTTAAAAAGATTTTATTTATTTATTCATGACAGACACACAGAGAGAGGAGGATACACAGCAGAGGGAGTCCTCTTAGGAAGCCCCATGCGGGACTTGATACCTGGACCCTGGGATCATGCCCTGAGCCAAAGACAGATGCTCAACTGCTGAGCCACCGAGGCATCCCAAATGCATAAAAAGTCTTAAAGAATCCAAGGGTAAAACTGTGGAGCTATTAGCCAAAAAATGTAAATAGTCATTATAAATTTTGAAAGGATGACATTTGGCATCCATAGAGTTTTAGTGGGGAATCTTATAGCTAAAGACTGACAAATTTCACCTGTATATCAAATAAGTTAATGAAAGATAGATAGATAGATGATAGAATAACTGAGTTACTCCAGAAGATATATTCATTGTAGGAAATGTGGCTTCTACAAGGGGAATCATGTTCAGTTACTCAGATTGAATTATTTGTGGATAACTGATTTGGACAAAATAGAACAAGCAGATATGTTATATTCATTCTTAGAGCATGTTACATAATCTTAAACCAGAGTTACCATGAAGTTGAGAACACTATTTTTGTCATGAATATAGATGGATAAAGAAATAAAGAGTAGGGGAAAATTGCTCCGGACAGAAACGACAAATGGAGATATTTCTCAGAGGTCAACCTAATCCAACAATTTTT
This sequence comes from Canis lupus dingo, assembly GCF_003254725.2. Taxonomy (NCBI): domain Eukaryota; kingdom Metazoa; phylum Chordata; class Mammalia; order Carnivora; family Canidae; genus Canis; species Canis lupus. The sequence continues at coordinate 111,784,402 of NC_064281.1, read as the reverse complement.
ATAAGTGGCTTAAAGGACACTATGCAATTGACATTAGATCTTCTGGAGATAGTGAGATACCAAACTGGAAGGGACAAAATGCAAGAAAATTACATGAAGCTCTATACAAGGAAAGAAAATTAGAAATAAGGGCCAGGGAAAAAATACACTGCTTTATTCCAAGCTATGAGTTATCTTATTACTATAACAAGACTTGTGCACTGTCTAGGGCGCTGTTCCCTAGGGCCAAAATATGTCTAGAAAGTATTAGGCTTTATTAGAAAATATATTGGAATAAAACAAAATCCAGGATTCAACTGACATACAGGATTGTGGTGTGTTCACACCAGGAGCATTGTGTTATCACATCTCAAATAAGACATAAAAGAGCTGAAGAAAATCCAGAGGGAGGCAACAGAAATGATCAGTGAAAAGGAGGAACTGCCATATGAGAAAAGAATCAAAAGATTCTCTTTCTTCAATCTGAAAGATAAAAATACTGAAAGCATATCATTGAAGTCTATAAGATCTTGAAGAGGGGCAGAGAAGGAGGATGTGGTCATGTTCATCACATTGTAGCTTATCAAAATCAGTGGGGTTCTCTTGAAGCATGAAAAAAAATTAATTTTAGGGCAAAGAAAGAGGAATTCTACTATAGATAGCAGAGAGCAAACCTATTCATCTATTTGAAGATTTGATGAGTGTCTGTCATGCCCCAGATACCTCAGGTTATGAAAAAAAATTTTTTTTCATTAAATATTCCCAGCTGGGAGTGGAAATACAGAGACAAACAAGATGTAGTCCCTCCCTTTAATGGGCCTGAAGCTGTAAGGGGAGAAAGGCAAGTAAACATATAATGATAATAGTATCATATCAGATATTCCTGCAGATATTTCTTTAATCCATTCATTTCAATTTCCACAGCCTGTATTCTGGCCTAAGCCACCCCCCCACCCCATTCTTTGCTCGGGTCACTTAACAAGACTCTTAAGAAAACATCATCCTCCAATTCCTTCCTCCCTCTAGTCTATTCTCCTTATAGTATCCAGAACAATTTAAAGAATTACATCATATCAGAATACACTTCTGCATAAAAGACTTCAATATCACTCCACCTCTATCTACATGCTGGCCCATAAGGACCTGCATGATCTGGGCTCCTGCCCTTCTCTCCAGTCTCAGCTCTGTTTATTTTTTTTCCCATTTGTCTGGACATGGGCCTTCCCCCTCCCCCCCACCCCCGGTTCTCACAATATGCCAATATCTTTACCACCTTGGAATATTTGCATATGTTGTTTCCTCTGTCAGGAATATTCTTCCTCCTGCTTTGTGAATGGTTAGCTCCTCATCCTTCTGAGCTCAGCTTAAATGTCATCTCTTCAGAGGGCACCTCTCTGCCCACTAAGCTAGTTGTCCTACCCCTGCTGGCCTCTACCACAGTACTGCCCTTCCTTCTTTCATCATTCTTGACAGAGTCCATCTGTTTGTAACTGAACCATACGTTCCACTGGCAAAGATACTATATCTGCCTTGTTTGCCTTTGGGTCCCCAGTACGTAGCTCTAGTACCTGGCACATAGTAAGCATGTTACAAATTGGAATGGAAAGAAATGAATAAATGAATATGATAACTTCTATAAAAATGATGAAGGGCATTTCAACTACTTAGAAAAGAACATAATTCATGGTATATCCTTTATGTATTCATACGTTTTGAATCGTGTTTCACATAAATTAACCTTAAAGATGGGAATATAGAAGAAAGAGGAAATTGACCATCTTATGAAACTTCATTAGCTTGAGAGGTGATGGAGCCCGAAAAATTGCTTGGCTAACTCCATGAATAGTAACTACGATGAGTTATTAATAGAAACTGTGATGTTTGCCATGACATCCTAGCCTTTGAGACTTGTATCAAGAAGACAGCGATACTCTTAAATATCACTCTCTTAGTTCCCCATGGGTCCAACACAGGCAGAAGAGAACTTTTAATGATCTTATACTCTTATTATATTTGCTACATTTCCTTTAAATTTTCAATAATTGCTGACATAGCCTCAAACATTTATATCCACTCAAAGAACAAGAGTTTTGTTTCAATATAACTGTCAAAAGTCTAATATTTAAAAGACTTCCAGTTCACAGTGTTGTTTTTAATGACTACAGTCATATTAAAATCTTAAAAACGTTGTTTCAATGTTTTGAGCCTTGCTCAAAATTCAATCCACAATCTCTCTGAGCTAGAAGAAAGCTCTCACTTCTGTGATCTTTCAGAGCATTTGCACGTTCCTACATTATGAAATACATGTGTTCATTCATTTAGGAAATATATATTGTCGATTAAATAAATAGGCTTAATGGGTCTATCATGTCCAGATCTACCTGGCTAGATCCAGTGCTGGGCATACTTTAGGATTTACATACATGGCTTAGCTCTGTGGCCCCTCTCCTTGAGAGCAAACAGGGCCTGTAGGTAATTCTTCCCTGCATCTTTGACAGAACTCCTCAGGGCTTGACACATATGAAGTGACTGATAAAGGCAAATTGATTGAATCAAAATAGTCCCCCTAAGAAACCACCCATTGATTTTGATTACTGTAGCATTGGCTCTATACTTAAACTCTAAAAATCACATGAAAAACATGTAAAGTCATTACTGGTGAGCATTCAGCCTCACATTCACCTCCTAGTAGAGCGAATCTAGAAGCAGATTCAATGAATATGGGATCCTCACATTGACATTGCAATTGGGGATTTTACCAAGAGAACCTTTATGAAGCCTTAAAAAACTGTTATCCTAGCACAGCAAAATTGTTATTGTTATTCTGAATAGTACTCTCTTAACCAAGCAAATGGGCTGGACTTAATTTAACTATATGGTAGTACATTAAAATGGCAAGAAAAAAGTTTTTAAAGTTTCCTAATACATATTTGTATAATAATAGTTAATAGCTCCTAAGATAGTGCTAGAGACCTTCACATTTAATACTTAAAATGACCTAAAATTTGGATTTGCATTATAAAATTTAATGGATCATATGGGAAAATCAAAATCCTATAGATAAGCTATGAGCAGTTTTATTTTATTTATTTATTTATTTATTTATTTATTTATTTATTTATTATAAATTTATTTTTTATTGGTGTTCAATTTGCCAACATATAGAATAACACCCAGTGCTATGAGTAGTTTTAAAAGTCTCTTGTTACACGTTTAGTAAGAGGCCAGAGAGGGACTTTAATTACTGACATGATGATTTGGACAACTGTGTACTTTTTAATAAGTACATCTTAATTGTTCACTTGCTGCCATCATTTTTTAAAGTGTTAATTTCACAAAAAATAAAGGACGATTCTCAAAGTATTCTAAAACTATGGGGGTGCTCCCAGTTTTGGTAAATCAGATGAATAATTTCCAACCAATCACAGAGACAATATGTTATAAAAGGAAACAAATATGGCTTTTCCCTTTACCATTAAAAAATTAAGTGTCTTTTGTCTTTTCAGAAGCAATTTCATCTAAATTAAGGTGACCAGATAATTAGGCATACAGAGATTCAATGTACTGGTATTATATATAGAGAGCAGGTTTTTAACTAGGTTATCTATTTTTCTCTTAATAATCTTGCTTGATTTTCATTATCTTGATGCTTTATCACAGCTGTAAAGTGAAGTCTTCATACTTTTCCTCCTCAAGAGCCATTACTTTTCTTTATATAAAAAGTATAATCACAAAAATCCAGCTGTGCAGAAAAGACAGCACACTTCATCTTTTATTTTCTGTCTTATGGGTTATTATTCAAAATTCATGTACCTACTTTGACTAGAATTTACCATCAATTAACCAGGGTAATGACTTGAAACTTCTTTCTGTTTTAATTACAAAATCTCTGGTTACTAATATTAAATCACTCTTCAAATCACTTTACCTACAAGCATCCTGTTTAGAAATAATAAATATCCAAGAGCTTTAATGCATGTTATTCACTTGAAAACATTCTACTAGATCAATTCAGAGAAGTTTGCTCTTAATTCACAGAAGGATTTTTTTCATTGCGGTAAGAACACTTAACGTGAGACCTCCCACTTTAACAAAATTTTAAGTGCATAATACACTATTGTGAACTCTAGGCACTCATTTATACCTGTTGAATAGCAACTTCCCATGTCTTCCTTCCCCCAGACCGTGCCAACCACCATTGTATTCTCTGTTTCTCAGTTTGACTTTTTTAGATACCTCATATCAGTGGAATCATGCACTACTTGTCCTCTGCAACTGGGTAATTTCATTTAGCAAAATGATTTTGCTCCATTTTTAAAAATATAAGTTGTACTACATATAGTATTGCTTTTCTGAGTCCATTGACCAAACAATAAGCTGGCCCAGAATTATAATTGGAGACTAGGAAAGATAATTTCTTGTAAGATTCACACTGAGGCTGCTTAAAAATCACTTCTCTTTATAGAAGATGTGCAAATAAAACTCTCTCAAAAGCTCAAGGAACAGCTCTTTGGTAGAAATAAAATTCCCCTGAAGATAGTTCTCTGATTAGCATGCCAGTATGTGAGAATACCCTGAGACCACATTCCTAAATGGTCCTGATTAATTCCTAAGAAGAAATTATTAATAAGGAAATTGATCATCATCTCATGAAAATTTATTTTCATCTTTCTTCTCTTACATTTTCACACTCTAAGTGATGCATTGTTGGGTATATGGAAGCTTGTCTCCAGTCAACTTCCCTTTTTTTTTTCTTTTTGGTATCTGTCATTTGAAAATGATGCTGAGGTACCTGTGTGGCTCAGTTGGTTAAGCATCTGCCTTTGGCTTAGGTCGTCATCCTGGGGTCCTGGGATTGAGCCCTACGTTGGGTTCCCTGCTCAGCAGGGGGTCTGCTTCTCCCTTTTCCTCTCTCCCCACCCCCCTCACTTGTGGGAGACAGATCTCTCTCTCAAATAAATAAATAAAACTTCAAAAGAAAAAAGAAAATAATGCCCAACCAAACGCTTCTGTCTTCTCTTTAGCAATTTTTCAGTGGTCTTTCCTGCTACTATCTTTATCCATTTGTCTTCTATTCTTCTCCCTGCCTTCTCCTCCAGGGAGAAGAGTAGAAGACTCTTCTCCTCCCTGCTCCTACTCATGTGGATCAAAATCCCATGGATATTGGAAAGAAATCCCCAGTGTTCCAGGTGTATGTAAAATGATCATGCTCTGAAGTGAAATGGGGGACAGCAGTAGCACACATGCTCTCCTAATATGCCCACACAATGGAGAGATACTATACCCATGCACTCCATTTAGATGGCTCATCTCTTACTAAAACTATGAAGGCAAGCCCATATCAGAAGAGACAAATTTAGTGACTGTAAATAAGGGACACCCAAGACACAGAGTCCCTCACAAGTATGAAAAACAAGAATCAATGAAATAATTTGGTCATTCATAAATATTCCACCGAAATTGGACAAATTATGAACGGCCTGAAAATAAAAGAAAACCAGAGAATTAGAATGAGTAAAAATGGGAAATGAATTTTAAAGTATTGATTCAAAATTACTTCAGAAAAAAAAAACACAAAAAAACAAACAAAAAAACACAAAATTACTTCAGAATAATATAATGTGAAAGATTGGGCTAGATGAATGCCGAGTTCTCTTTCACTTTTTTTTTTTTTTCATTTTGCAGGTGAGGTCTTGAAGTGATTTTACCAACTTATAAGCTGTGTGATCTTGATCAAATGACTTAGTCTCTCCAGATCTTTGGTTCTACATCCATAAATGAAGAGAACCGTTGGGAGAAATGAATGTGATAAATTTCAGTGCTTGACAGGTCATGTCATGGTGTTGGTAACTGACTACTAGTAAGTTCATAAGTAGGAAGAGGTTTAATGCTTTAGTAAATTACTGTTTAGTGGATTCAAGGGCAACAGTAATCAATAAATAATTTTTTAAATGCATTTAAATTTTGCATGGTAGTTGTTTTCTAAATGCTAGTCACTTTGCTGGGTTATTGAAATATAATTGCAGATAAAATATAATCTCAGACCTCATCTGCCTCATTCACAAAGCTGTTTTGTGTCCTGATTCAATTGTTTCCTACTTTTCTCTCACCTATTTCTTATTTTTTCCTTTGTATAACCTTTAAGTCATCTTAAATCCTTGCTGAAATAAGTTGCAATACAAATAAATAAATAAATAAATAAATAAATAAATAAATAAATAAAAAATAAATAAATAAATGATTTACTTTGTCTATACATGCATACACACACAAACTAGCCCTTTCTTTTGTAGGGAAGCTACACCTACACCATAAACAATCCCAGCCCAATGTGATATACAATGTCATCAAGGCATGTGCCATGAAGCACAGAGAAGAGAATTAGCTCATTTTGCAACCGGGGATTGTCCATTAGAGGCTTCCCCCAAGAGGTAATATTTGAATGAAGCCTTGATGAATGAGTAAGTGTTTATCAGGAGGAGCAAGGTTTGCTACCCTCAGGAAACAAAAGTGAAGAGGCAGGAAAATGTCCAGGGAATGAAAAATTGTTCAAGTGGTAAAGCACAGGGGGCAGGGCACTGAAGTGTGGTAGTCCGATGGCTAGGGCATGGTGAATGGTGGGGGGACAAAATACCAAATAAAACAATTAATCAAAGTAAAGTACAACACAGTTTCCAGACAATAAACTCAGAGCCATTTATCTTCAGTCGTCATTAGGTATTTTCCAGTGGCCTTCTGTGTCCACCTGGCATTGTGCACCAAGCTAGTACATTCTTTATCAAAGTAATTCTTTAAAATGTCAGGTCCTTTTGCTGTTTAGGCATGAAACACCCAGATTTCCAGCAAGAACTTAGAGATTTCCAATTGAAATATATTTTCATGGTAAAATAGATAAAAGTTTTCCTTTACTGACCCTAAATGAGGGCATTTTAAGGAATTCTGGGCATAGTTAGAAGCATTTATTAAAGCACAAGTATCCTCTCACTACACAGAGCTGAGCAAAAAGCTGTCATAGATGCTATGGTGAAAAAGGCTGGCTTAGTTGTGTGTTGCTCAATGTCTATTTTTATTCTAAATCAACATGATCTTTTAGTCCCTCAGATGTCCATGTCCAAGGAAATCACAGAAGTATAGCATATTTTGCCTTTTTTCTGTATTTATTAATAACCCTCTAGCCTACATTTTTTGTTGTAAAAGGCCTACAGTTGATAAGTTGGTGCTTCAGGCCTGCTCTAAGGCCTTAGATTATCAGTGGCCCACACTCCGACCTCACAACCAAGAGGATGGCTCATCTCTAGTAGCTTACCTTTAAAGTGAAATTCAAACTAACATCAGGAGAATTTCTGGTTGACCTGTAAGCCTATAGCAATTGTCTGCCAAAATGATGACAAGTACAGTATCTGACAAAATGTTTGTGCCCTGAATGCTCAAAAAAAGAGTATCTTGGAATCCTTAGGATGCCTGGGTGGCTCAGAGGTTAAGTGTCTGCCTTCAGCTCAGGGCATGATCCTGGAGTCTGAGGATCGAGTCCCACACCAGGCTCCCTGCATGCAGCCTGCTTCTTCCTCTGCCTGTGTCTCTGCCTCTCTGTTTCCCTCTGTGTCTCTCATTAATAAATGAATAAAATCTTTAAAAAAAAGAGTATCTTGGAATCCAACTGGACTCCTCTTATGTTAAGCCAATCTATGTAAGAACAAATGTGTTTCTTCAGTGAAGAATATTTATAGATTTATAAATATAAATATTTATATTTATATAAATAAATATCATGGAGCTATGTAACCAGATAAGTAATACTGATTTAATTCTTATCCATACAAACTTTTAAGTAAGTCATTTAGCCTGTGTTTCAGTTTTCTCATATTGAAGATGGATTCAATGAAAGATTTGGAGAGGACTTTATGAGGTAATCAAGGAAAGCACTTAGCACTATGCTTGGCACTTAGCAAGTGTCATGATCACTATTATTGCTATTAATTGTCTGGAGTGACTCTACAGAGTCACCAGAAACAAGGCCACTAGAATTACTTAAAAATTATTGAACTGTAATAAACTAAAATATTTTGAACACTACTTGATTCAATAAGCATTTACCGTGGGTTTATAAATACTGACATTTATGGTAAAGACAAATGATGCAGATAAGCTCTATTTCCAAAGAATTTATAATCTAAGGGTATATACAGACACATGCATAAACAACTTGATACAACTTATCTGTAAAGCTTGTTATAGTAGATATGGAGAGGGGATTATGGGAATTTAGAAGCCATAGGTCTTGACTCTGATAACATACAAAGTGTGACCTTGAAAGAAACATTTATTGGAAACCTTTTATGGGCTAGTTTCTGTACTAAGCACTGGTTATACACAGTTGAAAACAGGACAGGCATGATTACTACCATCATAAGATTTCTATTAAATAATGCAAGAGGCTTTAGCTTGGTGGAGAGAGATGAACTCAGTTTCAAACATTTTGAGTTTGAACTTACTCTAGAACGTTTAGGCATAGTAGCCATTTCCACTTAAAATGATGGAGATGGAGCTCAAAAGAAAGATGAAGACTGGAATCTTCTCAGGAGAAAGAACTTTGCCATATCAAGTGTTGTATCCCCAGCTCCAAAAAAACCTTGGCACATAGTAGGTATTGGTCAGCATTTTAAAAAACATTTTATTTATTTATTTGTGAGAGACACACAGAGAGAGTTAGAGGGGCTCCCTCATAAGGAGCCTGATGTGGGACTAGATCCCTGGACCCTGGGATCAGGCCCTGAGCCAAAGGCAGATGCTCAACCACTGAGCCACCCAGGTGTCCCTTGGTCAGCATTTGTTGAATGAATTAGTACCAAAAGACAAAGATATTATTATTATCATTCTTCTTACTCTTATTATCAATACTATTTCTCTATAGTGACTTGAGAAGATAACCAGAAATAGAGCCACTAAAATAGGCCCTGCTGAAATCCTCAGATTTAACGAGATCATTGGGGGGCATTTGATGCATTGTGTATATAACAGTGCATAGCTACTGTTGAATTTGCATTTTTCTGCCTTAATGCTGGTCATTCTTGGGAAATCACTCTAATCTTTATCCATTCTTTTATTTATTTAAATAACATGTCATGTTTCACTCATATGTGGAATTTAAGAAACAAAGCAAACAAGCAAAGGGAAAGAGAGAGAGAGAGAGAGAGAGAGAGAGAGAGGCAAATCAGGAAACAGACTCCTAACTATAGAGAACAAACTGATGGTTACCAGAGGGGAGGTTGATGGGGGCATGGGTGAAATAGGTGATGGGGATTAAGGAGTGCACTTGTGATGAGCACTGGGTGATGTATAGAATTCCTGAATCACTATATTGTATACCTGAAACTCATACAGCATTGTATAACTCACTGGAATTAAAATGAAAACTTTTAAAAAAAGAATAAATAATGTCATAAATACCATATTTTGCCAAGTCCCATGATAACTGCTGAAAATGTAATGACAAGCAAGTTATCTGTCTGTCTGCAAGAAAGCTTGCAGTTCTCAAATGACATTGCTGACATCAAGGTCAGGGTGGCAGGAGAGTATAGTCAAATTATACAAAGAGGTAACAACAAATAGTAGCGTGTCTAATTAAAATTATTACATCTGCTTATTTCCATCCACCAAATCTAAAATCTTATTTCCATTACCAAATCTAAAATCACTCCATCGATAAAATCCTTCATTCTAATGTCCTTGCCTTGTCATCTAGATATAATAGAAGACCATATATAAATATGTCTTGCTAGACCTGGAAGGAGGATTGTTTTTCATATACCAGAACACAGATTCTTTCTTCTGAGGAGACTCAAGATTCATCACAATGAGCCTAAGTTAATGGACCAATTCTTTAAGTAAAGGTAACAGCATTGATTAATGAAAATGATGAAGTGGTCTTATGTTTTTGCACCAGCCTGTTACAGATATGCAAATGATGAAAATGGGGAAAAGTGTCCAGCCTCCAAAGTGACCACGTATGCAAGCTTTCCCGTGATCCGCAAAATGGCAAAAATAAAGAATTGTTTCTCTTCTTCAGCAAATCCCTGCTCAGTTATTTGCGGACACGGAGAGAGGATAGGGAAAATGAACCCTTTTTTGAGCCCCGTGGATTGCATTAAAATTTTGGCTGCTTAAGATTTTCTGGTAGTTGGCCTTGAGAAATGAGCTCCAAAATATGTTAATAAGGTTCAAAAGGAATTAAACTAGCCCTTCATGATTACTTCTGTTTTCTAAAAATGTTTCAGAAATAGATGTTATTTACAGAGATCTTGGGATACAAATGTTTATGTATATCATAGGATCTAACACACCTGAATCTCAATCTAAATATGGCACCTAGATTATGAGATATGCATATTCACACATAAACATGTACACAGATACACACCCTCATGGATAGCATGACCAATTTGACCCAATTTGTTAGGACTGTCCTGGTTTTTTTTTTTTTTTTAATTATTTATTTATGATAGTCACACAGAGAGAGAGAGAGAGAGAGAGGCAGAGACATAGGCAGAGGGAGAAGCAGGCTAAATGCACTGGGAGCCTGATGTGGGATTCGATCCCGGGTCTCCAGGATCGCGCCCTAGGCCAAAGGCAGGGGCTAAACCGCTGCGCCACCCAGGGATCCCGACTGTCCTGGTTTTAAAATTGAAAGTTCCATGTCCCAGAAACTCCTTTATTCCTGGGAGAAATGGAACAGTTAGTCACTCTACCCATGGAAGACAACAATTATGGAAATTACAATGCTACTCTAAGTTGAAAGTGCAGCATGCTTTTAAAGTATAAGCTGAACAAAGAGTACTATACAAATTTCACAAAACTGCACATGTTCATTTTCATTCTTTCCTTGAGTGTCCAACATTTCAGGATTACTAGGTGAGCAACCACCCCCCCACCCATGCTGGTTCACTTTCTTTGGGAAACATATCAAAAGAGATTGCAAAAAATGTTTACAGAAAATCATTTACACAAATTTGCTCAGCAGTGGTTGACACAGAGTAGGCCCTCAATAAATATTTGCTAAATACAATATCTTAATATTTCTACTTCAATGGATTCAATTTCTGGTAATAATAATTTGCAGGATCACCGCATTGGCTGATCCACATAACCTGATTTATGGGAAAATGCATTTTTGCAATAGCTAGCATTAAGCTTACTATGTTCTGGTCTTCCCATGACTTCTGGCACTTTATCTGATGCCCATAATGATAATAATGACCTTCTTTAATCACTTACCATGCTAACTAATGTGTTTGAACTTTTATAAACATTCTTTACTCTGTGCAGTGACTCTTGGAGGATAGCTATTGCTATCATCCCTATTTTACAAATGAGAAGACTGAGGCTTAGAAAGATAAAGCAACTTCAACTTGGAAAAAGTTAAATTTAAGTCAGCTATATTCACCTAATCATTTAGATATACTATATACTGTCTCTCTAATATATTTCTTCCATCCACTTATTCATTCATTCAGTAAATATTAGTTGGGCACCTACTGTGTTTCCAGCACTATTACAGACAGTAGGAATGTCACATTGACTTAACTAGATGAAGTCACTATTTTCATGAAGAGGGGGTGGAGGAAATTAGGAGAGGTTGGTAAAAGGGTACAAACTTTCAGTTATAGGATGAAGCTCTAAGAATCTAATATAGCACATGATGACTGTAGTTGATACATTGCATTGTGTAAATTGAAATTTCCCAAGAGAATAGAATTAAATGTTTTCACACACACACACACATACACACACACACACGGTAAATACGTGGGGGTAATAAATTTGTTAATTAACTGGATGGGGATATCTATTCATAATGTAAACATAGATCAAATCATCATGTTTAACTCTTTAAACATCTTACAATTTTATTTTTCAGTTATACCTCACTAAAGCTGGGTGCAAAAACTAAATTGGGTAGAAAATGTGAACCAAGGAATAGAAATTTGAATAAAGGGATAAGTAAATAGAGTGAGGTACAGCTATAATATAGAAAATTATTCATAAATTGTTAAAAAATGTAGTTATATATACTACCATGGTTTGTTATCCAAAATATATTATATAAAAAAATATATATATATTATATATATTTTTAATAAAAAAACACAGAAAACACTATATATTTTCTACATTGTGTGTGTGTTTATGTATGTGTATCCACACTGGTCTACATTTTATTACTTGAACAAAGCAATGACAGTGTGTTTTGTTATCCTTGCGGTTCTTGCTTCCTGGAATAGCTTTACCCCACTCATTCATCCTTCAGTTCTTAGCTCAAGACCCACCTCATCAGAAGGCCTGCCCTGGCAACATAAAATAAAGTAGGTATTATCAGTATCTAGCCTTTTGGGATTTGATCTTCATAGCACTCACATTTAAGATTTTTAGTAATTATGACTTCCTTTTTATATGTCTCTCCTAAGTGGAAGGTAACAGAAAGGCACAACTATAATCTTAATCATAACATCTAGCAATCCTGCACATAAGTAAGCTTCAGAAGACAGATGTCACATCTTGGACTTCCCCCTCCAGGTTAGACAGCTCCAATTACTTTGATCGTTTCTGAAAATAATTTCACTCTGAATAGTCTTCATTCTTCATTATTCCTCTTAAACATTTGCACCCCCTTCCAAAATGAGTAGATTGCTAATTACTGTTGAGCAGAGTGAAGTTACTATCTCTCTTATTTTAGACAAAATATTCTTCTTTATGCAGCCTAAGATAGCATTTGTTCTTTGGGAAAATGACACGAATTATACTGTGACTCATACTGAGTTTAACATTGACATTAAAACCAGATGTCTTCTACAAGTGCTGCTACAAAATTGTGCCTCTCAACATGGATGTGTGCATTGGGTTTTGATCCTAAGGGTGTAGATTTACATCAACTTTTATTAAATTTCATTTTGAAATATCTAGTCCACCATCTCAGTCTTTTAACACATTTTTGGATTCTGATTCACTGATCTAAACTACATGCTGTCCCTTAAAACTCTGTATTATCCATACATTTGATGACCAAATACTCTATTTCTTTATTTAAATCACTAATAATAATGACAATCAGGACAGGGCTTGGGTTAGAGTTCTGTGACACACCTTTAGAAACTGCTTCATAGTGGAAATACAATTAAATCAGGTATATTCAGCCAGTGAGAAACCCAGTCATGCTTCTATTTCCTTGTGTTATCTACAAAGACAGAAAGAAATCTTTTCCACATATAATAAAAGTGATAACAGTTTACATTTATTAAGTACTTATATGCTATGTAGTAGGCTAAGAATTTTATATACAATATTTCTTTTAATCCCCTGAAAAATCTGAAAGATAAGCATTTTTTTTAATATTTTGAAGATGGAAAAACTGAATCTCTGAGAAATTAAGTCAGAAGAAATTATAATTCCTCTGACATAACTTATTGTTAATTAAAATGAGCTTTCGTTGTTTGTAAACTTGTACTTCTAAAGCAATAATATTTTGTCATGTAGCATGTTCTCAAAATAATTTGAAAGTCAAAATAATACGTTCTGAAACAACAGTGTTATTTATATTTAAATATCAAATTGCTAAGGAATAAGAGCATGAAACATATTGATACTATTAAAGGAGATATGGTGCTGCCCCATCCTAGAAAAAATTTCTTGACATTTTAAAAGCCCATAAAATTTCACCATTCAGCTTACTTAAGGAGTTCTAGTAAAAAAAAAAAATCCATAGTCCATTCTAATGTGACGCTTATGATTCCACCAAGCAGATGTTCTCTTCCCTTGAGACTTCAGTACAAATCTTATCTCCTCCTACTATTTACTGTTACCAGATGAGATTTTTTTTTCAAAGGCAGTCTCCTTCTCCTTGGCTATCAGAACTGAGAGCTCTAGCCATGGTTTATTGGTCCATGCAAAGCAGAGAAAAGGGACAAACTCCAACTGGAACGTGAGAGAAGTTTGAGGACTGAGACATGTGGAACTAACGAGAATTGTCCTTTAAGAGCATAACAAATGTAGATACATTGCTTTCCTAAAATCCTGTTTTATTAACCTTTATCAACTGCTGAGAAACTGGGACATGATGGAATTTTTGAACTTTCCTGTCAGCAGCTAAAGGGTAATGCTTGTTATGATTGCTACTTGGCAAAAAGCCAGCCTTTCATTCCAAAAGGTCTCAAATTAACTTTGTTCATAACTGATTAGAGAGCACAAAGACTACAGGGTATTTCTGCCACCTTTGTGTCATATGTAGGTGAGAAATATTTGTTGTCCTTGATATAAAACTACCTATATGTGTTGTCGAATCGTTGGCACAGTATTTACTACTACTGAGTTAATGCAGAAAGTTGCAGGGGGGTGATTGAGAATACATTACAAAAAAAAAAAAAAAAAAAGAATACATTACAGTCTAAATGAAAATTGTGAAATTTCACTTTTCCTCATTGGAAAGGAAAATCAGTTTCTCCTTATTAACAGGTTTTGACATTTCCCTACAGCGAGAGAGCTTATTTTAATCTTGGAAACATTGTTTTTCTTCCAATGATAACAGACCCTAATGTGTGAAGATGTAGACTAACATGTCTGACTGTGGATATGCCTGAAATATCCTGAGAGAGAGAGACAGACAGACAGACAGAGAGAGAGAGACAGAGTGAGTGACTGGGGTGGGGGGTGGTCAGAGGGAGAGGGAAAGAATGCAAGTAGACTCCCCACTGAGCATGGAGCCCAATCCAGGGCTCAATCTCAGGACCCCAAGATCATATTCTGAGCTAAAATCAAGAGTTGGACACTTAACTAACCAAGCCACCCAGGCACCCTGAAATATAATTTTTAAAAGGTCAAAGCCAAACTTCTATTTCAGACTCTAGACCTTCCCAAGCAACACGTGTTAGCTTCTTAGCATTACAGTGTAGAGTCTAGGGCTGAGGGCTTTAGAGTCAGTCTTCCAGGGTTTGAATTCTAACTTCACTGATTGTTACTTATTTGCTCTCTCTGCCTCTATTTTCTCATCTGCAAAATGGAGGTAATAATCATATAATAGTTATCTTATTAAGCTGTTGTAAAATTAAATACATATTATCTAGTAAGAGTGTTTTCTGTTACTGTCATTAATTAGGTGACACAGAAATGAGTGATCTAGATCTAGGTTCTGGCTCAGCTTTACTATTTGTAACCTATGTGATCTCAAATGAAGCATCTGACCTCATCTCACTGGGTGTTAAGCTTCCCATCCACAGCTTGGGGATAATGATGCATAGCTTCACATTTGGTGATAACATAAAATAATTCAGGTAAAGTGCTTAGCCTAGCATCTGGCACCAAGCAAACCAAAGGAATCACTTACCATTAATACCATTTTGTGTGTGTATATAAGAATAATTTATATATTTGTCAATATGAGTAAGAAAAATTTGCATTTTCTAGAGCACAAATGAGATTAAGTAACCTTTTTATGTGTTTGCTAGTCATTTGCATGCTTTTTCCATGAATTACCCCTTTATAACCTGTGCCTGATTATTCATTAGCTTGTTTCTGGTTTCATTTTGATTTGTAGGAAAAAATATATGTTTTATTATTGACTGAATGCTTCCCTCCAAAATTCTTATGTTGTAGCCCTAACTTCAAGTGTGGCTGCATTTGGAGATAGGGCCTCTAAAGAAATAATTAAGATTAAATGTGGTCATAAGGATAGGTCCAGGGCAGCCCAGGTGGCTCAGTGGCTTAGAGCCACCTTCGGCCCAGGCCCTGATCCTGGACACTGGGGATCGAGTCCCACATCAGGCTCCCTGCATGGAGCCTGCTTCTCCCTCTGCCTGTGTCTCTGCCTCTCTCTCTTTCTCTCTCTCTCTCTCTCTGTCTCTCATAAATAAATAAATAAATAAATAAATAAATAAATAAATAAAATCTTAAAAAAAAGAAGAGACACCAAAAAGTTCACACTTTCTCTGCCATATGAAGACACAACTTGCCATCTGCAAGTTAGGAAGAAAGCTTTCACCAGAATTATGACCATGCTGGAACTCTGATCTCAGATTTCCAGGCTCCAGAACTGTGAAAAAATGAATTCTGTTTTTAAGACACCTGGTCTGCAGTATTGTGTTATGGCAGCCCAAGATGAATATATAAATATAAATATATATTCTATTATATAAATATATTTCAATAATTATATTAAAATATATTCTAACCAAATAATATATTTTCTATTAAATATTATTGAAAATAACTTTTATTTTATCCTAAATTTACTATCTATCTTTATCAAAATTTATGTTTTTTTGTAATCTATAGGTGCGTGTGTGTTTAATGAAGATAAACCTATTAGCCCTTTTCTTTATGACTCCTGAGTTTTTTGTCATTCTCAGGAATGTCAAGAGATATAACACCTATCCTAGATCTTCTTCTAGTACTTCCATGGTTTTTAATTTTCATGTTTTGATATTTAACCCACCTGGAATATGTTTTATATATATTGTGGGATTGTCATCAAATGTTTATCGTCATATAGAAAACCAATTGTCTCACCAGAGTTTACTAAACAGACCATTGTTTCACCACAAATTTGAAAATTCAACTTTAATATAAAATAAACATACTAAAGTCTTCCTGACTTCTTAGATATATCAGCTAGATCTATTTTCTCTAGTAGCAAATCACCTTTTACTACTATAATTGGGTAGAACACAACCCCATTCAAACGTCTTAGCATATCCTCATCTATATATTTTTTATTCCAGATGAACATTATATTTATTTCATCAATTTTCAGCGGCTGTTTTTAAATATTCAAGGAATTTAAAAACTATTAAAACTCATGGCGTATATTAACAAGTAAGGAAATAGTTAAAATACCATCTTCAACTATTTAGCCTACAGAGGGTAATTATGGTGCCTGCTTAGTTTTCGAGAGTGTATTATACAATAACTGCCAGAGAGTAGTAATTAAGAGCATGGATTCTGGAGCCATATTGCCGAGGTTCAAATTCCAGATCTGCCATTTGTCAGTTGTACAACTATGGAAATGTTAACTTCTTAGCACCTCAATTTCCTCAACTATCAAACAGTATTAATAATACCTTTGTCTCGGGAATCCCTGGGTGGCTCAGTGGTTTAGCGCCTGCCTTTGGCCCAGGGCGCGATTCTGGAGTCCCGGGATCAAGTCCCGCGTCAGGCTCCCAGTATGGAGCCTGCTTCTCCCTCCTCCTGTGTCTCTGTGCCTCTCTCTCTCTCTCTATGTCTGTCATAAATAAATAAATAAATCTTTAAAAAAATACTAATACCTTTGTCTCAAACTATAGTGCAGATTAAACACATTGATGTATGTAAATCCCTTAGGAAAAGTTACTGACACAGAGTATGATCCATGGTAAATGCTGGTCAGATAAAATAACTGCTTCAGAAAGTTACTTTCCTTTCCTGTGAAATAAGAAATGATCTCAAAGGGCACTGCCCATTGACTACAAAATCCAATTCTGTCAGTAATGGAATTTGGAGCATGAGGGGAGCCCAAGTTGGTGTCCTTTGTGTTAACTTCTCTGGGTTACATAGAGCAAAGTGTTTCTCTCAAATACTCTGGCGATTCAGAGCCTTAAACATGTTTGTGCCCAAAGTGCACATTTATTCATATATTTGTCATATTTTCTAGAATCAGGAACTTCTAGAAGATCTTGTTCTATGAAAGTATGTATTTCTGTATGAAGCGGGTTTAGGCCACTTTATTCTGTCCTCTAATGCTCACTGCAGTATCACTCTATCTAGTTGACAATAGCTTTAAGGTCAACTTCCTGAAATAATATTTTTTTAACTCTAGGAATATTATAGAGTAAAAAAAATTGTTAAAGATACAAGATCAAAGTGAGCCACGAAGCACAACTAAATTGGGCTTATCAGCATGTCTAAATGTGATTAAGGCACAAGCATTTCAGAGAGAGGTAAATAATACCCATCATAGCTATCATTTGCTGACCTCTGACTATGTGTTGGTCCCTGTGTTTGATATAAATTATTTAATTTAATTCTCATAAAGCTTCTGTGATGTTGACATCATTATCTCTTTTTTACAAATGAGGAAAGAGAAGTTCACATAACTTAAGTGACTTTCTCAGGGCAACAGCTAGTAAGTTTCAGAGCTGGATTTAAATTCAAATTAAGGTGAGGGTTTTTTTACTCTATTTTTATTTTCCTCTTAGTAATATACCATACATTTACTATTTATATTTATTAGAAAGGCTAAAATAGAGGAAGATGATGGTGGAGTAGGAGGATCCTAGGTTCACTTCATCTCACAAACACAACTAGGTAACTAATCATCCTAAATACCCCAGAAGTAGACCTGAAGACTGACAGAACTAATTCCACAACCAAAGGCAAAGTAGAGGCTACGAAGAATGTAGGAAGTGTGGAGACATGGTTTAGGGGAGAAATAGATTCTGGGTGCTGTGGGGGGGGGGGAGAAAATCATGGCTGTGGAGAAGAGTGAGAGAGGAACACACAGGTGAACACATGAGAACATTTCCCCAAA
The DNA here is from genome assembly GCF_003254725.2 of Canis lupus dingo. NCBI lineage: Eukaryota > Metazoa > Chordata > Mammalia > Carnivora > Canidae > Canis > Canis lupus. The sequence continues at coordinate 111,765,876 of NC_064281.1, read as the reverse complement.
GCCACTGGCTTATAAAATGAGAGGGGCTGAATTTCCTGAGTTCTTGCAACCAGCAGGTCTTAATGTCCTGGAGTTCTAAAGGTCAGCGAGCCTAGAGGGGACTAACCTGCTCTTGAAGAAAAGGCAGCAAACAAACCAGGGGCATACAGCATGGAAACAGAGATCTGAAGAGCACCTGGGGCACACAGTGGGGATATTATTCACTCTTCTCGGAGCATGCCTCTTGAGAGGCAGCTTTCATTGAGAAACCTCTCTAAGAATAAAGGAGCTGGCCAGCACCATTTCACTTCCCCACCCATCAGTGTAAATACAGAGCCACCTGTGGGAAGCAGCACAGCATTGACAATGGCAGCCTAACTTGCTAAGACCAAGCAACACCCCTCTGTGCTCTGGTGGAACTGTACTTTTCATTCATGCTTGCCTTAGTCCCAGTACAGTGGGCCCCTCCCCAGAAGACCAGCACAAACCTGCCCAAACCACATCTCCCAGGCAGAGTTTTGCAGGGCCTCAGTTCCAGTGGAGGTGGTGGAAAGTCTCATTTCACAAGTGGATCAGAGCACACCTAGTTAAAACTTGCTACATTCAGGTCAGGTACCAAACACTGCCCACAGCAAGCAAGGAGAGCCTCTGCAGTTGACTGCCCTAAAGGGCAGAAGATCCAGAACACAATAGCAGACTGCCTGCAGCACACATCTGGGACAGTTCCTGAAGTGCCAGGCCATGGACACTGCATGACCTCTTCATAAGGCCATTACTTTCAGAAGCAGGAGACATAACCAGATTTTCTAACATAAAGAAGGCAGAGACTGACAAAACACAAAGATGGAGGAATTTATCCCAAATGAAAGAACAACATAAGACCATGACCAGAGATCTAAGTGAAACAGGAACAAGTAACGTGCCTGATGAAGAATTTAAAGCAATAATCATAAGGATACTTACTGGGCTTGAGAAAATAAGACATCAGTGAGACCCTTACCACAGAGTTAAAAGAGCTAAAAAAAAATCAATCAGAGATGAAGAGTGCAATAAATGAGATTAGAAATACTCTTGATACAATGAACAGTAGGCTGGAAGAAGCAGAGGAATGAATTAATGCCTAGAAGAAAAGGAATGGAAAGTGATGAAGCTAAATAAAATAGAGAAAGAAGAGTTATCCAAAATGAGATTAGACTTAGGGAACTCAGTGACTCCATCAAACATAATAACATTCACATTATAGGAGTCCCAGAAGAAGAAGGGAGAGAAAAGGGGGCAGAAAATTATTTTGAAGAAATAATAGCTGAAATTTTACCTAATCTGGGGAAGAAAACAGACATCTATTCCTGGGGGCATGGAGAAATCTTATCAAAGTCAACAAAAGAGGCTAACACCAAGATATGTTGTAATTATATTTGCAAAATATAGTGATAAAGAACAAAATCTTAAAAGCAGCAAGATAAAATAAATCATTAATTTACAAGGGAAAACCCATAAGGCCAGCTGCAGATCTCTCCACGGAAACTTGGCAAGCCAGAAGAGGGTGACATGATGTATTTTAAGTGCTGAATGAGAAAAAATCTGCAGCCAAGAATACTCTATCCAGCAAAGCTAGCATTCAGAATAGAAGGAGAGATAAAGAGTTTCCCAGACAAACAAAAACTAAAGGAGTTCATGACCACTAAACCAGCCCTGCAAGAAATATTAAAGGGGACTCTTTGAGTGGAAAGGAGCAACAGAAAATGATAGTGTAAAGGCAAGAAACACAAAAGCAGTAAAAATGAATGTTTCTGTAAAAATCAGTCAAGGAACTCACACAGAAAAAGGACATAGAATATAATAACATATACCCAAAATGTGGGGAGTATAGGAGAAAAGAATGGATTCAAATGTGAATGACCACCTACTTAATAAGGACTGCTACTTGCAGAAGAGGTTACATACAAACCTAGTGGTAACCATATATCAAAAACCACTAATAAAAAGAAAACACTAATAAACATGCAAAGAATAAAGAGAAAGAAATCCAAATGTAGCACAAAGGAAACATTTTTTTAAAAAAATGAAAGAAAGACAAGGATCAGAGAAAATTTCCAGAGACAACCACAAAACAAGTAATAAAATGGAAATAAAAACATATCTATTGATAATTACTTTGAATGTAAAAGGACTTAATGCTCCAATCAAAAGACACAGGATGTCAGAATGTATTTATAAAAACAAGAATCATCTATATGCTGCATATAAGAGACTCATTTTAGACCTAAAGACACCTGCATATTGAAAATGAGGGGGTGGAGAAACATTTATCATGCTGGAGTAGTGATATGTATATTGTATAAACACTATAACAAGAGACAAAGAAGGGCACCATAGAATAATAAAGGAATCTATCCAACAAGAAGATATAACAATTGTAAATATTTATGCACCCAAAATGGGAGCACCCAAACATATAAAACAATTAATAACAAACATAAAGGAACTCGTTGATAATAATACAACAATAGTAGGGGACTTTAACAACCCACTTACCTCAATGAACAGATCATCTAAACAGAAAATAAAAAAGAAAACAATTGCATATTGGACCAAATGGACTTAACAGATATATTCAGAACATTCTATCCTAAAACAGCAAAATATGATTTTTTTTTTAATGCTGACACAGGAGTTCAAAGAACGCTAACTATGCTATTATCTTTATTACTGTCAATACTGTTGTTACAGTGGAAGGGACTTTGGAGTCAATGGAGACCCAATTTTTTTTAATAAAGATTTTATTTTTTCATGAGAGACACACACAGAAAGAGAGAGTCAGAGACATAGGCAGAGGGAAAAGCAGGCTCCCTGTGGAGAGCAGGAAGCCTGATGCAGGACTCAATCCCAGGAGCCTAGGATCACGACCTGAGCCAAGGGCAGACACTCAACCACTGAGCCATCCAGGCATCCCTGATTCTTTTCAAATGAACATGAAATGTTCTCCAGAATAGATCACAAATTGTGTCACTAAACAGACCTCAATAAATATAAAAATATTGAAGTCTTAATCATGCATCTTTTCTGACCACAATGCTATGAAACTAGAAGTCAACCACAAGAAAAAAGCTGGAAAGGTCACAAATACATGGAGGTTAAAACATGCTGCTAAACAATTAATGGGTCAACCATGAAATAAAAAAGAAATAAAAAATACATGGAGACAAATGAAAATGAAAACACAATGGTCCAAAACCTTTGGGATGCAGCAAAAGTGGTCCTAGGAGGGAAGTATATAGCAATACAAGACTAGCTCAAAAAGCAAGAAAAATCTCTGATAAACAATCTATCCTTATATCTATAGGGGCTAGAAAAAGAACAATAATCAAAGCCTAAAGCAAGCAGAAAGAGGGAAATGATAAAGATTAGAGAAGAAATAAGTCATATGGAAACAAACAAACAAAAACACCCACAATTGAACAGATCAGTGAACCAGGAGCTGATTCTTTGAAAAAAAAAATTAAATTAAATTAATAAAACCATAGCCAGACTTATCAAAAAGAGAAAGGACTCAAAGAAATAAAATCACAAAAGAAAAAGGAGAATTAAAAACTAACACCACAGAAATACAAACAAGTATAAGAGAATATTATGAGAAACAATATGCCAACAAATTGGAAAACCTAGAAGCAGATATATTTCTAGAAACATATAAAGTACCAAAATTGAAAAAGGAAGACACAGAAAATTTGAACAGACTGATAACCAGCAAGGATATTGAATCAGTAATCAAAAAATTCCCAACGAACGAAAATTCAGGACCAAATAGCTTCCCAGGGGAATTCTACTAGACATTTAAAGAAAAAGCTAATACCTATTATTCTCAAACTATTCCAAAAAATAGGAAAGGAAGGAAAACTTCCAAATTCATTCTGAGGCCAGCATTACCCTGATACCAAAACCAGATAAAGACACCACTAAAAGAGAGAACTGCAGGTCAATATCCCTGATGAACATAGATGCAAAAATTCCCAAGAAAATACTAGCAAACCAAATCCAATAATACATTAAAAAAATCATTCACCACAATCAAGTAGGATTTATTGCATTGGATTGCAAGGGTGGTTCAATATTTGTAAATCAATCCATATGATACATCACATCAATAAGAGAAAGGATAAGACCCATATGATCATTTCAATAGATGTAGAAAAAGCATTTGACAAAGTACAACGTTCATTCGTGATAAAAACCTCAATAAAGTAGGTTTAGAGGGAACATGCTTCAACATAATTAAGGCCATATATGAAAAACCCATAGCTCATGTCATCCTAAATGGGGAAAATCTGAAAGCTTTACCTCTGTGGTCAGGAACAAGACAAGGATGTCCACCCTCATCACTTTTATTCAACATAGTACTGGAGTCCTAGCCACAGCAGTTAGAAAAGAAAAAGAAATAAAAGATGTCCAAATAGGCAAGGAAGAAGTCAGACTTTTGCTATCTGTAGATGACATGATACTCTATACAGAAAACCCCAAATAATCCACCAAAAAACAGCTAGAAGTGATAAATTCAGTCAAGTTTCAGGATACAAAATCGATGTACAGAAATCTGTTATGTTTCTAGACACCAATAATGAAGCAGCAGAAGGAGAAATTAAAGAAACAGTTCCATTTATAATTGCACCAAAATTCATAAGATACCTAGGAATATATCTAACCAAAGAGGTGAAAGACCTATACCATGAAAACTATAAAACACTGATGAAAGAAATTGAAGGTGACAGAGAAATGAAAGGACATCCCATGCTCATGGATTAGAAGAACAAATATTTTAAAAATGTACTACCCAAAACAATCTACACATTTAATGCGATCTCTATTAAAATACCACCAGCATTTTTCACAGATCTAGAACAAACAATCCTGAAATTTGTATGGAACCACAAAAAGCCCTGAATAGCCAAAGCAACTTTGAAAATAAAAAATAAAACCAGGGGCATCACAGTTCTGGACTTCAAGTTATATTACAAAGCTATACTAATCAAAACTCTATGGTAGTGGCACAAAAATAGACACACAGATCAATGGAACAGAATAGAAACCCAAAAATGAGCCCACAATTATATGGCCAATTTATCTTTGACAAAGCAGGAAAGACTATCATTGGAAGGAGAGTCTCTTCAACAAATGGTGTTGGAAAATCTGGACGGACACATGGAAAAGAATGATACTGGACCACTTTGTCACACCAGACACAAAAATAAATTCAAAATGGATTAAAAATCTCAATGTGAGACCTGAAATCACAAAATTCCTAGAAGAGAACACACATAGTGACTCCCTTGACATTGGCCATAGCAACTTCTTTCTAGATATGTCTCCTGAGGCAAGGGAAACAAAAGCAAAAACAACCTATTGGGACTACTTCAAAATAAGAAGCTTCTGTACAGTGAAGGAAACAATCAACAAAACTAAAAGGCAACCTATGGAATGGGAGAAGACATTTGCAAATAACATATTTGAAAGAGGGTTAGTATCCAAGATCTATAAAGAACTTATACAACTCAACACCCAAAAACCAAATAATCCAATTAAAAATGGGCAGAAGACATGAATAAACATTTTTCCAAAGAAGACATCCAGATGGCCAACAGACATATGAAAAGATGCTCAACATCACTGATCACCAGGGAAATGCAAATCAAAACTACAGTGAGATACCACCTCACACCTTTCAGAATTGCTAAAATCAACAACACAATGAACAACAGTTGTTGGAAAGAATTCAGAGAAAGGGAAACTGTTGCAGTGTTGGTGGGAATGCAAACTGCTGCAGCTATTCTGGAAAACGGTATGGAGATTCCTCAAAAAATAAAATTACAAATAAAACTGCCCTATGATCCAGCAACTGCACTACTGGGTATTTACCCAAAGAACACAAAAATTCTAATTCAAAAGAACACATGCACCTCGATGTTTATGGCACAAGTATCTACAATAGCCAAATTATGGAAATAGCCCAAGTGTCCCTCAATGGATGAATGGATAAAGTTGTGGTACATACATATGTTGGAATATTACTCAGCTATAAAAAGAATGAAATCTTGCAACTCGCAATGACATGGATGGAGCTAAAAAGTATTACCCTAAGTGAAGTAAGTTGCAGCCAGAGAAAGATTCAAATGACACATGATGTCATTCATATGTGGAATTTAAGAAACAAAACAAATGAGCATAGTTGGGGGAAAGCAGCAAACCAAGAAACAAACTCTTAACTATAGACTGACGCAGTGAGTGCCGGGATGGATGAACTTGGTCATGGGGATTAAGGAGGGCACTTGTGATGAGCACTGGGTGATGTGTGGGAGAGATGAATCACTATGTTGTACACCTGAAACTAGTATTATGCTGTATGCTAACTAACTGGAATTTAAATAAAAACTTAGAAAAAGATAAAAAGAAGTTTGGGCTCCTCTCTCACACAAAATGAATAAAATTCTGCATGGTTTAAAGATGAAAATGAGAAGGACAAACATTATATGTTCTCATTCATTTGGGGAATATAAATAATAGTGAAAGGGAATAGAAGGGAAGGGAGAAGAAATGTGTGGGAAATATCAGAAAGGGAGACAGAACGTAAAGACTGCTAACTCCGGGAAACGAACTAGGGGTGGTGGAAGGGGTGGAGGGCAGGGGGTGAGGGTGAATGGGTGATGGGCACTGAGGGGGGCACTTGACGGGATGAGCACTGGGTGTTATTCTGTATGTTGGCAAATTGAACACCAATAAAAATAAATTTATTATAAAAAATAAAGATGAAAATGTTAAATAAAATTAACAAACTGAGGGGTGCTGGAGGGGAGATGGGTTGGGGGGATGGAGTAACTGGGTGATGGGCATTAAAGAGTGCATGTGATGTGATGAGCACTGGGTGTTATATGCAACTGATGAATCACTAAATTCTACCTCTGAAACTAATAAAAATATGTAACATTTAAAAAATAAAATTAATATAGATATTTTGAAAGCTTAGGTATAGTCTAAGAGTCAAGAAACCTTTTTATTCAAGTTAGGAAACCCAGACACTATAGAGGAAGCTTTGACATATTTGAGTACCTCAAACTTAAAAGACAATCGTATGGCAAAAATAAAGGTAAAACAGAAAGACAAATAAGAGAGAAAAATATATTTGCAGTAGATATTACAAATAAAGGGTTCATATCTAACATATAAAAATTTCCTACACTTTAATAAAAAAAAGACAAACACCTGAATTGAAAGTGGTTAAAAAGTATAAAGATTCACAGATGAAGAAATCCATGTTGCCACTGAACAAGTGAAGTTACTCAACCTCACTAACAAGGATGCTGAAATTAAAATAACAAAGAAATATCACTTTAGGGCCATTAAATATGTTACCACATAGTGCTGGAGGGTGGTGGAAGTTAACATGTTATCTCATACATCTGCCGAGGGGTATGTGAAGTAGTAAAGGCATTTGGAATTCAATCTGGTAACATCTATTAAAATTAAGAATTCACATAAACTTTAATTTAGCAATTCCATTTCTGAGGCCCTATTCCATGGAAATAAAAGCAAAAATATACAATGATGAATATAAACAAAATACACACACACACACACACACTCAGATTAATTGTAACATTGTGGTGGCCAAAACCTGGAATCACCTTGAATGGCCTCGATAGAGGAATGGTTTAATAATTTGTCTGTCATTCAAACCATCACACTTCACATATCTACTTTAAAAAGTGTGTTATGTCCATACAGATGATGTGGAAAAATTTCTGTGAAATGTTTCCAATTACATAAAACAAGATGTGGTAAAGAGTAACTGGTGCCCTACTCATTTGTATGTATATGTATATATGTTACATTATTGTATGAACATGGAGAAAGATATGGAAAAGAGCACAGCAAGCTTTTAGTACTCATTATCCAGTGAAGGAGAGGGTAGTGAAATGCAAAAATTATATGCAATGCAAGAATTATATAGAGTTAAAGGTTTTCTCAGTATTAAAAAAATATAAAGTTATTTTACTTATGTAAATGGACATGTGTTTAAATCAGTGTAGAGCCATGCACAGAAAGATAGTTGCCAAAATTGTGCTTATTGCAGGGTGTTTTAAGTTTTAGGGATTATGGGTTTTCTAAACTTGGTTCCTGATATTTCGAATTTCTAGTAAGAAAATTTTTAAATGACTTTAAGTTTAACATTTTCTAAGCAAATATTACAGAGCAGATTAAGGAACCGATCCGGTATGTACAATGACTTGTTTACTCCTTCAGTTGTTTATGAATGCATTAAGCAGTCACCATGATATTGTGTTAGGTGTGTTAGGGAAATTGGGATTATACAGATGGATAAAATATGTTCCTCGCTGTTGCATATTGCATATCAGGGGAGATAAATATGTAAATGAATAATTCTCATACAATGTGGCAATTGCTTTAAAGTATTTGTAGGATAACAGGAGCAACTAACTCTGCTTGGCTTTGGTGGTAAAGAGGCTTCAGAGGGGAATCACCATTTGAAATTAGCCTTGAAGAATGAATAAGGTTTAATCACTTACCAGCCCAAGGTGGGGAGGGGAAAGCAACCCCTTCAAAGAAGGAAACAACATCTTGTCCTATTTCATTTGCACCAAGGATGTGGAGGAAGCAGTAAACAGCTTATGAATCTTAGTCTTAAATGATGATAATGCTCAAAGATGGGGAAATATCAGAGACCATAAAAAGAAAATAAAAGCATCAAGGGAACAAGGAAGTGTGGAAGAGAGTTCTGATCAGGAGGTAATAAAATGAGAACCTTTGAAAAATGCAAACAAAAGGAGAAAAAAAATGAGTGGGAAATGTGAGAAAGGGAGACAGAACATGAGAGGCTCCTAACTCTGGGAAATGAAGTAGGGGTGGTGGAAGGGGAGGTGGGCGGGGGGTGGGGGTGACTGTGTGACGGGCACTGAGGGGGGCACTTGATGGGATGAGCACTGGGTGTTACTCTATATGTTGGCAAATTGAACACCAATAAAAAATAAATTAAAAAAATAAAATAAAATAAAATAAAATGTACTTTGATATATATATATAAAAAGAAAAATGCAAACAGAGTTTTCTGAGGGAAGAAAAACTCAAAGCTGCATTTAATGGAAAGAAGCAACTGCCAAAGCAACCCGACTAAACGCAGAAGGTTATGTTTGCAGTTAGGAGTGAAACGGGTTGCTGTTCATTAAGGATTATGGAAGGAAGTTGGAGAGAAGAGGATAGATTGTCAAGTGATGATTCATTAGATAGAAAGAGGGAATTTTAAAGATCAGCTATCACTCACTGCCACTTCATTATATAAATTAATCGTAAGCCATATACAGACATTTATTGTGAAGTATCTAAAGGTACCAGAATGACTCACTGTTGTGAGAAGATGCCCCAAAATACTCGTGTCTTCAAGAAAAATCAAACAACTGTTTGGTAGTCATGGGTTAACAGCAGCTCACACAAGACATATTAGCTCTTGGGGAGTGGGGGTGTGGGAAGAAACAAGAAGGAATATTTATTTATTTACTTATTTGTCTACTTATTTATGTATATTATTGATGATAATAACAGAACCCACTTAATCAAATGCTTATTATGAGTCTAATTATAATGTCAAGCATTTCACATAAATTACCTCATTCAATCCAAGAATGACTCTAAGACACAGACACATATTATTTCCATTTTACAGGTAAGGAACCTAACCTTAGACATGCTAAGAAACTTACTTGAGGTCAAATAGCTTTTAGGTGGTAAATCTGTATATGGAGGTTGGACTGCAAATCACATGCTCAAAACTGTTCTACTCAACACTAAGTTGTGTTCCCCCTGCTACAACCCTAGTCCCAGCCACCATCACCTCACCCCTGTACTGCTGCAACACAATATCACCTCTCTGGTCCTACACAATCTACAACATCCAGTGAACTTTTTATTTTTTATTTTTTATTTTTTTTAAAAGATTGTATTTATTTATTCACGAGAAACACACACAGAGAGAGGCAGAGACATAGGCAGAGAGAGAGGCAGGCTCCATGCAGGGGGCCCGATGTGGGACTTGATCCTGGAACTCCAGGACCACGCCCTGGGCTGAAGGCAGGCACACCAGTGAACTCTTTAAACATAACTCAGACTACATCACTTGTATCAAACCATCCAGTAGCTTTCTACTGCACATAAAATAAAATGCAAGTTCTCACCTTGCAAGTCCCTGTTTCCGGTGCAGCCTCATCTCTGCCAGCTTCTGGTTTCAGTCATCACCTTCACCCTGCCCCTGTCTCTGTACTCCAGTCACACTCACCCTTTTGCTACTCCTTAACGCATTGTTTTTGTTCTTACCTCATGACATTGCTACTTGCTGTTCTTTCTACAAAAATGCTCTTCTTTCAAGTCTTCACACAGCTTACTCTATCTCATTATTTAGGTCTCAGTTCAAATCTCAACTCCTCAGAGATTTCCCCACATCCGCTGGCTGAAGCAGCTATCCTCTGCTCCACAGCAACACTCTTAACTATCTCTTCATTCATATAAATGTGATTACGTGACAGCAGGAACTATAGACCTTATGTTCTTCATGGTAAGCCTAGGTCCTAGAACACTGTCTGATACATACTAGGCACTCAGGATATATTTTTTCCTGAAATACTGGTATCTTTCTTAAAGTACCATACCTACATACATGCCTAACTAATCTCTCTCCTTCTCTCTCTCCATCTATGGCATTGAATTTCTGTGGAGTATGTAAGCTTGTTGTCACCTTGCAGAAGTAGGAGGTATACCCCCCAATCAAAATTTAGTTCAAGTTTCAAGACTAATGATGCCACACATGGACCAAGAGGGTACAAAAAGATTATTACTTACATAATGAGTTATGCATCAAAAATAGAGTAAAACAAAAAAACCGGTAAATATGTGAAGTGATGAATAATTAGATGGTTGTGATTATTTCACAATATACATATATATCAAAACATTAAGCTGTACCCCTTAAATATATGCAGTATTTGTTTATTTTACTTCAATAAACCTGAAAAAAATGGAGTTAAACTCTACTTCAATTCATCCCTAATGTTTGATAACAAAAATATTTCATGGTATATTTAGCTTAATTTGGACTTGTTTATTCAAGCTATTATGGCACCTGTAGCCTGATACCAGTAGGAGAGGTAAATGCTCCATTGATTATTTTGTTCAAGAGCCCAGCATTGTGTATTCTGAGAATTGAAATGAATGCCTTGGTCACTATCAATGTGTAGAACTCTGAGGATGATAAGCAGTGACATGGTGAGACCTTGTATTGTGTCTTTAATAGGTGAGGAGAAATATGTGACCTTAATTTATATTTTAGATATTTTAGGTGAGGCAAGACATTCCAAGAGGTCTCTACCCTATGTAAGGCAACCCTGTGTAAGGAATTGTTTGCATTGGCCAGAACAGATGGTCAGACCATTGGCAGTGGCCCAAAGATCTGTAAAAAATGTGCAGATGAGACCAATTGTTGGCCAAGACATCCAGTGCTAAGATGACTGCCTAAAGTTTAGCCAATTGAGCTAACCCTTGGGTCCTGTATTTTATCAGAAACATCCTGATTAAGGGATGAAAAGCAGCAGCTCTGAAGCAAGCTCCATTAAGTGTGACAGTGATAATATCATTGATTAAGTGAATTAACTCCTTTTGGCATTCTCTCTGTTGATCCTAAGGAGATCCCCAGGTATTCAAAAGTTCTAAGAGACAGATAACCTCTTCTAGCACTATGGCATCTGGCAAAAGATTGAGTGCAGAGGAAGTTTCCCTCTCCAGTTGGTGGGTTATACAGAAAGCCCTGCTTGGGCTTCATCCTGGAGCAAGGAGGCCTCATTGGCCATGCTGAGCTTGCAGAGTGCTGCTGTCATAATCAAAGTCATAATGAGCAGCTGGATATGGAGAGTCACAGCTTCAGGACTTGAGAAAGCCTATATTTCTAGGAAAGTACAGTATGTGCCATACTAATGGCATATAGCATTGGGCCAAGGAGGGGAGTTCCTTGTATCAGAAGTGCATGGGCAACTAATGGACATTATGGATATTCTAGGGACTCCAAGAAATATTACAGGAGGTTAAAACCTCTACAGTAAAGGAGTCTCTGGGGGGGCCTAATAGGAGCGCCAGTTCCAAATCAATTTAGAAAGATTCTTAGGCCTTTTATTTCAGGGCACCTCATTCAAGGTAGGCCTATTTGCAAGTAAGGGAACAAATGGACTTAAGTAAAATTTGTATTATGAGGAATATTGCCCCCAGAGTCCAAAAAAATGTCTAAAAGATTTTAGGCTTATTTTAACAATTAAGAAGGCTATTAGAAGGTATTAAGAAGGCTAAAAGGTGTCTCTTCACACCAACAGGACTGGAGCAGTCCTTAGCTTACCACGTAATTTTCAAGAACTTAACTGAGGTGGTAGGGTCCTGTACGGTGCATGGGAGTAATGGGTCATCCTCTTTTATAAGTTCCTTTGTGACAGTGAATAGGCATGTCATGAATGCCTATGACATGAATAGGCATGCCACAATCATCTCCTCAAAGGATGTCATTAGTGTGATGTCATACCTGTACATATGGGAAAAGCTAGATTAAGGTATTAAGATATTGCCTGCAAGATATTAAGATATTGCGGGCAAAGATTATGTGAGATGATAGGAATGGGAGAAGTATCCCATCCGGTACCCAGGTAAAGGTATAGTGTGTCCCTTTCAAGGTGAAGGTTAACTATAGCTGAGAGACTGCTGAAATAGGCACTGAATACAACATGTTAACCAAATACCTTGCTGTGCCTTCAAAGTATCAGTTACTTATTGGATGGAATCAGTAATTTCAATAATACTAAGATATGAAGTTCTAATGGGTGGGGCCATGACATTAAGGGCATGAAAATTCACACTGAGGCACCATTCATATTTCCCAGGTCTAAAAACAGAGTCCAATTTGACTGTTAAATGCAGAAACAGTGGGGATAATTACACCTTGTCTAAATAGGTCTTATATAATGGGTTTCAATCTTTCAAGTCCCTGTTTTCATTTAGATTGGGCCTTTTAAATAAAATCAGGGGTAGAAGGTGTTATTTTCACTAGGGATGAAGGTCCATAGGGTTGTATTTTTTCAAATTGATAAGCTCTTGGTTTGGGTTCAGGTCATGACCTCAGGGTTGTAGGATTAAGCCCCGCATTGGCCTCTGTGATCAGTGTATCTGCTTAAGTTTCTCTCTCCCTCTCCCCCTCCACACCCCCACTCAAACTCTCTAGAAATAATCAGATTCATTATTACACACTGCCACCCCCCATATATCACCCATCTCCCTATCTGGAACCCCCTAACCTGGAACACACAGAAACATCAAGTCTTTTTCTCACTCTCTAGTGGGATAATGTGTTAGAGGAAACTTATCTTCAGTCTGCAGTTCTCATCTAGTCTTCGTTCCCAATTTCCAGCTAACTATGGACCGGCTGGTCTGGGCCCCAAACTTCAAGGATTCCACCTCCCTCCCATCTCATACACTTGCCCCTTTCCTTTCCCCTCTCACCGTCAGAGAACACAAAGACACAGACACACATCTCCATTTGCAACTTGTTGTTTTAATCAATATCCGTGCACTTCATTGGTCTCCTCACAGGTGACCACCATGAAAATTTTGATCTCTACCTAAGCATCCATCTCTCCAGTGCTTTTTCTGGGGAGGTAACAGCTACTTTGAGATCTTTGGCCCCTGGCAGGCATAGGGTGTTGCCCGGAGTGGGGACAGGCTTTCTTCTTCCGTCTTCATCTTCAGCTGATTTTCAGTCTTCACTTTGCTGTGTCTGCGGTAACAGACCAGTATGGTCGATTTCCTTCCTTTCTTACGCTTTTCTACATTGTCCTGAAGGGCCGATTTAACTTTTGCAAGTATCTTCCGCAGCTGGAAGGAAAACAAAGTGAGCCCGGAAAGACATTGGTTTTGGGGAAGGCAATGGAAAATAATTGGGAAGGGGGACTTTAAAAGAATGGGCGCATCCTAAGAAGGGGTTTTGTGCTAGACAAGGGCAGGATAGGGGTCTTGGGTAGGGGATCGAAGGAGAAAAAGAGGAGGTACATGAGTAGGGTAATCTGACCTTCTCACGTTCTTTGTCCTTCGATTGACAAGGGGTCTTCCTCTCTTTGATTTCTGGAACTTTTCTCACATCTGCGATTTCGGTTTTGTTTTCAGCATCTGAATTAGACCCCAGCACTGCCTCAATAACCTCCGCCATGTTGTAGCAACACTGGCCCTCTCCAGGGCCCCTGAGCCCTTTATATACCCTCCAGGGACAATGGGGAGCCACGCCCTTTAGCTTTGATTGGTCAGCAGGAAATTCCTCCAGCCAATGGTAGCCCTGGGGTGTTTGGCATCACAAAGCACCACCTGTGCACAGCCACTGGAGGAGGGGAAGAAAGCAGAGGAGCTCAGATGCTCTGGTTAGAGAAAGGGGGAGCTTTCTCAGCACTTCCTAAAGAGCCCTCTCAAACTGACCTGTTATTCATTCTCATCGACCCTGGTTCAATTCTTGTGGTACACATGGCAGGGAGAAGGTGATTCCTTCAAGCCATTCCCCATGGCCACTCCCATTCATTGGTCCATTCTGTCATCTCCTAGCGCTCAACAGTACCTGGTATTTTGTGCTTTTTAAATAAACTTTTAATTTTAGAACAGTTTTAAGTATACAGAAAAACTGTGAAAATCATACATAAATATCCCATGCCCAATTTCCCTTATTTATTAATGTCTTATATTAGTATGATACTTTCGTTAAACTTAGTGAACCAACAATGAAACAAACTATTATTAACTGAAGTCTGGTCCTTATTCAGATTCCCTTAGTTTTTACGTAATGTCCTTTTTCTGCCATATAGGATACCACAGTAAATTTAGTTAACTTTTTAGGCTCCTCTTGGCTGTGACAGGTTTTAGACTACTTGTTTTTGAGGATCTTGACAGCTTAGCGGTGTTTTTTGTTTGTTTTGGCTTTGTGTTTTCTTACATTAGACACTATTAATCAGACACTATTAATCTTATAGCTGAAGGTTTGCACCTTTTCCCCAACCTTTCCCTATTTCCTTTACTCCTCAGGCCTTGGTAATCTCTTCCATTCTCTATTTCTATGAGTTAGACTTTTTTTGGTGGGGGGAAGTGATAAGTGATACCATGCCTATTTGTCCTCTGTCTGGTTTATTTCACTTAGCATAATACCCCCTCAAGTCTATTCATATCACAAAAGGTGGGACTTCCTCTTTTTTCATGGCTGAATAATATATATAATATACCACATATACATTGCCTAACATTTTAGATGTCTTACTTAAAGCCCCTCTGAGCTAATGGGCCCATATTTAAGTCTCAGTAGAGACATGAATTATCACACTTCCCTCCAACACTTGGCTCTACCAGGCAACTTTTCCAGGGTGTGTGTGTGGGGGGGGGGGTTACTGGATATACTTCAGTGGGTTCTTTTCTGCCTGGCTCATATTTATAAGTTTTTCTTCTGGAAAACCCCAAATCAAATCAGTATCATCAGGGTTATGAACCTCCATGGCAATGGTAGAGTTAATCCTTTGGCTTTGTTATAGGAGTGCCATAGATATTTCTCTATAGAACCCTGAGGATCAGTATCTCGTGTGTGTGTGTGTGTGTGTGTGTGTGTGTGTGAGAGAGAGAGAGAGAGAGAGAGAGAGAGAGGTATAAACAGCAGCAGAAACATTTTGTAAGGTCCTAGTGAGTAGTCTGCTTTTAGAATTGTGACTCAGCATCCCACATAGCAACCATTCTTCCCCCGCCCAATGAGCCTATATATTAAACAGACCATCAGTCTCAACACCTGGTTGAGACACAACCAATATTTATAAGGTAAGAGTCATTCACTTGAGCTTAGTGCCAGTCACATAGTACTTTGTAATTGAGACACATGATTTAAAACTCACATATAGGTCCAAGATGAGACACATAATCTATGACTGCTTTAAGGAAGGCTCCAATCCAATCTTGTCACTATATGCCAATTTGCTAAACTGACTTATATTGATCAAATCTTCAGCACACTCTCAGTAGAATCCACAAATGTAGTACAAAAGATCACAGTTCAAAGTACAAGTCAGCCAGTGGGCAGTAGCTAAGAGTGCATGCTCACCAGCATGCAGCAGACCCAGTTAGGAAGCCAAAGCAAGAGAATAAAGACCCCTGGTGGTGGTGGAAAGTACCCTGGTGTCCGGCTTACAGGGCCAATTACTGTGATCACTCCACAGAGACAGAATGGGTCCTTTACCCCAAATTTAGTTGGATGTCAAGACTAAGGGCACATTCACCAAGAGAGTATGAGAAAGCTTGTTACTTACATAATGAGACTTTCTGGAGAGAGCAAGGCAGGCTCTCAAACAGGTTCAAGAATGGCTTGAGAGGGCAGAAAAAAGAGACTGGTTTGGTTTTTATGGTGGCAAATGAATGAAGCTGGACTAAGTGTTCCCACACAGAGGTCAGGGCTTGAATAGTCTAAACTTCCTCCTGGCCCCACAGGAGAAAGTACCAGGGCTTTCTTATCAAATATACTTAAGTAGAAGAAGAGAAAGTTCCAGGACTTTTTTACAAAACAGTGCTGTGCAAATGAAAGATGTTCTACCACAATTTAGAATTCTCATAACCACTATAACCAAGCTTCTCATATTGTTTTTAGTTTAAGCTGCTTTTCACTGCATTAGTATTTTCCAAATTATGGTTCTTTAAATATTATTTAAGGTGGCTTAGAATTATCCTGGTTCATTAACAGAGAAGCTGTATAAGAGAAGAGACTGCTAACATCAGCAAGCCTGACAATCTATAGGATAGCAGACCTAATTGCACTATCTGCTGAATTATGTAGGGTTTCTTATATTTTCGCCATCCCAGCTGATTACTGTGGCATCCAAAGACTGTAATAATTATAGAAACTAACGTTTATTGACCATTAACTCTATGTAGGAATTATGCTAAATATTCATATCCATATTTAAAACTCATCACAACTCTATTGAGGTAAGTGGCAAAATAGCACTTATTGTCAGCTCTGCTGGGACTCCTAAGGCCATCTCCATTCCATTTGCAGAAGTAGAAAAGAACATGAAAGAGGGCACATGGGAATATTTATGGACCAGGATCAAAAGAGACATGCATTACTCCTACCTACATTTCATTGCCAAAAACTCACATAGCCACACCTAATTGCACAAAGAAGAAGAGAACTTGAACTGAGAGATTAGCTAGCAATTTCTGTCTCCACTATCCTGTTACATCACAATCTCCAGTATCTAGGGTAGGGCCTAGCACATAGTAGTAAGTGGTCACAAGTATATCTATTGAATGAATGTATTTGAGCTCTTCTGGTTAGTTATGGAGATTGGAAACAAATAGAAGTTTGTTAAGCAATGGTTTGTTAGATATGACACCAAAAGCACAAGCAAGCAAGAAAGAGTAAATTGGACTATATAAAAATTTTAGAAGTGTTTTCTCCTGCAAAAAAATACTAGCAAGAAAGTGAAAATGCACACTAGAGAAAAAGAAAAATATTTGCAAATCATATATTTGATAAAGATCAGTCATCCGGAATACAAAAAGAGCTCTTACAACAAAAATACAAATTACCCGATTAAAAATTAGATAAAGGACTTGAATAGACATTTTCCCAATGAAGATATACAGATAGCCAACAAACATATGAAAATACACTCAATGTCAGTCATTAGGGAAATGCAAATCAAAACCATGATGGGATACCACTTCACACCCACTAGGAAGACTATATATATATATATATATATATATATATATATATATATATTTTTTTTTTTTTTAATTGAAGAGGTCCAAGATGGCAGTATAAGATCTTGAACTTTCTTCCTTCCATGCACACACCAAATTTATAGCTACATATGGATCATTTCCCTCTGAAAGGATCTGAAAACTAGATTAACTTCTCTCCACAACAAAAGATAAAAGGACCACATTTAAACAGGTAGGAGAGGCAAGGCACAGTCTTCCCTCCCCTCACACACAAGCCCACCCGCCTCTGCATGGTTACACACAATAGAGAGGGATCTCACCAGACAAGTGCTTCTCCAGAATGAATGAAGGGCTGATGCCCTACATAGGGCACCCTAGTCCCTGGGATCTGCACCAGAAAGATGAGTCCTCAGAACATCTGACTTGAAAAACCAATGGGGCTGACATCCAGGGGCCCAAAGTGCTATAGGAAACAGATTCCCTCTTGGATGGCTCATATGCAGTTTCACTTACTCTGAGACACAGGGGGGAAAAAAAACAGCAGTTTGAAAAGTACCTAGACTATATATGAGGGAGATTCATATGTTGATTTGGGGGCATCTGCTGGAGGGACAAGGGATAGAGTTAAGATGTTCCCTGGAGGCAGGGATGCTGGTGGATGCCATTGAGGCACCCTCCACACAGCCTGCTAGCACAGGCAGGTAAGCTCAAACACAGCACCCTCCCACTATGTTGCTGTGACTGGGATGGGCAAGCAGTCCCAGCACTTGTTGAGGCTGGAGAGTGTGAGTGATTGCAATGCTCCCCTGCTCCCTGGCTGGGGCAGTGTAGCACAAACAGCCATGGAGTTCTCCACTCTGTACCTAAAGTCTGTGAATGTAGGTTGTTGTGACAGTCCTCCACTCCCTAGCTGGGACCAGCAAGAATGAGAGGTCATGGCATTCTCCTGCTCTCAGACTAAAGCTGGCACATGTCCATCGACAAGTGACTCTCCCAGTACATTGCTGAAGCCTGTGGGAAGGTAGAGTCAAAATATTGTCCCACTACCATTCTGAAGCCAGTGAGCATTCCCTACTTCCAACATTTTCCAGTTGCCATGCTAAAGCCAATAAGTGCACACAATCCACCCAGAGGACACCCCTTGATTGTCTGGACCTGTGGCCAATAGAACTGGTATTCCAGAGATGCATGAGACTGTAACAATTGGAAAGATAGATCTTGGCAGGCCATTACACCCAGGGCATTGCATAGACAGCAGACTGAAAGATAATTCCAGTCTCCTATGAAAAAGACTTATTTACTTAGCCTGCAGCTAAATTCTCCAGTCTAAAGTCATAGAGTGACTGAATGGATTTAAAAAGGAAGACACATCTATATACTACCAAAAACCTCATTTCAGAAATAAGGATACATGCAGACTGAAAGTGAAGGGATTGAAAAAGATGTTCAACATACATGGGAATGAAAATAAATATGGTGCAGCTATACACATATCAAACAAAAGAGACTTTAAAGACTGTAATAAAAGACAGAGGAGGGCACTACATAATGATAAAGGAGCCAATTCAACAAAAAGACATAATATTTATAAACATATATGTACCCAGCAAAAATATATAAAGTAAATATTAACAGACTTAAAGGAGAAATTGATGGCAATATAATAATAGTAGGGGATTTTACATCC
Organism: Canis lupus dingo; assembly: GCF_003254725.2. Taxonomy (NCBI): domain Eukaryota; kingdom Metazoa; phylum Chordata; class Mammalia; order Carnivora; family Canidae; genus Canis; species Canis lupus. The sequence continues at coordinate 111,746,387 of NC_064281.1, read as the reverse complement.
CACTTACATCAATGGCTAGATCATCCAGACAGAAAATCAATAAGAAAATATCAGCCTTAAACAACACATTAGATCAGATGGATTTAATAGATATATACAAAACATTCCATCTGAAAGCAATAGAATACACATTCTTCACAAAGAACATTCTCCAGGGTGATCATATGTTAGGTAACAAAATAAGTCTAATAAATTCAAGAAAATTGAAATGATATCAAGCATCTTTTCCTACTATGATGGTAAAATACAGAAATAAAAGAACACTGAAAAACTACAAATATGTAGAGACTAAACAACATGTTATTGACTAACTACTGGTCATAGAAGAAACCACAAAAAATAAAAGTAATTTACAGATTCCATGCAATTCCTATCAAAATATCAATGGCATTTTTTATAGAACTAGGACAAATAATTCTAAAATATGTATGTAACACAAAGGATCCTAAATAGCAAAACAATCTTGAGAAAGAAGAACAAAGCCAGAGGTATGTTCCCTGATTTCAAATATACTACACACCTATAGTAATCAAAACCATACAGTATTGACAAAAACAGACACATTGATCAATGGAACAGAATAAAGAGCCCAGAAATAAACCCATGCATGTATGGTCAACAATAAGGAGGCAAGAATATGCAATGGGAAAAGATGGTCTCTTTAATAAATGATATTGGGAAAACTGGATAGCTACATGCAAAAGAATAAAACTAGATGACTATCTTACAGCATGTATAAAAATTAACTAAAAATGGATTAAAGACTTGAATGAAAAACCCAAAACCATAAAACCCCTAGAAGAAAACATAGAGGGAAAGCTCCTTAACATCAGCCTTAACCATGTTTTCTTGGATCTGATTCCAAAGGCAAGGGAAACAAAAGAAAAAGGAAACAAATGGGACTACTGCTCAGCTAAGGAAACCATCAACAAAAGAAAAGGAAACATACTAATTTTGGAGAAGGTATTTGCAAATCATATATCCAACAAGAGGTTAACATCCAAAACTTATAAATCAGAGAGGCTGACAGAACATGAGAGACCCCTAACTCTGGGAAACGAACAAGGGGTTGTGGAAGGGGGAGGTGGGTGGGGGGATGGAGTGACTGGGTGACAGGCGCTGAGGGGGGCACTTGATGGGATGAGCACTGGGTGTTATACTATATGTTGGAAAATCAAACTCCAATATAAATATACAAAAAAATAAATTAAAAAATAAAAATAAAAAAAGAATTGTTATATTCTATATTGTACACCTGAACGAATATAACATTGTATGTTAACTACACTGGAATTAACATTTAAAAATAAAAAATAAAATAAAGGTAAAATGTGCTCTGAAAAAATACATAATTAACTCAAACAACTCAATAACATAAAAACAAACAATCCAATTAAAAAATGGCAGAGGATCTGAATAGACATTTTCCCAAAGAAGACATATAGATGGCCAACAGGCACATGAAAAGATGTTCAACATCACCAATCATGAGGGAAACGCAAATCAAAATCACAATGAGCTATCATTGCCTGTTAAAATGGCTTATGCCTGTTAAAATAGCTATTATGAAAAAGGCAAGAAACAGTAAGTGTTGGTGAGGATGTAGAGAAAAAAGAATCTTTGTGTGCTGTTGATGCAAATGTAAATTGATGCAGCCACTATGGAAAAGAGCATGGAGTTTCCTCAACAAAATTTAAAATAGAACTACCATATGATCCATTAATTCCACTACTGTGTATCCGAATAAAACAAAAACACTAATTCAAAAAGATCTATGCATCTTTATGTTCACTGCAGCATTTCTTACAGTAGCCAAGATATGGAAACAACCTAAGTGTCCACTGACAGATGAATGGATAAAAAAAGATGTAGTATATATACATAAACAATGGAATACTATTCAGCGATAAAAAATCTTACTATTTGCAACAACATAGATGAACATTGAGGGTATCATGCTAAGTGAAATAAGTTAGACAGAAAATGACAAACACTGAATATTTTCACTTATATATGGAATCTAAAAACAAGATAAAACTTAGACTCAGAGATACAAAGAACAGATTAGTTTGTTGCCAGGGTGAGATGGGATGTGGGAGGGCAAAATGGGTTAAGGAGTACAAACTTTCAGTTATAAGATAAATAAGTCATGGGGATATAATGTATAGTATGGAGAATATAGATAATGATACTGTATTGGGATGCCTGGGTGGCTCAGGGGTTGACTATCTGCCTTCTGCTCAGGACATGATCCTGAGGTCCAGGTATTGAGTCCTGCATCAGGCTCCCTGCATGGAGCCTGCTTCTCCCTCTGTCTATGTCTCTGCCTCTCTCTGTGTGTCTCATGAATAAATAAATAAAATCTTCTAAAAAATATTGTATTAACTTTGTAAGGTAACAGATGGTAACAGATGGTAATAATAACAGACTTATTGTTTTGACCATTTTGCAATGTATATAAATGCTGAATCACTGTATATTGTGGATCTGAAAGTAATATAATGTTGTATATCAATTGTGCCTCAATGACAATAATAAATAAACAGAAAATACCAAGTATTGGCAAGGAGGTGAAGAAATTAAGACCCTCATACACTTACAGTGGGAACATAAAATGGTGTTGCCTCTGGAAAACAGTTTGGCAGTTCCTCAACAAGTTAAACATAGACTTGCCGTATCACCTAGCAATTCCACTTCTGAGTATATGACCAAAACAATTGAAAACAATGGGGGGGCAGGTAAAATGAGCATTACAAAATCAAAGGGCTGATCATGTATAAGAAGGAAAAAATAGTCAACTTTATTAAATATTTTTCATAGGTAAGATGGGGACAAAGGCTACTGAACTTAGTAATATGGAGGTAATTGGTATCTTTTTAAAAAGGATATTAAAATAATGGAAAATATTTAATATAAACCTCAATAGTGTGTATTAAGGAGATCTTGTGAGGTGGGGATGTGGGTGGTAAATAGGCAATTTCTTTTGCAAGGATTGGTGCCAAGGAGAGGAGAAACTGGGACCATAGTCAGAGGGCAATTTGGTATCAAGAGAATATATTTTTAAAAGGGTATATTTTAGAGCACATCTGTATGCTGATGTGAATGATTCAATAAAATTGATAATATAAAAGATCAAGGCAATAGTTGTCAAAGAAAAAATATTGAGAACACTAATGGAGTATTTAGAGCAATGGTAGATAGGATACATAGTAAAAGTAGAAGGGTTCACTTTACATGAGAAGAGGTGATGTTTATATACTGTACAGAAAAGAAGGAAATGATTACCAATGCAGGTAAGATGATGGATTTGGTGGGAAAGATTTAAGGGAATTCTCCGTTGATTCTTCATTTTTCTCAATGAAGGATGAGGCAAGGTCATAAAATGATAGGAGCTAGTCTGGGGTGTTTAAGAACTAAGAAGAGGATAAGATGTTGAGTATTTATTTTGAAAAAATGGAAATGGGCACATGATATGGAAGGATTGCTGATTTGAGATTTGTGGTCAAGAATTTAAGGTGGTATGAGTTAGCTCAGTCTTGTAAATTTCTACAACATTCATCACTCATTTATAGGAACAGAATAGACAGATAGCTAGATTTCACAAGGGTTGTGATTTGTCTAGGAATGTACTAGAGTGTTACAGTAGGCATGGAGATGAAGGTCTATGAAAGTAAGTGATAATAATGATGAAATGTGAACTCTATATTGCTAAAGAATGAGGAAGTGAGGAATAAGAAGGGTGAAAATTACAGTAGATTTCATAGACTGCAATTCAAAGTTGAAGAACTGCTGGATTTGTGTGTATGTGTGTGTGTGTGTACATACATACATGTGGAGGAGGTATTTTTTGCAGAAAGAACAACCAGTTGTAGCTCAAGAGATGTATGTTTTAAAATAAAGATTTCAGAATTGGGGATCCCTGGGTGGCGCAGCGGTTTGGCGCCTGCCTTTGGCCCAGGGCGCGATCCTGGAGACCCGGGATCGAATCCCACGTCGGGCTCCCGGTGCATGGAGCCTGCTTCTCCCTCTGCCTGTGTCTCTGCCTCTCTCTCTCTCTCTCTGTGACTATCCTAAATAAATAAAAATTAAAAAAAAAGATTTCAGAATTGGTACGATTTATGAGAATGGCAATGTCTACAGCATGAGCATTAACGTGAGTGGCTTAAGTGTGATGGAAGAAAAATGTCATTGGACATAAGGACATGAAAGATTTGCAAGGCCAAAACTGTTGGATGAATACCCACATAGATGACAGATGTTGAAGTTGATAAAATGGTGGCAGTGAGAAAAGTGGAGAGGTAAAAGGGACTCCAGAACTAAAGCGTCTAATGAATGAAGGGAAAGGAGTAAGGACATGATATTGTTTAATAATGTGAACTACAAATGAGGTCTGGATTTCCAAGGAGAAAGGAGCAGAAATGGTCAGAAGTGATAATGAGGAGCAAAGCAGCCAGCTACTCCACCTCTACTCCCTGGGGTATATGAGGAGACTAATGTTTGCCTAAGAGTACTGCAGGGAAGTGATTTCCTCAATGCAGAACCATATTCTACTTATAAAACAGAGATGAACATTGAGAGAAAAATTTGAAGCTACTGTAGAGTTTCTTAACCATCAACTATCAGTTACAGAGGGCAGAAAAGAAGAGCTTATGAAGATGGGGAGAGAGTTGAATCCAATTCTGTCATGTCTAGTAGAACAGTATGTGGATAAAAATCTAGGTAATGATGGATAATATACCAGGTAGTGACTTAAGTATAAGTGATGAGACAAATAAACCTTGCCATTGCATGGCAGTCTGGGAGGTAAGTAAAGCCCTCCTGACAGGGGATTGCTTAAGATTGACCTAGAACCCAGAAGAATCCAAAAACACCAATAGGAACATGTTTCCTCTAAATATCATGTATCCTGCATGATGTAGCCTTCCAAAGATAGATTAGGAAGGACATCTAAAAGGGTAGATTTGAAAGGAAAGGAGTGTGTGTGCTCAGGAGTGTGGGTGTGTATGAAAAATAGCAGCATATTCTAATGTCAGCAGGTTGCTATTATAGGCATATGGGGCTGTGCACTATTTTTAGACAACCCAAGATGCCCGCACACATGTGGCCCAGATGTAGGTACCAGCATTGGCCAGCTGCAAAGCTTAAACTGGGGAAGCAAAGAGGTCAAGGGGAAGTGGTATTATCCCAATACAGGAATGCATCTCCTTAGGTCTCCTAAATGGCAGGTGAAAAAAAATGGAAGGAAAAAAAGTGAACTTTTCCCCCCTAGCATCTCTCTTTAGGAAGAAGTACTTGGAATTGTATTTCCTACATAAATTCACCTGCTAAAACTCCAGGGAGCTCATCAGTGGGCAGATGTTCCCACCTAAGTATGGTTACCAGCAAACATTTAATCAAAATCATGGCTGCATCTGGCTCACATTAAAAGGTTTCTCTTTGTCAATGTCTTTTAAAAGAACAATTCCCCATGCTTATAAATCCAGACTCAGAACATCAATTCAACCTGCCTCGGGAGCTGTGTGGCTACCCCTTTTCTTCTGGGAATCAGCACTGTCCCCAGATAATCAATTTGCGAAGTATCGCCAAAGTGTTTTTTTTTTTTTTCTTTTCAGTGTTTATCTACTGGAATGTCTAGGAGTGAAGCATAGACAGGCCAATGCAATCCTAAGATTCAATTTATTTCTTCAAATACATACAGTGTATATGAGCATCAAGGCAAGAGAATGGAGAGCTTTAGTTGAACTTCTAATAATAGATTGGGGCTCAAATCTGGGAATCATACCATATTAACCCTGTGAGTTAAGCTAGGTACCTAACCACTCTGAACCTGTTTTCTGATCTCTAAAAATAGGAGGGATAATATCTCATAAGGCTGTTATAAAGATCAAATGAAATAAATCACTTAGAGAATATAGTACAACACCTCACAGAATGGGAGAAAATATTTGCAAATCATATGTCCTATAAGAAATTTTTATCCAGAATATATAAAGAACTCTTACAAGTCAATGATAAAAAGATAAATAACCCAAATAAAAATGGGCAAAGGATCTGAACAGACATTTCTCCAAGGAAGATATACAAATGACCAACAAGCACATTAACATTCCTTGACATCATTAGCCAAGCAAATAAAAACCACCGAGAGGTACTACATACACACTAGAATGACTAGAATATAAAAATTCAGATAATGGTAAATATTGGTGAGAATGTAGAGAAATCAGAACTCTCACCCACTATTACCAAGAATGTAAAATGGTGCAGATGTTTTGGAAGAGTTTGGCAATTTCTCAAAAAGTGAAACGGAGTTACCATATGACCCACCAATTCTAATTACAGTGTCTCCCCAAGATAATGAAAATATATGTCCACACACAAAAAAATTGTACATGGATGTTCATAGCAGCAATATTTATAATCCTCAAAGTGGAAACAACCCAAATGCCCATCGACTGATGAATGGATAAACAAAAATGTGGCATATCCACATAATTAAATAGCATTCGGTCATCACAAGGAATGAAGTACTAATCCATCTACAACACGGATGAACCTTGAAAACATGCTAAGTGACACAAGTCAGTCACAAAAGACCACATAGTATATCACTCTATTCACATGAAATGCTCAGAACAGGGAAATCTACACAGACAAAGCAGATTAGCAGTTGCTTCTGGCTGAGGGAAAAAGCTATTGGGAAATGATAGCTAAAGAATATAGAGTTTGGGGATCCCTGGATGGCTCAGCGATTTAGTGCTGCCTTCAGCCCAGGGCGAGGTCCTGGAGTCCCAGGATCGAGTCCCACGTCAGGCTCCCTGCATGGAGCCTGCTTCTCTCTCTGCCTTTCTCTCTCTCTCTCTCTCTGTGTCTCTCATAAATAATAAATCTTTTTTTAAAAAAAGAATATACAGTTTCTTTTTAAGGTGTTGAAAATGTTCTACAAAGGACTGTAGTGATAGTTGCACAGCTCTGACTATATTTTAAAAATACTGACTTGTGCACTTCAAATGGGTGAATTGTATGGTATGTGAATTATATCTCATAAAGCTAATTAAACAGCCTGTGGGGTAGGCATGGAAAAAAAAGAAGAGTGCAGCATATCACCTGGAACATGTAAATGCTCATTAAGTGATAGCTATTATTATTCTATCATTTATTATATTCCTCTGACAAATTTCATTTGTCAGGTTCAAAATCAACCCAGAAAAAAAAAAAGAAAAAAAAAATCAACCCAGAGCAAATGATTAATTACTGGGAAGGAATGAAATATGACCAATAAATCCCAATGACTGACAGACTGATCTTTGGAGCCAGCCAACAATGGATCCTTCATTACTAACATATGGCCCTGAGCATATTAGCTTCTCAGTTTCCTCATCTGTAAGCTGGAGGTGATAATAGCACCTGCCTCATATAAATATTGTCAAGAATAAACGAAAGGCCAGCACAGTAACTGGAACATAATAATTGTCAGCAAAAATTAGATCTCCCTATCTCAAGCAAATTCCCCAGATGTTCTAATTTCTCCAAAAGATCTTTTAAATATTTATATGCTACCAATTCTATTTTAAATGTCAAACTTTTCCTGGAAGTTTCTTCCAATAATGGTTCACTGCTTGAATATTGTCAGCTGCCAAAATGTCAATTATTCCAAAGGGCTACATTTTTATTCTCCTGTCCTCTACCGGTAACTTGTTGACGGATACAAGTCACTAATGTTCATTGGGTTAATAGGTATTCTTTATTTTAACCAACTACTGGTGCATCTTTGCCATTCTTTTACCCACCAGAAAGAAAATCATTCATTGAAAAGTCAACAGAATAAATGCGATTCAATGAATATGGCTGCCAATGTTAGAAATGAAAACTACTCCCAGCTAATTCAAGATTGTGCTATTGTGAAGGCTTCCACTCCCAAGGGTTTTGTTTTCAGATTTGCTCAGAATCAGTGACCTTAAATAACTAAAGAAAAAATAAAAAAAAAATAAAAAAAAGAAAGAAAAAATAAAACAAGATGTTAACATGTCAAGATGTGCTTGGAAATCAATACACAGTTTCTTTTAATATAAAGAAAGCAAGACGAAACCTCCACAAAATCCCTGCTGGAACAAATCATGTTCTTCGCTCTAGGGATTAAAGAGAAGAGCAATTTTGTCACAACTATATATCATCCATCCAGATGTGTGACTTTTTTCAAATCTATGAAACCTGCAAATTTCATTCTGTAAACTTGAAACACATACACTGAATTTAAAGATAATCATATGTACTTTCGTAATCAAGCTTCAATTATACTACAGTGGAATAAAATACATTTTTATGCCTTACAACTTTATTCAGAAATTCAGCATAGGAATTGACTATAAACGTCTCAGACTTCAAATATAGCTTCTGAAGTTATGCTTTTGTTCTGGAATTTTAACTGTTTTAAACTAACTTAACAGAAACATTAACAAAAGCAAAACACACATTACAGGCTACTTTAGGGAAAGGTGTGCCCTGCAGCAAGTCTCTACACAGGGAATGGCACATGTCAAGTTCATTGCCTTTTTGCCAAGGTGTGAGCATGTGACAGGCCAATGTGAGAATTTAAATCCTCAGAAGAAATATCATGATGCTACTTCTGAGAACAAAGGTTGTTCTTGAGAGGAAAATCTCTTCAAAGTTTCACTCCGGTCTGCACAAGTCAGTAGCATTATTTCTGCCCACTCTTCCCATCCCCAGTTTTAATTCATAGGGGCACACTCATGGCCTTAGAGTCACCCTTCTCTCTCCTTGGCATTGTCTCTTCTGAAATGCCTCTGTATGTTCTCTTGCTGGGCCATGCCAAGGTCAGTGCCATGCAGATAGCTTCTCTCTCAGAGTCCTCTGAGTTATCTCATCCTGCCCCACTGCCAGGCCATTTCCCTGAACACCTTCTTCATGTTAATAGGTAATGTCATCAGAGCTAACATTTATTGAGCTTCTATCATGCACCAGACCCTATTCTAAGCACTTCACATGCATTACCTTAACTGATCCTCCCAACAATCTAAAAAGTAGGTTTTATTATAAGCTCCACTTATCCATTTTACTGAATGTATGGAAATGTTTCTCCTTTCATTAGTGTCAAATGAAATGAGGAAAAAATATTGAGTAATGTGTCAGTAAATAATCCAATTGACACCAGTAAAATTAATTAATTAAGAAATTAATCTTTCTTAAATTAATTGACCATATGCATTTTATTTTAGGAGTTACCTAACCAAATCTTTGCCCATTTTTCTATTGGGACATTTATATTTTTTTATTGTTTCCTTAAAAAATCTTTATGTATTAATCAATTCTTAAATGACACATGCATTCCTTTTTTTCTGGTTATTTGGCTTTTATTTTGTATATACTTTTATATACAGGATTTTTAATTATATTTATGCAGGAAGAGCCTTGCATTTTTGAAGCACACTTAATCCATAATGAGAATAATAATATAAACCTGAAATAGCAATAATATTGATAGTAACAGTATCAATAGATGTCTGTCTATTCCTATTTTACTTTCATAGCTCTTGTGGACAATGGTAATGGTAGAAAGAACAATCTAATTAACAGGCTGCTGGAATTACACTAATTACAGGTCAATTTACATGGGCAGCTAAAAGAAGGAATTTCTGCCTCTTCCCAGTTCAAGTTCCCTTGCAGAGATTGATGTCAAAGATAAAAATGGTAAAACAATATATATTTCTAATCATATAATTTCTATGCTAGTTTAAACCAAGTCAATGGATGACAAGGCAGGTCGTCAGTGCCCACAATCTCAGGAGTCAGCAGACTTAAGTTTCATTCTTGTATACAGACACCAATTCCTGATAGCCTCATTGCTTTGTCTATGTATAAATCCTACCAAAATTCTTCCTAATATCTTTCCCCGAAATGGAATTACCTTGACACAGTGCCGCTCTGCTTCTTACTATTCTTTACTTCCAGGAATAGAAAATTTTTCTGTAAAGGAACAGATAGTAAGTCTTTTATTTGTTTCTAAACTTCCCCTCCTCTTCCTCTTCCAGCTCCTCCTATTCTGGCTCCTCTTTTTCAAGTCACATTTTTCTTTATGTAATGCCATGAGATTTTGGAGAGTGCAACATGAATAAGAATAGAAACATTATTTTTTAGTGGACCATTTCTGTTTACCCCAGGATCATGTGTTCCCTGCTTTTATAGGCATCCCAGATTGGATGTGATCTGCTGACTCACAGGCAGTGGTGTCTGGTGCTGGCACAGACCTGCTTGAGAGAGTTGATTGTATGTCTCTTCATAATTTTGTGTTTGATGACAGTATATTGGTAGGCTGAAATTAGCCATAGTGGGAATATTTGCTTCATGGAATTAGGCAAATGCTATAAATCAGGTGTATTAGTTTGCTTGTGCTGCTGTAACAATTACCAAAATCGGGGTGGTTTAATCAACAAACTGATTTTCTCACAGTTCTATCAGTTCTATAGGCTAGAAGTCTATAGGCTAGACTGGTAGGGTTGGTTCCTTCTGAAGGCTCTGAGAGAAGGATCTGTTCTAGTCATCTCTCCTTCACTTATAGATGGATATCTTTTCCCATTGTTTCTTCACATTATCTTCCCTCAATAATGTGCCTCTCTATACATGGCATCTTTTTATAAGGTCACCATATTGGATTAGGGGCCCAACCTAGTCCAGTATATTATATTATACTATATTATATTATATTATTTTTTTTTGCATTTTTATTTTTATTTATTTATTTATTTATTTTATTTATTTTTTTTAATTTATTTTTTATTGGTGTTCAATTTACTAACATACAGAATAACCCCCAGTGCCCGTCACCCATTCACTCCCACCCCCCGCCCTCCTCCCCTTCTACCACCCCTAGTTCGTTTCCCAGAGTTAGCAGTCTTTACGTTCTGTCTCCTGATATTTCCCACACATTTCTTCTCCCTTCCCTTATATTCCCTTTCACTATTATATAATATTATATTATATTATATTATATTATATTATATTATAACCATATCATATCTATAATTATTTATAATTATATAATATATTATATAGTATAATAATTATATCTGTAATGTAACTGTTTGGAAATTAGGTCACACTTTGAGGTACTTAGGCTTAGAACTTCAGCATATAAATTTTGGGGGGATACAATTCAATCCTTAACATCTGGTCTTTGTTCCTTCAGAGAACCATTTGTTAAACATTTACCAGCATACCAATGGCCTACAGGCCTGAGATTGGTCTCTTCCTCAATTTTGAATGGAAATGCAAACACCTGATGACTGTAACTTGTTAGAACTTAGTGGCACTATGAATCCAGTGTTCCCCTTTCTTGAAAAAAGGTACTAACGAAAATGTAGAAACCTAAAACCATAAAACTCCTGGAAGAAAATATAGGAGAAAGGCTCCTTGACTTGGTCTTAGCTATGATTTTCTTGGTATGATTCCAAAAGCACAGGTACAAAAGCAAAAATAAACAAGTGAGACTATATCAAAATAAAAAGCTTCTGCACAGCAAAAGAAATGATCAAGAAAATGAAAAGGCTACCTATGGAATGGAAGAAAATATATGTAAACTATGTATCCAATAATAGTAAATATCCAAAATATATAAGGAACTTATACAACTTAATAGCAATAATAATAATAATAACCTAATTAAAAGTGGGCAAAGGATCTTAATAGATATTCCTCCAAAGAAGACATCCAAACGGCCACCAGGTATATGAAAAGGTGTTCAACATCACTAGTCATCAGGGATATGCAAATCCAAACCACAATGAAATAATCACCTCAAACCTGTTAGAATAGCTACTATCAAAAAGTCAAAAGATAAGTGTTGGCAAGGATGTGGAGAAAAGGGAACCCTTGTACACTGTTGGTGGGAATGTAAATTGGTGCAGCCACTATGGAAAACAGTGTGAGGTTCCTCAAAAAATTGAAACTAGAACTACCATATGATCCAGCAATTCCACTTCAAAGTATATATTCAAAGGAAATGAAATCAGTACCTTGAAGAGATATCTTACTCCCTTGTAGACTGCCGCATTGTTTACAATAGCCAAGATATAGAAACAACCCAAGTGTCCCTTGACAGATTAATAAAAAATTATGTATATAATTTGAAAATATAAATATATAATTAAAATATATAATGGGATACTATTCAACCATAAAGAAGAAAGAAATTCTTCCTTTTGCAACGACATGGATGAACCTGAAGGACTTTAAGTAAATAAGCCAGACAGAGAAAGAGAATACTTCACAATCTCAATTCCATCTAGAATCTAAGAGTCAAACTCATAGTAACAAAGAGCAGAAGGGTATTACGGTCTAGGGGATGAAGGTAATGGAGAAATGTTGGTCCAAGGGTAGAAACTGTCAGTTTATGATGAGTAAGTTCTAGAGATCTAACATACAGCATGGTGACTATAGTATTGCATGCTTAAAATTTGCTACAAGAATAGATCTTGAGTTTTCACACACCAAAAATTGGTAACTATGTGAGGTGATAGATGTATTAATTAGCTTGCTTGTGGTAATCATTTCACAATAGGTATATATATCAAAATATCACATTGTTCACATTTCATGTATAAAATTTTGATTTGTCAATCATGCCTCAATACAGCTGGGGAAAAGGACGTTTTGTCAATATAAATAAAGTATCTTTAAAAAATGGAAAATGTAGAACTAGAAGATAAAATTCCCCTACAAGATTAGAAAGGATTACCTAGGAATGTACTGTATACATTTCGTCAAAAGGCCTCAGAAAAGATGATTGAAGTGTCTGTGAGAGTTAAGTAGTTGGTGACCCTTCATACAAATCTTACTTCAGTTTAGAAAGTATACAGATTTAATCAATATTATTCAGTTATCATCAAAATTAATTTTATTAAGTGTGAATAGCAGTAATGACTTTACAGGAGCATATCCACCTGAATCCAAAGCAGATCAATCCATCTATATTACAAACCTAAATGAATTCACAAAAAATAGATCAGTGAAATTGGTAAATTAGTGCCTATCAAAGGAATTTTCTAATTTTTAGCCAATTACTTTGACATCACATTGGTCACAAGGTAAGACTGACATATGCTAACTGAGTAGACCAAAATAGGGTGGAATTGGCACGGGATGGGCATGTGCAGACCTCATTCACAGCTAAATTGACTTTTTCAGAAATGGTGACTGAGCAAAGTCATGTAAGCTTCCTATGGCAACAGAGAACCTAAAATAACTTTGCCTGAATAAAATGAAGGCTTCACTCTGCTCCTTCAGAGTCATAGGGCATTTAATTTCTGAAAACCACCTCTAAGGTATAAGGTAGACACTGAGTGAAAGTTCTGGAGTCATATTCAGATAACTAGCAGATTTTCCCTTTTCTCTTTCTGTTGTTTAGAAATACACGATGGTTCACATTTCTCCTTTTTTCTTTAAAAAAAGATTTTATTTATTTATTTATGAGAAACAAAGAGAGAGGCAGAGACACAGGTAGAGGGAGAAGGAGACTCCCTGTGGGGAGCCTGATGCAGGACTCAATCCCAGGACTCCGGGATCACGACCCAGCCAAAGGCAGACACCCAACCACTGAGCCACCCAGGCATCCTCACATTTCTCCTGTAATGCCATTCATGTGGTCCACCAACCCATTAGTTTATTTTAGGAATATTCTTTTTCTTGTATAAAAGCTAAGACAACAACTCCCATAGCTAGATAAATGAGACTAGTTAGTTATATAATCTAGCTGGTTTGGTTACGCTGGTTTGGTTACGCTTACTAACAAAACAAGCATGAATATGCTCGATGTGGTTTCCTTTCTTTCTTTTTTGCTTTTTTTTTTGGAATGGGCACTTAGTGAATGGGCAAAATGCTTTACCAGCTCTCTGCTCATTTTGGTCATTAAGAATTATCACCAAAGAAATTTCTAGGATCTCTTTCTCTGAGGACTGTAAGCCTCACAAAGAAGCAAACAGAAATTGTGTCTGTTTTCCCTCTCATCCTTCCTTAATAGTTCTTGGCAGTTATTGATAATTGACAACCAACTGTAATTAATATCCAATATAAATTTTGAATAAATGGATCAATTGGTTAAGCAAGCATTCAATAATCATTGAATGAATGCTTGCTTTGCTGCTGCCATCATGGGACAGGTTTCTGTCATCTTTGGAGCCATCCTTAGATCCTAGAGCCAAGCTCTAGGTTTCTTTTGCAAGTTAAAAAAATGTTCGCTTTATTGGGACGCCTAGGTGGCTCAGCGGTTGGGCACCTGCCTTCCGCCCAGGGCGTGATCCTGGAGAACTGGGATTGAGTCCCATGCCGGGCTCCCTATGTGGAGCCTGCTTCTCCCTCTGTCTATGTCTCTGCCTCTTTCTCTCTGTGTCTCTCATAAATAAATAAATAAATAAAATCTAAAAAAAGTTCAGCTTTATTAAGGTATAATTGATATATAAAAAGTAACCATACATATCTAATGTGTAAAATTTGATAAGTTTGGACAGTATGTACATCTGTGATCACATCACAAAAAAGGTAAGGTTCTTCTGATTATACAGAGGAGATGAAAAACAAAAGCAAAGAAGTAGGTATTTACCCTGTCGTAGAGGTATTTAGTCTAACAAAATAAATTACAGTGTAAACTCAGAAGTTGTCTCTATCATAATATATTTGGGGAGCCAAAATGCACAGTAAGTTAGTCAAAAGGAAGTTAAATTGTAACCATTTGCAGATAAGGTCAAATGCAATTTCTTTTTTTTTTAATAAGATGTATTAATAGGGTAATGTTTCATTCAAAATTTTTTGTTCACTCAGGCCTTGCTGATAAGTGATTCGAACTTCCATCTCCAAAGAGATTAATCATATTTAATGTGTTCATTGGCACAGTGACATGCCTAAAGCAAGTAGGTGGAAAGTGATTTTGCCAATGTCATTGGGATGTGTTTTTGCCAAGCTCTGAATGATATTACTTAATGGCAATTCTAAGACAGATGATATATGTCTTTCATCTGAAGAAATTTCTTTCTCTCTACTTAAAATAATTAAATGTATAGTCAAGTCTGTTTTCATATGTATGTAGTAAGTAGATTTCTTGAATTCCTACATCTATTCTGAACCCAGGCACATTTTCTTTTCAATGTTGGGAAGACAGACATGTGACTTCATAGGTGTGCTATCCTAACCCCCTATTAATGACTATAGTAGATAGAACAAAGGTAGCCCAAAGATTTCCATGTCCTAATTCCCAGAAACTGTATTTTACTTTACATCATAAAAAGGACTTAGCAGTTATTATTAAGTATTTTGAGATGAGGAGGTTATCCTAAATTATTCATGTGGGACTGATACAATTGCAAGAGTCCTGAGATGGGGACAAAGAAGGCAGAAAAGTTAGAAACAGAGAAATGGTATCATAATAAAAACTCCACCATTCATTGCTAGCTTTGTGAAAGAGGGCCACAAGTCAAGGAATGTGGGAAGTGTCCAGAAGCTGGAAAAGGCAAGAAAGCACATTCTTCCTGAAAAGAAACCTTTCATAAAGTAATATAGGCCTGCTGACATTTTTATTTTAGCCCAGTTGAAACCCACTTTGGACTTCTGGACTCCACATCTGTAAGATAATAAGTTTGTGGAGAATGTAGATGGAAAATAAGAAAGCTGATATTGTATGTGTTTTCTGTAACAAGTTCTAGGCAACAGGATTGTCAATCAACTAGTGATGCTATTTTGAGGAATCAGAAGAGACAATAAAGCTGTGAGAAGGTGTTAACTCTTCTAATCAGGTAAGAAAAACATCTGGACCATTATTTCCTACTAAATTTAGGGAAGCAATGGTTTGAAGTGCTGTAGAGTGAGCCTTTGATTCATCAGCACCAAAATAATACATTTCATGGAGAATTTTCCAGCAAGAGAAAAAGAAACTGTGGAAAGGAGTTTCTCTAGAGGCAGTACTACATTATAGTGAACTTGACAGCTCATATTATCTGAATCCAGCTCAAACTACATAAACAATTGCACAAAAATCAAGCATTTTCGAGTTATATAACTCGAAATTAATATATTCCCTTTTCACTACAAAGAAATGGAATTTATAAGCCCAATCTGGGCTATAGATGAAATCAACGTTTCTTTATATGTATCTAGGAAGTCTTTGTGGAGGAGCGAAGAAGTGTAATGCAGCATGCTAAAAGGAAGGCATCATAATCATTACAGGTATGACCTGACAGTCAGAGAGGCAGGAATGTAATGAATACCATCAAAAAGGAGAAAAGGCAAAGAAACTCACAGTTTTGAGATATGAATCCATTCAAATTTTCTGGATCTATGAGAAGAAGCCATTATACTTTAGAACTTGGAAACAATAGAGGTCATATACCTGACAATTCTAAGACAGATATTAACCTGGAAATACATGCACACTGAATCCCATAATCTAAATGAGATGCTTTCTCTCAATCCTCTCAAAATATATTTATTCTTAACATTCTTAAATTAGCAATAGATATCCAATATTGTAGTTGAAGAAATAAACCTTAACTATTCCTCTAACAAATTTCTCTAAGAATTCCTCTGAGATGTCCCCTAAAGAACACTGTAATGAATTTGGGGATCTCATTGGTAGTAAACTCATTCAAAATGTCATTTTTAAAATTTATTTGAGAGAGATAGTGAGGTGAGCCACCCATTCAAAATGTCAAAGAGATAACCTAATATGCTGGATTTATGTTCAAAGTCAGAAAGTGTCTGACTAGACAAAGGGTAGTCAAGTGGAAAGGGCCTCAGGCTACAATGCAGGAGACCTGGGTTTTAGTTCTAACACTGCCACCAGCTGACTAGAAAATCTTCAATAAATCACTTCTCCGATTTGGGTCTCAGTTTATGTATCTTGCAATTATGGGGGATTTAAAGAAATTGAAGAAAGGCATATTTGGAGAAAACAGGCTTCCCCTAGTTCCTCTTTCAGTCATGACAGATACTTATAATGGATCATGGCACCCTTTTTCCTGAACCTGGATGAAACCTCACAATCTCAACTCAGCAATCCAGGCAGCTGCTTCAAGATCATCAGAGTCAACACGCAGGTGAAACATATTCCCCTCCTTGGAAATGATCTCCAAAATGCCTTCCGCCTCCAAGAATTAATGTTTCTGTGCTTTTTTTTTTTTTTTAAATTTCATGTTGCCTGTCCTGGCTATTTTTTTGTCCTAGCTGTTTAAAAATAGGCTTGATACAGTACACCTGGGTGGCTCAGTTGGTTAAACATCTGCCTTTGGCTCTCAGGTCATGATCCCAGGGTCCTGAGATCTGACCCCTGCATTGATGTTGGTGTATCTGGCCTTAATCTGCTGAAAGTAGATAGTAGTTTCAATAATAAGCATAATAATGATCTGTGAAGAAAACAAATTGTATATGGAAGGCTAAAATTTAGTCAAACGATAAAGTTAACTAGAAACAGGAAGTAAGATGCCCAAGAAACATGGAGGCAATCCTATGTGTTGGAAAGGGCACAGGCTCTAGAATCAGGCAGGCCCAGATTAAAAAAACAACAACAGCAAACAGTTCTGCCATTTGAGTTCTGTGCAACCTTAGGCAAGTCACTGGACTTTTTAAAGTCTGTCTTCATATGTAAAAGTGGGCATAAAAGCTACCTCAGAGAGTTGCTATGGAATTTAAATGAGATGAGTTTATTAAGGCCAGTGAAAACATCCAGCGTACTACCTGATACATAGTAAGTGCTCAATAACTGTCAATTTCCTTCCTTCTTTCCTTCCTTTTAAAGAGAAAACATGATTTGAAAAACCTTTCCTTATGCCGAAGTCTATCTACAAAGACTGTTGCATTCTTACTTCCTGAGGTGAACTTTTAAGATTTAGAAAGAATTTTTAGAAACTAATTTTTGATGTAAAGACATCACTGTCAGATTAACTGCTACCTATAGAGTATTTCTGCATATTTATCTCAAGGTGGAGATTAAAAATTGGAACAGGAGGACATTTTGTAGTTCAGCTCTGAGAAAGTCTGATTGAACTGGGATTTTCTGATTAGGTTGGTAACATAAAAATGTTATTTAGTAGAATATAAAATCACTGGTAGTAATTCTACATCGAGCTGAATTTAAAAGGCAAATAATAGTGTATATTAACTGACTCAGCTGGGGCGGAGGTTTGAAAAATGTGGCTTGCAGATCTTCTGGGTCAGATGCTCAGAGAGGAGAAGGAAGGCAGAGCTGCTATCCCTAGAAAAGCAGCATTGCCTCAGGATACATCGCAGTGTTGGCCAGCAAGACCACTGGGAACTTCCAGGATACACCTTGCTGTCTTAAAGGTTACTGTACAAATGCAGGAACATCAGTAAAGAACACAAAATAATGCAAAATCACGAAATCCTTCATCTCTTGAAAGGAAAAGGAATGAAAATATATAATTTTGAGACCTTTGAATCCCACAAGCATGCAATCCCTAGTGCAGCATGGCCTGTGCTAAATAACAATCTCATCAGGATGCCTTGAGGAACATGATTGCTGTTTTCACTGCTGCTCCCATCTCAACCCGTTTTGTCCTTGGCATCTGTACTTGCACAGTCAAATACTGTAGTGCAGTGGGGATCCCTGGGTGGCTCCGTGGTTTAGCACTGCCTTCGGCCCAGAGCATGATCCTGGAGTCCCGGACCCGAGTACCACATTGGGCTCCCTGCATGGAGCCTGCTTCTCCCTCTGCCTGTGTCTCTGCCTCTCTCTCTCTCTCTCTCTCTCTCTCATCTCTCATGAATAAACAAATAAAATATTTTAAAAATGTTGTAGTGCATTTTGAATAACTGAGTATATTTTCTGGAAAGTTAATAGGATTTTTAATCCTTTAGAAAATGGATAACTTCTTGAAAAAATTATTTCCATCCATGGAAAAATAACACAGAGGTGTCATTTCAAGGGTTTCCTATGCATAAATATAAAGTTTGGTAAAGTTCCTTTAAATCTCTACAATCCACTAAGTTCTAGATGTACAACTTATGAAGAGCTGCAATAAAAAATGGCAGAGAACCAACAAAGAGGAGTAGCGCTTATATCGTTGCCACTTGCTTTCTAACCCTTCATCTGATGGAAGATATTATCCTGGTACCATTATATTTCCTTCAAACTCCTACAAGAAGAACTATGTTACTGGAGGGGAGAAATGTTCTGGACTATGAGACAGGTATACAGCATAAAGCGTGCAAAATATCTTTCCCTAAGTCACTGTGATTCTCTCACCTTGGGGCATCAACTATATAACCTACATTAAGGCCAGCTGCTAACATCAAGATCCAATCCAATACAGAGGTCTGCATCCAAACGAACAATAGTATATTATAGTGTGAGATTATAGGAAATTCCCCTATTTAAAAAAATATATTTCTTTGAGTGCATTTATTCTTTATCTCAAAATCATTTATTGATCATCAGCTATATGCTACTCGTTATGCTAGGACATGCTGATACAACGTTGAACAAAAACAGACACATTTCTTATGGACCTTATCTTCTGATTGGCAAAATATATATTAATTATATATTGTATTAATCAGATATGTGTATATTAATATATTAATCACATATGTACACATACATTGCCTCTTGTACATGATAAAATATTATTCAGTCACAAAAAGAAGGAAATCTTGCCATTGGTAATAAACATGGATGGACATGGAGGATATTAAGCTACATGAAATAAGCCAGATTGAGAAAGATTAACACTACATGATCTCACTTACATGTGGAATAAAAAAATGCAAAGTCAAGTCAGAAGCAGAGAGTAGAACAGTGGTTACCAGGGGCTGGTGAGGTGGGGGAAATGAGGAGATGTTGGTCAAAGGGTATAAAGTTACTGTTATGTAGGATGAATAGATATAGAGAGCTAGTGTACAGGCATGCTAACTATAATTAACAATACTGTATTGAACTCAAAATATGCTGAGAGTAGATCTCAGATGCTCTCATCACAGAAAAGAATGGCAACGATGTGAGAAAATGATACGTTATCTGACTGTAGTAATCATTTCACTATGTATATCAAATCATTATGTTTTAAACTTTATGTATAAATTTTATTAATTAATATATAAATAAATGAAGAATAAAAATATAAAGGGTCAAAAAATAATTTTTTCATGTCTATTTTTTCAGGTCTATTGTACAGATGATGGTCCATTTTGTTCTGTCTTTAGGAAACATAGCTCAAAAGGCGATGGGTTATTTCACCACATAGGTAACTATCTCCTCCGTGTACCCATGGGACCAAATGTGCTGATCATCATTCTCATAGCATCCTATACATTTTCCTTATGCTACTTTTCACAGATATAATCGAATATTTCTTTCTCTCTTAGTGTTGGCTTTAAAGTATCTAGCCTGATAGATTTTAAACTCCATAAAGTTAGCAAATGTGCTTCATTTACCATTGTATGCCTAGTGCCTAGCATAATGCTTGAGTCTTAATAAATGATCCATAACTCTGTGTGAAGCGAAAGACTAGAGGGAAGGAAGAAAAGAACCTAAGAAGGAAGGGAAGAAAGAAGCAAGAAAGAAAGATGAAGGAAATGAGGTGGATATGAAAGTTATTTAGTGCAATCAATGTGACTTATGGATGAATAGGTTGTTAATAATCAACCATTTTAAAATCTAAAAAAGCAGCTTACATGGCAATGCATGGCATCTACTAGACAGTCACGTTCAGTTCTAACGTGCAGAGTGGATGTATGGACTATAACTTGTTTGTAGACGTTTGAAACCACTTTGGTTTTCTCATACTTTATCCTCTGTTTTCAAATGAATTCTGGTCTTTTTTTAAATGCAAGTATCCTGTCCAGAAGTCTTTGAAGTATGCGTATCACATGCACTCAGTAGTGCTACTCAAAAACCTCAGTTATTCTTGACACTTTTTTCTCCCTTATCATACATGTCCAATTCATTGCCAATTTGTCAATGTTGCTTCCTTGATACTTTTTTGAATCTGTCTTTCTCTTAGTCTCAGTCATCACTGTTGCAAGTCTATCCTAAACTATATTTCCTTTGGTAAATGGAAATAACCTCCCAACTGATCTCCCTGATTCCACTCCAGATCCTTCAATTCACCTTCTCTTCTGCAACTAGATGGTTTCAGAACACCAACATGGACACAACTGCATGCTCAAAAGTCATTAGTGACTCACCACTCTTAAAAACCAAACTTCTCAGTGACTTCTTAGTGACTTACATGGTGCTGCTCCCTTCCCATTCCCGCCTCCTGTTGCAGCACTCTCAGCTTCACCTCTACACTTAGTCACTCTGGTCTCATTTGAGTTCATTTCACGTATCATTCTACCCTGCCATTAGGTTATTATTCTACTGTTTCTTTCACCTAAAATGTTCCCACATACCTAGGCCTTTACCTAATCAAGGCCTATTCATGTTTTGAGTCTCAGCTAAAGTAAGATTTCTTCAGGGAAGCTTTCCCTAGTCAGCCTTGCCCCCTTAATCTAGGTCAGGTTCCTTTGTAATATACTCCATTAGCCATGTTCTTGACATTAATAACATTGTTCTCAGATTGGAACGATACACTTACTTATGTGATTATTTTGATTAATACATATTTTGCCAATTAGAAGATGAAGTCCATGAGACCCATGTCGTTTTTTGTTCAACATTTTATCAACATCTCCTGGAGAAATGAGTAGCACATAACTGATGATCAATAAATATTTTTGAAAGAGGTAAACAATAAGTGTACTCAAGGAGGTGTGATTTTTAAAATATTCTCATAAACATAAGGCGATTTTCTTAATCTATTTTTTTCTTAATCTATTTTTAACCTAAAGATGAAGACTCAGATTTAATGTTTAATTAACATCTCCTACGATTATAAACAAAATAGTAACATCACTATTGTCCTTGGTGACAGTTTTTTTATGAAAAATATTAAAACATTAGAGTTGTATTATAACTTTGTGATAAACCAAATTTATATGCTCTATATATCTTGATCTCATCATCAAATCACCTTTAATTTGAATAATGAAATGTCTCCATGAAGCCAAGGTTTTTTTTCTTTTTTTTTTTAAAGATTTTATTTATTTACTCATGAGAGACACACACACACACAGAGGCAGAGACATAGGAAGAGAGAGAAGCAGGCTCTACGCAGGGAGCTCAATGTGGGACTCGATCCCGGGATTCCAGCATCATGCCCTGGGCTGAAGGCAGACACTTAACTGCTGAGCCACTCAGGCATCCCATCAAGGTTTTTTTTTCTGTGTTCACATGCCTGCTGATGGGAGAATGCTGCAAGTATATATTCAAATGATATCAAAGAGTTAGGTGAGATTATGGACTATGTCAAGAAATTGATTCACTGATCCATTTTGATAAAAAATGTCCTCAGAGACTGTTTTTACACTTAAAAGCATTGGGTCAGCCTTAGCAGCAACAAAGCACCTTAAGTTCTGTTATTTAAAAATTGTGATCTCTCTCAGGCCCCTCTTGGCTAAAACAACAAGGAAAATGGCTTTCTGTATCTCATGACACATACTGTATCTTGTTCTTACCCTTTTTCTTCCCCCGTTCTTATTCTTAAATGATAGGAAACATGAAGGTTCATTCATGATGCTAGCAAAAAGGTGTGGACACTACTAGTACTGAATGATTATAGCCTGGGGCTTAGCCAAGAAAGAGCCAAAGCAAATGAAACTACAATGTAGGACAAAAATTCATTCAGGACACAGTATTCACAAGAAAAAAGTAAAATTATTTATGGGAAAAGTAAAATTATTTATGGGAATACTTCAGGCTCTTAAAATTAAAACAAAAGTGTCAAAAATAAGCAAAATAAGAAATAAGAATTTCTCTAGCGTTTTTCTAATGAACGCAGGTTCTACTATCTTTACAGTTCTTATCTGGGGACAGAAGACTTCAAACTTGCATTCACTTGATTTTTGAAATGATTTTTGCTTAAATCTTGAACAACCTTATTTTAAAACTGTGCAAGTTACTTACAGCCACCTCCTTCATCTCTTTCCATATCTGTCCCTTGGCCTATCCCTCAAAAAAGACTATTCATGATCCTTTTCTATTCAAAACCTTTCAAGGACTTCCCATACTTTCCAGATGGATTCAAAAACTTTTAGGAGGACATCCAAGTTTCTTTAGCATAGTTTTCAAAGCATTCAAGGACCTGGCCCCAGCTCAACCCTTGCCACCTTGACATGCAGATCCATACAAAAAGTGAACCCTTTTCAGTTTCCAAATCCATCCTTTTTTTCTCTTATTTCTCTCTGTCTCTGTGTATATGCTGGGAATATCTTTTCTCCTGAAGTTAATTCCTCTTAGTCCTAAAAGGACCATTTTAAGCAATAATCTTTTACTATCTCTGAAAAAGCCTTCTCTGGTATTCTCATTTTGGGTGAGGTATCAACCGTGTGCTCCCAGGTCAAGAATGAGAATAAATAAGCTCTATACCATTAAGTACAAGGAAAAATTATTGCCACTAAGGATAAGAAAACCCCTCTAACTGTATATATAACTAAGTAATATGACTTCATAGTGGAGCTGAAAAGGCCATACGTGTCCTCTACCCAGCAAAGTTTTACCACAGAAAAGTGACTCCCACAATGTAAGATGGCCACCTTGGCACGGTTGGTATGTTTTAGAAGTCCACTCCACTGAGTAATTTATAGTTCATCTCTGCAGGGATTGGAGCAGTAACTTCCTCCACAATACAGCAGGAACTGGTTACTCAGTTATCACAGATAGACATAGTGATGATGGTGAGGGTTTCTGCTGTAATCATCATCGTATATGTCTGTTTGATACACTGATGTTTTGGAATTAACTGATAGTCAAACTCTACTCTCCTTTCTCCAAATACCTGGTACCTGAATTGGAATGCTTACCCCAGCTGCAATCTCACTATCACTTGGGGACAGAAATGACATCTAAATCAAACTACAGTTATGACACCATTTTCTATCAAGAAAAGGGATCACTAACATTTCTAGACAATTTTTCCCAAATCCCATGTGACCCACAAAATGTAAAAATAAACTCAACACCAAAGAAACAAACAATCCAATCATGAAATGGGCAAAAGACATGAACAGAAATCTCACAGAGGAAGACATAGACATGGCCAACAAGCACATGAGAAAATGCTCTGCATCACTGGCCATCAGGGAAATACAAATCAAAACCACAAGGAGATACCACCTCACACCAGTGAGAATGGGGAACATTAACAAGGCAGGAAACAACAAATGTTGGAGAGGATGTGGAGAAAGGGGAACTCCCTCTTGCACTGTTGGTGGGAAAGTGAACTGGGGCAGCCACTCTGGAAAACTGTGTGGAGGTTCCTCAAAGAGTTAAAAATAGATCTGCCCTACGACCCAGCAATTGCACTGCTGGGGATTTACCCCAAAGATGCAGATGCAATGACACCGGGACACCTGCACCCCGATGTTTATAGCAGCAATGTCCACAATAGCCAAACTGTGGAAGGAGCCTCAGTGTCCATCGAAAGATGAATGGATAAAGAAGATGTGGTTTATGTATACAATGGAATATTCCTCAGCCGTTAGAAATGACAAATATCCACCATTTGTTTCAACGTGGATGGAACTGGAGGGTATTATGCTGAGTGAAGTAAGTCCATCGGAGAAGGACAAACAGTGTATGTTCTCATTCATTTGGGGAATATAAATAATAGTGAAAGGGAATATAAGGGAAGGGAGAAGAAATGTGTGGGAAATATCAGAAAGGGAGACAGAACATAAAGACTCCTAACTCTGGGAAACGAACTAGGAGTGGTGGAAGGGGAGGAGGGCGGGGAGTGGGGGTGAATGGGTGACGGGCACTGAGGGGGGCACTTGACGGGATGAGCACTGGGTGCTATTCTGTATGTTGGCAAATTGAACACCAATAAAAAATAAATTTATTATTAAAAAAATAAATGATTAACTCATGAAATTAGGTTGAAATCTCTGCTCCATGCACATTA
The DNA here is from genome assembly GCF_003254725.2 of Canis lupus dingo. Lineage (NCBI taxonomy): Eukaryota > Metazoa > Chordata > Mammalia > Carnivora > Canidae > Canis > Canis lupus. The sequence goes on along the minus strand of NC_064281.1, from coordinate 111,721,371 downwards.
GTGATATTGATAGAGATAGTTACTATTCTAGAATTTTTATACTATTGTAGTTCGGCATCAGTAGTTGGTTGAGGGAAGTGAAAAGAAAGGCTGGAGAACTTGTCCTGGCTACAACTTGTTCCCTGTTACAAGAGTCCAAAAGCATGATCACCTCCAAAATCTACAAATAGAAGCTGTCTTAAGCTGAACTCAGCATTATTGTACCATGGGTTATAGGGGCCAGCCTGCATGGTATATATTTCAGTCAATAGCCAGGCATTTGTATACCCTGGCTCTCAAGTGGAATAGTGGCCTTGATCAGTGATTCTCGATTTCTATTGCCCATGAGAAAAAATGATGTTTTCATATGCAATATACAATGCAAGGACCTTTCTGCAGAATAGAGAAGATAGAATTCAAGGTATGCTTCTTTCTCAGAACCTCAGTTATAACTATCCGTTCCTCTTACACTCAAAAAAGCATACTAGAATGCAAGTGAGTTTGTGAGAAAATGACATTTTTATTGGTATAGTTGGTATATGAATATATCTGTCCAAACAGCTGAGCAAGAAATACAATGCTGTTTTTCTATAATTGGGCTTAATTTGCATGTGACAAACTTAATTCAGGATCTCTGTCATATCCCCTAGGGTTGTATCCATCTGACATCTCCTGAGATGTGCATCATCCATCTGGACCTTTGTGGTTGATTCATACAAAACACTTCTTTGTCATCCCTCGATCCCAACCACAGAGACTTTTCTAATTCCAACTCTCTTTAAGAGACTTCCTGGTCACACTTAGGGGCATGGGAAACATTTAACTGTTTCCTTCCACTATTCTGATTCTTCAAGAAACAAGGTAGGGCCTTTAGAGGACATTTATTGCCTGAGTGCTACTCTCAGGTAGCACTTTTACTTCTGATACACTGTGCACAGAAACACAGTGCATGGTAACCATGGAAGGCAGTCTTAGGCCCATCTTTCCGGGTAGAGCACTTGGACATTTCTTTCAATGTCCCACTACTCTGGCCTAGAGGCAATTTTGTCTCTTTTATCCTCTCAAGAATATGTATATGCTCTCATCTCTGGTTCCTAAACCTATTATTGGTTTCTTACATTTAATTATCCTCCACCCACTCAGGAGCTGTAGGAGCATGGGTTGGGAAAGTTCAGCGTACAGTACTCCATCTCATGCATCAACAATATCTATTTACTAACTGTAGATTATGGTTACACATCTCTTCATTCCACACTTCAAGGATGGATCTTCACATGGTCGAAGAAATTACGACTATCCACTAAGATATACTAGTATTTGCTGGAGAAACAGACAAATCCAAACTCTTAGTGGCTTAATATAACAAAGATTTAATTTACACTCATGCTAAATAGCAAGGGTGAGCTATAAAGTCCTATCCACAGGACACTGACTATCTGGATTACATACCAGCAAGTGTGTCAGAAGGAAAACAGAGTCATGGAGCATTTCATATCAGCAATTAAGTATTCTGGCCCAGAAATGATGTTTGCCATTTCTGCTACAGTTCATTGATCTGAATAAGTCATGCCTCTCATTGTCCTTCCCCACCCTAACTGTCAGGATTGGACATATAATTGCTCGTACCAATAAAAAGGAAGTGGAAAAAAAACTAGCAGAAGTTGTAAAACCCACAGCATAATTCTTCATGTTCTATGTTTCTTCCACTACAAACTGGCAATGCCTTGCTTCCTCATTCAGCCTGCATCCTAGAATGAAGATGTCATTAAATAGAGCCATAGCTAACATGCAGTCAACAAGCAGCATGAGCAAGAAATTAAGTTTTATTAGTGTAATCCATGGAAGTTTAGGGTTGTTCGTTACTGCAATGTAACTGTTCCTAAACTAATTTATATAGTCTAGAAGGGAGGGGAACTGAAATATTTGATGAACAGCACTAATGACATATCATAAACTTTCTATGTTCTGAACACCTGGGTAAAATAATTATAGACTTGGAAAAACTTGAATTTATGGTAAAAGTAATTGGGGAAGTAAGAAAAAGTGAATCTATTTGAACCTATTGCTTGAAATATGCTCCTTAGAATGGCACTGATGTTCTGACATTATGCCCATAGAGAAAGAAATTTAATCAATCATACTATTGTTTCACAGTATGTGATATTTATATAATCAAGATAATATCAATATTTATGGTTGTCTACCTATATAATTAACTAGATGTAAATCAAATAATACTTAAGATAATCAGTTTTGTAATGATAGTGATCAGCCTTGGCAATATAAAATAAATGTAATGCTTAAAAAGCCTGGGTGCTAGAAAGAGGTAAGAATGGGTGCAGGGGGTATACAAGGAAAGAAGAAAGAGAGAACTACCAATATTTCATTCTACAAAATAGGGAGTTAGGAGAAACTGTTTCTGGTTGGTAAAACAAGAAATGGAGATTCAAATACTCGGTTTGAAGTAAAAGAGGTGCCCAGTGGAGAAACTGGAATAGTAACGTATTGTTGGTCAGAATAGGCTAAATCAGAATCAGCATCTGACATGCTTCTTATTTTTGTAAATAAAGTTTTATTGGAACATAGGCACCCCCATTTTTTTATGTCTTGTCTGCGGTGCCTTTCACACTGCAACAGCAGAACGGAGTAGTTGCAAGAGTCCTAAAACAGAGTCCTGGCTTAAAATATTTACTATCTGATTAATTAAGTAAAAAAAGTTGTGATAACTCTTGCACTAGATTATGGTGTAGTAAAAATTTAGTCTCAGAAACAAAGTGACCTATCATTAACAAGAGTTTTTTTTTTTTTTTTTTTTTTTTGCTCACAACATGTCCAGCATAGGTCAGTAGAAACCCTGCTCTCCATGTAGTCACTCAGAACTAAGCTGCCTGAGCATCCGTCATTTTACGAGCCTCCATATCAACACAAGGTTTCAGAGTTTGCCACAGTATAAGAGAAGTTCACATGAAAATTCCAGGGTGCCTTTTGAGTGCTTTGGGCTAGAAGCAAAATATTAGTTCTCTTCATACCCCATTAGCCAGCACTAGTCACATGGCCCTAAAACTGCAAGGTAGCTTGAAAGCATAATTTTCCAGGGAGTGTTCTGTGTGCCTGAAAGGAGAGGAAACACAGATAGTGGTGAGCACTAGAAACATCTAGCACAAATGACATAACACTACTGAAAGGAAGATGGAGACATAGAAGTGGAAGGTTGCAAAGAATCTAAATACATATCTCTCATTGCAGGGAATCAACAGATAAGTTGCTAAAGAATGGCACAACTACATGACTTTGAGAGAAGGAATTAACAACCAGAAGAAACTAAAACTAGAAAGTCAACAATGTGGTTTCTTCTGGGGCCCAGAACTGGGAGACGAATAGTGTGGACATAGAACTATTATGTTTCCTTACAAACTCTTCTATAGTCTTGCTCGTTTCTTAACTTAATGCATATATTACTTGGATGCTTTATTTAAACTGGATCATTCAAAAAAAAATAAATAAACTGGATCATTCTGGGCATGAATACATAACCTCTCTATACCAGCTTATCACACAGTTAATATCTGTCTGTTAAGATCTAGTTCACTGACAAACTAACAGATTTCCCTTTTTTCCCATCCAGTCTTCCCAATGAATTATCCACACTTTGCTAGAATGATCTTTCCAAAGTGCAATTAAATTATTTTACTTATTCTCTCTAATTTTTTTCCAATGTTTAGAGGTTCTGAAATAATAGGATATAAACTCAGTAATATGCTGACAAATGTTTATCAACTGGCTCTCAAAAAAAGCGCTGATTTGTAGCATTTGTAAATATGTGTAAATATTACCATCATGACTGCTTTCAAGCTGCCAACATGACTTCACCAAACCCAGAGTTGGGAAGAAATGCACAGTACCACATCATGATATATATAATATGCCCACCATGCAGATATAATAGAAGTAAATATCCTCAATAGCATAGATAATAGTTAAATGGGGTAAAATAATTAGGAAATGATTAGTTTTGAGTAGATACTATCTTGGTTTTTAATATATTCTGTTTAATTGCATATCTCACATAATTTAATTTTGGTTATTATATTATCTAAAATTAATACTTTTTAATAATCAACTAGGTCAGGAATTCTAGCACACTACTATAAATCTTCTTAGCAAGGCTTACAAAGCCCTTCATAATCACATCCTAAGCTTAGCTTTCCAGCCAATTCCATTCAGCATTCAGATCATAAAGAATGATTAATGGTTCCCTAAGGATGCTGTTCTATGTCCCTTTTCTGTGCATTTATTCTAAATTTCCTCTGCCTGGAGGGCCACCCTTTTCATTATGATAATGGAAAACTCCTAGTAGTCCCACAAGATCCAGATAAGGAGTGATGACAGTGAAAATAGTGGAATAAGTATCTCTACAAATTTTCTCTTTAATAAAAGCAAAGAGAAAACTAACAAAATTTATAAGAATCATCTCTTTCAAAACTGTGGACATTAACAAAAGACTAGTAACAATATGAGAATTATTTAATCAAGAAAAATGGTTGAATGCAGGTAAGAATAGTGAGCTTTATAGCATTTTAACTTGCCCTAGTCTAATACCCAGTTCTCTAGCTCCACAGGAGCCTTGAAAACTAACAGCCTGCATTCACAGTGAAACCAGTAGTCTGGCAGCCACTGGAGGGACAGAACAGTGTGAGAGCTTTTGCAAAGCTACATTCCCAGATGAATGTCATCATTTGATGTGTCTGATGTCTCCTTGGAAGATCCCACTTGCAAGGATGTCTGTATTTGACCTCATTCAGAGATCATCTACTAAGAGAAGCCCTTTCCCTGGAGTTTGAAGAAAACCATTAAAGGCAATTGTTTCAATTCGAGACCTTCTGAGGAGGTGGATAACTGTTAAAGTGAACAACAGACTAGCCAAGAAAGCTTAAAAGGAAAAGTTAAAGAATGATATGGCTATAAAGACTTCAAATCCAGAAGGCCAAGTACATACAAGTGGCTAAGCATATGGCCAGGGCTGTGTGCATGTTCTGGAAAGACCTAAGAAGGCTCTATGCTCTCGCTTTTGCCTGCCCCCAAGGCTTGTAAAGAAGAAGTGAAGGATAAGCCAGAATGGTCAACTGCCACCCCCAATACACACACAGAGTCCCTTGGCAAAGACTGGAAGGTTTATTGGTTCCAATTTTTTAAGAAAACTTCTGTCCAATCATTAGTTTAGAAAACTTCTGTCCAGTCATAGTTGTCATTAGTTGACAACTAATCTGAGTAGAAACTTTAATGGCCACACATGACTAAGAATAGAGACTTTACATGATTAGTTGAGAAAAGTCACTAAATAAATGAACAAGAACAACAATAAACAGCAACAACAACAAACCTTGAGGTACAGAATTTCATTTCGAAAGTTGCTACATTATATTATTTTAAATATCTAGTTTTTGACAAACAATTATGAGACAGGCAAAGAAACAAGAAAGAATGGCTCATACAAAAATTAAAAACCAATCAAGAAAAACTATCCCTGAGGAGCAGACATTGGACTTATTAGAAAAGAATTTTAATAAGCTATTCAAAATATGTTCAAAGGACAAAAGGAAATAATTTATAAAGACATAAAGGAAAATATGAAAATCATGTCTCATAAAAGAGAGTATATCAAAAAGAAGATAGAAACTATAAAAAGGAACCAAATAGTAATTCTATAATTGACAAGTAAAATAACTAAAATGAAAAATTCACTAGAAGTCTCACCAGCAGATTTGAGACGACAAAACAAAGAACCAGTCAATGTGAGATTATCTAATCTGGAAGAATAGAAAGAAAGAATAAAAATGAACAATACACAGAGACTAACATCAGTCATACCAAAATATTCATAAAGAGAGTCCCAGGAGGAAAGAATGAATAATGACTACAAAAGCTTTGAGGAAATAACTGCCAAAGCTTCCCAAGTTTAAGGAAAAACATCAATCTACACATTAAGGAGCTCAGTGAACTCCAAGTACTATAAACTTAGAGATCTGCACCTAGATACACCATAATCAAATTGACCAAAACAACAACAACAAAAAGAATCATAAAAGCAGTAAGAGAGAAGCAACTCATCTTCCACAAGCAATCCTCAATAAATTAACAGCTGTTTTCTCATCAGAAACCATGGAGATCAGAAGGCAGTAGGATGGCATATATAAAGTGCTAAAAGATAAAAGCAGTGAACCTAAAATTTATATACAACAGAGCCATCCTTCAAAGTGAGGGAGAAATTAAGACACTCTCATATAAACAAAAACTGAGACAAGTCATCAGCAGCAGACATGCCCTACTATAAATTCTAAAGGAAGTTCTTTAGCTTGAAATGAAAGGAGACTAGACAGTAACTCAAAACCACTTGAAGAAATAAAAAGCATCAGTAATGATTACTACAAAGATAAAAATAAAAAACAGCATACATATATTTTCCTTGTAACTCCTTTTATCTTTTCATGATTTAAAAGATAATTGCTTAAAACAATAATTATGAATCCATGCTGAGAGGCATGCTTTGCACAAAGATGTAATTTGTATGACCATGAGAGCACAAAAGAGGAAGGAGAAATCAGAGCTATGTAGAAGCAAAGATTCTGTATACTATTAAAAATAAATTGGTATCAGGAGTACCTGGGTGGCTCAGTTGGTTAAGTGTCTGACTCTTGGATTTGGCTCAGGTCATGATCTCATGGTCAAGATTGAGTCCCCTCTCAGACTCTGTGCTGGGTGTGGAGCCTGCTTATGATTCTCTCTCTCCCCCTCTCCCTCTGTTCCTCCCCACTCCATCCCTGGGGTGCTATCTCTCTAAAATAAATAAATAAGTAAATAAATAAATAAATAAATAAATAAATAAATAAATAAATATCAATCCAAAGTAGATTGTCATTAATTAAGATGATGATCACAATTCCCAGGGAACCACTAATTAAATAATTTAAAATATGTATTATGAAGGGGCACCTGGGTGGCTCAGCTATTGAGCATCTATCTTTGGCTCAGGGTGTGATCCTAGGGTCCTAGGATCGAGTCCCCCATCGGGCTCCCCACATGGAGCCTGCTTCTCTCTCTGCCTCTGTCTCTGCCTCTCTCTCTGTGCATTTCTCATGAATACATAAATAAAATATTTAAAATATATATGTATCATAAAATAAATGAAACAAAATGGTACACTACAAAATGTATTTAACACAAAATGAGGCATTAGTGGATTAATAGAAAAACAAAAGTAACATAATATAAATAAAAAAACAAATAGCAAAATGGCAGATACAAATTCTAATTTATCAATAATTACATTAAGTGTAAGTAGATTAAACATTCCCATTAAAAGGAAGATGCTGGCAAAACAGATTAAAAATAATCCAACTCTATGCTATTATTTAATAGATACATTTTAAATGCAAATACACAAATAAATTCAAAGTAAATGGATGAAAAAAGATATTCAATGTAAACATTAACCAAAGAACAATGGAGTAGCTTTCTTTTTTTTTAAGATTTCATTTATTTATTCATGAGAGACAGAGAGAGAGAGAGAGAGAGAGAGAGAGAGAGAGGCAGAGACACAGGCAGAGGGAGAAGCAGGGAGCCCTATGTGGGACTCGATTCTGGGACCCCAGGATTATGCCCTGGGCCGAAGGCAGACACTTAACCACTGAGCCACCTGGGGATCCCCTCGACAAAATAGACTTCGGACAAAAATTATTACTAGAGACAAATAGGGCCACTTTTGCGACAGTAAATTTGTTATATCCATCAAGGATATATAAAAATTATTGAACCTAACAAGAGAGCCCCAAAATACATGAAGAAAAACTGGACAGAACTGAAAAAAGACTCAACCATAATCACTGGAGACCTCAATGTCCCACTCTCAGTAATGGAATGAAGAACTAGTCAGAAGACCAACAAAGAAACAGAAGACTTGGATAACACTATAAACCAACAAAACCTGACAGAAGTCTATTGCACACTCTATCCAACAATAATAGGATACATATTTTTCCCAGGTGTACATTGAACATTCTGTGGGGCAAACCATATTTTTAGGGTACAAAGCAAGTCATAATAAATTTACATACAGAGTATGTTCTCTGATCACGAAAGGATGTAATAGAAATCAATAAAAGAACAAAATTTGGGGAATATGTGTAAATTAAATCACAAATCCCCAAGTAACCAATGGGTCAAATAATAAATCATGGGTAATTTTAGGAAACACTTTGAGATGAATGAAAATAAAAATACAACTAACTAAAAGTGATAGGATGCAGCTAAAGCAGTACTTCAGGAGAAATTTATAGTTGCGAATATCTATATTTTTAAAAATTCAAATAGGCAAGAATGTCGAGAAAAAGGAAGCATTGTGCATTGTTGGTAGGGATGTAAATTGGTGCAGCCACTGTGGAAAACAATATGGAAGTTCCTCAAAAAATTAAAAATAGAATTATCGTATGATTCAGCAATTTTGCTTCTGGGTATCTATTTGAGGGAAACACAAATACTAATTCAAAAAGATATCTGCACCCCCATGTTCATTGCAGCATTATTTGCATTAGCCAAGACATGGAAACAATGTAAGTGTCTATAATTGGATGAATGGATAAAGAAAATATGTATATATATATACAATGGGAATATTATTCAGCCATAAAATGAAGGAAATCCTGCCATTTGTGACAAGATGAATGGACCTTGAGGATATGCTAAGTGAAATAAGTCAGAGAATGACAAATACCATATGATTTCACTTATATGTGGAATCTAAAAACAAAACAAAATAAAACAAGCAGAAAAAATAATTAATTGATACAGAGAACAGACTGGCAGTTGCCAAGGAAGAAGGTTAGGTGGGTGAATGAAATGAGTGAAGGTGGTGAATAGGTACAAACTCCCAGTTATAAGATAAATAAGAAAAAACCCAAAACCTCAAGTCAATAACCTAGCTTACCACATTAAGAACCTATAAGAGCAAAGTAAAGTCAAATCAAGTAGAATAAAGAAAATGATAAAGATTAGAATAAAAATAAATGAAATACAGGTTAGAAAAACAACAGAGAAAATCAACAAAATCAAAATTTGGTTCTCCAAAAATCGACAAAATCAACAAACCTTTAGCTAGACTTGACCTAAAAAAGAGAAGATTCAAACCACTAAAATTGGGAATGAAAGACGGTGATTGAAAACATTTCATTCACACAAAAACTTATACACAAGTGTTCACTGCAGCATTATTCATAATAATCCAAAGGTGGAAACAACCCAATTTCCATCAACAGTGGAATGGATAAATAAAATGTGGTGTGTCCATACAATGGAATATTTTTCAGTTGTAAAAAGGAAAGAAGTTCTGATACATGCTACAACATGGATAAACTTTGAAAAGCTTGTGCTAAGCCAAAGCTAGACACAAAAAGTCACATACTGTATGATCATATTTATATGAAGTGTCAGCCAAAATATCACCATATATGAGTCAATGTAAACTATCTCCACTATTAGCTACAAAATGTTTCCATGACACTTACTATTCTATTTCTCCATCGTGGTATATACCACCCATATTGCAATTGCCTGCTTTCTTGTCTTCCTCCCCCACTATATCTACCAAACCATATTTCTTCAACGGTAGGGGACTGAGATTTACTCATCTTTGTATCCAGAGAACCTGCACGGTGTCTGACACGTCGCAGTTCCTCAAAAAATGTTTGTGTGATGGATGGGTAACTTTTATGACACAAATTTATTAGTGTTACCATTCTGTGTAAATCATTAAAGACTAGCCATTTAAGTCTCACTTTATACTGCCAAAAGAATGCTAGGTGAAAATCATGGGAAGCGAACAATATCTATATCAAATTTGCAGAATAGTAACAATCCTCACCTAGGATTGAGTACTATTTTTATTATTATTAATATCAACATGATTGTTTTACATTGTTAAGCACACATTTTGCCTTGAGACTTCTCCAGGTATCTTTTCACATTTTTTTCAGTTAATACTTTCTCATATTAGGCTTTGTCATGATTTAAAAGAGTAATTGGAAGAACTTACCCCTTTTTTCTACAGGAGACAGTAATACATACAGAAGCAGAACATTTAGTAGAACATCTTGGATCTTCTGTAGAAGTAACTGAAGCAGTCAAGGGCATAAACTTCCACAGGCCTCCATCACATCTATCCACCCATCTGCATCTGTACCATATACCACTCCCCCTTCATCCTGGTCACTCTGGATGAAGCATTCTTACTCCTAGTTAAAAGTAATTTCTCCACAGAGGCATTAGGTCCCATCTTCTCTTGCCAATTGAAGTACACAATTGAAGCAATTATCCCTTTTATTTACAGTATCATCAGGTTTTCCTTTTCCATCGCATATTTACATCCATATACAAGCACACTCTTTCCTCCCATATTGACAATCAACAAAACCCAAACCTTTCTCGATTCTACTTCATTTTGCCCTCTACTCACTCTCCAATAAACTCACTCCAATAAGAATTTCACCCTTACTGGTCCATCTAAACTTTTTTTTTAAATCAATATCACTAATGATATCCACATTATTACATCCAATTTCAACTCTCAATCCTCATATTATTCAACCTCTGTACAGCATTTGACACAATTGCTTATTTTATCTTCCTCAGAAAACTTTTTTCACTGGGGTTCCAGGATGCTGTACTCTTCTTGTTTTTCTTAAATTTCCTGGTCTCTATTAGTCCTTGCCAATCTTTTCTCTTACTTGTAAATGATAAAGATGGCTCAAAACTGAATCTTCTTATCAATACATCTCTTTAGGTGATTGCATTCATTCACATGGCTTTAGGTACCATCTTCATGTCAAAAACTCCCATGTTTGTTTCTCCAGCACAGACTTTTCCCCTGAAGTCAACACTCAAATGCCTAATACAATTTTACACGAATGGCCCAACTAAGATTGTGATTCCCCCTTCTCCACTCGGTCTTTTCCATAGCAGTATATGGCAACAGCCTTCCAAGTTGCTCAGGCTACAAACCTTGGAGTTATCTTTGAGTTCCTCTCACTCCTCACATCTAATCAGACAGAAATTCCCACTTGGCTCTACTTTCAAAGTAGATCTACAATTCATCCACTTACCACTATTCCCTTGGATATCCAAGCCACCATCATTTCTTGTCTAGAATATCACAAGAGCCTCCTATCTGGACTCCTGGTTCCAGCCATTTCCCTCCTTTAGTCTATATTCTCAACACAAGGATCCTGATAAATCTCAAGTCAGATCACATCATTCTTTTTCTCAAAACACTCATCTTCAGAGTTAAAGCCAGAGCCCAAAGGCTTTTTATAATCTGCCCACCAGGAACCCTCCTTCCTTACCTCCAGTTACCTCCAGTTACCTCTGTGAGCTCATCTCCTACTACTCTGCTCATTCACTTTACTCCTTCACTGACCACCTGAATTTCTTTGAATATTCTAGGCACATTCTCACTTCAGTCTTTAAAGTTCTTTTTCCCTTTTTCTGAAGTTTTCTGCCTTTAGTTATCTGAATATTTCTCTCCCTCAAGTCTACTTACTCATCTCTTTTCCAGCTCTATACTCTCGGCCCTGATTTATTAATGGAGGTTTTGGAATTATTTTTGAATAACAACATACTTTAAATGAATGCCAGGATTATAAGCAATTAAGCAGTCCTGGAAAATACCAATTATACCAAGCATTTTCCCGGTTGAATCTCCCATTATCCTTAATGGTGCCATTATCTTCTGACTCTGTGCCCCAAATCTGACTGTCTTCTCTGATATCCCCTTGTTTACAGACATATTCTCTCCCCTCTGTTCCATTGTATACCTATCTATTGAAATTATGACTATCCCCCAAGACCTACTTGAAATGTTTCTTCTTCCATGAAGTATGGCCAAGACTTCTGACTAGAGATTGGCTTACTTCCTTTGAATTCTTATATTTCATTGTGACTCTCTTGCAACATTTCACATATGAAATATAGGGAGGATGTTGTGATAAAGTGGAAACAGCATTTGGAATTAGAACATGAAGGCCAGGATTCACATTCCAGCTGTCATTTACTAGATCTGTGATCTTTGGCATCGAAGTTTAGATAGATGATAGATAGATAGATAGATAGATAGATAGATAGATAGATAGATAGATGATAGATAGATAGATAGATAGATACCTATATCTCTATATATTTATCTTCCACTAACTGGGATTGTCTTAAAGATCCCATTAGCTAATACATGCAGAAGCATGTAACACACAACTTGGAATCTAGCAGATAAATAAATAATTAAAACACAAGGCTCATATCTTTAACTAGACTGAAAATTTATTGGTAACCAAGGTCATGTCCTGTCCAACTCTGTTTTACCCAACCCCACCTCAGATATAGTTAGCATATTGCCTGATTCATGGTACGTAATCAATGTTAAATGAGTTAATATTTAAGAATAAAGGCTTTTAAAAAACCCTGTTATCCAATACTGAAGACATCTTATTCTGAGGCTTGTTTCCAAATCTTCACTTTGCCACGTTAGAATAAGGTGACTTACCACATATACTCTCTTTGATTTGAGTTGTAAAAGATGTATGTTTCAGGAGTGGATTGTATCGATGTTTCCTTCAAGATCATGGCATGTGATAGTGATATATCTTATGTGTTAAAGGACTCTATGCAGGACCCCACACCCTTTGATCACACACTGTTTATTTTCCATTTACACCATTACTCTCCGGGCTACAGCAAAGGAGCAGTAAGATAGTTATATAACAAACTAGAAATAAATAAGTCTTATTTGGAATGTAAGTTGTTTAATTCCTCAATTCAACTTTTTCTTTCTGTGTGATAACTGTATCTTCATTTATAATAAGAAAAACTTATAAATTATACTTTTCTACCTGAAAGAAGATTGAAATGAAGGAGTAATATGAAAGATGTAATTATAATGTGCCAAAATAGGATCATTGCAAGTTGTTCTTTTTAAGAATTTATTTTGGATGACATTTAAATTAAACTGCATTTTAATTCAAATACAAAGAAGGAAACCCACATCACTAACTAACTTTGCCAATCAACCTGTCAATACACTAATTATCAAAAACTTAACAAGACAGAGTTGCCCCCCTTACAATTCTTATACTCTAGCCCCAGACACAAAGGCAATTACTTTGTTCAAGTTGTCAACTTTGTGAGTTAAGTTTAAAAGTGCACTCGCCAACAGTGCTAACAAGTCCTATCCATGAAAAGATTTTGGTAGCTACAGAAATGGCACTCCTTAACTATAGCAGAAACAAATCCACTAAGGGAACAACACTGTTTGCCCCTAAACCAGCCCTGTGCACAATCATAAACAATGAAATAACCATGTCAAACTAATCATAATTGCTGTCATTTACTGGGCATCTATCAATTTTAGATTTTTAAATGATACCTTTGATTTTCAAACTCTGAGAGATAGATATTAGGGCCAATTTAATAAGAAAGTGAGACTCAGCTAAGTCAAGCAACTCAACCAAGGCTGCATACTAGGAACTGCACAGTTTAGCCAGCTTTTATTTATTTTTTTTTAACCTGTGCTCTTGTTTTTTCATCTTATACCAAAACCGGAAGAAAAAAAATGCTATCCTTTAAGCAAGACTCCTGAAATCTGACTGCCCCAAAGTCAAGTGCCTCAAGGGCAAGTTTACATACATAAGTTCACTCCAGGAATTAGTTTTCAGCACAAAAATTTGTTTTTAAGGGATTCTGACCAGAACAATTTATTCTCTTTTCATAAACTTGGTGAAGCAGGAAGAGCTGCTAGATGATCTTAGGTCTTTTATGCTAAATATTTTGCATCATGGTTAAAATATTGTAACTTTTTTCTTTCTTTAATAACAAAATTTAATGGGAGATGTATGAAAAATAGAATAGCATTTACAGCATACAAGTGGAAAAACAATAACAGTACTGTTTTTTATTTTAATTCTAGTATAGTTAACTTATAATGCTATATTAGTTTCAGTTGTACAATTTAGTGATTCAGCAATTGTATATATTGCTCAGTGATCATCTTGATAAGTGTACTAATGCCAGTACCATGTTTAAAAAATACATTATTCAGTGTTTTTTTAATATATATGAATTGCAGATTTATATACAATCAATGTAGGCATGCAATGTAGACCTGTTACAATTCTCTATTATATTTATGTATCATGTCGTTTGATAATGGTCCGTCTCATCTAAGTTGCAAATATATGGTTATAAAGTCACTTGACATCTATATTATTTTTTAAATGACTATAGGGCATATAGTGGCATTCTCCCTTTCATTCCTGACATTGATAATTTGTGCCTTCTTTCTCTTAATTAATGAAAAAATCTTCAAAACTTACACACATAGTCATCATTTTAGGCCCTTTATTTTGTACAGATCCAAATTTCTGTTTTTTCCATTTAATCTGAAAAAAATTCCTTTAATATTTCTTTTTTTCCTTTAATATTTCTTTTACCTCAGGACTTATAAAAAATTATCTCTGCTTTTATTTTATTGTTTCTGAAAATTTCTGTATTTCTTCATCTCCAAAATATCTTTTCACTTGCTGTAGACATCTAGGTTGGCAGTTTTGCTGGTCTTAGCACATTTAACACTTTTGTCAAAGGGTCTTCTGACTTTCATAATTTCTGATAAGAAGTCTGTAATAGTTCTTTTTATATTCATCTACATGTAATGTGTCTTTATTGGTTTCCTGTTTTTAATTTTATTTCCCGCACTTACTTTCACAATTTGGTTATGATGCTTTGGGCTTGATTTTCTTTGTGTTTATCCTTCTGTATTTAATTGAACTCCCTGGTTCCACAAATTCATTGTTTTCAAATCAAATTTATAAAATTGTATCCATTTATCCTCAAATAATTTTCTGCTTCCATCTTTCTTCCTTCTCTTTCTTGGATTTCTAATATACATGTATTGGGTCACATAACATTATTGTCACATCCCTAGTACATCCCCTGAGTACATCCCTAGTGGTCCGTAAATTGTTTAATAAACATTTTTTTTATTAATAAACATTTTTTAAGATGGTTTTAGATTTACTGTAAAGATGTGAAAATAGTAGAGCAAGTTCACCTATAAGAAAACCCCACACTCAATTTTTTCTCTTGTTAATATCTTACACTATTATGGTGTATATATCACAACGAATGAGCCAGTACTGATACATTATTACTGACTAAAGTCAATACTTTATTCAGTATTCCTTAGGTTTTACTTGAGGTCCTTTTTCCTGCTCCATGATCCTATGCAGGAAACCATATTACATTTAGTCATTGTGTCTCCTCAGGCTTCTCCTAGCTGTTTCTCAGACTTTCCTTGTTTTTGATGCCCTTGACAGCTGTGATAAGTACTGGTGAGGTATTTAGCAGAATGTCCCCTCATTTGGGATTTTTTTCTGATGATTTTTTATTATTAGACTGAGGCTATAAGTTTTAGGGAAGAATATCACAAAGATGAACTGTTTTTCTCATCACATCATATCAGGGCTACATGATAGCACATGACACATCACTAATGACATTAGCATTAATCACCTAGCCACAGTAGTGTAGGCCTGATTTCTCCACAGTAAGGCTTCAAAGCAAATGATTTAGTGCAGCCAATACTCAAAGGAGAAGGGAATTAAGTTTCACCTTTGGAGTAGGGAGTATCAACATGAATTATCTGGAATTCTTCTGTATAGGAGACTTGTCTCCTTTCTTCCACTTATGTATTTATCCAATAATTTATATTGCTATGGACTCCCAGACATTTATTTTATAGTTTGCATTATAAGTCAATACTATTTATTAATTTTATTTTTCATATTGTTCCAGCTTTGGTCATTAGGGGCTCTTTCTGTTGGTTTCTGTGTCCTTTTTACATGCCCCTATCCTTTTGCTTTTGAGATTTATTTTTTCTGCCAATACAAGATGCTCTAGGCTCATGTTGTTTATTTCCTACCTTAGCCCTTGAATCAGTCATTTCTTCAAGGAGCCCTGGTTTCTTTGATTGGAGAATGATATTAGAAGCCAAGATCTGAGTCCTAGGTGTGTTGGTTGCTGCTTGGTTGTCATCAAGTCTAGGCCCTCTCAGCTGATACAGTGAGAAAGTATATGATATGCATGTATACTCAATTGTGTATATATCCATATCTACAAATATATATATATATATATATATATATATATATATATATATATAGTAGAGCAAGTTCACATATAAGAAAATATATATGGATGGATATATATATATCCATCAATATCTACCTTAAGCTAACCCTGCATTTATACTGTCTTCCACTCTAATCCAGTACCATATGTATCATTCTAGCCTTTTGCCTTGCTTGTGTACAAGCTCCCATTCCAATAGTGAGAAACTGATTTCCCCCAATTCATCATCTATTTGCTTAGTTGTTCCATTCAAGTATAGATGTCAAGGGGTTTCAGAATTGTTAGTCTGTACCCCAGTGGGTAACAATGTTATCCAACGGAGTGCACTGTTTATATAAAACTCTTTTTGCCTTTAGTCTTATAGACTCCATTCATATCCACCTCTCCCACCACCTTCCTTTTTTTTTTAAAGATTTATTTATTTATTTATGATAGAGAGAGAGAGAGAGAGAAAGAGAGAGAGAGGCAGAGAGACACAGGAGGAAGGAGAAGCAGGCTCCATGCTGGGAGCCCGACACGGGACTCGATCCCAGGACTCCAGGATCGTGCCCTGGGCCAAAGGCAGGCACTAAACCGCTGAGCCACCCAGGGATCCCCTCCCACCACCTTCCTTAGTGAAGTTATTTAATTTGTTCATAATGCAGTGAAATTCTGTTGTTACAATCTGAATTTTCTATTTTCATGTTGGTTTAGATAGTTTATTTTTTTCTTTTGCAAGTGTCCAATGTTCTGGAAATTTCATTCACTCAGTTTCTAATTTCAGATAGTATATGTTTTAGCTCAAAACTCTTATGTTCTGTTTTCTATTTATCTTCTCGTTATGCTCTGTTTTTTCTTTAAAATGTAAAACATAGTTACATTATTTTAAACAACTGTTTTAAAGCCCTTGTCAACTAATTCCATTATATCTGGTTTTCTTCCTGTTATAGCTCACAATTTACTGTTCAGGTTGTTTCGCTAGGCAGTTAAATAAAGATTTTTGGATTTTGATTTAAAATGACTTTTAATTAGATTTTTTAAATCTTGATTTTAAGGTTTGATGTTAAGCTTGCTAGACTTTACTCTTGGACAAATTTAGCTTTCTGGTGTCTACTTGTTTCTTGAAGTGTTAAGTGAGGTCTTTCTACTTTCACTAACAGGATTTTGAAGATTTCTTCAATCCTAGGTGTAAAAAATCAAAAAGAAAGAAGAAAAAGAAAGAAAGAAAGAAAGAAAGAAAGAAAGAAAGAAAGAAAGAAAGAAAAAGAAAGAAAGAAAGAAAGAAAGAAAGAAAGAAAGAAAGAAAGAAAGAAAGAAAGAAAGAAAGAAGAAAGAAAAGAACCCAATCTTTAACATCTGGGAATTGGCCTGACACAGCTAGGCCTCAGAGGTATTAGAAGCTAGCCTGGCACTCACAATTAAGCCATATTATTCTCTTATGGGACATAAATGATTTCATATAACACCAATTTCAGATAATGATTGAGAGAAATAAGGCCATTTTATAATATTGTCTAAGCACACACAAAAATAAGATCTCTGTGTAACCCACAAAATACGAATACTCCCCCTCCCTGCTAATATGAGTAACTGCTACTTATTTTTCCAATTACAGTTTTATAATTGTTCTACTCTGCATTCCTTCTACATAAGATTTATTTTGATATCCAATCATAGAATTGTCTCTATCTTCTGGTAGCATTCAATATAGAGCAAAGCCCTACTTCCTTAGACCTTCTTCCAAATAACCCAGCCAAAGCCCAAATCCTATAATATGTTCCTTCTAACAGCCTCTTCCTGAGGTGCCCTGGTGCTCACTCCCCCTCACAGCAATGAGTAATAAACCCAACTTCTTCATCTACAAGTATGCTCCTGAAGGGCAGTGACAATGAGTCCTGGGAATTTTCAACTGATAACTCACAAGCAGTCATTCTTTCTCTGGTCTCATGGAACTCATCTTACATGTCTGTTGATTAAGTAGTCAGCCAAAGATTCCAAAGGCCCTCATGAAGATTTCTGGAGCTCCTTTTCTGCATAGTTCCCTCCTCTCTATTATTGTACTATGCAAATTACAATTATTTCAACCTGCCTGAACTCCAGTTTCTACTCTTCAATTTAGTAAAATAACAGTGGTTTACTTGAGTTTCTCTTTCTTGTGCCACAGTTCCAAATATCCCTCCTGGGAGGGAGCTGGAGTGATTGGAGAGCTCACTTCATTTGCTTCCTTCTCTTAGAGATCAGATTACAATGCTACAGTGCCCATTGTTCTGATTTCTTTTTTTTTTTTAATATTTTATTTATTTATTCATGAGAGGCACAGAGAGAGAGAGAGAGAGAGAGAGAGAGAGAGAGAGAGAGAGAGGCAGAGACACAGGCAGAGGGAAAAGCAGGCTCCATGCAGGAAGCCTGACATAGGACTCGATCCTGGGTCTCCAGGATCACGCCTTGGGCTGAAGGCAGCACTAAACCCCTGGGCCACCGGGGCTGCCCCCCTGATTTCTGATACGAGATTGTTTCAAATGTATGTTTTCTAGTTTTCTAGTTGTTTGCATAGATATGGAAAGTTCTGGATTGGTTATTCCTTCATGGGCAGAAGTAGAAGTTCTGTAATCACTTTTTAAAATCAAATTATACCATATATATTTCTCTGCCATTTGCTATCCTTACATCAAACCGTTGAAAATATCTCTAAGTTATATTATAAATAAAACTCTATTTCAATTAATTTTGGTTAATATCTTATAGGATATAGTCAGAATTATGCATATAATCAATGCACTTGTATTTTCTTCCTTTTTAAATTGAACTATAATTAACATGCAACATTATATTAGTTTCAGGTATATGACATAGTGATTCAACAATTCCATACTTTACTCAGTTCAGTGCAGTGAGATGGGTGAAATAGATAAAGGGGATCAAAAGGTACAAACTTCCAATTATAAAATAACTAAGTTATAGAGATTAAAAGTACAGCATGGGGAATAGAGTCAACAATATTTCAATCCGCTTTTTAGATTTTTAAAATTTCTTTGAGAGAAAGCGTGCGCACAAGAAGGGAGTGGCACACAGAGGGAGAAGGAGAGAGAGAAGCAGGTTCCCCACTGAGCAGGAAGCCTGGATATGGGGCACAATCCCAAGACCCTGAGATCATGACCTGAGCTGAAGGCAGACACTTAACTGACTGAGCCACCCAGGTGCCCCTTCTATGCACTTTTAATAAACATCTGTTTCTAGTGTGTATGTCTGTGTATATGATACCTTTTTTTGCCTCTACCCATTAAATTGCATTATTTTTATTCTAATATCCATATGCCCAACAAACTTTTATTGAGATGCTACTATGTGCCAGGCTATATGTATTACAATAATCATGGTTCCTACTGCCAAAACAGTGAAAGGAAAAAAAATATCAATGTCATTGTCTATATGATAAATGGCATTTTACTTTTTTCAGAGCTGACTTTCTGTAACGTCTATCAGACATGTAGTTTATGTGTTCTAGTAGACCCACTTTAAATTTCTCCAAAATATCCTTTTTATCTCTCTCATAAATGCATTTTGAAACAGTAAGTTCATGCATAAGTTGTGATTTTTATGAGCCTAATTTCAAATGACCTTTTGGGGACAGTCTGTAATTGGGAGATTAAAATCTAGTTGTTCCTACATTTCATTTTCTTATACCCTATTTAGGGTATTGATGGGAGCAATGGGATGTAGGAAGTTTTGAGAAGCAGGTAGTATGTGCTTAAAAAACAAATGAGGAAAAACAAAAGCAAAAAACCCTGAAACTTTTGACTGAAGAAACATAATCACAGATTTTCACACTAGTCAAAAGCTTTGCACTTTGGGATGAGAATAGCATAAAAGGAACCAGAAATTACAGCTATTTCTCTCCTCTTGGTAATTTCTTCTGTGTGCTACCTAAGTCAGGGAAAGGGCAGGTTTAGAAAAAGGAAAACTAGCACCTTTGATTAGTAGGAAACAGATAGTTCTTTCTCACCAGAAAATGAAGAACAAAGGCAAAGTTGTTTAATGTGAAACTGGCTTTAAAACCTAAGCCACAATCATAATTCACTGTTTATTGTATATAAAATGCTATTCTTTAGGACTTCTAATGTTAATCACAACAGTTTATGTTTATCGTCATAATGAATAATTAGGGGCTTTTTGAAAATAGCTTAAAAGAATATTTTAATAAAACTGTATTAATGTCCTCTTCAGGTAATTATTTGCCACCTAATTTCCTTTCTAGTATACAAAATCCTATATAGAAGTGAAGACACATTTGGAAAACTGAACAGGGTCGGCAAGTAAAGAAGAATCCCATGAAATAAATCCTTGTCTTAGGCAACTTGAAATACTAAGTCACCAAAACAAGACTGTCATTTTAAAGCATTTACTATATTCCAGGCTGACCATAGCTTTATGCAATATCCTTCATCACCCAGCTTTACTGAGATATAATTCCCATGTAACACTGTGTAAGCTTAAGATGTGCAACATTCTGACTTGATACACATATATTCCAAAACAATTATCACCATAGTGAAATAAGTCAATTGGAGAAAGACAATCATCATATGGTTTCACTTATACATGAAATATAAGAAATAGTGAAAGGGATTATAAGGAAAAGGAGGGGAACTGGGGTGGAAAAATTAGAAAAGGAGACAAACCATGAGAGACTTCTAATTCTGGGAAACAAACAAAGGGTTGTGGGAGGGGAGGTGGGTGGGGGGATGGGGTAACTGGGTGATGGGCACTGAGGAGGGCACTTGATGGGATGAGCACTGGGGGTTATACTAAATGTTGGCAAATTGAATTTAATTTTTTAAAATGTAAAAAAAAATTATCAACATAGTGTTGGCTAACATGTTCACTGTGTCACATGATTACAGTTTCTTTTTTTGTGTTGAGAAGATTTAAGCAACTCTCAGCAACTTTCAAGTATATAATACAGTATTATTAATTATAATCACCATGCTGTATATTAGATCCTCAGAACTTAATCATCTTATAATTGGAAGTTTGTACTCTTTGACCAACATCTACCCATGTCCCCCTGCCCCAACTCCTGGTAAGCACCACTCTACTTTCTGTTTCTGTTTCTGTTTCTGTTTCTGTGACTCTCACTCTACTCTCTGTTTCTGTGAGTCTGGCTTTTTTTTTTAGATTCCACATATAAGTGAGATCATATAGTATTTGTCCTTTTTATGACTAATTTCAAGGTTCATTCATATTGTCACAAATGACAGGATTTTCTTCTTTCTCGTGGCTGAAGAATATTCCATTATATATTATATATCATAATACACACAATCATTTATCAATTTATCTGTTGACAGATACTTAGGTTGTTTTTTTGCTATAAGCACTATGCTTTTTAATCCTCAAACAAACTCTATGAATTGGGCAGTCTTACTATTTTCTGTTTCACAATGAGGTTACTGAGGCCTAGAGAAGTTAAGTAGCTTGTGTAAAGTCACACAGCTAATGAAAGGTAAAGCTAGTTTTCAAACCCATGTCTATGTTAATATTTCATTGTACTTCTTTCCTCTCATGTTCTATTGCCTCTATATGGGGTCTATGTAAAGTCTTTAGTCTCATTAAAGAGAATAATTGTTTCCTATGGCTAGCTTCTATAGAATATTCTCAGAAGAAACATCTTCACATAATGTGTATGACTTCTAATCCCCTGGTCATATGGCCAGGGGTTGACACCATGACTTTGGAGGTCCATTTCCCTAATTATATTGTTCTCTTCGGAGGTTAATGTGGTGAGATGAAGCAAGGCATGGTTTAGGAGCTTGAAAATTCTCCTTAATGTCAGCTCTGCCTCTAATTGCCCTGGTGCTCTTGGTTGATATTTGACCTTACTCTATCCAGGGGCAGGAAAGAAGGTTCCTACTAAACAAAGATCAATTATGAGACCTTCTCCAATATCCCATCATCTTAATGGGTTTCAATTTCCTCCATTCTAAAGGAAAGGGAACATGTTTTAATATATTTTCTTTAAGTCGTTTCAAATGTTATGTAAGCTCAAGAGATACTAAGACAAACATGGCACTCTTCCTTTTCACAGTCCACTAGAATAAACATACACCACAACAAATAATTAAAATTGATATGCCATGGTCTATTAAAGACAACGTTTTAGAATTCACAAGAGAGAATTTTGTGAGGAAAAAAAATCAGAGACAGCTTCAGATAAAAGGTGATATTTGATCCAGATCTTAAAGATAATGAAAACAACAGTTGCTGAGTATTTTGTGTCAAACACTCTTGTAAATGCTTTCTATGCATTTTTTTCTTTAACTCTTCCAGTGAAATTATAAGCCAATTATTATGACTGTTATTTTACAGACTCAAAATCACACAGTTACTAAAGGGCAAAATCATGATTCAACCCTATGAATCCTCATTTATTAATGAATAAGTATTGTTTCAAGAGCTGTTCTAGATTGGCAGTTCTCAACCAGGACTGGCTTTGTTCCATAGGAGATGTTTGGCAAAGTCTTGGGGCATGTTGGGTTATTTCAAGAGGGGGTGTGCTATAGGCATCTAGTGGGTAAAGGCCAGGAATACTCTAAATATCCTACAATGCACAGAACAGCTCTCCACAATGAACAATTATTTGGCTCAAAATGTCAATAGTTCATTAACAAACCTGTTGACATTGAAAAAGCCCTGTTTCAAATGTTTAGGGTACAGCAGCAGGGAAACAATGGCTCTGGGATCAATCATCTTACACTCTTTTGGATACAGAGAGAAAATAAACAAAATTAGTAAAACCATATACAATAGAATCCCATGTTGTGACAAGTAGTATGAAGAAAAATAAAGCAGAGAATGAAAACGTGCAAAAGATACTCTAATTTAAAAAGAGTAGTCAGAAAATACCTCTTTGTGGAAGTAGTACTTGAGCAGAATGAAATGAAGGAAAAAGCCATGTGAATATCTAGAAAATTGAAAGTGCAAAGACCCTGAGGCAAGAGGTATATTCTAGTAATAGAATGTTCTAAGAATGTTCAAGGTGGCCAGTGTGTGTCTACAAAAGGGATGAACAGTGCAGAGAATTCTGGGAGACTACGACAAGGAGTCAGTGGGAGGCCAGATCATGTAAGACTTTATAATTTATGGTAAGTATATTAGATTTTGTTTTATGTGTGATAGAAGGCCACTGGGGGATTTTAGCAGGGAAATAACATAATGAGATTCACATTTTAAGAATAACACTGTAGCTTATGTAGGGGGAAAAAACCATTTGAGATACTTCTCTTTCCATTAGTATGTCTGGCTGAGAAGACCAACATCCTGCTAAAATTAAGTAAAAGTGCTGAATTAAAAATAATCTTCTTAAAAACACTGAAAGACTGAAGTCATCAAGTCAAAATATAAATGAAGACAAGATTTCCAATAGCAATGAAACTACTTTTGTTGCCAAACCTGTAGGAACTGAACTTCCTTTGTGTGATCTCAGGGGCTGTGGGGAACAGAAAGCAATGCCTAGGATCATCACAAAAACGGACAATCTAATAAGAGCCCCTATTTTCATAGATCTTAGAATCCATACACTTACAACTTCAGTGTAAATGTGAACTACAAGTAAACCTGACTTTGTTTCACATTAATCTCTAATGAAGAGCAAGGAAAATTGCCTTATAAATGCTAATAGACGCTTGTTGGGGGAGACACATAGATTTTTCAACTAAAATCTGGCCCAAATAAATATTAGGAACCCAAATTCATATTGCCCGAATATCTTCCAAAAAAACTTAGGCCACAAAATTAGTTTAAAGTAATCCTCAATGGGTAGTAGCCCCAGACACTTGACACAAGAAAAAAAGAAAAATTCTCTTTGGAGAAAGTCATATGCATTTGAATCTCAAAGAATACGAAACAATAATTTTCTGAGGAAAATGAAAGGCTCACCATAAAAAAAAAATCATTTAATAACTAGAGTATGTCAGTTGAAAGAATTTAAGTGTAGCTAGTATTCTATGGTCCCTATATTGTCAAGAGGAAGAGAAATGTGTCTTTGGAGTATATACCTACTAGTGCAATTGCTAAGTCTTAATGTAGCTCTATTTTTAACTTTTTGAGGAACCTCCATACTGTTTTTCCAGAGTGGCTGTACCAGCTTGCATTCCCACCAACAATGTAAGAGGGCTCCCCTTTCTCTGTATCCTTGCCAACATTTGTTGTTTCCTGAGTTGTTAATTTTAGTCATTCTTTTTTTTAATTAATTAATTTTTTTTAATTTTAGTCATTCTGACTGGTGTTAAGGTGGTATTCTCATTGTGGTTCTGAAACTAATAATATACTACATGTTAATTGAATTTAAATTTCAAAAAAGAGGAAGAGAAGTGTATTGAAAAGTGAAGTATGCATGTTATAATTTATAGGGTAATCACTAAAAATAGAATTGTGTACCCGGAATTTAGTAGCATGAAAAAAAATGCAAATATAAAAAATATTTGATTCAAGAGAAATCATGAAGGAAGGAAAGAATAATAAAATAGCTCAGACAAGTAAAAGAAGAAAATTATATGTTAAGATATAAATGCAAATATACCAGTAATTACCAATTAATATATACCAATATACCAATTAATTTAAATTGAACTAAATTATCCAGCTATAAGACCAGTATTTTCTGGCAGGATTAAAAATTCCAAGAACAACAACAAAAATTCCAAGTACATGCTCTTAACAAGAAACATCTAAAATATAAATTCTGAAAGCAAAGGATGAAAAACTTTTAGCAAATTCTAGTCAAAAGAAAAAGAATTAGAGCTATTTCTATAAAACAAAATAGATTATAAGGCAAAAGACACTGCTTAAGTGATAAAGTATCTCTAAATGTAAGCGCCATTAGGGCGGGGATTTTTTTCTATTTGGTCACTGCACCTACTATACAGTGCCTGGTGCACAGTAAATGCTCAATAAATAATAAGTAGATGTTAAATAAATGAATGGATAAACTTTCTAATGAGAAAAGATTCACTTCATCAGGAAGATATGGCAGTTTTAAAATTTGTATTTATCTAATAACATACCTACCAAATATGTAAAGCAAAATTTGACACAATTATAAGAAGGAAAAGGTAAGTTTATGATTAGAGAGAGGGATTTTAATATACCCTCTAAGTGATCAATAGAAAAATTAGCCAAGAATATCAGTAAGATAGCTCATTCTTGATGATAGACTATAAATGAGCAATGATACAAACAGGGAGAAGAGTTAAGATGCTTTACAAAAGTCGAGTTGAAAGGTGGTACTGTTCTGGACTTGGATAGAGCAGAGAAAGTAAGAAATGCTGAAATTCTGGATATATCCTGAAAGTGGAGAAAACGGGTTTTGCTTATGGATTGTATGGATATCTGAGGGAAATAAGGAGTTAAGCATAACTTCAGGAGTTTTTACCTGAGCAACCAGGTGAATGGTGTTTCTTTTATTGAAATGAGCTAACTGGGGAATTAGTGGGTTTGTACAAAAGATGATTGTGGAGGTAGCTCAAGAGATCAGTTTTGGACATATTAAAATGGAGATGCCAATTAGGTGTCCCAGTTGGAGCTATAAGGCAGTAAACTGGAAATAAAAACCTGGAATCCATGGAAGAAGTTGAGAATCAAATATAAACATGGGGATCAACAGCCAGATGGCAGTTGAAGCCATAAGACTGGATGAGATTATCTAAGTGAGAGAAGATACAGAGCCAAGAACTGAGTCGTGGTGCACTTTTATTGGCTGGAAGAATGGGGGTGGAGATAGCAAATGAGACAGGAAGGGAAAGTCACAAAGGTAGGAAGAAAACAAGTATTGTGTCATATTCTGGTAGTCAAGTGAAAAAAAGAATTCTTCAAAAAGTGACCAGCTATGTCAAATGCTGCTCAGAAGTGGAATAAGATGAGTACTGAGACTTGATCATCAAATTAAGCAGGATGGAGGTCACTGGCAGCTTTGACAAGTGTGGTTTCAGTGCAGTAGTGAAGATAACATCCTGACTGAATCACTTTAGTTTCAAGAGGTAACAGGAGATATCAGAGAGGGAGACAGAACATGAGAGACTCCTAACTCTGGGAAACGAACAAGGGGTGGTGGAAAGGGAGGTGGGCAGGGGGTGGGGGTGACTGGGTGCCGGGCACTGAGGGGGGCACTTGATGGGATGAGCACTGGGTGTTATGCTATATGTTGGCAAATTGAAATCCAATTTAAAAAAAAGAGGTGACGGGAGGAGAGCAAGTGGAGATGGTAAGCATAGATTTTTTTCAGGCTTTAGTTTCAAACGGAAGCAAAGGAGGCAGAGAAAAGGCATGATAAAGTCAAAATATGTTTTTCTGTCTTAAAATGGAAAGAATGACAGTATATTTGTATAGTAATTAGAATGGTGAAATCAAAAGAAAAAATAATTATGAAAGGAAGAGAGAAGATAGCTGCATGAGAAAAGTCTTTGAGCAGAAGATACCGGGTGTCATCTAATGGCTTTGATAGACTCAAAGATAGATTGGTTAGATATTTTGACTCTACCACTCAGTACAGGAGCACAGCAGTAGCTGCCTTTTAAATGGTTTATAAGTCTCTTTTGCAGATGGCATAACCTTGAGATTGGAATCTGCGTGGAGAGCCACAGTCACTACACCAATCAACTTTGAGTTAGACGGTCGTACTAATTGAAGATAATGTCCATAATAACTCTTGCTGTGACATTTGATATCTTTCAAATCTGCAGTGTTTCCCACTAGAGGTCCCTTGCAATTCTAAAATAATCTGACAAACTCCATTTCATCAATCTTCTAATCTGTGATCAATCCAAATGAAAGTATGTGCTCTTCCATAAACTTGGCTCCTCTCACTTCTGATTTTTTTTCCCATTATTCCTCCTGCCTTGAATCCTTTGCCCCCTCCCACCTTCTCCCCTTTTTAATTGCCACTGATCCCTATAAAGATAGCATGAATATTCCTGAAAGCCTTCCTTAATGTCTCTAGTCTGTCTTCCCTGAATCCAAATGGCACTTCATCGTAAATGTTCCTTGTATCTATATATGACCTCTACTCAACTGTTAACTCTTTGCTAAAAGGATCTGAGTCTGACAAAGCCAAAGGATTACTCAGTATATAGAAACAAGCAATTTATACTCCTTGAAGAGCTCTAAGTACTCAGCAAGTTTCTAGTCCCCTCCATTGTTAGGGGATATAGATGGGCTATGGGGAATATGGATGGACCAGTACAGATAGTAAGGCTTGAAGCATGAATGGAAAGGAATAAGTTGTGTTAACGAAGCTCCTCAAGAGACCCTTTTCTTTCTTGTGTATGCAGCTTAGCTTAGTTCTTTATGTGAAAGTATGGGTACTAGAGTAGAACTTTCCTTGACATAGGTCAACACAAATATATAGAGTATGATCAATAGGATTCTACAGAGTAATAAACCAAGGCACCAAGTGGCAACAGGTCATCTGGTAAGTTATTAATATACCTCAAAGCCCTAATGTGCTCATCTGGGCTGAACAGCTCTTCCTGTGACACATTAGACATTTTAATGCAAAATCAAAGCTAAAATGCCAGCATGACTAATAATTAAAATGTTGAACATTGTAAGGGGAGAAGAGAGAGAAGAGGTGGAATATTTCACATACCAGGTAAGGATCACAGAAGGGTGGTTCCTTGCAGGTTCCAGAAGCTGACTGTGTTAACATATTCACGAAAAAAGGAATAATCAGTCACAGGGGACAGTCACATGCAAACTAAAGTCATCTTGATTAGAGTAAAAACTTCTGTGCCACTTTAGAAATGGAAATTCTAACTGCCAGGTAGAGCCACACGATAGAACCACAGCATGTCTGAACTGGAGATTATTTAATCACCATATTAAATTCCCTCATTTTACAAAGGAAAAAACTGAGACAAGTAAAGGGGATGTGATTTGTGCAAGGTCGCAGAGCTAGTTAGAGGCAGAGCTGAAGGCAAGACTCAAAATTCCTGATTCATAAGCCAGTGAAATGCAACTGTAAGTCAATATCAATTCAACACATATTTATGGAGCAGCTGAGATGGGTCAAACACAGTAAGTCACAAGCAGCAAAATGTGACATCAGGGGCTGACTACAGCACATTGACACTGCCATTTTCCTGATGAAGGACTAGCAGCTGGCTAGCTTTCTGGGTAGCCCAAGAAGCAAAAGTTTCGTCTCCTTTAAGGCATTTAAAAAATCTCTCTTCTCCATACAAGTGCTGACTAATAGAAATACAATGTAAGCTGATATGTAACTTAAAATTTTCCAATAGCCACAATACATTTTAAAAACCACTGAAATTAATTTTAGTAATATATTTGATTTTACCTAATATATCTAAAATAGTATCATTTCAACATATAACTTAAAAAATTTTAATGATATATCACACCTTATCTTATTTGTATTGTTTCCAAAATCCAGCATGTATTTTGTACTTAGAGCAAATCTCCATTTGAACTGACTACATGTCAAATGTGGCTAGTTATGGAACAGCACGGCTCCATATTACGTACTAGAAAAATCAGCCCCTGACACATTTCTGAAAAGTAATTAAAATGCAACTTTAACATATTACATTTAATAATCCAATAAGTTACAAAAAGCAGAAAAACGCCTTTTCAGATGAAGTCCTATGAACTTCAATTAAGTGTCCCACTTCCCTTGGTTATTCTATACCATGCCTGAGCACATCAGGTCACCAGAAAGGTTAAATGAAAAGAAGCAAAAAGAACATTTAAATAAAATGTTATATTAAACCCAATAGGTTTTTAATGATTTCTGGCCTTCATTTATTCCAAGTCTTTATAATTGGGATTAAACATTATTTTCACAGTAGCAAGTCTGAACAGATAACAACAGGAATAGAGACACTTTCTGGTAAGACATTAGGGACTAAACTATCCATTTCAAATTAGTTTTTTCCCCCAATATCACTGTCAAGACTAGTTTTTCATAAAAGGAAGATCATTTTACACGGCAGGAATTGCTAAGCAGGCTAGAGGTTCCAAACCCATTACCTGTTCATCACCTAGCTAATAGATGTTCATCCTCTATAACCTTGGAGAAATTCTACACAAAATTCAAATGCAACATCAACTCATATTTCTGAGCCCAGTGCTGCAAAATATGGCTCAACAATATTACAGAATCTTTCAAATGATAACTTTTTAGAAAATTCAGAATTTATGGTCACAGTAACTATAAATTAATGAAATGCCAAAACAAATTTTGGAGCCCAAGAAAATGTAGCCTAATGTTATATAGTAGCTGACTAGAAGGTAGTTTCTGCAAATCACTACACGTCACCCTCTTAGATGTACAGATTTCCTGTCACTCTATAGCATAGATGTATGGGGAAAATTAGGTACAAACCTTGGGCGTTTCTTAATTTTTTTTCATGGCTCTTGCTTCATGCACTGCCACTTGAAGAAATATCACTTTTCTTTTCCTGAAAAAGTGTAAAACACATTATTTCATTTCCAGGTCTTTGGGGAAAAAAAATCTTACTTTATCTCTAGTTTGTCTTCAATTTCAAAATGTGCTACTCTAATTACTAACAGGATAAACAGTGAAAGTTTATATGCCATATGGCTTAAAATGACTAAAAGATTGTATGTCTAAGGGAAATGCCAGAAATTTAATTTTCATAGAAATTCACTCTCAAATAGAGATGGCTCCATTTTTTAAAACCTGAGTGTTTGGAATTGTTTGGGGGGGTGGAAACCTACCAACATTTTTTTTTTTTGCCCACTGTGTAAATTCTGCAATACTCAGTATATTTATCTGGGGGCATTTGCAAATTGGAGGATATTCTAAAGAATGTGACTAGGATGTTATGTAAAGAGAATTAAATCATGTCATGTAAGAAATGGCTGAGGGAAATGGAGAAAAGACCATGAGAAGATGCCAACTTTAACAAAAATACTAACAGATCTAAAGGGAGAAATATACAACTGTACAGTAATAGTAGGGGACTTTCAACAAAGAATACAGCACAAAGACAGAAAATCAACAGGGAAACAGGGAAATATTGGACTTGGACCATACTTTAAGCCAAATGAAACTAATAATATACAGCATTCCACTGAACAGCAGAAAAATAGACATTTTTCTCAGCAATACATTGAACATTTTCCATTACAGATCATATGAGAGGTCACAAAAGGAATCTTGGCAAATTTAAAAAGATTAAAATCATACTGAAGCTGGGTAAGGACACTACAAGAGAAGAAAATTACAGGCCTATATCCTTTCTGAACATAGACACAAAAATTTTCAACAAGATACTACCAAACAGAATTCAACAACACATTAAAAAGATCATAAACCATGATCAAGTTGGATTTATCCCTAGGGTGCAATGATTGTTCAACATGCCCAAATAAGTCTATGTGATACATCACATAAACAGAATAAAGAATAAAAATTACATGATCACCTCGATAGGTGCAGAAAAATAATTTGACAAAATCCACCACTTTTTAATGATAAAAGTCTCAACAAATTAATTGTAGAAGGACCATAACTCAACATAATAAAGGCTATACATGACCAACCCACATTTAACGTCATACTCAACAGTAAAAAGCTGAAAGTTTTCCTCTAAGATCAGGAACAACAACAACAAAAAAAGATGCCCAAACTCACCACTTCAATACAATATAGTACTGGAAGTCCTACTGAGAGCAATTAGGCAAGAAAAAGAAATAAAAGGCATTCAAATCAGAAAGGAACAAGTTCCATTGCTTCTATTTATAGATGACATGATCTTATATGCTGAAAACCCTAAAGAATCCACCACAAAATTATCAAACTAGTAAATGAATTCAGTGAAATTGCAGGGTTCAAAACCAATTTACAACAATCAGTTGCATTCCTACACACTAACAAGGAGCTACTGAAAAGAGAAATTAAGGAAACAATAATTTATTAAGTGGTTTTGGGAGAAAAATATCTTCTATCAGCCCTGTCAGAGATTCTCAGGTTTGGCAGTTTGTCAACCTGGTGCTAACAACTCCAGTTTGTGTGCTTTCTCCAAATCTTGCAGTCAGACCAGCTTTCTGGCATGTTCCCCTACCATCTGCAAAAGCTTGCACACCCACCCCCCTCAAGGGCATGCACAGAGAGCCAGCCACAGTGTGTATGTGTGTGGGGGAGTGAACGGTGGGGGTACCTGTGGGCCTGTTGGACGATCCACAGGCTAGTCATCCCCAGTGGTTTTGGGGCAGGCTTCCTGATGAATTCTGCAAAGTACTTAGTAGGATCTACATCCCTTTGATGCTCTTGAAGAACCCTGTTGGCGGTTCTTCCAGCCACTCAGCTCTAGTTGTGCAGCAATCTTTATTCTGGACTGGATGAGAAAGAAGTGAGCCTCTCTGGCAGAGTTCTGCACGGCTGGGGCAGCTGGATGTTCACCTACACACTCACTTTCCCATGTGGCAGAAACAGCAGGCTAAGAACTCTCTCTTGGTACCGAGCTGTGCTGCTGTGGGGGAGGAGAGATGCTGGTAAAAGGAAACTAGTCCTTTTATCCTCTTCTGTGTTTCCAATCTCAGGTAGCTTTGTCCCAACAGCGTGCTGGAACTTCTCTGCTGGACTCTTGGACTTCCACAAAGGTACTCTAGTCTGTGAGTGATTCCCAAAATAGGTATTTTTTTTTCAATGGGAAGATAGTAGAAAACTCCTATTCCACCGTTTCCACTCAAGGAAGTGGAAGTTTAATGTCTTGGTAATGGTCCTCCTTGAGCAATAAAAATATTGTCCTTTAAGGTTTGGGACACTGACGTGACCCTTCTCACAATCAGCAAAATAAAAGCCTGGGAGCTCTTTTGCTCAGGGTTCTGTGGATCGAACATTATTCTTCGACCAGAGTCTACGGCATTATTACATGTAAATGATGTAGCTGTTAAGAACCATGTTAAAGGAATCTAACATTCCTCTAGTGAAATTTTGTGACATATTATATCCAAAAAGCAATCACTAAACAGCATCATAGCAGGATAGCTAATTAAATTATAGCTATATATTTAGACACATATATAGAAACAATACAAGAAAAAGGTATACCAGCTTGCTCACAGTTCTTTTCTCCAGAGGTGGAATTTGGTTTATTTTCCTTTTTTGTAGTCTTATGCATTGGCTACATTTAGAGTAATTAATATGTATTATTTTGGTAATCAGAAAAAAATTACGTTATTCTACAAATATAATTAAATAAGAAACATTGAATGCCATAAAATTAATTGCTTGGGGTAGTTCTTAATTAGCCCAGTTTTTTCTACAGTATGCTCGAAAATCCCCACTGGGTCTAATAAGAATGATAAAGTCCTGTGGGGGAGGGGAAGAATTGATTCATTTTCTTTTTTTTTTAAGATTTTATTTATTTATTCATGAGAGACACAGAGAGAGAGGCAGAGACACAGGCAGAGGGAGAAGCAGGCTCCATGCAGAGAACCCGATGCGGGACTCGATCCCGGGTCTCCAGGATCAGGCCCTGGGCTGAAGGCTACGCTAAACCGCTGAGCCACCCGGGCTGCCCCATTTTCTATTTTTAATAATGGTCTCATGGATCGTTTCTAGTTTCTTTTTTTTTAATAATAAATTTATTTTTTATTGGTGTTCAATTTGCCAACATACAGAATAACACCCAGTGCTCATCCCGTCAAGTGCCCACCTCAGTTCTAGTTTCTGATTATAAAACTAACACACATTGGATTTATCCAGGAATATAATTCATAAAGATGAGTTTAAATATATAAAACTAAAAGTCTCATTTTGAACACACAAATAATACAGAACAAAATAATTCAGGACACTTCATTTAAATCCTTAAGATTAAATCTCTTAATTTAAATAAAGAAAATATATTATTTCCATTAAAATATCATCTTCTTGGAAAATGCAACATAGTTCCTACAATGAGAAACATAATAGACTGGTTATCTGGATCTGCTAAATATCTTACTGTGAATTAGATAAGTCAGATTTATCTCTATATCCTCTTCTGGAAATGATCAGAAATGATATAGATAATACATGTATTTCTACAGAGCAGCTCTCTAGAACACATCACGACTTCAAAGTTTATTTTCTGAGCAAGCAATATTTTCCTCAGGTATAAAATGAGGGAGTTGGAATAAATTGATCTACAATGACCCTTAAACAGGTCAATTGTCACCCTACAGACACACCAGCTCCATGAAGGAACCTGTATTTTTTTTTTAAGATTTTATTTATTTATTCAGGAGAGAGACAGAGAGAGAGAGAGAGAGAGAGAGAGGGAGGCAGAGACACAGGCAGAGGGAGGAGCAGGCTCCATGCAGGGTGCCCGATGTGGGACTCGATCCCAGGATTCTGGGACCACCCCCTGAGCCAAAGGCAGACGCTCAACCACTGAGCCACCCAGGCGTCCCAAAAGCACCCCAGTCTTATACAGAGTTTCAAAATACTAACTTAAGAACACATTTGTTCCCATGAAGGAATACCCTTTACCAATCTGACCCAATTTACCAATCTGACCACTTTGAAATGTCCCTGCAATTTTAAAGCATACCAGCCTCACCCACAGAAATACCTCCTGCTCCACAGAG
This sequence comes from Canis lupus dingo, assembly GCF_003254725.2. Lineage (NCBI taxonomy): Eukaryota > Metazoa > Chordata > Mammalia > Carnivora > Canidae > Canis > Canis lupus. The sequence continues at coordinate 111,687,582 of NC_064281.1, read as the reverse complement.
CAGGAGGCAGGAGGCCTGATACAGAGGCCTTATTTGCAAGTAAAGGATGACATTCTGTTTTTCAGAAGTATTTAAACTGCACCATTTACCACTTTCCATAATGTTATCAAAATATACTATGTTTGGTTTGATTTCTGCAAAGCAAAAGTAAAACTGAAATCCTCAAAAATACAGTATAAGTAATTTAAATTGCATTAAAATTCCTTGTTACATCTAAGTGAACATTATCATCATTAATCCTATAATATAATTGTGACACCAATAAAATTAACATCTTTCCATTTAAAATGTTCCCCAGAACAAGAGGCCAATTCTTTGGAGTATATTTTATTAATTATTTTAAAAATTAAATTAGAATTTCTAACACTGCATCTCATAGTCACATTATCATTTAGTGAATTCATTATGATTAATATCACTACTATGACTATCAAGGGAACTAATAAATGACTACTTCTTTAGCATTTTAGCAATGAAAGCTAAAACGTACAGTTTTATCCCTTTTGCATGTGATTTTTCTCCTTAGCTCATTCCAATAAATGAAGTCTTTAATCTACCATTGTTTGACAGGTAATCTAATTTGGGTAATATATTTCTCTTTTTCTTTACCACATAACTCTTACTACCTACCTCATTATTTCTTAAATTATATCATCAAATGTAATCAATTTATTAAAAGAATTAAGTGTTATTATAATGGTAGTTATTGCACTATTGAATGTTTTTCTAATGGTTACGTAAAACGTTTCTTGATTGCTAAACATTAATTTTAGTAGGCATATAAATTCTTTTATTCTAATAATTTCAATGTTTCTATAATGAAGGGCCCCTACCAGCCTAAATCTGAGGATCATAATGGTGACAATAACTTTGCAGCTAGGGGCACCAGGTCTAATTTGCCAGGGCTTTTCAGACTCTTCCTCAATTTCCCCCAGAAACCATTGTACTGTGGAGCCTAAACAGACTCCATGGAGAAGCCATAACATCCAGAAGGACTGACTAGATAAGTCCAGATTAAACAAAGGGTCGATGCAAGTTTAATGGTGTCTCTGGCGAATGTTGGAGTCAGTAGTGGCTTGGTCTCTAGCTATCAGTAAAGCAGGTGCCAGACAGTGCATACTGCAAAATAGCAAAATAGGGCTCAGAAGTCAAGTCCTTAAAAAAAAAAAAAAAAAAAAAAAGAAGTCAAGTCCTTGATACTGCTTTACAGACTTTATGAAAATGATGTCAGACTAAGGTTAGATGTCTTGCTTTGCTACTTAATTTTACTGTTTGGTGACCATCTTGTCTTGCTCTTTGTGTTTAATTCCTTAGGATCTGGCCAGTGACAATGAAACAGTGTTACCTCAGTCATCACCATTGGCCAGATAGTTCAGATTCAACCGTAAGCAAGTCAGATGCCATTGCTATAGCCACCACTGCAGTGAAAGTCTCTTTAAGCCAAAATTCAAATCTCTTTCTAAGGCCTACTTTTTTCAAAAGATCTGGGTAAATGCAGTTCTAACGTTTATCAAATGCCAGATATGCAGTAGACAAAAGATATACTGCCCAGACCCCTCTTCAAGGAAAGACATGATGCCCACCTGCAAGGAGTATGGTCAGCACACAACCTCTAGCTGTCAGTCCCTTCAAGGTCTACCTCAGCTGCAGAGAGCTGCCTCACTGGAAGTAATGCCCACGGCAGTCTACAGTCTACCTCTGGTGCCTGAGCAGATACAAAGGCAAAACTCTCTTTAGAGCTCCCAGTAAGATTGGATGAGTGTTGCGTGAGCTGCGGCAACACGATCAGGGTCCCGAGGATAAGGGGATGAGGAAAATAAAAGAAAAGTAAAGAGATGGGGACAGGAGGGACACAGTGGATGATGTCCAAGCAGTGCCAGCTTTATTCAAGGTTTTACAACATTTTATAGCATGAGCAAAACAAAGCCGAGAAGGTGTTTATTTTTAGCAGGTTTGTGAAACCCTCCAAAGTTCCCCTTTCTCAGCATGCAAGACAGACTCACAGCTGCCAGAAGACCTTGGTAAATAGATAAGCTTGTTGCTCCAGATGTGCATACTTCAAAGGAATATTAGGTATGGTAAACAGACCAGCAAGGACAGACAGACCCTTATTTACATGTATGACCAGGTCAGAATAAGTTTTATCTATTGTGTTATGTGGGCGATCACGTACAAGAGAGCCCTGAGAACCATTGCTCAAGCCCTTTCTCAAGCGTCTACCAACTATTCACCCTTTAGGCTCTCGAGCCTTTTGAGTGAATGAGGGACGCAAGTCCGGGCCTGGTTTGGTTCAGTTACTCCAGCTAGTTCGTGGTCACCCACAGATGAGATTTTGTTGAGACTCCATTGAAGTTCAATTTCCTCCTTTGCCCAATCCTGCTTTTTCTCCTTCCCTCTTATAGCCACTGATCCTCAATAAATATCTTGTACTCCAAACCCTCAATCTCAGGGTATGTTTTTGGAGATCTCAAACCGCAGCTATGTATCATGTGTGTGCTTGTGTGCGTGTGCGCACGTGTACATGTATGTGTATACACACATATATGTATTTATGTATACACACACATGCATATACTGTAAATCCCAAATTCTGCTTCTAGAATTAAGGGAGACTTAACTCTCCTGCATTGTGAAACAATTAAAAATAGTGTAAGACCTACTTTTTAAAGCTTTCTAATGTATCACCAATCAGGAAAATCCTCAGAGGCCAACAATAAAAAGAAAGTCCAGATCTTCCTATAGATAGGTAGTCCATACGAACTCCTGAAGGACCTAGTAAAGAAGGTCTGATTCAGCAAAGAAGTATGGAACTAGTTAAGTCTCTATGTGAAGATATTAGAAAATAGGGAAAGACAGTGTGATAGTTTGTATAACTGTTTGCCAAATGTTCTTGGTGTCTCTCCTTTAGTCTTTCTCCCTTGAAAGGATTAATGCATATCCTATTGAATTCAGAGAGGCCACATGAACTACTTTGGCTAGTAAAATATGGAAATGGTAGGTGTCTTTTCCGGACAAGAGGTTTAAGAGAATGGCTCACCTTGCCTCCTTTCTCTCTGCAATGATGATTGGCAGTATTATAGGCAAAGGATGTTCCACCAGCCTATTTCCTACAGCAAAGAAGACATCAGCAAAAGAAGTAGCCAATCCAAATTAGACATGTAGCTTGAGTGAAAAATGAACTTTTATAATTGTGTGCACTGAGATTTTGGAGCCATTTGTTACTAAAGCATAACTTTGTCAGTCCAAAAAAAATAAATTTAATTTTGTTCAGCATCTACTGTAGATATTATCTCATATGACCTTGAAGTCAACCATGTTAGGCAGATTATTATTCCAGGTTCTGACTTAGTTTGCAAATAATAGAAACCAAGTCTGCTAATGTAAGCAGAGAAAAAAACACTTTATTAAAGATATGTCAGATAGGTCTTAGAATCCATGAGAAGAGCAAAGAAACAGGTGCAAAGAATGGTTGGGAACACCCAAAGGGAAGGGGGAGTCACACAAGAGAACCAGTCTTCTTGAGACCCGAATGCAGTTATTACCACTACTAAACAATTTCTGCCACAATTCCTGGACTCTAGCCTCCGCCACAAACACTGAAAATAAGCTTTGAATTTCTCTACATTTTAGCATTACACCCTGAAGAGTCAAAACTCCTGAGCAAAACAGTCCAGATGGCTAAGCTTATGTCCCGGGCCTATGCCAACAAGTTGGCCAATAAGATTATTTATCCTTCATTTTCAGTTTCCTAGTGGGAAGTGGGGCCTTGCCTCATATTTCTCTTTGTATCACCCCCCAAAAGGGTATTTAGGTACTAGGAAGACAAAAGTGACAGATGTAATATTATTTCCAGAACGCACTTAAGAATACTGATGTTTGGAGAATGTAAGTGACCAGTCCACGTTCACACACCAATAAGGACTTACATCAGTTAGAATGTTTTCACCTGCAAATAACCAAAATCACCAATAAGGCATTTATTATCTTACATAAGAGATATTCCAAATGAGGGTAAGGCTTCTGGATTGGCTGGATCAATTCCTTTCTGATGTCATTAGTTCTTGTAATTTCACAATATCAGTTTCATATCAATACAAGTAATCCTTATAAGACAGCTTCAGGAGCAATCAGATCTAAGTGTTTTCTGGTTCATTCTCTAGGGAAGAAACTCTCTTATTCCTTCATCCCTTGTTTCTAACTGTGCTAACTTAGATTGTATATTTATTCTTGGACCAGTAACCACCATGAGGAGATTGCCATGTGTTGTTGATTAGCTTAAGCCTAGCTTCCTGAAATAATTGCTGGCAAAAGGACAGCATTACCATGATTGATTGGCTTATTGACCACACTCTGCAGCTGGAGATGAGGACACTATTTTTTATCATATAAGCTTCATGTAGGAAGGAAAATGCCTGAAGAAAATTGGGGTTCTGTTATGAAGAGAGAAGGGGAAAATAGGTGCTCTGTAGGCAACCAATATCCATGTTCTATGCACTTCTTATATATACATTTTTCTAAGTGCTCACACCAACATAAAATGATTTTCACCATCCCCAGAGAGTGGCTACCTAAAGTCTAATCTGGTTACTGCACTCAGAACTAATCATTCATTTGGGGAATATAAAAAATAGTGAAAGGGAGTAAAGGGGAAAGGAGAAAAAATGAGTGGGAAATATCAGAGAGGGAGACAGCACATGAGGGACTCCTAACTCTGGGAAACGAACAAGGGGTGGTGGAAGGGGAGGTGGGCAGGGGGTGGGGGTGACTGGGTGACGGGCACTGAGGGGGGCACTTGATGGGATGAGCACTGGGTGTTATGCTATATGTTGGCAAATTGAACTCCAATAAAAAAATTAAAAAAAAATAAAAGTGAGATATCAAAGCCCAAAAAAAAAAAAGAACTAAGCCCATGATCTCTCGGTGATGCATCAGTGACTCAGAGTGAAGTGATATCATATACCTCTCTGAAACACACCGGCATATCAAGATGGGGGAAGAATAGGACAAAAGCATTAAAACAAATTATTTTTGGAAGACAAGAATGAGGGAAAATAAAGCAGTAACTTTTCTACACAATATGTCTTGCTAGTCAGGAATAGAGAGGATACCTCGTACTAGAAGAAAGATAATCAAATTCCCTAATCAGCCAAGGTGGCTGCCCCTGGATCTGTTCTCTGAGAAAATCTCCCTCATCAGTTTTCCTCCAAAGTCAAATCTGTGATGAGCATTTACCAGATATTTTTCCTCACAGGGGATTGCACTGCCTTAGTAGTCTACTTGGATCGCTGCAAGCATAGAAACTTAGAGATTGGAGCTCTTGGCTACAGTTTCTGTTTCTTTGGCAGCATAACACACTTATAGATTCAATAAACTCTCAGCCTATTTACTTTTAATCAGTTCTACCAGCTAGGAACCCCAGCCAGAGATCTTGTCAAGCCATAGTCTTTGAGTCTGAGAATATTTTTTTCCCTTGCTAGAGCTTTAAGTGGCCACATTCAGCTTAACTGTTACAGGACATTTGTGAAGGCAGCGGGAACAGTTAAAACACTCTAATATCCTAAAATTTCCTCTAACAATATATTCTAAGCACGAACATAGTTTGAGTCCCAAAGCAAAGCATAGGGTAGTTTAATAAAATGCTGTGTAATTACACAGTATGTGTCAACAACTTACTACTAATTCACTGACTTAATGATACTTATTGAACACCTAGTGTCTAAATCAGCTATTGCTACAATAATGCTGCATAACAAGCAAATATAATATCTCAGAGGCAGACAAAAATATTCATTTGTTCACTCACAGGTCTGTGCGTCTGCTGGGGCAGGATTTTTTTTTTAAATAATAAATTTATTTTTTATTGGTGTTCAATTTACCAACATACAGAATAACACCCAGGGCTCATCCCGTCAAGTTGGGGCAGAATTGATTCAGGTTGCAGACTGAGTTGAAGTCAGCCCCACAATGTATCTCACACTAATATGCATGCTGAAGGGAAAGCAGGTACCTGGGGCATGTTCTTCTTATGGCAATGGCAGTAGACAAGAAGATAAGCCCAACTTTGAAGCTCAGAGCAGCCCCGGTGGCTCAGCGGTTTAGCACCACCTTCGGCCCAGGGGAGTGGTCTCAGTGATCCTGGAGACCCCGGATCGAGTCCCACGTCGGGCTCCCTGCATGGAGCCTGCTTCTCCCTCTGCCTGTGTCTCTGCCTCTCTCTCTTTCTCTGTGTCTCTCATGAATAAATAAATAAGATCTCTAAAAAAATTTTTTGAAACTAACATTTCAGACCTGTCTTCACATTACATCTGCAAACATCTCACTGAACCAAGAGAGCAAATGGCCAAGACCAAAGAAATGGGGTGGATAAATATAATCCACCTATCTATCACAAAGTCATGGTGAGGACACGGAAATATAATACTACTACAAGTGGCTGAGTAATTAGGGCCACTAATTTAATCTACCACCACATCTGCTACATATCAAGTGTTGTTACAAGCACCAGGGATACAGCAGAGTTCAAAACAGACAAACCTATCACACTTCTGGATTTTAAATTGTCATTGTGAGGGGACATAAAAACAATGAGCACAATCAAAGAGAATTTATAAAGTTCTACAATGCTAAAAATGTTAACAATAGAATCTCAGCAGCGGATAGATGGCTATTTGCTCCGAATTCCTTTCAATTACACTATATTTTTGAAAATGATCATAGTGAAAGTCTGGAAAAAGTAAAGCAGGTTAAGGGATTTATCAAGTGGTGTTTGTGATACCTTGGATAGGCTGGATCAGTGAAGCATTTATGAGGAGCTAACATTTGAGAAATGTTTGACCTGACTCGTGTGAGGGATTGATGCAAATGGAAATCAGAGAGAAAATCTTTTCAGGAAAATGGAACAGCACATTGCAAGGGCTTTAAGACCAGCGATGACTTGGTGTGTCTTAGGAGCAGCAAGAAAGCCAGCATGGCTTAGAAGTGTGGTAGCGGATGACATCGGAGTGATAGGGAGCAATCTGATCACATGTCCTTGTGGCCATGACAAGGATTTCTTATTTTATTTTAAATATCTGAGGGAGCATTACCATGTTTTCATATAAAAAGATAGTGAGCTTGTATGAACATTTATTAACTTCATGAAGAAAGGAACCAACAGGCAAGAAAGAAGAGCCACTTCAAAGATTACCTGACAAATAAGGCTTCATTTAGTCAGGCAGAAAAGAAATGCCTAAATAAGACTACAAAATTATATATACGGTTTCCCGATCATTCTATAAGAAAGCAAAATCACAACAATTTTGGGGTTAACATTCTCACCAGGCTACACAATCCTAACAATTTATCGATTTGTTATTTCTATTTACTATTTCCTGACATGGGAAGAACTCTGGAAGAATAAGTTTGATGCTGGTGATGGTGGTGATGGAGAACAGGAGCTCAGCTTGGGACATACACAAGTTTGACATATCTGTTAATTACTGGCAGTGGTGGCATGTAGTTCAGAGCACAGATTCTGGGGCCAAACTACCTGAGTTCAAATTCTCAGTCCACCACTGTAACTGTGGTTACAGGTTAACCTGGAACCTGCCAGAACTGTTACTAACAGTTGCAGATGGTTATTAGTCCAACAAACTGTGACAGTAAGGCTACCCTCAGACAAAAATGTGCGTCAGATGAGAATCAAGCAGGCTTCTTAGACATTATGACTTCTGTTTTAAAAAGACTTCTCTTTTGTTGTGTGGAGAAGAGACCGCAGGATGCAACAATCAAAATAGGATGACCAACTTGCCATCAGGGAAATACAAATCAAAACCACAAGGAGATACCACCTCACACCAGTGAGAATGGGGAACATTAACAAGGCAGGAAACAACAAATGTTGGAGAGGATGTGGAGAAAGGGGAACCCTCCTGCACCGTTGGTGGGAATGTGAACTGGTGCAGCCACTCTGGAAAACTGTGTGGAGGTTCCTCAAAGAGGTAAAAATAGATCTGCCCTATGACCCAGCAATTGCACTGCTGGGGATTTACCCCAAAGATGCAGATGCAATGAAACGCCGGGACACCTGCACCCCGATGTTTCTAGCAGCAATGTCCACAATAGCCAAACTGTGGAAGGAGCCTCGGTGTCCATGGAAAGATGAATGGATCAAGAAGCTGTGGTCTATGTATACAATGGAATATTCCTCAGCCATTAGAAATGACAAATATCCACCATTTGCTTCAATGTGGATGGAACTGGAGGGTATTATGCTGAGTGAAGTAAGTCAGTCGGAGAAGGACAAACATTATATGGTCTCATTCATTTGGGGAATATAAAAAATAGTGAAAGGGAATAAAGGAGAAGGGAGAAAAAATGAGTGGGAAATATCAGAAAGGGAGACAGAACATGAGAGACTCCTAACTCTGGGAAATGAACAAGGGGTGGTAGAAAGGGAGGTGGGCAGGGGGTGGGGGTGACTGGGTGATGGGCACTGAGGGGGGCATTTGACGGGATGAGTACTGGGTGATATGTTATATGTTATATGTTGGCAAATTGAACTCCAATAAAAATATAATAAGAAGAAAAAGAAAAAGAAACAAAAACAAGATTGGATGACCATTTAGGAGCCTGTCACAGTAGTTCTGATGAGAGGTGATAGGGACTTGGATTAAGAGAGGGTCAGTGCAGATGAAAAAAAAAAAAACTATAGGGATTCCTAAATATAATTCTGATGTTTAGGTTTCAGGAATTGCTGATATGTACCTACATCAACATATGCCCTTTTAAGACTGCAACCATTGTTAGTAGTTTACAAGGCTTATAAATGTGGGGAGGAGGCCAGCTCCAAAGCACACCCCTTCCTCGATTTGTTCAAAAACTTTACCAGTGACTTATCTCCTCCTTTATATGATATCAATATCAGCAACTCATTGTATTTGTTAGATAAGTAAAAGGATAATGAAAACTAATGTCTTCTTCCACCCAATAATGTTGAGAAACATACTTTCATCATAACATTCCAACAATCCTCCCTTCTGTCTCTGATAGCATCATGCCTCCCACTCTCTTGGATCAATATCATCAGATATAAATACACTATTATTTCTACCACCTTCAGTAAAAATTTCTCTTGGCCACACATCCTTGTTCAGCTGCATGCCCATTTCTTCTCTGTACAGCAAAACTTCTAGAAAGATTTGCCTCTACTCTGTTTCTATGTCCTCTTTAACCCAAATAAATATTATACTCCTACAACTACAATAAGGAGTGTCACAAATGAATGAATTGAATGCACTGAATTGAAATAAATTAGAACCCACTATTTCTGAGGCCTCGTCTTATTGACTTAGCAACATTTGACTATGTTGATCATATCTTCCACCTTGACACACTTTCTTCATGTAATATCACAAATTTAGATTTATTCCCACCTCTCTGGTCACTCCTCAGTCCCCTTCTCATATTCTTCATTATCTCCCAGGCTTCTGAATGATAAAATGTGTCCCATTGCCTTTGAAGGGTCTAGGTACACTCATATCTTTAGTATTCTCTTTGTCTCCTGGCTTAAATGCCATCTATGTGGTGATGAGTCCAAAATTTATGTCTCCAGCATAGATCCCTCCCCTGACAGCTTAACTGAAATGTCTCATAGTAACAATAAGTACTAGTAATGATGGTGATAATGATAATAGTAAAAACTAATGCCTATATAGTGCTTATTATTTTCCAGACCTTATTCTAAGCACTTTTTCATATATTAACTCACTTAACCCTTACAACAACCCTATGAAGTATGTACTATCATCATTCCCATTCTAAGAGGAAGAAACAGGGACACACAGACAGATTAAGTAATCTGCTCAGGGTAACACAGTTGTTGAGTGGTGAAATGGGAATCCGAACTCTGGTAGTTTGGCTCCAGAATTTGTGCTCTGAACTGCATGCCATCAATAGCAATTAATGGTATGTCAAACTTACTACGTCCCAAGCTGAACTCTCATTCACCATCACCACCACCACCAAACTTGGTCTTCCAGAGCTCTTCACATGTCAGGAAATAGTAAATCCAGTTGCTTAGGTCAAAAATACTGGAGGCATCCTTAACTCCCAAACACCTCACACAATCCACATCGGGTTCATCAACAAATCCTGTTGGCTCTAATGTCAAAATACATCCAGAATCTGACAACTTCTCCACAATCCCCATTGCTACTATTCTGGTGTAAAACACCATTATCTTTCACTTGGAACATCGCAACATGTCATCACTTGGCACCTTCCTTCCATATTTGCCCCTCACCCCTTGATTCAAACTCTGCAGTGAATTCCCATCTCACTCATAGTAAGAACTAGAGTCCTTACAATGGTCCAAAAGGTTGTTCATGAGCTTCCTTATATCTTTTGAACTCATCTGGTACTACTCTGTATTTCACTCATTCTGGTCCAGCTATACTGGCCTCCCAGCTATTCTTAGAAAATGTCAGGCTTGCTCCTGCTTCAGAGCCTTTACAATAGTTCCACTGCTTAAGATGCTCTTCTTCAGATGTCTTCATGGTTTACCTCTTCACTTTCTTCGGAACTTTACTCAAATATCACTTTCTTAGTGAGGTTTCCTTTGTTGCCCTATGTAACTTAAACCTTACCCAACCAATGTACAATCCCTCCTATGTGTTTTTTTTTTTTTAGATTTTACTTATTTACTTGTTTATTGTCTATATCTTCCTACCAGAAATTTGTTTGTTTGTTTGTTTTTTTTTTTTGCTGCTATAACCTTAGTGCCTGGAATAGTGCTTAGCATATAGTTGTCATTCAATAAATGTTTGTTAGAAAAATGAATGAATGAAGCCAAATAACTAATATTTAACTGTGAGAATTTCTGTCATAAAAATAGGTAAGGTGAGGTTTCCCTTGATTAAGGAGTAAGTGGTACCTGAGATCTCTTTCTCTTAGAGAAAGATTCTCTCATTTCAGATTTGTTAAGTTGCACTTCTATGGACACTTACTAACCTGGGACTAAATTCGTGAAGCAGATTGATGTCTCCTACAGGGTAGATTTGACTATCATAGAGATAAGTGGAATTTCAAACTGATACTCAAAAACTTTGCAAAATTTGTTTACAAAGACTTTCCCAGCCAATATTCCTATAGCTCCTACATTGGAATATCAGAAGCCTCAAATACTTGTACTCTGCTGTCATCTTCTTAAACTCACAGTTGACTAGGAGACAATGCACTCTAAGGCAGAAGCTCCTTTCTTTCAAAGTTTCTAAATCTGTGAATTGTAAAGAAATTAACTGGAGGAAAAAAATCCTCATTAAACCTTAATTATTAAATTTATTATTGAGTACTAACTTAAAAAAGGAACTAAAAAATATCCAATCTTTTGATCCCTCACTTCTAAGAAGAGATTTCCAGCTGAACTCCCTTCTGGTACTGGAGCTGCATGTATATAGAAATTTTAATTGAACTTCCTCAAATGTACATATGCTTCATAAGTCATTTGCTTAACAATATTACCTTAATGGGAGCATTCAAATATTACATTTACCACCAGTATCAGTAGAATTTAGTTACACTTTTAAAATAAATATATGTCAAAGAGCACCTAGTTTAGGTAGGACCTGGCATTTAACAAAATCTGATGCAATTTTAAGACCAGTGCTGCCGAGCATTTTATAGAAATGTCTTTATTAAGGCACTCCATTGCCCTGTTTTTCTGAGCCTGGCATTTTGGTCTTACCTTGAGGATGCATAATGGCCCAGAAACCACTTTGTGATTATCACACAGTGACTGCTATAAAAGTTATTAGCCTTAGATGGCTCAGGTACACAGTAACTGCTGATCCAGTTAGTAAAGTATGAAGGAAAATGAAGCCTGTGGTCTCTGGGAGATTTTGATTCTTCCATCACCTGCCATTAGCAAAAGTAAGTTTTATTAAGTCTATATTTGTTTCATCAATTGGGGACTAATGGTAGGCTGCAGAGTTGCTTCTAAGGAGTACTTTGACAGTTATTGATTTCAAAGTAAGTGGGGAGAACCAAGGGGATAATTGCACTCTAGGAACTTTTATCTCCATCTGCATGACCTTGGGTAAATTGTATATATTTTTCAAGCATATATAGATTTGTATTATTCTAACCCAAGAGGATCGAACCCAAACCCACACGGTACAGAAGAACAAAAATGAGGCCCAGAGAAGTTAACTGGCTTACCCAGTTAGTGAGATACACAGCTGTGATAGAACCTGGACCTCCAGATTCCCAGTCTAGTCTTCTTTCCATCAGCCAATTTACCAAAGATGTCTTGAACACCAATAATATTAGGCAATGTGTAAGAGGCATATTGGGGATACAAAAATGACCAAGCTGTTTCCTGCCTTCTAGATTTTTCCTAAAACAAAATATGTCCTAATCATACCACCTTACTCATTAAATATACAGGTTGAAAGGTATACAAAGAAGAAAAGCTGAGATAATATCAGAATGCTTCGAGGAGTTCAAGTTCAAAGCTATCCATCCCCCCCTCCCTAAACACACAGAAACAATCAGGTTTTTATTTTAAATAAAAAGGTATAACTGGATTTAAAAAACAAAACTGAAACAGAAAAATGGAGGGAGTATATTCATTTGCTAGGGCTGCCATAACAAATTATGACAGATTGGGTGGCTTAAACAACAGAAATTTATTTTCTCACAGTTCTGGAGGCTAAAGACCTAAGATCAAGGGATTGACAGGGCTAGTTTCTTCTGACAGTGTTTCTTCTTGGCTGATAAATGGCTATCATCTCCTAATTTTCACATGGTCTTCCCTAGGTGCCTGTCTGTGTCCTAATCTCCTCTCCTTACGAAGATGCCAGGCATATTGGATTAAGCCCCACCTATACTACCTCATTTTACTTTGATCATCTCTTTTAAAGGCACTATCTTCACATATATTCATATTCTGAGATATCAGGGGCTAGGACTTCACCGTATAAGTTTGGTAGTAGGAGGTGAGGTGAAACACAGTCAAATCCCATAACAATGAGTAAGTGAGGCTGAAGTTACAGGACAGAAAAAAAGAAACTCATTTGGCTCCTCTGAGTTGAAAGAAACCAAAACATCCTAAATAGAGGGATGATCAAAACTAGATCATTGATTGAAGCTGGAGCTAGGATGTAAAAAAACTATACCTGGTACCCATCAAAGAACAAAGATTCTTTTTATATTAAGAACAATTAAGTTTCAAGCAATAGCAAGGATAATAGGAGGTGGAGATTCAATGGTTTGTTGAACATTCTAAATCTTTTTTCTTGCAGTGTAGGAGGCTGGAGGAGGTTGAACGACTTTATAATTTAGTGGAAAACTATATAAGTTACTGTGGTTGCTAAAAATTAAAAAATAACATAAAAATATAGACATATAAGCTATAGTTTCTAAAACAGAATAAAATCAAAGTGAAGAGAAAAGCTTTATCCTCCAACCTAAATAAGAAAAGTCAAAAAAATCAAATAAAAAGTATAGTAAATAGAAAACATAATATCATATAAATAAATTCAAATATACAAAAATAATGACAATGAATGTTGATTAAACTCACCTGTCTGGCAAGAAAGATAATTATATTAGAACCTAAAAGTTCAGCTATTTAGTGCTTAAAAGAAATGTACTTAAAACAGAAAACAACAAAAAAGTTGAAATAATTAGTGATATAAAAAGATATGCTAGGCAAATACTAATCAAATCAAACTGATATACCAATATTAACATCATAATATAATGAATTTAAAGCATTATATTGATATAATATATAAAAGCATTTTATTGATATATAAAAGATTGATAGATACAAAGACGTACACTTCAACATGGTAAAAATCATTATCTACCTAGATTGAACTTATAGGAACTTGACTGCATAGTCTGAAAATACAGGAAGGAAAATTTGATGGAAGCACAAAGAGAAATCAATAGGGTAGTTTTTTAACACAAATTTTCTCCAAAGCTGAAAAATACAAAAATGAAACGGCAAAACTCATTTGAACAATTCTGTTAATATGCTTGATCATGCATATGTGCATGTGTGTATGTACGTAGAAAGAAATAGAGGGGGAGAAGCAAGAAAGAGCGATATGGTAAGGGAGAGAGAGTTTTTTTTATATGCACACAATGAACATTTTACTGTGTGCTAGGTCAGGGGTTAGCAAACTTTTTTTTTTTTTTTTTTTTTTTTTTTTCAAAAAGCCAGCTATCTAGTAAACATTTTAGGCTTTGTGGGTTATTAGGTGTCCTTCACAAGTACTCAAATCTGCCATCATAGTACAAAATTACTAATACACAATACCTAAATGAATGAGTATGGTTGTGTGCCAAAAGATCTTTACTTACAAAAACAAGCAGCCAGATGAATTTATTGTACAGGCCTTAATTTGTCAACTTAACCCTTGTTTTAGGTCATGAAGAAAATTTCAAAAAAAATTTTAAAAATTGATGTCTTAAAGATCTCACTGCCACAAAAAAGAAAAAAGTAACTAAAGTAGAAATCAAAGATTAAAAGAGTATTTTAAAAGTTAGGGAGCTAGGAAACCTGCTCTCACATCACTCATGTATTAGGAAAAAATATATTAGAATTTACAAACCACTTAGAATTGAATAACAAAAAGCTACTCATAAAAAACATGTGGATTTCTGCTTTGTTATGATAGGGAAGGATTCAAAGATGTTTTGAAAAGATTGATAAACCTGATGCATCTTTAACAAAATTAAAACAAAGAGATCACACAAATTTCCAATGTCAAAGAAGAAAGAGGGGAGAGCACTATAAGTCCTACTGGCAGTAAAATGATAATAAAAGAATATAAAACCAATTTATGCCAATAAATTTGAAGACAGATGAAATAGACAAATTACTTGAAATATGCAACTTGCGCAATTTTACATATGAAGTAATTGAGAGATATAATCTCAAATCTCTTTTAAAAATTGAATTCGCAAATAAACGATGTATGTGTAATTTTTAAAAATAACCCCCCCACACCCCGACAGGCTTTGATGTCTTCACTGGTGAATGTAGTCAAATATTTATTTATTTATTTATTTATTTATTTATTTATTTTATTTATTCATGAGAGACACACACAGAGAGAGAGAGAGAGAGAGAGAGAGGCAGAGACACAGGCAGTGGGAGAAGCAGGCTCCATGCAAGGAGCCCGATGCGGGACTCGATCCTGAGTTTCCAGGATCACACCCTGGGCTGCAGGTGGCGCCAAACCGCTGTCACACCTGGGCTGCCCTGTAATCAAATATTTAAGGAAGAAATAATGTTAGGGCACATGGCTGGTTCAGGCAGTAGAGCCTGCAACTCTTGATTTCAGGGCTGTGGATTTGAGCCCCATGTTGGGTGTAGATATTACTTAAAAATAAAATCTTAAAAAATAAGAAATTATGCCAAATTTACACAAACTGTTTCAAAAATAGAAGAGGAAGGAATATTTATCAATTTATTTTAGAAGACCAGCATATTCCTAATACCAAAATCTGTCAAGAAAATGGAAGAATATAGAAAACTCTGGATCAATATCCCTCATGAACACACGCACAAACATAGGCATAGTATATGAAACAATCAGCAAAAGGAAAAGTCACATGGAGCAAAGTTCAGAGAAAACCAGGCACAAGCTTCCAAGAATTCTCTGGGAATTAAACATAAGATATGTGTAACTCCTGTAGAGTTTTAACAAAGTATATGAAATGCTATCAGAAAATCTCATTAGAGACTTAATGACATGATTTTTTATTTGGGGGGCTGATCATGTAGGCACTTTCTGCCTAGCACATATCAAAATTCCAAACTCCAAAGGGGAAAGCAGGCATTCAGCATAACCACATTGTTTATATAAGCAGTTTAAGCACAGTGAGCCATTTTTATCAGTTAGAGAGAGCCTTCCCGAAATCCAAGTTCCTGAACACCAGCCAGTGGCTGCCCATGCAAGAATGGTTCCTTTTTTTTTTTTTTTGTATATTTTTTTTTATTGGAGTTCAATTTGCCAACATATAACACCCAGTGCTCATCCCATCCAGTGCCCTCCTCAGTGCCTTAATGATAATAATCTCCAGACTACAATACTAAGTCTTTTCTGATCAATGACCAAGTGAGATTTAACCAAGGAATAAAATGTTGGTTTCACAATTAAAAAATCAACCAACGTAATTCACCATGTAACAAAATAAATAAACAAACAAAAAACCCCATATGATCCTTTGGATAGATTCAGTAAAAAGTATTTGATGAAATTCAACACTCATTCTTGATTTTAAAAACTATTAATAAACTGGACATGGGTGGGAATTTCCTCATCCCAATAAAAGGCATCTATACAAACCTATAACTAATGTCATACTTGTGAAATATTGAACATTTTTCCATAAAGCTTCCAGAAAGGAAATAGTTTTATTTTAGGGCCTGGACAAGCTAGTGAAATAAAGCAAGAAAATTAAATGAAGGTTTACATTTGGGAATAGAAGTAAAACTCTGTTAGCAGACAATATGGTAGTTTACATAAAAAAAGATTCTAAGTTATCTACAAAGCAACTGGTAAAATTAACAAGTGAATTAGCAAATTTACAGAACACAGAGTCAGTATAAGAACTGTAGTTGTTAATCTACTAGCAACCAAAATTTGAAAAGAAACTTTTAAAATGCCATTTCCAAAAATGAATGAATGAATGAATGAATGAATGAATAAATAAATAAATAAATAAATAAATAAAATACCATTTCCAGTAGCATTCAAAAGCAGAAAATAATAAGGAATAAATGTAATAAAAATGTATAAAACCTCTACACTGAAAACTATAAAACATTGAGAGAGGTGACATCAGCAAGACAGCAGAATAGAAGATCCCCTACTCATAGCCTCCCTCAGCAATGATAATTGGCAGCTATCAATGGACAAAAGTATTTTTGGGAGTTCTGGGATTCCGATAGATTGTGACACCCAGTGGAGCTCAAGACAAAGGAGGGCCATTTTGAGAAGTTGGCCCATTACCAGGTGGTAGGCTCACTCACTATGCTCATGAAAACAGACTTATCCTCTTGTGGACTTGGCTAGAACCTCATTTGGCCTTGATCCTGCCCCAGTATCATCTGCCAGGGGACGCCAAAGGAGTCATGCCTGCCCATGCCTTGAGTTACAGGCTTGCTGATCTCAGCCCAAAAGTAGATCCAGATATGGCCCTATTACTCAGCTCTAGCCTCTCTCAGCCATGGTCTTGAAATACTTCTGTCAACCCAGGGTCCTGGCAGGATAGATGTTCCTCTGTGCCCTCAGTGTGACTATAAATCCTGAAGCAGCCTTGTGATTTGGCTCCAGCTCAGCTTAGCTGCAGTCCAGCAGAAGTCTTGTCTACCCAGAAATTTGGCAGGATACAAACTAGTCCAAGCCCATAGAGGTAAGCCTACAGAGCTTGGTCTCCATTTTGAATTATGAAGCAGCCCTGTGCCTGCAGGAAGCATCAAAATGATTTCAAACTCTATTACAAAACTATAGAAATCAAAACGATATGGTACTGGCATAAAAACAGGCACATAGACCAATGACCCAGAATAGAAAACCCATAAATAAACCCATGTATGTATAGTCAACCAATTGCCTTTGATAAGAGCACCGAGAATATACAATAGGAAAACAGTAGTCTCTCAATAAATGATTCTGGGAAAACTGGATATCCATATGCATAAGAATAAATTGGACTCATTCAATTTACAAAAATCAGCTTAAAATAAAGACTTAAATCTGAGACCTGAAACAATAAAACTCCTAAAAAAAAGAACACACAGGAATAAACTCTGTGACATTGGCCTTGGCAAATATTTTTTTTATTTTTACATTTTTTTGGCAAATAATTTTCTAGATATGACATCGAAAACACAACTATCAAAAAGAAAAATAAACACATATGACTACACCAAACTAAAAGGTCTCTATACAACAAAAGATACAACTGGTAAAATGAAAGGGCAAACTATAGGATGGGAAAAAATATTTAAAAATTATGTATCTGATAGGGGTTGATAACCAAAAAAAAAATCAGAAACTCATACAACCCAATAGCAAAGTAATAATCATCATCCATTTTTTAAAAATGCCAAAGGATCGGAATAGATATTTTTACAAGGAAGACATACAAATGGGTCATGGGTACATGAGAAGGTGCTCAACATCATAGAAATGCAAATCAAAACCACCTCACACCTGTCAGGATGAGAACTCACCTCGCACCTGGCTCATTAGGATTCTAGCAATTTTATTTGCTCTGAAATCTACTCTATGTGTTGATACAGCCATTCCTGCTTTATTTAATTCCTGATTATATGCTGTATCTTTTCCATTCTTTTATTTTTAACCTATGCATGTGGTTAAACGTGAGTTGAGTTCCTTGTGAACAGCATACAGCTGGGTTGTATTTTTTAAATCTACTCTGCCAATCTCTATCTTTTAAATAGTGTATTTAAAACATTTACCTTAAAAAAAAACATTTACCTTTAAGATAATTATGAATATCACTGGGCCTAAATCTGTCATTTTATTATTTGATTTCCACTTATTCCCTTTGTCTTGTTTTCTATTTGTTTTATCTTCACTTTTGGGCTACTTTAACATTTTCTAGGAGTCCAATGTGAATTATTCATAATACCTGGGGATTTATGACTTTGTATAGTTTACTTAGTGGTTGCTCTGGGTAGTACAATATTAGTTTGTGACTTATCACAGAGTACTTGGTGTCAATGTTTTACTACTTGAAGAGAGATATGGAAACCGTGCTTCCATTTAGATCCCTTTACCCTTCATACTTTTAATTATCATCATCATGAGTACCAAATGGTGTTATAATTTCTGTTTCAATCATCACATATGATTTATAAAACTCATGAGGAGAAGGATAGTGTATTTTATTTACCCATATGTCTGCTTTTTCTGTTGTTCTTCCTCCCTGTTGCTGTGATTCTTTACTGTATCATTTTTCTGTTAAAATAACTTTCCTTAGCCATTCTTTAAGGTTAGTTCTCTTAGCAACAAGTTATTCTAGTTTTCTTTTATCTGATAATGTCCACTTTTCCTTTTTGTTTCTAAAGAATAGTTTCTCCAGTACAATTTGTGGTTGAAAGTTCTTTTTACACAGTACTTGGAAAATGCTGTACTTCTTTTGGCTTCCATAATTTCAAATGAGAAATACATTGTTGTTTCTCTATAGGCAGTGTGTTAATTCTCTCTAGCTTCTTTCAATATATTTTTCTGTCTTTAGTTTTCTGAAATTTAATTATGATGTGCCTTGGCATAGATTTCTTTTGGTTTATCCTGTTTGTAGTTTTCTCAACTTTTTTAAATTGTAATTTTATTTAAATTCAATTAATTAACATACAGTGTATTACTAGTTTCAGAGGTAGGGTTCGGTGATTCATCAGTTGCATATGACACCCAATGCTCATTGCATCACATGCCCTCCTGTTTGCTCATCTTCTTGAATTCATGAGTTTATGTCTGACCGTTTTGGTAACTTCTCAGCCATTATTACATTGAGTACTTTTTCAGTCCCAATTTATCTCTCCCAATTTATCTTTCAGGAACAAAGGTTATCTGAATGTTGGATTTTTAAATTTTAGTCCCAAAGATCCTGTTCATTTGTAGCCTATTTTCTTGTTACTTGGATTGTATAAAGTCTATTGAGTTGTCAAGTTCACTGATTTTATCCTCTGTGTTTCCCGTTTTACTACTGAGACGTTCTAGACAAGTTTTTTGTTTCTATCGTTATATTTTCAGTTCCATAATTTTACTGATTTCTAAAAAATATTTATTTATTTGAGAGATAAAGTGAGTGTAAGTAGGGGAGAAGGGCAGAGGGAGAGAATTTTTAAGCAGATTGCTCACTGAGCACAGAACCCGATGTGGGGCTCAATCTCATGACCCACGAGATCATGAGCTGAAACCAAGAGTCGGATGCTTAACCGACGAAGCCACCCAGGCACCTCTCACTAATTTTTAATAATATATCTCTTTTCTGAAAATGATTATTCATTTCAAATGATTTTCTAGTTGGTTGTTAATCATTTTCATGATGGTTTCTTTAATATCCTTAACAGACAGATAGTTTCAACATTTGATTCATGTGGTGTTGGCATCAGACAATTGCTTTTTCCCATTCATGTTGTGATCTTCATGACAGTTGATATGATGGGTGTCTTTTTATTGTATCCTGGACATTTTTACTAATATGTTAGAGGATGCTGGGTCTTACTGTTTTTATTTTAGTAGGAAATCTTGCTTTGATTTGTAACAAAGGTCCCAGGCTACTTTTGTTAACTGTGGTTCCAAGAACAGTCTAATTTTCATAGGTCAAGTAGTACCATTTTGGTTTATTTGGTGTATTTCATGTTGTTGGCTGCTAAATTCAATGGTCTCTGCTGATGCTGCTTCAGGGGGAAGAAAAAAGTTCCCCAGGACAGGTTGCCTAGTGCCTCTAGGTGGGGGAAAGAGAGTCTCTATACCACAAGGTGAAGAGTGATTCCTTGGTTGGACACTTGTGAAAGCTTTTCTTCTGCATGTGGTGGGTAGAGAGGTTACCTGGGTCCTGTCATAGCATGATCATCTTGGCTGGTGGCCCTCAGTTGCATGGCATCTCTGGCTGTGGGAAAAGGGCCTAACACCTGGTGGTGAAGGAGAGCACTTCCAGGACCAGGTGCTTCTTGTGATGACATTACCCTTACCATCTCTCCTGACCTGGGCATTCAGTGTCTCTAGGTTGGGAATGCACACTTGTTTTTAAAAATATATCATAATCTCATATACCAACAAATTGGACACCCTAGGAGATATGGATAAATTCCTAGAAACATATAACTTCACAAAATTGAATCAGGAAGAAATAAAAAATCTGAATAGACTGATTACCAGCAATGAAATTGAATCAGTGATAAACAAACAAAAACTCTCAACAAACAAAAGTCCACGACCAGGTAGCCTCACAAATGAATTCTACCAAACATTTAAAGAAGAGTTAATACCTATTCTCAAGCTATTCTAGAAAATGGAAAACTTCCAAATTCATTCTACAAGGCCAGCATTACCCTGTTGCCAAAATCAGGTAAAGACACCACTATTTGCAGATGTCATGATACTATATGCAGAAAACCCTCAAGATTCCATCAAAAAACTACTAGAACTGATAAATGAATTTAGTAAGGTTTCAGGATATTAAATCAGTGTACAGAAATCTGCTGCATTTCTATACACTCATAATGAAGCAACAGAAAGATAAATTAAGAAAGCAACCCCATTTACAATTGTACCAGAAATAACCAAATATCTAGGAATGAACTTAAGCAAGTAGGTGAAAGACCTATACTCTGAAAACTACAAAACACTAATGAAAGAAATCGAAGATAACACATGGAACAAATTGAAAGATATTCTATGCTCATGGATTGAAAGAACAAATATTGTTAAAATGTCTGTACTACCCAAAGCAATCTACAGATTTGATGTAATCCCTATCAAAACAACAACAGAATTCTTCACAGAACTAGAGCAAATAATCCTAAAATTTGTATGGAAACACAAAAGACTCTGAATACCCTAAACAATCTTGAAAAAGAAAAGGCTGGAGGTATCAAAATTCCAGATTTTAAGTTATATTACAAAGCTGTAGTAATCAAAACAATATGGTATGGGCACAAAAATAGACACATAGATCAATGAAAAAGGACAGAAAGCCCAGAAACAACTCGCAATTACACAGTCAATTAATCTTTAACAAATCAGGAAAGACTATCCAATAGGAAAAAGACAGTCTCTTCAACAAATGGTGCTGGTAAAAATAGCTACATGAAAAAGAAGCTGGACCACTTTCTTACACCATACAAAAAGATAAATTCATTTTTTTTACAAAGATAAATTCAAAATGGATTAAAGATCTAAATGTGAGACCTGAAACCATAAAAAATCATAGAAGGGAGCACAGGTGGTAATTTCTCTGGCATTGGCCATAGCAACATCTTTATACATATGTCTCCTGAGCAAGAGAAACCAAAGCAAAAATAAACTATTGAAACTACATCAAAATAAAAAGCTTATGAAAGGAAACAATTAACAAAACTAAAAGACAACCTACTGAATGAGAGGATGTATTTGAAAATGACACATCTGATAAAGGGTTAGTCCAAAAAATATAAAGAACTTTTACAACTCAACAGCCAAAAAGCAAATAATCCAACTAAAGAATGAGCAGAAGACATGAATAGACATTTCTCCAAAGAAGACCTCCTGATGGCTAATAGACACCTGAAAAGATGCTCACTCAACATCATTCATCATCAGAGAAATGCAAATCAAAACTGCAATGAGATATCACCCCATACATATCAGAATGGCTAACACAAAAACTCAAAAAAACAAGTGTTGGTGAGGATGTAGAGAAAAAGGAAGTTTCATGTGGTAATGTAAACCGGTACAGCCACTGTAGAAAACAGTATGAAAGTTCCTCAAAACTTTAAAAATAGAACTACTCTATCATCCAGTAATTGTATTACTGGGTATTTACCCAAAGAATATGAAAACACCAATGCAAAAAGAATATGCACTCTTATGTTAATTGCTGCATTATTTACAATAGCCAAATTGTGGAAGGAGCCCAAGTGTCTACCTATAGATGAATGGATAAAGATGATATGGTATATATATGGAATGGAATATTATTCAGCCATTAAAAAGAATAAAATCTTGTCATTTGCAACAACATGGATGGAACTAGAGAGTGTAATGCTAAGCGAATTAAGTTACAGAAAGACAAATATCATATGATTTCACTCATATGTGGAATTTAAGAAACAAAACAAATGAACAAAAGAAGAAAGAAGACAAGTCAAAAAACTAGACTCTTAACTACAGAGAACAAACTGATGGTTACCAGAGGGGAGGAGGGTAGGGGAATGGGTGAAATAGATGATGGGGATGAAGAGTACATTTACAATGATGAGCACTGAGCAATATATAGAATAGTTGAATCACTATATTGTACATCTGAAACTAATATAGTACTGTATGTTAAGTATATTGGAATTAGAATAAAAAACTTAACAAGTACAAAACACAATAATCTCAATTTTAGAAAGATTTTAATTCTGAAAATGGTCAAGAGAATCATATTTAATTTGCTCCATAAACTTACATGTGAGAATAAGGAATCAGCAAAATTCTAAAATTGTTAGTCATTGTGTTAATAGATGTTTAAGACATATGAAGACAACACACAATGGAGGATATCTTTACTCAAAATCAAGGGTCTGTATTTTTATTGTTGAAGGTCAGAAAGTAACATGAACTTGTCATGCCTCATGACAGTCTGAAACTCAGATGACACTAGTGAATTTTCTGCCCTTTTCATTCACAACATACTTTGGCAATAAATACTCAGAGTCTTAAGTCTGAGATATCTTCTCCATAAAACAAGAAAACCTTAAGAAAACTCCAGTTAACTAAAGGGGCTTTGATTCTTCATATTTATGACTCAAATGAAGATATAACTTGTTCTAGCTAGGCCTGTGAATTTTTATGCTTCATTATTTGGGAAAACAGAGAAACCAAAGAGCACTGTTACCAATAACTAGATTGAGAGAAAAAAGGGAAAATTTCTTTCTCTCTTCTTCACTCTCATGCCCAGTTGACTGCCTGCTAAGTACTCAATGGGAAATTATCAGGATTGGGGGAAACAGAAGAAAAAGAGGTGAAGAGAAATAAAAAAAGCAAAAGTAAGCTGAAAGGGAATCTGAACATAGCACATAAAAGAGGAAGGATGGAGGCAATAAGTATATTGACAAATAAAATTAATTATAATACAATCTTTCAATTCTATCATTAAAATCACTCTCTCTGAGGTCTTGCTTCCTCATACTCTATGTAGAATGTAATAGAATAAGAATACCCAATATATGAGATTAATTTTGGAATAATTATTAAGGATTGTTAACCAAACACAGTACTCTGGGCCTTACCAAATAGAAATGCTACTGAGTAGACTATATAACCACAAGATTTATTTAATTTTTCACTTTGTGTGCATCATATCAATTGGTCTAAATAAACAGATCTCAGGAGTAATTCTGAAATTGGGTATATCATCAATTATCTTTCTAAGTAAGTCTTCCTCTCAGGATCATCCTTATATCTGAGTCCCTTAAATGTGTCAAGTACTCTATTGGTCCTAGGGCCTTTGCACATACTACTGCCCCTACCTTGACTATTATTTTGTCCCCAGCCTCATTGTTTGCAACCTATCTTTATTTTTGATTATTATTCAAATACTACACATCCCTGCTAAAACATCCAATTCTCAACAAAGTCTTCCCCAACAATGCTACTCATCACTACCAACATCTGTTAGGTGATCCTCTTACTGCACTAGCACAGTATTCTACATTTCCCTCATCATAGCATATACTTATCCATATCTCCCATAAGCACTAAGACAACACACACCAACTTTATCCTACTCATTGTGGTATTCCTGATACTTTGCATATTCTCTGATAAAAATATTCTCAATACATATTTGAAAATGAATAAATCCCCCAAACCTGAAATAGATGGGGTATCGGTTATTAGAGTATGGCCTGAGAGATAAAAAGTGGCTATTAAATACTTTTTATGGAGTGGCTTTGATCATTCTGCAGTATTCCAAAATTATACGCAAAAGCCCACAGCACCAACTGAGGCACAGTCATTTACATTGCTAAAACTGAGAATTATATTGAGGGCATAATTACTCCTCAGGCTTTCCATGAAGTCATTTCAACCCCCACTAAGATCATAAAAATTTTTCCTAACTCAGGTTGAAATAACATAGGCCTAGGAGTCACAGACATGGTTTAAATTTCAGCTCCAACATTTCCTAGTCGTGTGAGATTCAACAAGCCACTTAATTTCTCAAATCCCAGATTTACTTGTGCTTTAATATCTACCTCCAATGGATATGAGGGATCAAAAGAGAAAGTGTATTCAAAAGGACCTAGTGCAGGGGATCCCTGGATGGCTCAGTGGTTTGGCGCCTGCCTTCGGCCCAGGGCATGATCCTGGAGACCTGGGATAGAGTCCCATGTCAGGCATCGAGTTGGAGCCTGCTTCTCCCTCTGCCTGTGTCTCTGCATCCCTCTCTCTCTCTCTCTGTCTCATGAATAAATAAAATCTTTTTAAAAAACCCAAAAGGACCTAGTGCATAATCCAGTATATAATACATGCTCAATAAAAGTTCCCACAGTAATTGTTCAGAGAGAGAAAACATGAGCAAGACTTGGTCCCTTTCTTTGATAAGCTTATAGGTCAGTTTAAATAAATCCTTACAACTCAATAGAATAAGAGTAAATGATTATACAAAATGATAGGTCACAAACGACATATTGATTTACCGGCAAGAACACGTGAAAGAAGAGATATTTGAGATAGATGATAAAGGAGGAGAAGATATTAGCAGATAAATAAAAGAATTGGAGGGAAATTAGGGGATAAGCATTTCAAGAAGTATATCCAGAAACAAAGAGGTATTCCAGAGCGTGGCACATTTAAGGAAAGGTAAATGATATATTTTAGTGTAGTACATGGTGAGGATGGGGAAGGGGAATAGTAAATGTTGAATAAATGGTCTTGCATGCTAGGCTAAAGGTCTTAAAATAGGGACAGCATGATCAGATTTGTGTTCTTGCATATTAATTTACAACTATGTAGAGGATGAAGTAGAGGAGAGAGCTACTGGAGGTATAGAATCAAGTTAGTTTGGAATACATTACATTAATAGAGGTGATAATTAAAAAAATCTGAACTAATGTAGTAACAGGAAAAGCAGAATACAAAACAGATTCAGGAGATAGTGGGACCAAATCCTCTTGGTGACTGTGGTAGAACAGAACAATGGTACCAAAAGATGTGTATATGTCCTAAGTCCCAGAACCTGTGACTGTGTTATCTTAAATAGCACAAGGGAATTAAGGTTGCTAATGGAATGAAGGCTTCAAATCAGCTGAACTTAAAATATGGAGATTATCTTGGATAATCTTGGTGGGTCCAATATAATAACAGGGACCCTAAAAAGTAGAAAAGAAAGTCAGAGTCAGAGTTAGAGGGATACGTGACTGTGGAAGAGTGTCAGAGTTATGCAGTATGAGAAAGACTATGCCAGCCATCGCTTGATTTGAAGACCAAAGGAGACCACAAGCCAAGGAACAGGAGTAGCATATCGAAGCTGAAAAAGGCAAGAAAGTTGATTCTTCCTTAAATCTTCAAGAAAGAAATACAGTACTGCCCAAATCTTGATTTTGACCTAGTAAGAGACTTCTAACCTCCAGAACAGTAAGATAACAAATAATAATAATAAATTTGTGTTGTTGGAGCACCTGGGTGGCTCAATCAGTTAAGCATCTACTTTTGGCTCAGGTCATGGTTCCAGGTCTCTCTCAAAGGGGAGTCTGTTTCTCCCTCTCCCTCTGCCCCTCTCCCCCATGTTCTCATGTTCCCTCTCTCTCTCAAATAAAATCTTAAAAAAATAAATTTGTGTTTTTTAAACCACTAAGTTTGCTAATTTATTACAGGAGCAATGGATGGGAGCCTAATAGAGTGACCAACTAATTCTGAATGGAAGAAAATAACAGGATTGAAGATCACTTCTGTGTTTCTGACCTAGGTGATAAGACGCTGCCATTAATCAAGATAGAAAATACAGGAAGATAATAAGGTTTGGCATAAAGGGAATGAAGACAGAAGAGTAGAAAAGAGAAGATATAATGAGTTTGGTTTAGAATATGTTGACAAATATTTATATAGCATACAGGACTACTTGTCTAAAGGGTAACTGGTACCTGAATCAAGATCACAGAAAAGAGAAATTGCTGGAGATACAAATTGGGTGTTGCTATTGTATGAATGATATGAGAAATCAGAAATCATGATATCACAGTTACAGAGAAGATCAAGTGAGAAGAGAGACAATGATGGAACATTGAAGAACATAGTATTTAAGGGTGTGTGTGTGAAGGAGTTCAAAGAAGCTGAAGAAATGAAAGAAGGTGGGCAAGAATTAGGAGATAGTGTAATAGAAACATAGGGAAAAGAGAGCTTCAAAAGAAAGTGAGCAAGAAATCCAACGGATACAGAGAGATCTAATAGTATGAGACTGAAAATTGGCCACGTCCAGTGCAAAATAACAACAATGATCCTAAGGATCAATCTATGAATATGAACAGTTTGAATCCCTCTGCTGGTTCGGTGTTTCCCCACATGCTTACAATTTAAGCTCATTAAGAGAAGAGCTAGATCTTAGATTAGCATACATAGGACCTTATATAGCTGATTATTATAAAAATTATATGTGATCTATCAAGTTTTCTATAAATTTCAATCAAGTTCACTTGAAGCAAAGTCCTAAGCACATTTAATGAATTGTTCCTAAATTAGACCATTTGCACACATTCCTTCACTTTGATAACATATTAGATGAATATATCACAGATTAACCCACTATTATGGTATTTATTTATTTATTTATTTATTTATTTATTTATTTATTTATTTTAATCAGACTAATTTCCCTCCTACTTATTTTTTTTTTCTGACTCAATTTGGTCATGCTGTTCTCACAGCTTATCTATCATGCTGAATCACCGTACTAAAATCTGAAATCTCTTCCTCTCAGGTAAAGAAAAAAGTTACTAGTTTAATTAATTAAATTCAAGCTGCCAACTTGGCTTAATAAAGATATGCACAGAAGATAATTCTCCTGTTGCTCCTGGAACAGTGTAGCATATCAAATCGTAGGAAAGCAAAACTTAAAGGGATAGCGATTTACCTTGTTAACATAACTCTTGCCCAGTAAAATCAGCCCTGTATTCTCAGGACTGCAACTTGTGGTGAAAGGCTCTCAGTTATTAAAAAAAAAAAGAGGCTACAGATTAATGCACAATGACTTAAATATTAAAAATTTAATGCTTAATTTTTACTATTCCAGGAGCAATGTGTTTATATAGTGGCTGATTCATATACATGGAGTAAATGCAAATAAAGCCAAAGAAAACATTTAAAAGCTGTCCCATAATGGGAAGAATAATCCATATAGTAAATGCTGTGTAAAAAGATCCAGGTTAAAATTTACACTGAAAATAATTAAAAGAAAATATGTTTGTGGTTATGTTCACACACCAGAAGTACATATAAACAGAATAAATCACCCATGTGCAGTATTATTTACTCAAAAGTTTTGTCTAAAATGACCACATATTTGGCAGTATCTAATTGATGGGATTTTATAGAGGTTTGGCAGCTGTAAACAATAGAATTGAAAATACTCGGATCTATATGGTACCAAACTAAATAAATAAATAAATAAATAAACATACAAGAACTTCCACCTTTATTTTTTTATTTTGTTTTTTTTAAATAACAATTGTTAGTATTGATGACACCAGTGCACACAAGAGATAAAATGAGTAAGGAAATTGAAAATCCAAATAAAGAGTATTTAGAGCCACATATTCCCTCCTTATCTCAACTCAGGAGATCCCTGCCATGACTATTCTCACTCCAGCAGAAGCCTGGAGTTTGATTCTCGGGGGAGGCCTCTGAATGGATGGATGCCAAGCACAAACCCTAACGCCAAACCTAAACAAAACACTTAAAACTAACCCATTGAAAATACTCAGTGTCCTAGTGCCAGGCACATGCCTGGATCCAATCTCTACCTGTGTACAGACACTAACCATAACCCTAATCTTAATCCTAACTTTCACCTAGCCTAACACTGGTCCTATCACTAACTGAAAACCAAACACGAATCACTAGCCCCTAATCCACAAACCTAACCATGACTCCAACCATAACCCTAACCCCAACACTAATCCTAACCCCTAACCCCTAATCCTACACACTGACATAACCCTAACCCTTTAACCCTAACCCTACCTCTATTGTAACCCTACCTCAAATCTGAAACCTAACCCAAACCCTAGCCGTAGCCCCTAACTCTAACCCCTAAGCATAACCCTAACCAAAAACCCCTAACCCTAACCCTAACCATTAACCCTCAACTCCCATCCCTAAACCCAAACCCTCCCCCTAACCCAAACCTCTAACCCTAACCCCTAACTCAAATGTAACATTAACCCTAAACCCTAACACCTAACTCTTAACCCAACCCCAACTCTAATCCTAACACTAACCTTAAACACTACCCTTAACCCCTAACCCTAAACATTAACTCTAACCTCTAACCCTAACCCTAACCTTAACCCTAAAGAAAACACTTAAAACTAAACCTAAACCTAAACCTAAACCCTAACCCTAATCCTTAACCTAACCTCTGAGCTCTAAACCTAACTGGACTCTACCCCTAACCTCTAACTCAAACTCCAACCCTAACCCCTGTGACCAATACCCCTAACCCTACCCCCTAGCCCTAAACCGTAACTCTACCCGAACTCCTAACCTTAGCCCCTAACCCCCAATCCTAAACCCTAAAGCCTAACCTTAAACTTATTTTTTTTATAAATTTATTTTTTATTGGTGTTCAATTTGCCAACATATAGAATAACACCCAGTGCTCATCCCATCAAGTGCCCCCCTCAGTGCCCATCACCCAGTCACCCCCACCCCTGCCCAACTCCCCTTCTACCCCCCCTAGTTCGTTTCCCAGAGTTAGGAGTCTCTCATGTTCTGTCTCCCTCTCTGATATTTCCCACTCATTTTTTCTCCTTTCCCCTTTATTCCCTTTCACTATTTTTTATATTCCCCAAATGAATGAGACCATATAATGTTTGTCCTTCTCCGACTGATTTATTTAACTCAGCATAATACCTTCCAGTTCCATCCACGTCAAAGCAAATATCCACCTTTATTTTGGATGTAGCTTATGAGATCAGTTTGGGATACTTGAAGAAATTATTCAGAATGCTTCATGATGATAGAGAGATGGAAAATAGAAAAGAGTGGTTAAGAGATATGGAGAACAAGATAAACACTTCTAACATTCCTCCAGTCGTCTTTTCCCAAAGGAGAAAAGAGTGGGGGAAATAATCAAAATGCTTTTTGAAAAAGTAATGGTTCAGTGTTATCTATAAAGAATGAATAATATGAATCCCCACATTCAACATACCAAATCTCAAATAGCATAAAAATAAATCCATATCTAGACATAATTTTTTTTTCATATCTAGACATAATTTAGTGAAACTGGAGAACACACAAGTGAAAGAGAAGATCTTAAAAGCAACCAGAAAAAGAGATCATAATACACAAAAGAACAAAACTTAGTATGTCAGTTGACTTTATAGCAACAACATCAGATTCTAGAAAACTGGGGAAATTCTTCAAAGTGGAGAGTAAAATAATAAATAATAGACGGACTCAAATAATGGTCACAATCTTTTGTACCTCCCTATATCAACTTCCTTTGTGGTACCTCCTATACTGATGTTGTACATATGATTGGTTTTGGCAAAGAAGTAGTAGCAAACTTTATACAAGAAGAAAATTAATAAAGAATTTACATATTTCTTCTCTTCCCCCCCCATCATAATTTCGCACCCCATCATAATTTCCATAGCAAGATGCCTGGTCTGGCAAGACAGACAGACAAGACATAAATGAACCCAAGTGGAAAAGAGAAAAATTGAGCATATAAGTTCATCCAAGATAATCCAAACTCTACAAGTGATATGTACAACAATAAATGGTTAGTTTATAGATCACTGTGTTCTGGGTGCCTCATTATGCAGCATAATTGTGTCAATAGAAAATTGATACAGAAAATGGTACCAGACTGACATATTGGTGCTGTTTCAAAAACTTAAAATAAGGGGTTATCAGTGAAAACAGTGGAATTGTGATCTCTGAAAGTGGTCTTTTCATTAAAAGCAACAACAATGCTGAAAAATTATCAAAATCAATGTTTTTAGAACTATAGAAATTAACTGATGCTTTGTAGAAATTGAAGATTTATTTATTTATTGAGGAAAAAACACCTAAATCGTGGAACTAATAGTTAGCTTTTTTGCATTATAACTTTCTCTGCTCCTACCAACTCTGTTTCAACTCCATAATATTCATAAAAAACAACAGTCCACAATCACAGTGAAAACCAGCATCCTCACAAGCACTGGAGAGGATAGAGCAGAGTTAGAGATCTGTTAACAACTGAAGGTTTTTTAAATTCATATGTTTAAGCCCAAATTCCTAGTTTGGCTATACTTAGAGACAAAGGCTTTAAGGAGGTAATTAAGGTTAAATAAGATTATAAGGATGAGGCCCTGATCCAACAGGATCAGTGTCATTTTAAGAGACAGCAGAGAGTTCACTTTCATACTACATGTGCACAGAGCAAAGATCATGTAAAAGCCCAGCAAGAAAGCAGCCACCTACAAACTAGAGAGTTCTTGCCAGAAACCAAATTTGCCAACACCTTTATCATAGACTTCTAGCCTCCAGAACCATGAGAAAATAAATTTCTATTGTATAAGGCACCTAGTCTACAGTATTTTGTTATGGTATCCCAAGTAGACTAACACAAGATCCTCCAAAGATTCTCAAAGAATGTCCTTATTTGACCTGTAATGGAAGGCTAAATTCCAAGGATGTCTTTCTTTGACCTGACAAAAAAAATCACCCACAAATAACAGCCTTTCCCCCAAGGGTGTATTTAAAAAATACTTTGAGCAAGTACTACACATTACAGCTGCCTAAAGTGGTATATAATAGTTGGGGCAAGCAAGAGGCTAAACAAAAAGCTAAGAAATGAGATGTTAATAGAGGGTTTTGTAATGCTCCAACATATTCCAGAGAATCTAGAAATCCACATACATGCAGGCTATACACTGCCCATGTCTATGTATCTGTTTGGAAAAGTCCTGAGAAGTCTTTAGGCTCTCATTTCTGGCTAACCTTGAGGTAATATATAAGCATTAAGTGAAGGATAATCCTTAGTTATAAACTACTTGTCTGAATGTCAAAAGCATGTTTTAAAACACATATAGAGCCCTTTGGCAAAGACAGATTTATTGCTTTCAGGCATTTCAGGAAATAACTGTCCAGTCATTAATTGACAAGTTAAGCTAATCAAACAGAAATTTCAGTGATTACACATGACAAAAAAATTACAGACTTGACTGAATTCATCTTGAAAAATCATTTAGGTATTAAATAAACCACCAACAACAAATAGAAAAATTCTAGGGGGAGGGATCTGATTTCCAGAGTTGCCACATTAAATTATTTGAAATGTTGAGTTCTCAACAAAAAAAAAACTTTTGAGACATGGAAAGGAATAGGAAAATATGGCCCATATATGCAGGAAAGAAGTAGTCAATATAAACTATCCCTGAGGAAGCCCAGACATTGGACTTAGTGAACAAAACTTTAAATCAGCTATTTTAAATATGTCCAAATAGCTAAAGTAAACCATATCTAAAGAATTAAAAGAAAGTATAAAAATAATATATTTCCAAACAGAGAACATTCAATAAAGATATATAAGTTATAAAAACGAACCAAAAAGAAATATGGAGTTGAAAAGTACATTTGTGGTGTAAAGCACAGTAAAGGAGCTCAAGAATTCATGAACTTGAAGATGTATCAATTGAGATTTTTCCTGTCTGAGGAACACAAATAAAAGAATTAAAAAAAAAACAGAGTCTGTGGGACATGATTAAGTATACCAACATATGGATAATGGTAGTCCCAGAGGAGAATAGAGAGATAAGGTAGAAATAATATTTGAATAAATAATGTCCAAAATTATCCTAAATTTGAGGGGAAAAATTGATCTATACATCAAAGCTCAGGAATTCCAAACAGGATATATTCAAAGGCATCAACACCAAGACACATTACAACCCAATTACCAAAACCCAAAAACAAGGACAAATTTTGAAAACAGCAAGAGGAAAAGAAAATCATCACATTAAAAGTATCCTCAATATTAATATCCAATTTCTCATCACAAAACACAGTGGACAGAAGGCAATGGGATGCCATATTAAAAGTAGTCTTCTAACTGTCCTCTAAGTCAACCAATCCAGTAACTATCCTTCTAAAATGTAGGAGAAATTAAGACAAAAACAGTACTCTTTTCTAGAAGACCAGCTCTAAAAGAAATCTTAAAGGGAGTTCTTCAGTCTGAAATGAAAGGATACTAGACTGTAACTCAAATCCATAAAAAGAATAAAAAAAACATTGATAAAGATAATTACATAGGTAAATGTAAATACACTATAAATGTATTTTTGTAATTTTCTTGTATCTGATTTTAAAGACAAGTGCATAAAAATAGTGATAAATCTCTACTAATAGGCATCAATGTGTAAAGTTATAATTTGAGTGACAGTAGTAACACAAAGGAAGAGGGAATGAATGACTCTATATCAGAGCAAAATTTTTGTTTACTACAGAAATTAAGTTGGTATTAACTTGAACTAGCTTGTTATAAATTAGGATGACAACTGTTATCCTCAGTACAACTACTAGCAAAATAACATTTTAAAATACTACCAAAATTATGAGGAAATTAAAAATCGCACACTAGAAAATACCTCTCTATAACAACAACAACAACAAAAAAGCAGTAATGGGAGAACAGAGAAACAGAAAGGAAATTACATATAGAAGACAAATAGCAATATGGCAGAGTAAATCCTACTTTATCAGTAATTGTTTTAGATGTAAATGGATTAAACATACCAATTAAAAGGCAGAACTTGGAAGAATTTTTAAAAACCCATAATTGAATCTTTTACAGTCTACAAAAGACACTCATTAGACCCAAAGACACAAATGAATTGAAAGTAAAAATGAAAATATATATAAGGGGATCCCTGGGTGGCTCAGCGGTTGAGGGCCTGCCTTCAGCCCAGGGCATGATCCTGGAGACCCGGGATCGAGTTCCACGTCGGGCTCCCTGCGTGGAGCCTGCTTCTCCCTCTGCCTGTGTCTCTGCCTCTCTCTCTCTATCTGTGTGTGACTATCATAAATAAATAAAAATTAAAAAAAAAAGAAAGCTGGAGTGTATATATTGATGTCTGACAAAATACACTTAAGAAAAAAAATTGTTACTAAAGAATTTCAGATGATTAAAGATGGACATTTCATAGTGATAAAGGGTGAATCCATGAAGAATATGTAAGAATTATAATTATACAGGCACCTAAAAAACAACCTCAAAATAGATGAAGCAAAAACTGACAGAATTGAAGGAACAGACAACACAACAGTAGTAGAGACCAAATTCCCTTTTAAATATAGTCCCCCAAATCCTCAACAGAATGCTAGCAAACCAAATATATATAAGGATTATACACTATGATCAAGTGGGATTTATCCAAGGAATAAAATGTTAGTTAAACATATGAAAACCAGTGACTAAAGTTTTTTTTTTTTTTAAAGCATGATCATCTCAATAAGGCAAAAAAAAAAAAAAAAAAAAAAAAGCATTCACCAAAACCTAAGACCCGTTCATGGTAAAAATATTCAAGAAACTAGGGATAGAAGGGAGCTTCCTCAACCTGATAAAAGGTATCTGTGAAAATCTCACAGCTAACATCAATCATACTTACCGACAAAAGCCTGAACATTTTCCCCGTAAGATTAGAAACAAAGAAAGGATGTTTGTTCTTTCCACTTCTATTCGGCATTGAAATACAGGTTCTAGGTAGGGCAAATAGGCAAGAAAAAGAAATAAAAGGCATCCAGATACGAAAAAAGTTAAAATTTTCTCTATTTGCAGATAGCATGATCTCATATATAAAAAATTTTAAGGAGCTTGCAAAGAAACTATTATAGCTAAGAAGTTCAACAAGCTTTCAGGATACAAATTAATGTGCAAAACTCAGTTATATTTCTATACATCAGCAGTGAGCAACTTAAAATGAAAACTAAAAAACAAGTCTATTTATAATAGCATCAAAAAGAATACAAAAACTTAGGGATAAATTTAACAATACTGTAAGATTTGAATCCTGAAACTATAAAATATGTTGAAATAAATTAAAGAACACCTAAAAGAGTGGAAATAAATCCTGTGTTCATGGGTTTGAAACATGGTCAATTAGATGGTAATTCTTCAAAAATTGATCTATAGATTCACTGCAATCCCTATCAAAATCCCAACTGTCTTTTTAGCAGAAATTGACAAGCTGATCCTAAAATTCTTATGGAAAGGCAAAGGAACAAGAAAAGAAGACCAAAGTTGGAAGAAACACTTTCCAATTTCAAAATTTAATATAAAGCTACAGTAATCAAGACCGTGTGTTATTGGCATAAGTATAGACATATAGATAAATAGAACAGAATTGGAAGTTCAGAAATAAACCCATATATTTCTGGTCAATTGCTTTCTGAGTGGCAAGTCAAATCAATGAGGGAAAGAACAGTCCTTTAATAAATGTTCTGAGATGACAGAATATACTATACAAAAATTATTAATTTGGACCAGCTT
Organism: Canis lupus dingo; assembly: GCF_003254725.2. Taxonomy (NCBI): domain Eukaryota; kingdom Metazoa; phylum Chordata; class Mammalia; order Carnivora; family Canidae; genus Canis; species Canis lupus. Next base: position 111,652,107 of record NC_064281.1, on the reverse strand, counting down.
ATAAAAAAGCTTATCAAAAAACCCCTCATACACATACATGCATACACCTGCATACACACACACACACACACACACACACACACACAAGTTCTCAAATGTTAAGGAAAATCCTTACTATCTTTCAACTCCTCCTCTGAAAGCTTCCCATCCAGACAGCTGGAAATACATGGCCCAGGAAAAACTTTCTACATTCAAAGATGTGTTCAAAAAATAGCAGGCCCAAACCTATAAAAACTATACTGTCAAGAAAAAAAAAGAGGAATGGAACAGAAAAATAAAATAGTATCACATGAAGAATACTAACTGCTGAAGGCTGTCATAGAGGAGATAAAAAAAAAATTCACCAACTTCTGTGTTCCATAATGGCATCCGAGGTTATTTGGACCCACTCCTCCAATGAAACAATTCTAGACAGAAGGAACTTTAATAGTATTGGAAACTGGCAGGCTGCGAAGGAATGAGCAGCCTCATATATCAAGAGAAACTGTAACCAAGGCCCAGGGCTAACCTAAGAAAAGGAGTTTAATAGCAGACTATCTTCAAATGGGTCTGGGATACCAAAGGACCACATCTTTATGGTGAAACAAAGCAAATCTATTCCCCTTCCAATCTAAAGGAACTTCAGCAAAGGCTGCCTTGGTGCTGAGAAAAGCAAGCAGGGGAAACAGCAAAAATATGCATCCCTGACAAGTCCTGGTCACAGGCCAGTTGTCACATATATTTGAAGTCTGGTTCCATAGTGCTTCAGTACTACAGCAAACCTCAAGATAGGAATTTGTGTTGGGTTATCCCACAATGGCAGTAATCTTGGACGTGTGGCAGAAGCAATCTTCATCTGAAACCTCGAAGAATTCACACAGATGCTTTTACTTTTGTAATTTTACTACTTGTCTCATGGATAAGAATGGAGAATAATTTTAATATCTTTTTTTTAGTATTTTGCGTGGTGTTGGTTCAAACTTCTGTTAACCTCATAGAATAGGTTTTGGATTATTCTTTTTTACGTTTTAGAATTTGTCATATAAACTGTAATCCTCTATTTGGAAAAAAATCTGTTGTGTTTTGCCTGTTGAACCAACTTTAATTAATCCTTCATTTCCTTTAATATTTATGACTATTCAGATAATATATTTTTTCTTGTATCAATTTTACTAAGTTACATACTTGTAAGACTTTCCATTTGATCTAAGTTTTCAAATTTTTGGTATAAAGTGTTTAGTATATTCTTATTAGCTTTTTAATCTATACTGTATGTCTAGTTATGTACCCCTTTTAATTCCTTTTTTAAAGATTTTATTTATTTGAGAGAGAGTGTGTGTGTGTGTGAGAGAGAGAGAGCATGAGCAGGGGGGCAGGGTAGAGGGAGAAGCACACTCCCCCACTGAGCAGGGAGACCGACACAGACTCAATCCCAGGACCCCAATATCATGACCTAAGTCAAAAGCAGATGCTTAACTGACTGAGCCACCCAGGCACCCCTGTACTCCCTTTAATTCTTAATTTTATCTTTGCTTTCTCTCTTTTCTTCCTTAATTCACCTTGCCTGAGATTTGTCCCTGTTATTTTTTCAAAGAGCAAATTTTGGCTGTACTTATTCTATTTTGTTTTATTAATTTCCACTTATCTCTTCACTTTAGGTTCTCAGAATTGACTCTGCTGTTCCTTTTCTAATTCTTGAAGTAGATACCTCGCACAATAATTTTCAAGTTTTTTCTTTTCTAATATAAACATTCGTCTATAAATTCCTATTAAAATACCACTTTTGTTGCTACTCACAAGTTTACCCTCTAATTTTCAAAATCACTAATTATTCCATTACGATAATCCATGAAATGCAGAGACGTCTGTATTTACATTATTGATTTTGTTATCAAATTCCAACTTAATTGTTCTTTGATTTTCACTAATTCAATCAAAAAGGTTTTAATTATCTAAATCTCTTCCCAAGGCTTTCCTCTCATCAATTGTTCTATCAACACTATTCATCTTAAATAATATTTATTTTTTTAAGACTTTATTTATTTATTAATGAGAGACACACAGAGAGAGGCAGAGACATAGGCAGAGGGAGAAAGAAGCAGGCTCCCTGCAGGGAGTCCAATGCAGGACTCGATCCCAGGATCCCGGGATCACATCCTGAGCGGAAGGCAGATGCTTAACCGCTGAGCCACCCAGGCGTCCCTTGAAGAATACTCCTGAAGGCTACTCACCTGAAATAGTCTATACTGGCTGCTCTATGTCAAGTTGAAATTTTTCATCCTGGGCAGCCTGGATGGCTCTGCGGTTTAGCGCTGCCTTCAGCCCAGGGCTTGATCCTGGAGACCCGGGATCGGGTCCCACCTCAGGCTCCCTGCATGGAGCCTGCTTTTCTCTCTCTCTCTCTCATAAATAAAATCTTTAAAATAAATTTTAAAAAAGAAAATTTTCATCCTAGGATCTCCCTTTGCCACATTTCTAGGGATTTTATTTTTCTCTCTTACATTATGTCTCCTATTTTGTGCATCCCACATTTTTCTCTTTCTTCATTTACTTCTTTCCTTTGGTAGAGAAAAATCTCCAATACCTTCCTGAAAAAAATGTGCATAGGGAGACAAAATTTTTGAGAGCTCATATATCTGAAAATGTCTGTTTTCTTTTTACATATTTGTTTATGTATGGCCAGAATAGTTTTCCTTATAAATTTTCAAAGCATGACTCCATTGCCTTCTGGTTGATACTGATGGTGTTGAAGATTCTTAAGTCATTCTTGATTCTTGACCTATTTTTACCCCTCCAGAAACTTGTACAATTTTCCCTTTGTTCCCAGTGTTCTGATATTTCCCAGTAATGTATCTTGGCATGAGTCTATTTTTCTCTCTTTTGCTGGGTGCTAGTCTTTTATTTACTTATTTATTTTTAAAGATTTTATTTATTTATGAGAGGGAGAGAGAGAGAGTGCATGAGAGGGGGAAGGATAGAGGGAGAGGGATAAGTGAGTTCCTCAATGAGCAGGAAGCCCTACTTGGGGCTCGATCCCAGGACCCTGGCATTATGACCTTAGCCAAAGGCAGACGCTCAACCAACTGAGTCACCCAGGTGCCCCAATTAGTCCTTTAATCTATAAATAAGCATCTTTAAGTTCTAAGAATTTTTCTTGAGTTACTTGGCTGACAATTTCTTCCCCTCCAATTTATGTATTTTTTTTTCTATTTAGAACCCATATAATTAAAATACCAAAGAAGGGGCACTTGGGTGGCTCAGTTAGTTAAGTGTCCAAGTCTTGGTTTTGGCTCAGGTCATGATCTCAAGGTCCAAGACTGAGCCCCAAATCAGGCTCTATGCTCAGCAGGGAGTCTGTTTGAGATTCTCTCTCTCCCTCTCTCTCTGCCCCTCCCCTTGCTCATGCTCTCTCTCAAATAAATAAATCTTTAAAAATAATAAAAATAAAATAAAATACCAAAGAAAATTTTCTTAGTGAAGAGTCACATCGACATATAGCATATATATAACTATATAAAATGTATTATATAATTAATGTTATACATTAATCATTATATTATTGTTAATATATTATTGATTGTATTAACTCACACTTTATATATTATATTTTATATATTAAATATATTTTTAAATTTAAAATATATATTAAATATCATATATTTATATGTAATCATATATAACATAGATATTTATGTTATATATAGATATATATCTATATAATATATTATATGCATATATTATATTGTATCTAATACACTATGTTGTATATATGTACAATATCGTTACCTTATATATTATATATAAACATACATGTCCTGAAAATCAATCTATCATAGCTCAAGATTTTCATATTTTGTTAATCAGAAATATTATATTTCTTGGTGTTCACTTTAAATGTGACCTAAAAAAGGAAATGACTGGTCAAAAACTGAACCATATAGGTGATAGAAGACACAAACACTGGTTCCTCCTAGAACTTCAGTGTATGAAAACTTTAAATTCCAGGCAAGTTAATCTGAGCTTCAACATTCTCTCCAGTTGTATACAAATGAACATGTTTTACGAAGCTTTGGGAACAAAAATGAATGCCACTTTCCCTGTCTTGAATTTGCTCTCAGTCCAATGTGAGACAAGCAAAAAAGAGGTACAGAATAATTTTGACTGGGAACAGTTGGAGACCAAGAGGTCTCAGAATGTGCTTCCATTGTGTTACATCTGAGCACAAGCAAGAGGGGTGCATTTTAATCTTTATGAAGTCACAGACCATTTGGGAGATATGATGAAATCTATGATATTCCTTCCAATCAAAATGCATCTGACAAATACATAGACGTAAATGTTGCTTACTAACTCAGAATGTGCACCATTAAGAACTCTTAGTATAAAAGGGTGAGTAGGAAATTTTAGACAGACAAGAAGAGAGAGTCCAAAGGAAATGGCATGGGCAAAAGTCTGCAGACATAAAAAGTCTGTGCATTATTGGAATGGAGGGGACAATAACATCATTTGGTGTGATTGCAGCATAAGCTGGAAAGAGAATCAGACACAACATAGGATGCAAACAGAAGATAAGAAGATAAACTGGGATAAAGCATGAAGTATTTCAGATTGTCAGTCATGCCCTTTGTTTACTCAGAGACTAGATCATGATTGATAAAGATTACGCATGGCACGTCAACACTCTCAACTCTTAAAAAATATCACTGGAACAGCTAGTGCCCAATGGAAGACTCATTGATATTCTGAGCATGGAGTTTCGCTGGCATTCATGGTAGGTGTTGAGTGTGCAGTACTCACATCTCAAGTTTGTAGCTTTATGAGAGAAAAAATACCATTAGAATGAAACCAAAAGTCCCTGAATATCAATTATTTTACTCCTTATTAACCTACAGCTGAATGTCAATCCTCAGTGAGCTGCAACAGTTCTCAACACTGGCAGCACATTAGATTTACCTGGGGAACTTTCTTTTTTTTTCTTTCTTTCTTTCTTTTTTTTTAATTTGTTTCTATTGAAGTTCGATTTGCCAACATATAGTATAACCCCCAGTGCTCATCCCATCAAGTGCCCTCCTCAGTGCCCATCAAACAGTTACCCCAACCCCCCACCCACCTCCCCTTCTGCAACCCTTTGTTTGTTTCCAAGAGTTAGAAGTCTCATGGTTTATTTTCCTCTCTAATTCGTCCCACTCAGTTCCCCTCCTTTCCCTTATAATCCCTTTCACTATTTCTTAAATTTCCCATATAAGTGAAACCATATGATGATTGCCTTTCTCCGATTGACTTACTTCACTCAGCACAGTACCCTCCAGTTCCATCCACATTGAAGCAAACGGTGGGTATTTGTACTTTCTAATGGCTGAGGAATATTCCATTGTATATATACACCACATCTTCTTTATCCATTCATCTGTCTATGGACATCGAGGCTCCTTCCACAGTTTGGCTATTGTGGACATTGTTGCTATAAACATTGGGGTACAGGTGTCCTGGAGTTTCACTACATCTGTATCTCTGGGGTAAATACCCAGCAGTGCAATTGCTGAGTTGTAGGGTAGCTCTATTTTTAACTCTTTGAGGAACCTCCATACTGTTTTACCAGTTTCCATTTACCTGGGGAAGTTTCAAAATGCCTACCAGCCTGGATCCACACCAGACCAACTAAATTAGAATATGTAGGGGTGGGACTTGAACATCTGAATTTTTGGAAGCTCTTCAGATTGCTTTAATGTACAGCTAGACTTGAGAACTACTATATTAAGAAAAATACTCCCCAAAGTAACTGCCTACCTGCTAATTTAGCCTTAATTCTGTTATGTTGTTGCTATGCAGCATGATACAACTCAAAAATAATTTTTAACAAAATTTAAAAATATATGTTTGGCTATTTGAATTCCTTTGCTAAGCTGCCAAGAATATCACATGAGTGACTATGGGGGTGGTGAAGGTAGTCTAAACAGTATGCTTGGGTGTCCATATCAGGACCTGCAGATAGCCAATCTGTGCCGGAAATGTCCGGAATGGGCTTTTTCACATTTTACAGTCTCATCTCCTGAGTATGCTGCCCAAGGCTATTGTTCTCTTCATATCTTGCAGATCTGTCTGGCAAAAAGGCTACATGCATCAACAGTTTTTGCAAAGGGTCTTGTGATTAATTGGATGGCCTTTTAGTTGGACAGCTTCTGAGGACTTTTATTTTTCTTATTTTGGCACAGGAAGCCACAAAGATTAGTTGTGCAAATATATTTAACTTTACCACAGCTAATAAATTACCCTTTGCCTTAAACAAAATACTTAGTACTCATTTTAATTTTAGTTATGCTTAAACACTATATGGGTTTGCAATCAATTATCTGTTATATTCTGTGGTCTGTTTGATCCTGAACATAGAACTGCAAGATGAGGGTTGTGCAATGATTTATAAAAACAAATATTTGGGACGCCTGGGTGGCTTAGCAATTAAGCATCTCCCTTCAGCTCAGGACATGATCCTGGAGTCCCAGGATCGAGTCCCTCATTGGACTTCCTGCATGGAGCCTGCTTCTCCCTCTGCCTATGTCTCTGCCTCTCTCTCTGTTGTCTCTCATGAATAAATAAAATCTTTTAAAAATTAAAAATAAATAAAAACAAATATTTATAGACTTTGCTATGTATCAAGATATTTTGTATAAACTGTGCTATGAGTTTAGAAAATATAACATGGATTGGCCATCAAGGTGCTCTCACTCTACTAAAATGGCATGATATCTCCACAATGAGTCATTAAAGCTCCATAAAAGAGGTACAGTAGTCCCTCCTTACCTCAGGGGATACATTTCAAGATCCCCTGTAGATGCCTGAAGCTGTGGATAGTACCAAACCCTATATAGACTATGTTTTTCTCTATACACACATACTATGATAAAGTTTAATTTATAAATTAGGCACAGGAAGAGATTAAAAGCAAAAACTAAAACGAAATAGAACAATTATAACAATATACCACACCAGAAGTTCTGTGGTCTCTCTCTCTCAAAATACCTTCTTGCATTGTGCTCTCCGTTCTTGTCATGATGTGAGATGATAAAAAACCTACATGAGGAGATAAAGTGAGGTGAGTGACGTAGGCATTGTGGCATAATGTCAAGCTACTAGTGACCTTCTGACACTGTGTCGGAAGGAGAATCATCTGCTTCCAGAAGAAGGTTGATGTTGAGTAACCGAAACCATGGAAAGAGAGGCAGTGGATAAGGGAAGGCTCTCGTACATTAAAAAGAGATGAACTCATGAGATGTCATGATCACTTCTAGCTGAGAGGGGTTAGAGCCAGCTCTTTGAGGGCCATAAATGCCAGGATACAAAGTTTAGAAGAAACTCTCCAGACAAAAGGGAGGCTTTTTTTTCCATAGGAAAATGATAAAGTCTGAGGTTCAGGAAGGTTATAAGATTAACTGCAATTTATAGAATGAACTGAAGTTTGGTTTAAAAAAAAAAAGAGGATCTTGGAAACTAGCCCTTTATCTGATATGTCATTTGCAAATATCTTCTCCCATTCTGTAGGTTGTCTTTGAGTTTTGTTGACTGTATCCTTTGCTGTGCAAAAGCTTCTTATCTTGATGAAGTCCCAATAGTTCATTTTTGCTTTTGTTTCTTTTGCCTTCGTGGATGTTAACTCAACACCAAAGAAACAAACAATCCAATCATGAAATGGGCAAAAGACATGAACAGAAATCTCACAGAGGAAGACATAGACATGGCCAACATGCACATGAGAAAATGCTCTGCATCACTTGCCATCAGGGAAATACAAATCAAAACCACAATGAGATACCACCTCACACCGGTGAGAATGGGGAAAATTAACAAGGCAGGAAACCACAAATGTTGGAGAGGATGCGGAGAAAAGGGAACCCTCATACACTGTTGGTGGGAATGTGAACTGGTGCAGCCACTCTGGAAAACTGTGTGGAGGTTCCTCAAACAGTTAAAAATAGACCTGCCCTACGACCCAGCAATTGCACTGTTGGGGATTTACCCCAAAGATACAAATGCAATGAAACGCCGGGACACCTGCACCCCGATGTTTATAGCAGCAATGGCCACGATAGCCAAACTGTGGAAGGAGCCTCGGTGTCCAACGAAAGATGAATGGATAAAGAAGATGTGGTTTATGTATACAATGGAATATTACTCAGCTATTAGAAATGACAAATACCCACCATTTGCTTCAACGTGGATGGAACTGGAGGGTATTATGCTGAGTGAAGTAAGCCAGTCGGAGAAGGACAAACATTATATGTTCTCATTCATTTGGGGAATATAAATAATAGTGAAAGGGAATATAAGGGAAGGGGGAAGAAATGTGTGGGAAATATCAGAAAGGGAGACAGAACGTAAAGACTGCTAACTCTGGGAAACGAACTAGGGGTGGTGGAAGGGGAGGAGGGCGGGGGGTGGGAGTGAATGGGTGACGGGCACTGGGGGTTATTCTGTATGTTAGTAAGTTGAACACCAATAAAAAATAAATTAATTCTTCAAAAAAATAAAAAAAAATTAAAAAAAGTAAAAAAAAAAAGAGGAAATATGAGTTACAGGTTTTAATAGATGGTTAAAGTAGGAGGTGATGGCAACTTGAGCAAGGGAAATGGAAGTAAGGATTGAAAGTAAGAGAGATGTTAGAATCACTGCAGTGATATAAAGGACTTAATATGCTTTTTCAAGTGATACTACTGAACATTCTGTGGGACTATAAGCATTCATCTATCCATCAAATCATTCAACAAGTCTTTAATAAATAACTATTATGCATTAAGCATTGTGCTGGGTTCTGGAGGTACAGCAGTGAATATAGCAATGAATGGTCCTTGCCTTCATACAGCTTCAGTACTGGGAGAGGTAGACAATAAATAAAAGACACAAATAATTAAAAAACCCTTGTAAGCACTATGAAGGAAGTTTTGGGATGCTGAAAGAGAGCAACAGGCAGTTGTAATTGTTGGGATGGATTGAACTACTTTTTATTGGGCATTAATTGATGTCCTCTCTAAGGAAGTATTATTTCAGAGGAGATCTGAAGGACTTATCAGAAAAAGCAAGCAGTGAAGAAGAGAGAAAATCAAATGAAAAGGCTCTGAAATGGGACAGTCTTGGTAGATTTCTCTGAAGAAGAGAGAGCTGCCAATATGTTAAATGATGCTGAGAAGTTGAGTAAGATGAAAATGGTAAATCGACCATTGGTTTTCGTAACACAGATGTTACTGTTGACCTTGATGAAAGCAGTTCCACTTGAATAAGGACAAAACTAAATTGAGGTGAACTGAAAAGTGAGTGAGAAGAAAGGGAGAAGAGAAGAGTGTGTTTAGTAGAGAAAATTCATGAGCTGGAGGGGGATATAGAACGGGGGATGTTCCAGCTCGTTAAAGCGATATAAGAATTTAGATCCCATCTGTATACTGAGCTGGTCGAGATGGAAAATCAATGCAGATGAGAAAAGAAAACTGGGAGCAGGAGATGATGCCTCCTAACACCTCCAGTTCACCCTCACTTTGCAACTGAGTTAAATAAATGACTCAATGCTAATTCTTTCCAAAGTTGGGCTCTATTTGAGGGAAAATGGAGTAGAACATTGTGGCCTGCACTGGAAAGTAAAGATATTGAGTACTGCAGAGGAAGAGAAGGGTGCAGGAAAGCTGAGATCCTGGTCACCAAACTGAATGCTGTCTAATTCCTAGTGTAGCTTCACATGAGCTCTGCCTCAAATTCCAAAAGAATCCAGATTACTTCATTTGATCTAACCAAGTATTGAGTAGTGAGATAGGGAGCATACTCTATGTCTCTTTTTCTACATTAAGAGCCAGAGTAGAGGTGCCTGGGTGGCTCAGTCTGTTAAGTGACTGACTCTTGGTTTCAGCTCAGGTCTCAGGGTTTGTGAGATGCAGACCCATGACGGGCTCCATGCTCAGTGAGAGTCTGTTTGATTTCTTGACTGTTCTCTCATTCTGCTCTCTCTCTTTCTCTCTCTCTCTTTTTCTTTCTCTCTCTCAAATAAATAAATAAATCTTTAAAAAAAGAGCCAGTGTAGTGGCCCCAGAATGTTATTTTCACCATCCAATAGCATTTATAAAATATATGAGGGAACTGCCAATGTTTCCTTTTGTCAACCAAGGACATTTTAAATGTCCCACCATGTACATTCATCATCTCACAGAAGAAATAATATTTTAGGACCAAAAAGTAGGAAGAACATAATACCAGGATTAAAAACAACAAATCTAGCTTCATAGAAAACCTCTCTACACTGTTTTCTTCTTTTATTTCTCTATCTGTCATGGACTGGTAAAAATACCATTCCAGTCTTGTGTCGGTATGGAAATTAGTCTTAGGAAATCACTGGACCAGATGACTTATAAAATCTCTTCCAATTCAAATTCTATGATTCAGCTAATAGTAACAAAAAAAGTATCATATTTGAAGTAAAATAGTTTCCTTTTCATGTTCTGTTGAACCATCTTATAAATAACTTTCCCCTGAGTCACCTTTGCAGTTCTCTCAGCCTTAGGGATCTAAAGCAATGCTTCACCATTCACCTCAGTTTCAAAGTCCTCTTCTCCCAAGTCTTCAGAGAGCCCAAAGCATTTACAATAAGCACAAAAGATAATAGCAGGTGCAACTGTTTTCTGTCAGCTTAAATGTTGATTAAGACTTCAGTAACCACTCTACTCTGTACAAATCTAAAATCAAAAATGCAGGTTAATTTTCAAAAAAACAGAAAGGAAGAACTGAAAGAAGACAAAGCACAAAACTGCCTTGCTGAAGCAAAAGAAAATATGAAAGAGAGCTCACTGGCTAGCTTTTTCGGATATTTTTATTTCTAAAGTAGTCACATATCCTAGTGGTTTTTGAGCACTCTTAAAGAGACATTTTAAAATATCACATCAAGGGATCCCTGGGTGGCGCAGCGGTTTAGCGCCTGCCTTTGTCCCAGGGCGCGATTCTGGAGATCCGGGATCGAATCCCACGTCGGGCTCCCGGTGCATGGAGCCTGCTTCTCCTTCTGCCTGTGTCTCTGCCTCTCTCTCTCTCTCTCTCTGTGACTATCATAAATAAATAAATAAAAAAAATTTAAAAAAAAAAAATAAAATAAAAAAAAAAATAAAATATCACATCAAATAGGATATTTTAAAAGACGACTTGAGTTCACTAAAGGTGAACTCAGAACACCAGAATTGTAACTTGCTTAATGAGAGCTCTGATCCGGGGGCCTGTGCCTGATGACACCTTTCCAATTCCACCAGCAAGGTCCTGGAGCAAAGTTCCTTCCACTGCAGGGTCTGCTTTATTGAATTCCCTACCTGTCCTAATTCTATATATTTCCAATTAGCTACCTTCGAGGCTGACATGGGTGGAAGGGAATTGTTTTCTGACAAGCTAACATTTTAAGGCTAATGGTTTTTTAATAAGCAATTGAATTTGCAGCATTCAGCTCTTGTTATATTTTATTGGTTTTTGTGCTTTAATTTGGTATGTGTGTTTTGGCACAACTCCATGGCAGGTGCAATTTTAAAAATGGAATCAATAAAATTCGCTATGATGTATGATATGAGCATTCCAGGTTTAGCTTTCAAAACAAAATACTAGGCTTGGCTCTTTCTAGAGCCTTGCAAAGAAAATGTGCTGATTCCTGGGGGCTTTCCTCACTGTGGCTTTTTGAAATCTCGTTCACACTCCTCAAATGTCCAAATATGCCTTCCTCTAAACGGCTCTTACTTGGAGTCCATGACCTCATCTTCTTGTTCTTGAAGAGATGAAGTTCATCTTAGCAGGAGAGCCTAAGTACAGTTTGTCTTCCTCTTTAAAATCTCTCTCCATTGCTTTGTACAGCATTGTCAATCAATAGGGACATAATCAATCTTTGTTAAATAATTAGTTGAATACATTTGTCCTCTTCCTTTTTCTCTGACTAAAAGGAGGAGAAACTCCTCCTTTCCAAGACTAACACCTCATAATGATGTAGAATTTATCCGATTCTATCCTCTCTTGCCTTCTTTAAGACCTTGCTTGCTTCATCATGTCTTCTTTCTCAGTCTAAGTATCTTTGGTCTTGATTTCTCCATTGGTCACTTTGTGGCTTCCTATAAACACAGATATATTATCTTCCTTTTGTTAAACCATTGTCTGAGGGAGGGGGTGGTGGTTTGGGCAGGGCACACACGGGAGGATACCTAGTTGAGTAAGGGATGTTCTACAGCTTGATAGCCAGGAGGTAGAGATAAAGTCATATGCTCATCTTGTGCACTTTCTTTATCTTTGTTTTATTTAATAACAAAAAGTTTAAGGAGAGAAAAAGAAAACCACCTCAAGGGCAAGAGGATAATGAGAAATATTGATAATCGACTTGAGAAAGTGAAAAACTCTAATGACTATGTAGCAAATCCTTTTTGCAAGTCAGCTAATTTCCAGTGCTTTGTTTTCAACAAAATTGAAGAATGACTTGCTATTGTCACAGAATCATATATAATATATAATTTTAATACATAATGTGTAAAATATATAATTTTGAGTACATAGCTCACAAAAAGTTTAAACAATAGAATGAAATGACTATAAAAGGAAAACACCTCCAACCGTTCTTATGTCCTTATTTATGAGAACAAAGTCTCTGGTATTTTTAACAACAACAAAAAAATGAAGATAGAATCGATAATGAACCCTGTCTCATTCAAGCAATTCATGATAATTGTCTTTGTGTACAAAAATGAATGAGGAGACAGAAAAATTCCATGGATCTCATTAAGAAATGCATTTTCAACAAGTGTTAACATTTTGTATTTAGTAATTATTTTCCAAATATTAAAATATATTAATTTCAATTCATTGTTTGCTGCTATTACTTGCAAAGCTAACACAACTCAGAAGAAATTTAACACTTAGAGCCTGATGGTCACTTGATAAAAAAACAATGTGTACATATTTTTCCTGAAATTAATAATACAGTGATCCATAAAAGGGCTTTTAAGCATCAAAAAATAATGACCTGCTGTGGATGAATCCTACAATTATAATGTTGAAGAGGAAAAAACAAGTCACAATGAGTATATACCATATGATTTTTTTAAAGATTTTATTTATTTATTCATGAGAGACACAGAGAGAGAGGCAGAGACCTAGGCAGAGGGAGAAGTAGGCTCCAAGCAGGGAGCCTGACATGGGACTGGATCCCGGGACTCCAGGATCATGCCCTGAGCCAAAGGCAGATGCTCAACCGCTGAACCACCCAGGCATCCCTGATTCTTTTATTTATTTATTTATTTATTTATTTATTTATTTATTTATTTATGATATACAGAGAGAGAGAGAGAGAGAGAGAGGCAGAGACACAGGCAGAGGGGGAAGCAGGGTCCATGCTGGGAGCCTGACTCGGGACTCGATCCTGGGACTCCAGGGCCAAAGGCAGGCGTTAAACTGCTGAGCCACCGAGGGATCCCCCCTGATTCTTTTTATACAAAGTTCAAACACAGGTAAAACTCATCTATATCAGGGATCAGCAGAGCCTCCCTATAAAGGGATAGATAGTAAATAGTTTAGATCTTGTAGGCAGTAAGATCTCTGTCTGAACAACTCAATTCAGACACTGTGACAGCAAAAATGCCAGAGCCATACATAATCAAAAGGGTATGGCTCTTTTCCAATAAAAATATTTACAAAAATTAACTGGTAGGCCAGATTTGGTCTATGAAGTACAATATGGTGATCCCTAGTTATGGGGTTCATACATACATGTAACACTACCATAAGCTATGATTACCACTGGGGGAGAGGCAGTGTTACAAATGGTCAGGGGTACAGGACGAAAGTCTCAGGCAACAGTAATACTTTGTTTTTTGACCTCAGTTTGTAATTCCAATGTTGTTCACTGTACAAAGATTAGTTAAATTTTACATATATGTTTTATGTCTTTTTCTTTGTATTACATGCAAAATAAAATTTTAAGATAATTCTATTTTATTACATATTATTAAATGATACTCTATAAAAATTATATTACTTTACTTGCATGCCAATAATAAAGATATTTTCTTTACACATTTGACAAAACATGTTACTAGTCTATTGGTCTCAAAATCTCAATTCTAGGAATTTAACCCAAAAAACTAATTGTATAAGGGAAAAACTATGTATGCACAAGAAAATTCCCCCAATATTTACTTGTGTTGGTAAAACCTTGGAAACACCCATAAGCAGCCACTAATAAAAGATTTATGAAATGAATTATGGAATACTACATTGCCACCAAGAGTGATAATGTAAATCTATATTTATTGATGTAGAGGTATCATGTAATGAAAATAAGCAGGTTATCAAATAGTATACAGTATGATTCTACATGTGTAATCAATATGCATATACATATATAAAAATACTCCTTAAAGTTCTGTTTGTGATTATCTAAACTCAAGAAGTGGAATAAAAACACAGATATAGGTTGCAGCTCCAGAGATAGGAGCTTCTTCTGCAGATGTATTTCTTCTCCTTCAGCCTAATACAGTCAAAGGCAAGTGTTCAGAGAGCAACTATTTGGCTCATGTATATGATGAATCAAAATATTGCGCTGTACGTGGTTGAGAGAACCCTGGCAGAAGAATGTTCTGGTTTATTAAATTTGTCTCTTTTAAGCATGATAAAGCATGATAAATCATCAAGTGATGAAGACACCATCTTCTCTGCCTGAATCTTAGGAGGAAAGAAGCCAGTATGCATGGTCCCCACTTTTGATGTGGCAGCCTTGGGGAAAGGGACCAGTGAAAAGCTGGTTCTACTCAAGAGTACATGAATATGACCCAACATTCATACTGGAAGAACTGCTAAAAATGTTTTGAGTCCTGTTTACAGCTTGAAATTTAGAACATTACCCATGACCTCAGGATGATCCCCTGGAAAGCAAATGCTACTCCTCTTGATCACCCTAAAGTGATCAAAAAGACACTTTAAGACAAAAAAAGAAGGGTGGGCAATGGAGATCCTTACAACTGAACCATGGTTCAGTGTGAGACAGTGTCTTTGTATTAACAATAAATAACATTCATCCCATTGTAAAGGATTTTCAACTCATGAGTCTTCTATCAAGGGCCAATAAGTAGGGAGAAAGATTTGAAAAAATTGTGTGATTGATGCCACTTCTCTCCTTTTTCCCCATATGTATAACAAATGGGATTCTGTTTTCATGTCTGGTGTTAAGATTTGAACCATATAGGTGAGGCATAGAGAACTTTACAAAATCATAAATATATGCATAGATAATTATCTGCAAGTATGTATATAAAAACAATAATGCTGGTTATGTTTCTGTACTGTTCCTTTTCAGATTTTTTACTTTCTAATGCATATTTTTTGAATTTTTTAATCTTTACAAGAAGTGTGTATCATATTCCCACAAAAAAAAGTAACCCAATGAAACTGTTTTAAAAATTCTTTCTCCTGAATACCAACCCCTGCAGGTATTTCTCTTCTTTTTTTTTTTCATCCTTTTCCTCATTATTGACTCATCTCTTTTTCACTAAGACTCTCACCCCCACCACTTCACTGAAAATGTGCTGCTCAAAGTCAACATTATCATTGCAAAATCCTCAGCCTTTATTTTCTTTGATAGCTCTAAGCCAACATTCAGCATAGTCAACCCCTCCTTGCTTTTCAAAATGTCTTTTTGGCTATTCATTCTTTGTTTGTTTGTTTGTTTGTTTGTTTGCTTCCTCTGCCTTTCTGCTGGCATCTCATCTATCTCTTTGATTGTCTTAATATCCTCTGCTGGTTGTGAAATGTAATCCCCAGACTCAATCCTTAGAACACCACTCCTAGTTGTGTCTCACGTCCATTACACTCTGCTGAATGACTGCCCAGACTGACTTCACCATTCAGTGTTCCCTAGGTTCGAGGACATCTTTGTAACTGCCATCTCCACTGGGATATCTTGACATCACCTTAAACCTAACATGTCTGAAACTACATATGTTGGCCCAAACCAGTTTTCCCTCTAGACCTTCCTCTTTCTGCCCATAGAACTAGATCATAATTTCATTGCTTTTGCAATAGCCTTTGGCCAAAAACAAAGCAAAGGGGCAAAGTAATCTTTAGCTACAATAGAAAGATCAAAACTGAACAAAGAGTGAGTCTGAATACAAGAATTTTTTCAGATCTGATTTCATAAAAGAAATCAGACCATTGTATCATGTCAATTTATGTGGAGACATAAGAGTAAACTTAGCTCCAATTTTGAAGTCAGTCAGTTCCTAGAGAGAATGTGTTCATTACCAATATTAACACCTCATCCTCCAAATCATGTGGATTAAGTATCATGAAGAGAGGTACACTCCTCTGCTCTTATTCAATCATTCACCAACTCTTATTAAGTCTTCCTTACTGTCTTTCCTTGTCCATTACTTTGTTATAGTTCCACTCTCACAAAATATCTAATTCAGGTCCTGTTCACCATACATCAAGACATTACAATGCTCAACTTCATACCTTTGTAACTGATACACTTTGCTTCTCATATTCTGTTTCTGTTTTCACAAATTTAACCAGCTGAAAAAGTTATCTTTGGTACTTTGCTGACCACAACACAGAGTCCATAAAGCTGAGTATATAAGGCCTATAAAATCTAATAAAAACTGCTTTTCCAATCTTATCCACCACTTAATTCCTTCACAAATAATTTCTGATCAACTTTTGATAAGTGCTATGTATGAAAAAAAATTTTGAAGTACATGGATAAGAAAAAAAAATCCTGGGAAGCAGAGATTGGGTGAGATCTAATGAATGTAGAAAAAGAGTAGAGAGCCTAGGACCAAGGTTTTGGGATTGAATAAAAGAGGAACCAGTAAACGAACAGAAGAAAGAAAAGTCTGTGAGGTAAAAAAAAAAAAAAAAAAAAAAGCAGGTTGAATGTGAAGTTACAAAAGACAAGGGAAGAAGATGTTCAAACCAAGATTTAAGTAAAGACTGGTGGTTGATCATTAAATTAGGAACATGGATGGCCAGAGAACTTGACAAAAGCAAGATCAGTGGAGTGGACAGAGTAAAGCCTGGAGTGGGATAAAGAGAGACAGGAATGTTGGGAGGAAGAAACAGTGAGTGTTGACAGCTTTTGCATGGTTTTATAGTGAGGAGAGCAGAGAAATTGGATTATCCATGGAGAGATAAGTAGTGTGAAGAAAAAATATTATAGCATATGTGTATGATAACAGAAATAATCCAATAGAGAAAGATAAAGTGATGTTGCAGGAGAAAGAAGGTGTAAGTGAAAGAACAAAACACATGGTCAGGTAAAAGAGAATGGGATTCAGTGCAATTGTGGAGGGATTGCTGTTTGATAAGAATAGGGATGCATTCTTGGTTGTAAGAAAAGAGAGAAGGTATGCAAATGTGAAGTGTAGAGATTTTTCTGTAAAAAGTTGGAGCAGGCTCTTCTCTATGGCTTTTAGTTTCTCAGTGAGATATAGAACCGGGAATATTAGAATGGGGATGGTATATAAAGTTTATGAAGAGAGAAAGTATTAAAATGAGGTCTCAAAGGGTAAAAAAATGAGCTTACTATAGAGAAACAGTTGAAATTCCAGGCAGTGTTGAGACCTAATTTGAGTTTTGAGAACATTACTTTAAAGTGAAATTCACTTTAATTTAAAGTGAAATCAGGGTGTCTGATGGGTTGATGTTCTCCAAGTATAAAGAAGGGGTAATTAATGCACAGGGCAGAAATAGGACCCAGCCCATGATTTCTGACTCTAAGACCAATGTTCTTTCCATTAAATTATTTTTCTAGTGGTATTTTTAAATACTTTCCTCTAGAAAAACTATAGTTTGGGTTATAATTGAATAAAGTATTTTCTTTGAATTAAAAATAATTAAATCTAAGAGGATGGTGAGCATACCTATGGAAAAAAAACAAAAGAGGCTTCCTACATGAAACCATTTGTAACCTCTATCCCAATCAGCGTACATTTTCCCCTGTAAATATTGCAAAATGTCCATATGCTCATGCTGCAAAAGCCCTCTTGGAGCCTGGTAATCAGGCCAGTGGACCATATTGTTATGCACAATCTAACCTCTTTCCTTCTTGGCCCCCAACAAAGGACAGCAGGCTGATAGGGCTAGAGCTAATTAGCACCCTGTTCATCTTGCCTTATGCTTAGAATGCCTAAAGGAAGCTTCTCTTCCCTGGCTGATGATAAAACAGAATCAGTCTCTTTGCTCTCTGAGCTGAGTCATTTATCAATTGTAATTCTGCAGACACAATGCAAAGCAAAGCAGACAGCAATAGGGACAGAGACATAGAGACCTACATTCCCATATTTAAAATGTGTCCTGTTGTGTATGTATGTGTGTATTTGTACATATGTATACTTAGTGCCACAGTCTAATGAAAAAAGTGGACAGAAATGGGGAAAGGTTGAGGGAAGAAAACTCAGGAAACTGTGACTAAGGCGATTCCTTGAGAGGGAGAACAGTGTGGGGTTAAAAGCATAGGCTCTCAAGTCAAAACTACAGGGTCAAATTCTGGCTCTGACACTTATTAGCCAGGTGGCCCTGGGCAAGTAACTTACCTCTTCTGGACCTCGGTTTCCTTAGTTGTAAAAGATGAATAACAATAGTAACTAAATTAAAGGGTTATTGGGAAGATTGAATGAGCTGCTGTTTGCAATTCTAGTACTTAGTAACTGGTGATCCCGAAGACATCATTTAACCACTTGAAGTTCAATTTCCTTGTCATTAAACTTATTTAGTTTTGTGAAGTTTTTCCTCTTACGAGATCCTACATTTTCTGGTATTTTTGGCAATATATATTGCCAGATTTGTGAGGAAACAAATATTGTATTAGTTAAGAACTTCTTTTTTTAAGATTTTATTTATTTATTCATGAGAGACACAGAGAGAGAGAGAGAGGCAGAGACACAGGCAGAGGGAGAAGTAGGCTCCATGCAGGGAGCCCGATGTGGGACTCGATCTCGGGTCTCCAGGATCACGCCCTGGGTGGAAGGCGGCTCCAAACCGCTGAGCCACTCGGGCTGCCCCTAGTTATGGAACTTCTTTAAACTTCTCTGTTACCTATGTCTATGTTCCCATCAGTGGCCAGATAAATCTATCATTTATATTTGATTCAGGGATGTCATATATGAACCTAAAAAGCAGATGTGTTTTTCTAAAAATGCATCTACATACTGATATAGTGAAACACCAGACACCTGCACCCCAATGTTTATAGCAGCAATGTCCATAATAGCCAAACTGTGGAAGGAGCCTTGGTGTCCTTCAACAGATGAATGGATAAAGAAGATGTGGTCTATGTATACAATGGAATATTCCTCAGCCATTAGAAATGACAAATACCCACCATTTGCTTCGACATGGATGGAACTGGAGGGTATTACGCTGAGTGAAATAAGTCAACTGAGAAGGACAATCATATATGATTTCACTCATATGTGGAACATAAGAAATAGTGAAAGGGGTTACAAGGGAAAAGAGGGAAACTGAGTGGGGAAAAATTAGAGAGTAACACAAACCATGAGAGACTCCTAACTCTGGAAAAGAAAGGGTTGCAGAAGGAGAGGTGGGTGGGGGGATGGGGTGACTGAGTGACAGGCACTAAGGAGAGCACTTGATGGGATGAACACTGGGTGTTATACTGCATGTTGGCAAATTGAATTTAAATAAAAAATTAAAAAATAAAAAAGTAAAATAAAAATCCATCTACATTAACATTTAAGTTGGCTTGCATTCCATGAGGACTCATGGTGTGGCAAAGAGGTACACAACTGAGGGAGCTTGATACCTCACCTACAAAGCTGAGGGAAGCTATAAAACTCTCAGTACCAAAAGATAGCACTTAGTCTCCTAGCCAAATGTCTTCTGATTCTTGCTACATTAAGAAACTTTGTTATTGGGGCGCCTGGGTGGCTCAGTTGGTTAAGCTGGTGGTTAAGTCACCCAGGTGCCCCATCTTTTTTTTTTAAGAAGCTTCGCTATATAGCTCCATAAGGGCAAACCTATGTCTTCTTCACTCTGCATTCTCAGGTTGACAATGGTGACTGTCACAAAATAGGTCTCCAAAATGTGTGAAAAATAAGTGAGGGAGGGAATAAAAAGACTCGTTTGATCATTTGTCTCATTTTTCATCTGCTTTGAAAGTGCACATAATCTAAATCCTTTGGGGTTAGGCTATGTAGTAAGCATTTAATCTAATATGATAGAAGCCGAGTAATAAAAATGTTTGTGTAATCAATTCCCGGGCAATGTCTAAAAGGTTCACAAAAAGTTCCCAGTTATTTGCAATGTCTAGATTATCATCTTTGCCTGCTGCATAAAATGTTGCTTCTTACAATGATTTTAGTACCCCTTCCCAATGTACTTCACACACACACACACACACACACACACCCCACAATCTCTTTCTATAATACTCTATTTCAGCAGCAATTAAAAAGACACATACTCAAAATGCTAAGGGGGGAAGCAAAACAACAAAATGCTGGTTCACACTTAAGGCCCTGGGCTTTTGTGTTCCATATGGTTACTGAGCTTGCAACATAGCAAATACCGATTCTGAAAGATCTTTTTATCCCTCTGTTTTGTGATTTGTGCAGTCAAGCATGTTAGAAAGAATAAGTAACCAGAACAAAGAGTTGACCGGCAAATAGATAGCAATTTGTAATCAGTGAAAAGAATACTTTCCCCAGGTTCCAAGATTATTTTTTTTCTTTTTTAAACCCTCCATTGCAAAGCAGAGCAAACACAATTGTACAGCACCCAATTATAACCAAGTGAAACCACCATCAAATAAGACCTTAAATCTTGGTTAGACAAAGAGAGTCAATGCATTAAAAAAAAAAAAAAGGTGGGGGGTAATTCCAAAAGAATCATTCAGATGTGAAAAGATTGGCAATTATTTTTTAAATACACGTTTGTGGCTTAAACATAATCTCATAAATACCCTGAAGCCTTTAATGCTGCAAATTGTTTGGGGGATTCAGGGGAGTTAATATCAAAGACAGTGTCATCTCAAAAAATCATTAGATAAATCAATTTTTGTAATAGAGAAGCAAATAAAGAAGAAAAAAGAAAAAAAATAGATGTCATGCAATAGGAAGGATGATAGTCTCAAAGTCATAAGACCTGGAGTCTAATCTCAAATTAGCCCCCAAAGTTGCTTTATGATCTAAGGCAAGCCAATTCTCCGTGTTTTTTGTTTCCCATGAATAAAATGAAGTGCTGAAAGGGGATGTGTATGCAATCGGTTCCCTTCCAGCTCTAACATTAAATTTGCTTAAGTCTTTCATATTTACAGGACATAGCTTACAAAAGCCTCCATGTACTTTATATCATTTGATCCTCACAACAGCCTTGTAAAGTAAGACTTATTATCTCCATTTGCAGATGAGGAAATCAAAGCTTAGAGAGATTAGCAAATTTCCCCCAAACCATCCTGCTAGTATGTTGCAAATTCAGATCTTCTCACATCAAAACCACAGTGGTTTTGCAACCATAGTACACTGCTTTTTCAACCATAGTACTCCCTGATACTTAATATTTTACCCTCGTGTACATATTATCTCTGAATGTTTAAATTATTTTATGACTGGAAAACTGCCTTTTCTATTAAAAAGAAAAGCAGTTTGACTATGAGCCACAATATTTTCATAATTATTCTCTCAGAGCCCTTTAGCCAAAGACCAACAGGAACACACCACAGTGGCACAAGTTGGGTTTATTACTCATTGCAGTGAGAGAGCACACATGACAGGGAACTGTAGTGCATCCCAATAAGAAGATAACAGAAAGTGCTTGTTATAGGATTTGGGCTTATATAAGGTGATTCGGAGGAAGTTTTCAGAAAGCAGTGTTTTGGTCTGAATTGGATGCTGTCAGGAAGTAGGGGTAATAGGATGACTAGGTATCTTAATAAATCTTATCTATTGGGAAGCCAGTCTAAAGCAAAGGTAAAGCTGTAATTGGTAAATAAACAGCAGTCACTGCTATCAGCCAGCATAGGGTAATGTGTGGTCATTTTTCTGTGACTTGCACAGTGTTCACCATTTTTCTATGTTCAATCATGACTTTGGAGTGGTCTTTTTTTTTTCTTTTTGTCTTCATCTATCATCGCCACAGAGGGACCTGGTTTGATGTTGATGTTCTATGGAAGTGTTTATGTTCAATACAAGAATGCCAAAGGGTAGCTATGACTGCCAGGCCAGCTTGAAACACTACCCAGGCCTAGTGCCTGAATGTCAGAGCCTGCTTTTCTTTTTCTCAAGCCCAGTTAACGATTTTAGTGCTTTGCCCTCCAGCTGATGGATGAGGGGGAGTTTTCAAAAGAGAAAAAAGAAAGAGGTCTATTCTTTTTCAGAAGACATTTTTCATAAGGCAGATAGTGCCTTATACAAAGTCAAAATATAATAAACAAGAGCCTGAGAGAAAATAATCACAATGTATATTACAGAAAAATAAAAATAAAAATTATCATATAAATCAAAAAGAAAAAGAAAATAATTGAAAAAGACAGTGAATAGGAAGAGTCAATTCATAAATTAACAACTACAAATGGATAAGAATAGACATTCAATGTCACTATTCATGTAGTAAATATAAATTAAATCAAAGGAACAAATTTCTTCCATCAGATTGACAAAAAAAAGTGGGAATAGGAAGTGCTCCTACCACACTGTCTTGATGACCACAGCTTTGTAGTACAACCTGAAATCTGGCGGTGGCCAAACTGTGGAAGGAGCCTCGGTGTCCAACGAAAGATGAATGGATAAAGAAGATGTGGTTTATGTATACAATGGAATATTACTCAGCTATTAGAAATGACAAATACCCACCATTTGCTTCAACGTGGATGGAACTGGAGGGTATTATGCTGAGTGAAGTAAGTCAGTCGGAGAAGGACAAACATTATATGTTCTCATTCATTTGGGGAATATAAATAATAGTGAAAGGGAAAATAAGGGAAGGGAGAAAAAATGTGTGGGAAATATGAGAAAGGGAGACAGAACGTAAAGACTGCTAACTCTGGGAAACGAACTAGGGGTGGTAGAAGGGGAGGAGGGCAGGGGGTGGGAGTGAATGGCTGACGGGCACTGGGTGTTATTCTGTATGTTAGTAAATTGAACACCAATAAAAATAAATAAATAAATAAATAAATAAATAAATAAATAAATAAATAAATAAAAAAAAGGAAGTGCTCCTACACTGTTGGTTAGGAATGTACAGAGTACAACTACTTTGTAGGATATTTTGGCAAATCCTATCAAACCCTAAAAAGCACATTACTTTTTTTAGGAGTCTTTTCTACAGAAAAGATAACACATATACAAAGACATATGGTTCAAAAAATGCTCACTGTAATATTTGTAATGGTGAAAATTAGGTAAAAATCCTTATGCACATCATTAAAAAATAACTAGATTTTAAAAATGGTGCATCCTTACTATAGAGTTCTATGCAGACAATTAAAATGATTAGATGGGTCTGTATGGCATATTCCAAAAAGAAAAACCACAGTTACAGAGCAAAAACTCCAATTTATAAAATAATACCTAATATCTCATTTTTGTCAAAACATTTTTGTATACATAATGTTTGCATATATGTATATAGTTATACATATATATGATGTATGCATGTGTATATATTTTAATGAATATAAAATTATCTGCAAGTGAACATACCAACTACAAACTGTTTTCTCTGAAGAGCATGAATGCAGTTGAGTTTTGGGAGAATACGGGGTGGGGGGAATGGTGGGAATGCTAATTTTCCTATACACATGTTTGCTTTGCTAGAATATTGTATGAGAAAATACCATTTTCATAATAAAAAGTTAAGTAATAAAATAATCTCTTAGGAAACATATAGTTGAAATGGAGTAACAGAGAATGGAGTTATCCTCCTAACAGAAACAACTAAAAACACTAGGCTATATACGAAACAATGGCTTTCACATATTGGAGATGAGGTACAGCAAGACACAAAACAAGCAAAGTGAAGCTGTATTATTGTCCCAATTTATTGCCTGGAAGGAGAATTTAGGCTGCATCACAAAGAGGGAGAACTCAGGTGGAACCCAGTGGCCTCCCTAAGCTAAGAAGACAGAGCTGGGATTCTAAGGAGGGAAATGCAGATAGAGTTCTCAGGTCAGAAAACGAGAGAAAAAACCTGCAAAGAAATCTGTAGAGGGTCCCCTCAACTCCTTAGCTGAGCACTCATCAGCCCATAAATGTGAGGCAACTACCTGAGGCTGGGGGAAAGAATCACATGAGAAAAGAAGGAACAATTCTTGGAACTCAACCAGGACAGGAAGTATTTCATATTCCCAGAGGTCAGAATGGAAAACCTTGTGTCTCACATGGCTTCAGGTAGGGTCCTCAGAGGGCCTCTGCAGTGGACAAATATTAGCACTATATTAATACCTAGTCTGGTCCTATCTAATGAAGCTTAAAATGAAGCCTCAAGAAAATCAACCTGCTTCCAAATGAATTAAAAGCATTCGGATTTAAGTTTGAGAATAATTTTGGGAGAAAATACACACACAAAAAAAATCCAACATTATTTGGTGCCAATTAAAAAATCACCAAAAATGCATGAAAGCAGAAAAATAGGAGCAATAATGAACAGAAAATCCTTTTAACAGAAACAGATCAGAAAACGGCACATATGGTCAAATAAGTAGACAAGAACACTAAAATAGTCATTATAACTCTATTCTACATGTTCAAAAAACAAGAGAAAAGATTGAACATGTTAAGCAGGCATATGAAACATACCCAAGTTAAACTTCTAGTATTGAAATAAAAAAATACACTGGATGGTATACAGAGCATATTAGACACTGCAGAAGGGGAAAAATGATATAGGTTGAATTGTGTTCCCCCATAATTTATAAGTTGAAGTCCTTTCCCCAGGGGAAAGGAAGGAAAATGAATGAGAAAAATCAGAGAGGGTGACAAAATATGAGAGACTCCTAACTCTGGGAAATGAACAAGGGGTAGTGGAAGGGGAGGGGGAGGGGGTGACTGAACGACAGGCACTGAGGGGGGCACTTGATGGGATGAGCACTGGGTGTTATACTATATGTTGGCAAATCAAACTCCAATAAATAAATAAATAAATATATATATATATATATATATATATATATATACACACACACATATACACATATATATACATATATATATACAAAAATAATTTAAAAATATCAAAAAAAGTTGAAGTCCTAACCACCATTACCTCAGTATGTGATCTTACTTGGAAATAGGGTCACTACAGATACAATTTGCTAAGATGAAATCACGACGGTGAGTCTTAATCCAATATGACTGGTATCTTTATATAAAGGAGAAATTTGGGCACAGAGTTATACGCACAGGGAGAAAACCATGTGAAGATGAAGGAGGAGATAGAAATGATGCTTTCATGAGCCAAAGAATGTCAAAGATCGCCAGAAAATCATCAGAATCTGGTTGAGAGGCATGGAAAAATTTCTTTCTTAGAGTTCTAAAGGATCCAACTCTGCTAACACCTTGATATTAGAATCACAGCCTTCAGAATTGTGAGACAATAAATTTCTGTTATGCCACCCAGTTTGTATACTTTGTTAGGGCTACTGTAGCAAACTAAAACTACCAGCAGCCTTAAAGACATTGAAATGATAACTATTTGAATTTATGCAGAGAGGAAACACTAAACAAAAGAAAGCTGGAATACCTACATTAATATCAGATATAGATTTCAGAGGCAAGAATATCACCAGGCAAAATGAGGGAAATTACAAACTTTCCAGTTTATAAAGTTCCAATATTCCAAGGCACAATTTGCTAATGGAACATGAGGATTTAAATATTTAGGCAACCAAAATAATAGAGCTTCAAAATCCACAATGTAAGAAATAAATAAATCTGCAAGGAGAAACAGACAAATTCATAATTATCATCAGATATTTCAATACCCTTCTTATAACAATTGATAAAAGAAACAGAAAATCAATAAAATATATCAGCCAAAACAATAATATCAAGCTACCAGATTTATTTGACTTTCATGTAACACTCAGCCCAAAACAGCAGAACACAGTTTTTTCAAGTCCACACAAATCACTTACCAAGATAGAACCATATATAAGGTCATAAAATGAGTCTGAATAAATATAAAATGATTCAAATCATACAAGGCATGTTGTCTGATCACTGTGAAATTAAATTAGGAATCAATATCAATTTTCCCAGAAAATATTTTAAAATCTACAAAAAAAGCTTCTAGAGCTAATAAGTGAGTTTAGAAAGGTTGTGGAATATAGAATCGATATACAAAAATCAATGATATTTACTGCTTAGATAAAAACTGTTGTCTGTTACTACTTCCTGTCTATTCTGGATGACTTTTATCTCTCATTTCCCCTTATTACATTGGCTAGAACCTCTAATACAATGCTGAAGAGAAGTAGTGAGCACATACCTTTGCCTTTTCTTTATTTTAGGGGGAAAACATTTTGTCATTTATCATGCTACTTCTAGGTTTTTTATGGATGCCTTTTATAGGATAGGGGAGTGAAACAAGTCAGTCAGAGAAAGACAATTATCATATGGTTTATGTGGAATATAAGAAACAGCACAAAGGAACATAGACAAAGGGAGTGAAAACTGGGAAGAAATCAGAGAGGGAGACAAACAATGAAAGATTCTGAACTATAGGAAACATAATGAGAGTTGCTGGAGGGGAAGTGGGTGGAGGGATGGGGTAACTGGGTGACAAGCATTAAGGAGCGCACATGATGTAAAGAGTACTGGGTGTTATAGGCAACTGATGAATAACTAAACTCTACCTTTGAAACTATATGTTAGCTAATTGAATTACTTTTTTAAAAAAAGAAAGAAAATGCTTTGTCTTCATGAAAGAAAAAAATCAATGGTATTTCTATATGCGAACAGTGAAAATTAGAAATCAAAAGAAAAAGACAATGCCACTCAGGATACCTGGGTGGCTCAGTGGTTTAGCATCTGCCTTTGGCTCAGGGCCTGATCCCAGGGTTCAGGGATGCAGTCCACATTGGGCTCCCTGCAGGGAGTCTCCTTCTCCCTCTACCTATGTCTCTGCCTCTCTCTCGCCTCTCATGAATAAAAAAATAAAATATTTTTAAAAAGCCAATACCACTAACAATAGCATAAAAATATGAAATATGTAAGAACAAATTTCACAAAATATAAGGAAGAACTGTGTAGAGAAAACTACAAAATATTGTGAAGAGAAAGTATACTTAAATTTAGACATGTACCATGTGCATGGATGGAAGATTCATCATTGTTACGATTTCAATTCTCCAATTTTTCTATACTCAATGCAATCTGAGTAAAAATGTCAGTGGTGTTTCTAAAAACATAAATGGACAAACTAATTCTAAAACTTACACGGAGTATATAGAAATGCCACGGATTTCTGGGCATTGATTTTTGTATCCTGCCACACTGCCGAATTGCTGCATGAATTCTGGCAATTTTGGGGTGGAGTCCTTTGGGGTTTCTATGTACAGTATCATGTCATCTGTGAAGAGGGAGAGTTTGACTTCTTCTTTGCCAATTTGAATGCCTTTTATTTATTTTTGTTGCCTGATTGCTGAGGCTAGGACTTCCAGTACTATGTTGAGTAGCAGTGGTGAGAGTGGACATCCCTGTCTTGTTCCTGATCTTAGGGGAAAGGCTCCCAGTGTTTCCCCATTGAGAATGATATTTGCTGTGGGCTTTTCATAGATGGCTTTTAAGATGCTGAGGAATGGTCCCTCTAGTCCTACACTCTGAAGAGTTTTGATCAGGAACGGATGCTGTATTTTGTCAAATGCTTTCTCTGCATCTATTGAGAGGATCATATGGTTCTTGTTTTTTCTCTTGTTGATGTGATCATGCTGATTGTTTTATGAGTGTTGAACGAACCTTGCATCCCCAGGATAAATCCCACTTGGTCATGGTGAATAATCTTCTTAATGTACTGTTGGATCCTATTGGCTAGTATCTTGCTGAGAATTTTTGCATCTGTGTTCATCAGGGATATTGGTCTATAATTCTCCTTTTAGGTGAGGTCTTTGTCTGGTTTTGGAATTAGGGTGATGCTGGCCTCATAAAATGAATTTGGAATATCTATCTTTCGGAATAACTTTAGTAGAATAGGTATTATTTCTTCTTTATTTTTTTATGTCTTCTTTAAATGTTTGATAGAATTTCCCTGGGAAGCCATCTGGCCCTGGACTTTTGTGTCTTGGGAGGTTTTTGATGACTGCTTCAGTTTCCTCCCTTGTTATAGGCAAGTTCAGGTTTCCTATTTCTTCCTGTTACAGTTTTGGTAGTTTGTGGTTTTCCAGAAATGCGTCCATTTCTTCTAGATTGCCTAATTTATTGGTTCATAGCTGTTCATAATACGTTTTTAAAATCATTTGTATTTCCTTGGTATTAGTTGTGATTTCACCTCTTTCATTCATGATTTTATTAATTTGAGTCTTTTCTCTTTGTTTTTTAATAAGGCTGGCTAATGGTAAATCTATCTTATTAATTATTTCAAAGAACAAACTCCTGGTATTGTTTATCTGTTCTAGAGTTCTTCTGGTCTGTATCTCATTGAGTTCTGCTCGAATCTTTATTATCTCTCTTCTGCTTGGTGTAAGTTTTATTTGCTGTTCTTTCTCTGGTTCCTTTAGCTGCGAGGTTAGCTTTTGTATTTGAGTTTTTTTCCAGTTTTTTGAGGGATGCATTTCTATACACTAACAAAGAGACTGAAGAAAGAGAAATTAAGGAGTCAATACTATTTACAATTTCACCCAAAACCATAAGATACCTAGGAATAAATCTAACAAGAGAGGTAAAGGATCTATACCCTAAAAACTACAGAACACTTCTGAAAGAAATTGAGGAAGACACAAAGAGATGGAAAAATATTCCATGTCCATAGATTGGAAGAATTAATACTGTGAAAATTTCCATGCTACCCAGGGCAATTTACACATTCAATACAATCCCTATCAAAATACCATGGACTTTCTTCAGAGAGTTGGAACAAATCATCTTAAGATTTGTGTGGAATCAGAAAAGACCCTGAATAGCCAGGGGAATATGGAAAGAGAAAAACAGAGGGGGGGCTTCACAATACCGGATTTCAAGTTGTACTACAAAGCTGTGATCATCAAGACAGTGCGGTACTGGCACAAAAACAAACACATAGATCAATGGAACAGAATAGAGAATCCAGAAGTGGACCCTCAACTTTGTGGTCAACTAATATTCGACAAAGGAGGAAAGACTATCCACTGGAAAAAGGACAGTCTCTTCAATAAATTGTGCTGGGAAAATTGGACAGCCACGTGCAGAAGAATGAAACTAGACCACTCTCTTTCACCATACACAAAGATAAACTCAAAATGGATGAAAGATCTTAATGTGAGACAAGATTCCATCAAAATCCTAGAGGAGAACACAGGCAACACCCTTTTTGAACTTGGCCACAGTAACTTCTTGCAAGATACATCCATGAAGGCAAGAGAAACAAAAGCAAAAATGAACTATTGGGATTTCATCAATATAAGAAGTTTTTGCAAAGCAAAAGATAACATCAACAAAACTCAAACACAGCCTACAGAATGGGAAAAGATATTTGCAAATGACCTATTAGATAACGGGCTAGTTTCCAAGATCTATAAAGAACTTATTAAACTCAACAGCAAAGAAACAACCCAATCATGAAATGGGCAAAAGACATGAACAGAAATCTCACGGAGGAAGACATAGACATGGCCAACAAACACATGAGGAAATGCTCTGCATCACTGGCCATCAGGGAAATACAAATCAAAACCACAAGATATCACCTCACACCAGTGAGAACGGGGAAAATTAACAAAGCAGGAAACCACAAATGTTGGAGAGGATGTGGAGAAAGGGGAACCCTCCTGCACTGTTGGTGGGAATGTGAACTGGTGCAGCCACTCTGGAAAACTGTGTGGAGGTTCCTCAAAGAGTTAAAAATAGATCTGCCCTATGACCCAGCAATTGCACTGCTGGGGATTTACCCCAAGATACAGATGCAATGAAATGCCGGGACACCTGCACCCCGATGTTTATAGCACAATGTCCACAATAGCCAAACTGTGGAAGGAGCCTCGGTGTCCATCGAAAGATGAATGGATAAAGAAGCTGTGGTCTATGTATACAATGGAATATTTCTCAGCCATTAGAAATGACAAATACCCACCATTTGCTTCGATGTGGATGGACCTGGTGGGTATTATGCTGAGTGAAATAAGTCAATCAGAGAAGGACAAACATTATATGGTCTCATTCATTTGGGGAATATAAAAAAATAGTGAAAGGGAATAAAGGGGAAAGGAGGAAAAATGAGTGGAAATATCAGAAATGGAGACAGAACAGGAAAGACTCCTAACTCTGGGAAACGAACTAGAGGTGGTGGAAGGGGAGGTGGGTGGGGGCTGGGGGTGACTGAGTGATGGGCACTGAGGTGGGCACTTGACAGGATGAGCACTGGGTGTTATTCTATATGTTGGCAAATTGAACACCAATAAAAAATAAGTTTATATAAAAAAACCTGAAAAAAACAAAAAGGCAAGGGGCAGACTGGGAGAAACTATCGCAAAGATCCCAGAAAGCTCTCTTATCCCTTCCACCATGTGAGGACATAGCAAAAAGTACCTATGAACCAAGAAACAGGTCCTCAGCAGTCACCCCACTGAATTTGCCAGTGTATCATCTTGGGTTTCCCAGCCTCCAAAACCTGTCAGAAATAAATTTCTGGTGTTCATAAGCTATAAACAGCGGTGGTCATTTGTTATAGCAGCCTGAAAAGACTAGGACACTATAAATGTATTTTTGTAAATATTTTGGCTTTAAGGAAGGGAAGTTATGTTAGATAATCTAGGTAGGAATGATTCAATTAACTAAAAGAGCAGAAATCACTCTTTCTTGAAGAAAACCTGTCTCTGAATAGGACCATCAACTCATGCCTGACAGTTGCAAACTGACCTTGATTGTCTGCCTCATGGATTTCAGATGTGCCTGGCCAGCCCCCAAAATCAAGTAAGTCAACTTCTAATGAATTTCTTTATATTGACATGATAGATAGAGAGAAGATAATGAATGATAGAGAGATGATAGATAAATAGATGATAGATAGATAGATAGATAGATAGATAGATAGATAGATAGATACATAGATACATAGATACATATAAATATATTCTACTGGTTCTGATTTTCTGATTGAAACCTGACTGACACTTAGGAACAGAACAAAAAATAGATTTTAAAGAAAAACTAAATAGAAATTCTGGAGTTAAAAATACAATAGATGAAATGAAATGAAATGAAATGAAATGAAATGAAATGAAATGAAATGAAATGAAAAAAGCAGATTTGAACTACTGATATTGATTCCATAGAAATAGAAAATGTGAATAGAGTTATAAAAAGAAAAGATATTGACTTAGTAATCAAAACTTTTCCATCAAGAAAAACTCCAAGTACAGATGGCTTCATTGATGAATTCTATCAATCCTTCACAAACTTTTCCCAAAAATATGCAAAAGAAATGCATGCCAACTCATTCAGTGAGATCACTATTATCCTGATCTCAAAACCAGACAAAGACATCGCAAGGAAAAAAAAAAAGCTACAGACCATTAACTCTTAAGGATAAAGAAGCAAAAGTTCTTAAAATATTTTCAAAGTCATCCATCATCATTTGGAAATGATTATACACCATGACCAAGTCAGATTTATCCAAGGAATGCAAGGTTGGTTTTCATATGTGAAAATCAATCAATGTAATACAGCATGTTAACAGAATAAAGTCACAAAACCACATCTCAATAGATACAAAAAAAGGCATTTGGCAAAATCCAACACCTCTTCATGTTGCAAACACTCAAAACTAAGTTTAGAAAGGATCATTATCACCTATAAAGGTCATTTACAAAATTTCCACAGCTAACATCACACTTAATGATGAAAAATTGGATTCTTTTTCACTAAGATCAGGAAAAAGACAAAGGACGTCTGTTCTTACTACTTTTATTCAACATTGTATTGAAATCTCTAGCCAGGGAAATTAGTTAGCAAAAAGAAAATAAAAGACATCAGGATTGGGAAGGAACAAATAAACTATCCCTATCTGCTGATAATACGATCTCATGTAGAAAATTTTAAGGAATCCAGAAAAAAACCTTAGAACTAATAAACAAGTTCTGCATGGTAGCATGAAAGAAACCATCATTTAAAAAAGCTGTATTTCTATTACTAACAATGACAAATTGGAAAATAAAATAAGAAAAATTCCAATTACAATAATTTTTTAATTAAAGAAGACTTAAATATATAAATATATCCCATGTTCACAGGTTGGACAACTCAATATTGTTAATATGGCAAAACTTCCAAAATTTACACATAGATTTATCATGATCCCTATCAAAATCTGTTCCTTCCCCCCCAATCCTAAAGTTAATATGGAAATACAAGAAATCCAGAATAGGCAAAATAATCTTGAAATGGAACACAGTTGGGGGACTCATGTTTCCTGGTTTCAAAACTTACTACAAAGCTACTGTTATCCAAATAGTGTGATACTGGTATAATTATAGAAATATAGATCAATGGAACAGAATTGCAAGTACAGAAACAGACCTTTATATTTATGGTAAACTAATTTTAACCTGAGGCAATTCAATGGAGAAAAATTTTTTTTTCAATAAATAACAGAGAGAACTGGATCTCCACATGCAAAATAAATAAATAAATAAAGATGGACCCCTACCTCACATCACAGAAAAATTAACTCAAGCTGGGTCATAGACCTAAATGTAGCTAAAGCTATACAGTTCTTAGAAGAAAATATAGAAGTAAATCTTTGTGAATTTGAGTTAGGAAAGCCTTCTTACACATGACATTAAAAACACAAGCAACAACAACAAAAAAAGATATATTGAGCTTCATCAAAACTGTACATATGAAATCTAAAGCATAAGTGACAATAATATATATTAAACTTTATCAAAATTTAAAAAATTTGGCCTTCAATGGATACCAATAAGAAAGTAAAAAACATTTAAGATAAAAAAAGAAAGTAAAAAACAAATCACTGAATGAAAGATACATTTGTAAATCATACATCTGATAAAGACTCACAGTCAGAATATAAAAATAATTATTACAACAATAAAAAACAATTAACCCAATTAAAAATGGACAGAGAATCTGTAAAGACATTTCTCTAAAAAAGATATACAAATAGTCAATATGCACATGAAAAGTCGCTCAACATCATTAGTCATTAGGGAAATGCAAATCAAAAGCACAATGAGATGTCACTTCTCATCCACTACAATGGCTATATTTTTTTAATGCAGACATTAAATAACAAGTACAACGAGGATGTGGAGAATTTGGAACCCTCAAACATTGCTTATGAGAATGTAAAATGGTGTGGCTGCTTTGGAAGACATTTTGGCAGTCTTCAAAATATTAAACACAGAGCTACTGTATGACCTAGCAATTCTAGTTCAAATATATACCTCAGAATATTCATAAGATATGTCCACATAAGAACGGGGAACCCTCTTACACTGTTGATGGGGATGTGAACTGGTGCGGCCACTCTGGAAAACTGTGTGGAGGTTCCTCAAAGAGTTAAAAATAGATCTGCCCTATGACCCAGCAATTGCACTGCTGGGGATTTACCTCAAGATACAGATGCAATGAAATGCCGGGACATCTGCACCCCGATGTTTCTAGCACAATGTCCACAATAGCCAAACTGTGGAAGGAGCCTCGGTGTCCATCGAAAGATGAATGGATAAAGAAGCTGTGGTCTATGTATACAGTGGAATATTCCTCAGCCATTAGAAACGACAAATACCCACCATTTGCTTCGACGTGGATGGAACTGGAGGGTATTATGCTGAGTGAAATAAGTCAATCAGAGAAGGACAAACATTATATGGTCTCATTCATTTGGGGAATATGAAAAATAGTGAAAGGGAATAAAGGGGAAAGGAGGAAAAATGAGTGGGAAATATCAGAAAGGGAGACAGAACATGAGAGACTCCTAACTCTGGGAAACGAACTAGGGGTAGTGGAAGGGGAGGTGGGCAAGGAGTGGGGTTACTGGGTGACAGGCACTGAGGGGGGCACTTGATGGGAGCACTGGGTGTTATTCTATATGTTGGCAAATTGAACACCAATAAAAAATAAATTTACAAAAACATAAAAAATAAAAAAAAATTAAAACTAAAAGTTCTTAAAAAAATAAATAAATAAAAAATAAAAAGTTTTTGGAAATGTGCCAGAAAAAAATATATATGTCCACATAAGAACCTGGACATGAATGTCCATTGCAGCATTAATCACGAGATCCAAAAAGTGAAAATAACCCAATGTCCTCAGCCAAAGATCAGATAAACAAAACAGGGTAAATCTATTTAATGGAATATTATTCAGTCATAAAAAGGAATGAATTACTGATGCTACAATCAGATGAACCTTGAAAGCATTACACCAAGTCAAAAAGTCCAAACACAAAAGCCCACACATTATATGAATCCATTTATAAAATGGAATAAGCCAGCCCATAAAGATAAAAAGTAGATTAGTGGTTGCTAGGGACTGGAGAAAGAAGCAATGGGGAGTGATTTCTAATGGATATGGGGTTGCTTTTTAGGGTGATGAAAATGTTTTTGAATTAGATTGTGGTTATGGTTACATAACTTTATGAATGTACTAAAATAAAATACTTCAGTGTACACTTCACAGTGTGAACTTCATGGTATGTTAATTACACCTGAATAAAGCTGTTATTTTAAATATATCCTTCAACAGATGTTTAACAAATTGTAATATGTCCATATAATATAGTACTACTTATTAGTAAAAAAGGGATGCTCTTAGTAAAAAGGGATGCTACATAAAAACATTGATGAATCTCAAAATAAATTATGCAAACTGAAAAACTCAGACAATAACAAATACATATTGTGTCATTGCATTAATGTAAAATTCTGGAAAATACAAACTATTCTATAGTGCTGTAGTGACAGCAGATCTGTGGTTGCTTGGGGACAGGGTGAGGGCAAGGAAGAGTGGAAAGAAAGAATGACAAATGTGCACAAGGAATCTTTTGAAGGAAGACATGTGCTCACTTTATTGATTGTGGTGACGTTTTCATGGCTATATACATTTTTCAAAGCATTTCAAATCATACACTTAGAAAAGTGCAGCTTACTATATGTCAAGTATACTTTAATACAGTTCTAAAAAGTATAAGTAGATATAAATCTATATCTTGTGCTGAGTAGATAATAATCTATACATGGTCACTCCCTATTTCAAACCTCTTCCATGGCTTCCCTTTATCTTTGAAATCAAATCTAAATTTCTTAAGTGACCTATAATGCCCCACATTATCCCATATGTTGTTAGTTCTCTGACATCCTCTACTATTCTCTCTCTGGTTTACTCTGCTCCAGAAACACTGGTCTTCTCTGGCTGTTCCTTGACATTTCAAGCTCTTTCATACTGTTGCACCTGCTCTTTCTTCTGTCTAGGACACACTCTCCAGGTATTTACTTATATCATTCCTTATGTCATTCAAATATTACCTCCTTGTAGGGGAACCCTGGGTGGCTCAGCAGTTTAGTGTCTGCCTTTGGCCCAGGGCATGATCTTGGAGTCCCAGGGTCGTGTCCCACATCAGGCTCCCTGCATGGAGCCTGCTTCTCTCTCTCTCTCTCTCTCTCTCTCTCTCTCTCTCTCTGTCTCATGAATAAATAAAATCTTCACCAAAAAATTACCTCCTTGTAGAAGTATTATCTACATCAATTCCTTTTTATTTTTTAGTATATGTGCTGCTGAAGCAAGCACTACACCAATTCCTTCTTCCACTTCGCTACTTCCTTTTAGTCAAATAACTACCTGAAATTATATATTTGTTTATGATCTGTAAGCTCTATCAGGACAGAGACATTTGGTTAGTTTTATTCACCACTGAATTACTCAGTGCCTGGAAGGGTACTTCACAAATGGGAATCTCTGATTAAACACCTATCGAAATGACTCTATGAATAAATGTTGCTTGACTTAATGTGCCTAAAAAGTCAAATAAAATACTAGGGGTTAAGGCAAAAAGTCTTTCATATTAGAATTTCATGCAAGAAATGCAGAGTGAGTCTGAGTACAGAGATATTGCAGCCATCAAGAGAGAAGAAACTTGAAACTATGAAACTCAGATGGGTAAAATCCAGAGATTCTGAAGATTACAAATGTGTCTTTCACCTCCAGTATCTTATGGCTTGAAGGATGTGTGAATATTTCCCTTGGGAAAGTATGGGGAGTGGGAAAGTGAGGTAATAATTAGACATATCCAATACATATAATTATTTTATGTAATTACTGGTATGTCCTAATTTATTCTTTGATATGCCTAGTTTCCATTCATTTCCCATTGGTTTACTTCTGAATTCCCAGTATTCTAGATAGTTGAAAAGTTATGATCTGTTTATTTAAATATTAATCTCTTCATTTAATGTAATGTACCATATGCATTCCTGCTGAATTTATTTTCAATTTAACAATAATTTCTTTGTCCCCTCTTTATAAAATAATCAATATTTTCAGAAAAATATAATTAAGATATTTATGTCAACTACTGAAATTATTCTAAGTATTGGTAAGTGGGTCACTTCATCTTCTCCAAAAAGAGTTTGTTCCAGAAATCACAGGCACAGATAAACACATTTTTTCCCACTTCTGTAATGTTATATATTGTTGGCATTCACTGGATTCTCTTACAAAGAAATCATTTTGAGAAACAGCATTAATTATTAATTATATTAAAATATGTATACTTTTAAATAGATAAATGTATGCAGAGACTAAATGGAAAGAAACAAAAAATGAAATACTTTAAAAGGAGTAAATTTTCAAAAAATAATAATAAAAGCAGTAAATTCTTCTGAAGCATAGTAAAATATATTCTGAGCATAAATAAAACATGAGCTCCACAAAACCCAGGAAGGTGGTATTTTAAAAATTCTTGTAAATAAATTTTATCTTCACTAATATCTTCATTTATACTAGTAGGCTATAACAAAGTCATTTCAAAATCTACATTGCATTAAAGAAATGAAACAATTCAGCCTGTGTTTTTTCATCCCTGTAAATATATTTACAAATAGATTTGAAGATGCATCCCAGATGTTTTTCATGTGATTTTTTTTCTAGACACAGAAAGCAAATGAGGGTTTCACAGAAAACTTGTTTTTTAATAAGTTGGTGGCTGATTGTGCAGGTGTGTGAATGAATTTCAAGAGGCTCCCAGCATTCCTTGAGGCTTGCCCTCCAGAGGATGTACTGTGGGGTACAAGTACAGGGCTGGGGTCCCTGACTCTCTTTTCAATACCAAAAACTGAAAGTGCCTGATCTGCCCACATCCAGCCATACAAGGCCTTAGCCTACAAAAAATTCTAAAATGATCCAACTGTGATTGCTATTTTCATCAGAACCAGCATTAACGTAATCCTCAAAATGTTTTGTCCTCTCAATTCTAATAGGCAATGTTTCTCATAGACAAAGCCCCAGAATTTTTTTATGAAGCTTGAGTAGAGATTTTACAAAGCACTCGCACAAAGCTGTTTCAGAATTTTGGAAGAATATGAGTTATATTATAAAAAATATATTAAATTCAAGGTGGTTTTTGAGTAGTGAAGGGTCTTACCTCACTTGATTCCAGTTACCTCATTTTATAGATTTTACATACCAAAGAAGGGAAATGACTTGTGGAGATTCATCTGTCAAATAGTGAGAAAACAGCAGTAGAAACCATGTCTCCTGTCCACATTCCCACTAATACTGCATCCCCTGACCTTTCCACTATATACTTTTCCATAGACTTTTAAATTCAAAGTAGAAAAAAAGAGCTGAGGGGCACCTGAGTAGCTCAGCGGTTGAGCCTCTGACTTTGGCTGAGGTCATGATCCAGGGGTTCTGGGATCGAGTCCTGCATTGGGCTCACTGCAGGGAGCTTGCCTCTCCCTCTGCCTGTGTCTCTGCCTCTTTCTCTGTGTCTCTCATGAATAAATAAATAAAATCTTTAAAAAAGAAAAAATAGCTGAAATGTGCTCTAAGTAGTATCTTGATTTTTGAATTATTCAATTAAGGCTAGGAGGAATATAAGGAGAGGCATTTTACTTTATAGTTAATATACAAAAACATATTTTTTTTTCTTAAGGAGAAAGGCAGAAACCAAGTTGACAAGTTTGGCACACAGGATCATTTTCCAGCATATCCTTGATGAAAAAAAATTGAAAGGAACATAAACAACACTGACTGTTACATGAAGCATATGACGAGTTGGTAAATGCTTTTGATCCTTCCAGCAGGAAGGAAAAATAGAGTAGATGACCTCTATAAAATTGTGGGAATATATCCACTCCCCTCTACCCTGGGAACCTGTGTTCTGCGTGCAAACAGAAAAGGAAAGCAAAATTAAAAAAAAAAAAAAAACAGTTCACCCATGTATAGCTAAGCTGAAAATACGTAGTATATGGTGCTGTAGTTGAGAGTGTCAAGTGTGAAGTTGGTCACCACAAAAAGAGAGCAAGCTAACTGAATCAGGGAGAAAAATGGAATGAGGGAGAGGTCTTGAATAGCACTGTGGGCTACAAATTATAAAAGACTATGTGAGCTGATGTGCAGGTTCACAGGGACAAGCATAAGGTCCTGGACTGGGTTCCAAAACTCAACTGTACAAGATGAAAAACAGTGCGTCACCGCTAGTCCATTCAAATAAGACTTCGGGATTTGAGCTGATAATTAACTTAATATGAATCAGCAACTTAGAAAAAACTCGTGTGGTCTTAGGTGCATACACTGAAATATGCATTCTTCAGTGCAGTCTTGGATAAATTATTTAAATTCCATGGGCCTCAATTTTCTCATAAGTCAAAAGAGGGGGGAAAAGCTCAACTCCTAGCATTGTTGAGAGGATTAAATGAATTGATGCATGTAAAATGCTTGGCACAGTATTTGATGCTCAATAAAGGTCAATTTCTCTTACTGAAAGCATCATTATTCATTATTATTATTGTTATTTAGTAAATTCTAAGGTCTTAAATCCAGAGACATAGTTTTTGTGTATTCCAATAAAGCTTTATTTCTAGAAATGAAAAATTGAAGATCATATAAATTTTAGTTATCATGAATGCATTCTTTTGATTTGTTTTCAACCACTTAAAAATGTAGAAAAACATTCTTAGCTTGTGTGACATAATTTGGTCTGCAGGACTTAACATACCCCTCCCTAAGAGAAAAATGTTTGGTTTTTAGAAATTTCTAGATTTTAGAGTTATGGATGAGGAATTGTGGACCTGAAGTCCCCCCATTTTTGGGTCACCCTCATGATGTAAATTGCTGAGCCCTTAACTAAGTGCCAAGTAAATACTATCTCTGGTGTAAAGCATTACTATGTAGGGAATGGTGGCCTGTTGTTATTTTGGTGGCTGTCTCCTGCCACGTGTCTGGGGCTGAGCCTTATGTCCTGTCCTGAAAAGGAGCAGCAGCTACCCTCGTTGACCTGATGAACCCAGAAATGTGCCTGTCTCTCTCCATGCTCTCAACCCCCTAAACCTGAGGCTCCCACCTGAAAGACTACAAGTTTTCATGTTGGAAGAGAGTGCTCAGCCCAGTGACACATTTTTTAAAAAGGGGGGACATGGATAAACTAGGAACTCTTCAATAGGAAGTAGCCAAGGAGGTGGGGGGGGGGGCAAACCCTTAAAAATATATCAAATTAGAATCATATGGGAACTGGTCTGTTTAACATGGAAAAAAAGACACTTGAAGTACTATAGAAACTGTCACCATATATCAGAAAGTCTGTCATGTGGAAGAGGAGGCAGGTTTGTTCTCTGAACTCAAGACAGTGGGTAGAAACTACAGGGAAGCAATATCTGCTTTAATACAAGAAAGACTCTTCCAATTAACTGAACCATCCACTGATGGAGTGGGCTGTCTCAAGGGGCACAGTTCAAGCATCAGCTGTATGCTTGTTTGGCTCAGATTTTGAAGACAGAGCTCACACATCAAGTGGTGGGATAGGACTGAATGACAGCTAAGATTCAGTTCTTTCCAAACATGAGGTTCTGTAATTCCATGTCGGTCTTCAAAGTATACTTTGGTGGACAAGCCAGTCCAGAGATATCTAACCCAAAAATTTTCTGAAGGAAGAAGATTCTCATTATCATACCACTATTAGCTCTCTACAGTGCAACACTGACACCATGGTCATCCAGATTAACCATAAGCCAAACACTACAAACGGCAGAATGTGGCAATCCACAGGAGGAAAATAAATCACAAATATATATGTATATATCCCCCAAATCAGAGAAGCAAGAATTTGAAACAATAATTCAGTTGTTAACTTTTCCAAAGTTTAATGATATTAAGGGCTGGCAAGGGATATGGTGAGATAGGAACCCTCATACACTGCTGAAAGGAATATAAATTGGAATTCCTTGGTATTTTAAAACACTCACACAAAGCAAATATAGACAGGGTTGTCCATAGTAGCTTTGTTTGTCATAATGAAAAACCATGAACTATCCGTCAATATGTTATGGATAAATAACATATGGT
Organism: Canis lupus dingo; assembly: GCF_003254725.2. NCBI lineage: Eukaryota > Metazoa > Chordata > Mammalia > Carnivora > Canidae > Canis > Canis lupus. The sequence goes on along the minus strand of NC_064281.1, from coordinate 111,611,425 downwards.
GGACTGATAGCATGGACAAATTGAAAATAAAGTATATATACGTGCACTAACTTGGTGAATCTACAAGACTCATAGTAAAATGATAAAAGTAAGCTGCACGACAATGCATACAATATGAGACAATTTAAGTTAAAATTACACATAAAGACACACAGCAAACTGAATAGTTCTATAGAAACATCCATATTTATGTTACGTGCATAGAAAAATGCCTAAAAGATAGACACTAAACTGTTGGGAAAGGAATAGGAATTAGCTCGGTGGTCAAAGGTATTTTAGTTTAATATGTAATGTTTGGAATGTTTACAATAGGAATTTTTCATGGTTTACATATTAAATTAAAAATAAATATGTAAGTTGGAAAATAAGAGAAAACTCGGCCTGGTAAGGAAACTAGACATTACTGATCCAGCTACTTCATTTTAAAAATGAAGAAAACGGAGGCTTAGAATAGCTAGGCAAGTTATCAAAGTCCTACATGTATTTAAAGATAGAGCCATAATTACAGAACATTTGTGTAGTAAGAAAACAAAGGCTTTGAGTTGAGAAGCCTGGATCGGGGTCCTAACTCTACACACTAGGTATATGACACTGGGAAGCACACTCAGTTTCCTCTTCTGCACACTGGGGGTGGTTTATTCAGGTTTCATTCAGTTGTAAGGAACAGAACCCCAATTCTCTCATATAAAGGGAATATGTCATCTTAAATATAGAAGAGTGAAATAAGTAAATAAATAAATAAATAAATAAATAAATAAATAAATAAATAAATTTAGAAGAGTGGAACAGACCTCAGGCACCAACTGCATTCAGGGATGCAAGGCATGTCCTCAAGACTTCCTGTATCCTTCCCCAAACATTGCTAATTACATGTTTGTTTATTCTCCCGTACTGTAGAACTCTGTGGTTCTTGTGGGATGGTCAATCAGGATACCTTGCATCCCTCTAGATATGGGGGATGGGATATTCCCCCAAAGAAAAAGAGTTGCTATAACAAAAAAAATGGGGGCGGAATTTTTGATAGGTATAAACAACAACAACAACAACAACAGATCAAGTGTTTTAGCCACCTGGTAGTATTAATGGCAGAAGCAAACAAGAAAACTTAAGAGATGGTATTGCACACACTATATGATGTTATGCAAACAAGAAGAGTCCTTAAGCTACATATCTAAACTCCCAGCAGCCTGTAATTTCCACTCTTTCATGCTGTATCTTTGTTTTAAAACTCTGATAAGTGATCATTACTGATATGCTCACAATGACCCTCTTCTTCCCCAGTGTTTGCGCCTTACTTACCATACTTTGTCAAGGTCCCATAATGGCCATTGTATTTCTATTAAAATAGTCGGGACCATTCAGTCTAAAATGTTCCTACTTCAAAGCTTTGAAAATGAGGGAGGGAAGACTATGCAAATTTAGTAGCTATTAGCAACAAGACTGAGAGAAGTTACCAGACTGCAATGTTATTTCTAAAATAATAATGCAGAGGAAAATACTCTTAAAGCTGTACCTTCTCCTGTCTTTGCTGCTCCTGAGATTAGAGAGGCCGAATCCTTTATAGCCACATGCCAATAGCACTATAGCCTTACCCTGTCTCAAGGAACTATCTGAACAAACATCAGCATATGCAATAAACATAAATGTCTTACAACTTCTCTCAGAAGAAAGCCCATGAAGACCTAAAAGTTGTTTTCCCTTTCCTCCATGTGCACTACACACTAGTAAAGTTTTGAAGCATTCATCTGTATTCTCTAAATCCTTCTTATGATATTCCTCAGATCTTTAACATTTTGAGGGAACATAAGGGAAGAGCCCTAAAGTAAGGTCACTCTATAACCTTGACAACTCTTAAAAGTCTCAAAACTATCATTTTCTTCAGGTACATTTTAGCATTTTAAAATGTCAGCCCCAGGGCAGCCCCAGTGGCTCAGTGGTTTAGCTGCCTGCAGCCCAGGGTGTGATCCTGGAGAACCGGGATCAAGTCCCACGTCGGGCTCCCTGTGTGGAGCCTGCTTCTCGCTCTGCCTGTGTCTCGCCTCTGTGTGTGTGTGTGTGTCTGTGAATGAATGAATAAAATCTTTAGAAAAATAAATAAAATAAAATAAAATGTCAGCCCCAGCCACTATTAGGATAATGTGTTGAAAATATAACAGGGGTGCCTCGGTGGCTCAGTCAGTTGAGTGTCTGACTCTTGATTTCAGCTCAGGAAATGATCTTGGGGTTCTGAGATCCAGCTCACCTCCACCCACCCTTTACCAGTGGGCTCTGTGCTCAGCAGAGTCTGCTTGAAAAAATGATCTTGGGGTTCTGAGATCCAGCTCACCTCCACCCACCCCTTGCCAGTGGGCTCTGCGCTCAGCAGAGTCTGCTTGAAATTCTCTCTCTCTCTCTCTCTCCCCTTCTGCCCCCTACCCCTGCTTATGCTCTCTCTCTCTCAAAGAAATAAAAAAATCTTTAAAAAATATTTAACAACAAATAGAAGACAGCTCAAAATAGAGCAATCAGAATGATAGAGGTTCAACGCAACAGGTTAACTTTAATTTCTCAGCCTCATTTCCCATTTTCTGCAACTTCTTCCCCTCCCAAGTTAAAAATAACTTTCTAGTGTTTATCTGGTCAGTCAACAATGGCTATAACAGGAATGAGAAAATTTCGCAGAGTCTTATACCTTACAAAGCTTATTTATCCTCACGGTAAGATTCAATGAACTAGTGAGGCAGAGATTGCTGCTCCTACTTTGAGATGAAGAAATTAAGGATTGTATCGATGAAGTGACTTGTGTAAAGTCACAGGGGTAGTCAATACAAGGGCCGGCACTTGGATTCTACTCTAGTATTTTTTGTATGACATCCTCACGCCATTGAACAAACATGAGTATCCACTGTGCACAAACAGGGAGAATAATAAATGGTATATATATATATGAGGAATTGCCATATATTCCTAAGCATCTAAGGGGAAAAAGTTTAAATAGCAGAAAGTTCTGAAAAATTAGCAGTAAAGGAAATTCCTTTTCTTGTTGATCTCATTTACCACAGGATGCCCAGTGCCTACCATGTGCCTGACACACACATTAGGTGCTCGATAAATATTTATAAAATGAAGAAATAAGCTAATGAATGAGAGATCACATAAAGGTCAAGGTGACAATAAATACAAAATATTGCTGTGTCAAGTATATAAGTGCTTGGGAGACTGTCATTCTTCAAAATCTTCCTTAAAACAGACTATGTAGTATGACACTTAAGAAATTTAGGCTTAAAAAAAGAGAAATTTAGGCTTGGGGTCTCACAGAATCCTATTTCAGATCTATTGGACCTTGGGAATGTTATTTCAGTTCTTGAACATGTATTAATTCCCCCATTCAGCAGATACGTTACTCTGTCAGAAACTAATAATAGGCTCAAGGAGTTGTTATGATGATGAAATGAAAGAGGACACATAGGGGATCCCTGGGTGGCTCAGCGGTTCAGCACCTGCTTTTGGCCCAGGGCGTGATCCTGGAGTCCTGGGATCGAGTCCTGCGTCAGGCTCCCGGCATGGAGCCTGCTTCTCCCTCTGCCTGTGTCTCTGCCTCTCTCTCTCTCCTCTGTGTGTGTGTGTGTGTGTGTGTGTGTGTCTCATGAATAAATGAATACATATATATTTTTAAAAAAGAGGACACATAAAATGACTACCACATAGTAAGAATACAATACATGGTTACAATACATGATTTTATTTTTCATTATATCTTCCAATATTCCCATTCTTGAAAAACCCTTAGACAATAAAACAGTTGAGGTGACCGAATGAGCAGAACACTGTGTCTTCTCAATTCCAGAGCAAAATAAATGAAAACTCAAGATCAAACATCCAACATAGATTTGCACTTGGATCTAACAAACCGGTTCTACTGGTATAGGATGGGGGACATCTGACCCGGCAACAGCCACCATTATTGGAGGAGACAGAGTCATCACAACAGAGTGTTTTAGGTGAAAGGAATCAAACAAACACCTCTTGGAGAAAAAGTTTGACAGGAACTATGGATATTTAGCTGGAGAAGACTGATATGTAGGAGTGGGGAGACACTGGGGGGCAGAGAGAACAAACAATGGATGAACTGTTCTCAAGCACTATTAAGGGGAAAAGGACCTAAAGTTGTTGATGATTATCCCCAAGGAGGGCAGATCTAAGTGACAGCTTCATAGAGGAAAGGTTGGATTCAGGGCAGCCCGGGTGGCTCAGCGGTTTAGCACCGCCTTCAGCCCAGGGTGTGATCCTGGAGTCTTGGGATCGAGTCCCACGTCGGGCTTCCTGCATGGAGCCTGCTTCTCCCTCTGCTTGTGTCTCTGCCTCCTCTCTCTCTCTCTCTCTCTCTCTCTGTCTCATGAATAAATAAATAAAATCTTAAAAAAAAAGAAAAGTTGGATTCATAAAATATGACACGACTGAATTTTAAGCAGACATATTGGGAAAGAAGAGGCTGGAAGGGAGGACAGAGTGGTCCACAAAGACAATATAAAAAAAAATGTTAGATGTCCTTTGCATAGCGCTGTGGTATCAGAGTGCAGGTGCATTAGGCTAAAATGAACACTATGAGCTGACCTGGGTCAGATTTCGGTGTAACACAGACACTAATAGGAACATGTGACTGCCAGAAACTAATTTAAGGAACCAAAGTTAGGTGCTGCTTGAATGGAGAAAAATTAGAAAAACCCAATAAATAAAATTCAACATCTATAGTCTGTCTTGTCTTAATTTGGGAGGAGGGGGCTGAGGTGGGGAGAAGGTGTGCTAAGTCCTCTGATAGCATCCTGAATAAGGAATAGCTTAAAGATGATAATTATGATGCCTCACATACACCGGCACTTTGCAATTTTCTGAATATTCACATATATCTTCTCATTCAGCCTACAGCAAAATGGTTACATTGTAAATATTACTTAACATTAAATGTAATTGCTTCACAAATCTGCTTTTATTAAGCAATCCATAACAACAATTCAGTTATTCTCTTTCACTGCTCCATTAATCCTTCACTTCCCCACCAGGAGAGCCTTCACTTCCCCACCAGGAGAGCAGAGAGGTAAAAGTTTTTTCTGTGTGTTACCAAATCTTATCTGAGCATCTCTGTCCTTGGGAATAGGTGCTTCAGAAAAGCACCTGTAGAAAATTAACAGCTTTAGAAAACTGTAGGGGAAATAAAATCTGAAGGAGAGATAAGATAAAGTCTCCTAATACTGAGGAACATGTCATAAACAAGCCAAATCAATAATCCTCATTAATCAATGAGAAAGGACAAAAGCCAGTTAAAATGCAGCAGGAAAAAGTTGCTTTAAAAATGGCTTTCAAATTTATTTTATTTCATAAAGATGTTTATGAAATCAAAAGAAACAGGGGCTATATATGACGCCCAATGAGAAGATAGGAACAATTTGTTTTAAAAAGTATTTTGGTAGAAAGAAAAATCTCAGATTTCTCTAGAGGTATCTTTCTCAAAATGATTCTATTCAACTATAAAGAATCTGTCTGGACAATAGTAAATCTTCATGTAAAATGCAAATCAGAGATCTGCTAGTCCTCACGATTCCAACCTGGAATTTTATGGTAGACATTACTGTACCAAATATATATATCAATCTTGAGTATATTCGTTATAGGTGAAAGTCAGATATAATATGAAAACTTCCCGATGTCCATGAAATGTCTTGAGATTATGACCAGAAATATCTGCAAGTCTACTCTGTGGCTTTATTCATCTCAACACATACTTGTTGAATTCAAAGGAGATTCTAAGGAAGTGGCCTGTGCTTAGTACCAAATACCACAAAGAGATGAATAATTCATGTGTCCATCCTTTGAGAAGTGCTAATATAATGTGAAATGGGCACATATTGAGAACCAGTTTACTACAACAAGTTTGATAACAAAGGTACAAAAATTCATATCTGTCAAATGCTACATGAAGGTGAAGTCAAACTTTAAACCAATAATTACAAAGTTCATGAAGATGCTGACAAGACAGGGTGTGCTAAGAAATATATAATATTGAATTAGCAAAGAAAAACCATATGCAGAGGTTTAAGTGAAGCATGGATGCTTCTCAATTTTAGCACTGACATCCAACTTACTTTGGGAAATTAAATGACTGACTTTCTTAAAAATTACATCAACCATACAGTTGTTAGTTTTAGAAAATATAAAAAGACAAATGTCACACAATTACTGGAATCTCTGTTATACACATTTCCAAAATGTAAAATAGAATTATCTTTGCTTTCAGTCATGGATCATTTATGTAATGAGGATCATCATGAAAGATGGGTGACTGCCACATTATATGCACTACCAAGAGAACCAAAAGAATACTTGGACAGAGATTCTGAAACAGAAACCTAAGATAGAGTAACTGATGATTACCCAGAAAATACATCTTGTCCTTTAAGCCTTCTTTTTCTTGGATATCACTTTATTACCCTCAGTAACTGTTATAATTATTTCACTGGAACCATGAGAGACTGTTGAGCATAGTGCTTATGAGGACTGGCTTTGGAATCAGACAATCTCAGGTTCTAATCCAAACTCAGACATCTATCAGGTATGTGGCCTTTAGAAAAGGAATCTTAGTTCTCAGAGCTTCATTTGCCTTATCTTTAATTGCGTTCTGGATGTTCTGGAGTTGCCTTGTTCCTTTATTCCTCTCTTACTGCCTTAGTTTATGAATTGAATGGTTTCCAGAGTGGTGTGCTCTGATTCCCTTCTGGTTATCTTTTGAAAACATACTGTTGGGCTTTGCTTTATTGTTACCATGTGGCTTACCTAAAAGGTCTTATTGCAATTTACTGTTGACCCTTGAATAATGTGGGTTTGAACTCATTTTATCTTCACAACTCTACTTTGTAGATATTAGAGACATATTTTGCAAATGAGGAGACTAAAATTCATAAAGGAACTTGGAAAAAAAATCTTCATATTGCTATGAAGTAGTGGGGCCAGAACTTGAAATGACAGCTGTCTAAATATAATATCCAAGCTCTTAAATTCTATAACAGTGTTGTTCAAAGTGTTACACAAGAAATGACCATGGATATCAGAATCTATGGTGAGGAATGAGAATGAGGTGGCAGGAAAAGTTTTGTTTTTTTTGTTTTTGTTTTTTTTTTAATGAAAGGGATGCCTAGGAGAAAACCCATGTTATCCTAAGTGAGATTATGAGTTTCTAGACACAAACCAAAAGCATAATCCATGAAAAACAACTGATGCCGGATTTTATTAAAACTTAAAACTTATGCTTGCAAAAGATGCCATTAAGGCTATAGAAAGATAACCCATAGACTGAAAAAAAATTTACGAAACACCCACCTGATAATACATATCTGATAAAATACTTTTGTCCAAAGTATATAATGAACTCTTAAAACTCAACAATAAGAAACAAGCTAATTCCAAATGGACTATCACATCACCAAAGAAAATAAAAACATGAAAATGCTCAACATCATTTTGCATTAGGGAAATGCAAATTACAATGAGATACTACTATACATCCACTAGAATGGATAAAACCTAAACACAACACCAACTGCTGATGAATAACTCTATAAGTACCATTTTGCATTCATGCAAAATGAATGGTAACCATAAATGGTACTTTGGAAGACAGTTTGGCAGTCTCTTATGAAGCTAAACATAGTTTTGCCATATGATCTAGCAATTGTACTCCCAAGTATTTACTCAGTGGATTTGAAAACCAATGTTCACACAAAAACCTGAATGTAAATGTTCATGGTAGCTGTACTCATAATAATTCAAAACTAGAAGCAACTAAAATGCCCCTTAATGGGTGAATAGATCTTAAAACAGTGGTACTTTTATGCAGTGAAATGTTATTCTGTGATAAAAAGAAATGAGTTATGAAGCCATGAAAAGACATGGAGAAATCTTGAAAGCATATTGGTAAGTGAACGAAACCAGTCAGAATGGTTACATGCCGTATGATTCGAATTATATGCCATTCTAAAAAAAAGAAAAAAGCAAAACTATAGGGACAATAATAAAGATGAGTGGCTGGAGGTTTGCAGGGCATGGGGGTTGAGGAATATGGTTTAATGGCTGAAGCACAGAGGATTTTTTAGGTGGTGAAACTATTCTGTATGATACTGTATTTGTGGATTCATGACACTATACATTTGTCAAAACCCATATAACTTCACAGCACAAAGAGTGTACCTTAACATTTGCAAAGTTTAGAAGTCATTTATGAAGTATGAAATCCTAGGATGGACTACAGTGTGACAAAATCATGTAACCATATTATACAAGTATGAAACAACTTCACTGAAGGGGACAGTGCAGAAAAGACAGTAACCTAAGTAACTCTGGAGATGAGTGGATACTGTGAGACTAATGCAAAAGGAACTATACATAAAAGTGCTCTACTCAAGTTGGTAAAGTCGTTTGCCATAGGAGTACAGTTAGCAATTCTGAAACACTGAACATATATACTGGAATTGAAGAGTTAAGGAAATGGATAGAGGATGGTGGGAGCCAGGCTTCTCACTCTCAGAACAAGGGATTGCAACAAGCAGGCAACCTGGGTGACTCAGCGGTTTAGCACTGCCTTCCTCCCAGGGCGTGATCCTGAAGACCCGGGATCCAGTCCCGAGTCGGGCTCCCTGTATGGACAGTAGAAAAGAGGAAAGAGAGATAACTTTATAATGGACAACATGATTAATACTACCTCTGCCAAGTGACCCAGACTAATGTAAATCATGATAATTTATGTTGATAGTATATACCCTTGATATAATGTGATGAGAACGATAATTAATCTCTGTGGTTTTCTTCCCCAAAACACACAACTCCAGTCTAATCATGAGAAAAACAGAATTCCATTAGACAGATTTCTTAAAGAAGTATTTAACTAGTACTCCTCAAAACTGTCAGGGTCATAAAAAACATGAGAAGTCTGACAAATTGTCATGGTCAAGAAGAGGCTAAGGAATATAACAACTAAATGTAATGTAGTACCCTGGATGGGCTCCTGGAACAGAAAAAGGAAATTACATAACAACAGAAGTAATCTGAATAAAGTATAGAATTTAGTTAATAATAATGTATCAATATTAGCTCATTGACTGTGAAAAATGTACCATACTAATGTCAAATGTTAATAACAGAGGAAATGAAACTGGGTGTGTGATATAAAGAACTGTGTTTTATCTTCATAGGTTTTCTGTAAATCAAAGATGATTCTAAAAGTAAACATTTATTTTTAAAAAGATGCCCAAGGTCTAACCCAGACAACTGAAACAGAGTTTTCATAGAGGGAACTTCCTGGCAATCTGCATACTAACAATTGATCCTAGAAGAGTCTTATGGATACTGAAGTTTGAGAACCACTGCTCACAATTTATGTGTACCTCCCAGGGATGATGGCCAACAATTGTAAATGTAAACTACCACATTTTTGTGAAGAAATTATTTGCATTATAAGAAAGGGAGGAGGGGGTCAGTTGGTTAAGTGTCTGTCTGCCTTTGGCTCAGGTCATGTTCCCAGGGTCCTGGGATCTAGCCCCGCATCAGACGCCCTGCTCAGGAGTCTGCTTCTCCCTCTCCTTCTGAAGCTCCCCCTGCTTATGCTCTCTCTTTCTCTTTCTTTCTCTTTCTTTCTCTCTCTCTCTCTCTCTCTCTCTACATATATATATATATAAATTTATATATAAATATTTATATATTTATATATAAAATATATATAAAAGATCTATCTATCTATCTATAAAATAAATAAGATCTTTTTAAAAAGAAGAAGAAGAAAGGGAGGAGAATTGGCTGAGCTGCCATTTCTTCAGGCAAGGGTCTGGGAGTTTCACTCGCCAGTAAGTCAGTCAGAAATCTAAGTCAAAACCGTGATACGGGACAAGAAGCCTGGAAGTGCAGTGTCCAGAGAGCAAAAGTTCACTACACCATATTCAGTATGTGCTAGAGCAGTTATCAGTCTACCACATTCCACTCTTTTAGGCAACATGTTTAGGGTGGGGGATCACAGCCTAAAACTAGAAGCTCTTAATCTGGAATCTTCAAATATACTTCAAGAGGATCATCAATAATCTGCAAATTTCTGCAAATTTAATGCTTATGTCCATATATTCACTTTATTTAAGAAGAAAATCCTTACATGCTCTACTTTCGTGATCATTAACAACCACTGGTCTATTGTATGTCCTGACAGTGCGATCAAGACAGTGGCTATTTAGAAATCTTTCTTTGATCAACAATAGGAAGCTCACTCCTGCTATATGCATTCTATCTTTGTGGAAATTCTAGGTAATGTTTAGGACCATCAAGTCCACACCAGGCATTCCTCTGCCATCACAGATAGTTACTATGTTTATAACAGAAATTAAAAATATATCAACCAGGAAAACTTATCTGTCAAAAAATGTTCACTAAAAATGTAATACATTATTTGATTGAAAACACATCCATGTAGTTTTTCATTGATTTGCTTGGTCCTTATAGACATAATTATTCCCAACTTCCCAGAAAGTTAATATAAATAATTATGAGGTTCTGGGATTTGTTTTGCACTTTCAGAGCTAGACAATGGATACTACAGATGCTGCTGGGAATATAAATTGACAAACCGTTTAAAAAGCAACTTGACAGTATGCATCAAGAGCCTTAAAAAAAACCAGCTTTCTCTGCTGGGAATCTATCATATGGGCTGGATATGTTTATCACAAGATTATTGGCTACTATTAAAAAATAATTTCAGTTCACTTAATGGAAAGTATTTACAAAAACTGATAAATCCACTTGATGGAAACATATGCAGTCATTAAAATGTTTATAAAGCATTTACAAGCATTAGGATTAAAAAGGCAGATATAAAGATATACATAATACATCATTATAATTATGTAAAAGTCACACATCATAAAAAGACTAAAAGGATATACACCAAGAATATTTATAAGAGTTGTCATTTTAGTTTTATGTACTTTCCAAAATGTTCTAGAGTCAGCATGTTATCATGGCTGAAGTTAAATAAAGACTGTGTATCTGATTAGCTGCCTTCCTCCAGGGGTACCACCACAATACTGGAAAGAGCTTACCAGAATATATCGCCAGGAAGTATTTTAGCAGTATTACTGACTGCATAAAACTGTTATGGACAAACTACCACTGAGCCCCTTTTGTGTCATGGGGAAAATGTCGAGAACAATGTGGGCTTTAACTGTTTATTGCACTTTGTTCTTATTGTTTTTGAATCTCAACTGGTTTAGAGTTTTATCAAACAGACTAATAGAGAGTAAGGAGATACCAGACCCAGATAGATTCAGATAGTTTATTATCTACGCCAACAGCAAAAGCAAGACCAACATGGTGTTGGCTTCATGCATCACTTGGCTTCTGGGGTGACACCAAATCAAAGTGGCCAGATGAAAGACAACATGAACAGTAGGTTGCTCAGTTGTTGGGGAGCCCATTTAGAATTCAGCTAAGTCGTCTGATAGAATGTGGCTGTACTCTAAGGAGAAGGGAGTGAGGTGGAATATCCTACGCCTCATCAAAACCAGGGAGGCAGATGAGAGCAGCCTCTCACAAGATAAGGGGTCAAATGAGAAATGCCCTGTGACATCTCTTCACCAGGCTGCCAATTTTGCTGTGCTCCTGCAAGAATGCCAGGGCATTCCTGTAAGACTCAGGCCAGTCTGTGTCAGAGCCTCATCTATGTGGCCTTTGCAGAGGTATGCAAGGTTGTCAGAGGATCAGTGTGGAGCTACTACCCTACACAGTTGTCCTACTCTCTTTCACTCTTAAGAGTTCCTGGTTTGGGGCAGCACAGGTGGCTCAGCAGTTTAGCGCCACCTTAGGCCCAGGGCGTGGTCCTGGGGACCTGGGATCGAGTCCCATGTCAGGTTCCCTGCATGGAGCCTGCTTCTCCCTCTGCCTGTGTCTCTGCTTCTCTCTCTCTCTTTGTTTCTCTCTCTCTCTCTCTCTCTCATAAGTGAATAAATAAAATCTTTTTTTTAAAAAGTTCCTGGTTTGGACATTAAATTAAATGGTCACCCTACCTACCTAAAGATGATAATCACTTCCCCTTTCCACAACATACAAAACTGCACACATAGATCAACTTATTCATAGGTCTAGAGTGAGAACAAATGGAAAAGTGAATGCCCACCTCTAATTTATTTGATGTGATTTTTAGAACTTAACAAAAATGATTCTGAGGATTACAGACAATAGCTGGACAAGATTAACTAAGCAAAGCAAAAAAAAAAAAAGGACTCATATTAATATGCATTATAAAGCCACAATAATTAAACAGTTTAATACTGATAAAGGATTAGGTAGATGAATAATTGGAACAGAAAGAAGAAATCAAGAAACAAAGCTATGAAAAAAAAAAGAAAAGAAACAAAGCTATGTTTCTATGTTTACGCACAGGAGTACATAATGAAATAGGCGCAACACATAGGTGGCAGAATGAATTCCTTAAATAAGTGGTATTGAAACAACTGGCTAAGTGTTTGAAAAGAGAGGGATTAGGTTCCCTGTCTCACACCAAATAGCAAATGAATTTCAAGAAGATAAAAGACATAAATCTAAAAAGTAAAACGATAAAAGAACTAGAAAAGATAGATTGGGTAAATACTCACTTCTCTGATTAGGCATGGCCTTGCACTGTAGGAAACAAAGGCAACATAATGGAGAAAAACTATGAGGCTAAGCTATGCAAATATGAAGAAAAGTATGTCAAAATAATAATAATGCCTAAACCACAGCATTATGATCCCCATTTGTCAGATGAGAAATTGAGAAAATTTAAATTACTATAATTCTAGTACTATGGCACCAATTTGAGGTATAATAATATACCTCTTAGTGGCTAGCATGCCCTGATTTCCCCATGACTGTAGAGGTCATGGCTTCTCCAGGAATCCCCAAGTATCTAAATTCATGCTTCTCCTTCAACTCTGTGAGCTTAGTTAACCATAGTATCAATTAAAGTATAATAGTATCAATGATTGAAGTATCAATTATACTTCCAGGAAGGTTTGATACAGCCAAATGTATCCCATACAGAATCTGTGGGAAAAAGAAACAAGAAGCATATGTAGCCTCTGTTACTGGCTCAAAGATATGTTATGACCTAAACCCAAAGCAAGAGGATTATTTCTAGTCCTGATCTTACATTATTCATCTCACTGCTACTAATGCCATTACTAACTACAAGGAGAAAATTTAGTAGCAAAGCAGTTACCTAGGACATTCTGGGAGGAAAATTTACCTTTCTGAAGTTTAAGTGTATTATTTGATATTACTCCTTTGTAAAGACAAATAAGTGAATCTCAAAGCAAAAAAGAAAAATGATGGCCTTGAAGAAGGCTAACTCGAGGTGATAGTCACAAAACCCTTTCTCCTAAGCAATGAAACCTGAGCATCTTGGGAATAAATATATAGAATATTATAATGTTGCCTAACAAGAAAAACAGATTTTCAAGTGCAGATTGTTTCATAAAGTACAGTGTCAAAATGCTTTTTAAAACTCTTAGGGGTCCAAGTTTTTCTCACAAAAATGGCTCTGTCTTGAAGACACTTAGAAATCTGAAGAGTACAATGCCATACAGGCCTTTAAAGATCAGCTGATACAACCTCTTTATTTTGCAGACAGGAAGACTAAGGTCAAGATTTGGAAAGCCAATAAGAAAAAGATGAACACAACATTACAACCTTGGCAAGGAATGTGAATAGGAAATCCCTCCAAAAAGAAATAACAACAGAAAATAAACACATAAAAAGATCTATATACTCACTAGTATCCAAGAAATCAAAGTTAAAATAATTGGTAATATTTAACATTTACTGAGCATTTTCTGTCTGCTAGGTACTAATTGCTTATTTGATCCTCACACTGATACATGAAATAGGTACTGTTTTTATCCACATTTATGCATGAGCCTTGAGCCTTGCCTGCATGGCCTATGGGGAGACATGCAGGGTTGTCAGGGTGCCAGCATCGAGCCACTCGCTCACACACTTGTCCTGCCTCCTTTCATTCTCCAAAGTATTCTGGTTTGGATGCTCACCATCCTCCTCTTTCCAACCTCTAAATATAAGAGTGTCCTATGACTTTAAATATCTTCATGTTTCAATTTAAATCATCCTGAGAGAACTTTTCTAACTGCTTGATATAATGTACGTCATCCCGTTACTGTTTATCAAAGCACCGTATCTATTCCTTCATAGCATTAACCACATTCTATAATTATTCATTTAATTTTTTGTTATCAAAAAAAAAAAATAATTTTTTGTTATCTGTTCCCTGTTTCTCATTGAAGGGTAAGTTCTTTCACAGGACAGAAAAGACCTTAGCTGTCTATCACAGCACATATCACACACAGTATGACAAGCAGCAGCTTAAAATAACTTTCTCAGATTCCCAATGCCTCATACTACTTAGTATATCATGGATGGACTATAGGAATTTGCATTTTTAATAAATAAGCATCCCAGTGATTTTGATACAGTTGCTTTGCACATCACCCTTTGAGAAGCACAGTATGTTAGATATTATGCTAGGTACTAAGTCAAAAAATCATTCAAACAGCCCTCTTGAAGGTTGGCAAAGGTAATAAACCTCACTAATACAAGGGAAGAAAAATACTCTAAATCATGTAAAGCAGATAAGACAATGGGATAAAGTAAACAGCCCAGAAAGACACAGAGAAGTTTGTTAAGACTTTGGTTTTACTGATAACATAATGTCTAGCCAAACAGTGAGAAAGAAGTACTCATATTTATATTTCACAGCAAGTCACATGGACTTTCCTAAGTAACGTTTATACTTTGAGAAGCTTTCTTTGAAAAAAAAAAAAAGAGAGAAGCTTTCTTTGGACACTGGGGCAATTGTAATACCATGTGTTTTTCAAAATAAATGCTTTCAAACTCTACGGGATACAGAATAAATGTTGATGAAAAGCAGCTTGTAAAAACTCCTGTGTCAGCGAGTGATATTCAGACGTCTTATCCTTTAGTGTGCCTCCTCTTACTTCTTCACATAGGTAGCATTAAGGGGCCTTTCTTTAGGTAAAGAAAACTCCAGAAACTAAAAAATTTACACCCAAATTAAAGCCATTAAAACAAGTGGATTTTTTAATGTAAAAACTTTAAAGGCATCACAGTCAGAAAAAAGCAATTATAGGACTTGACTTCTATCCATGGTTCCTAACATTTTCTGTCTTTGAATTCTAAATAATCTTGAGAGTTTTTTTAATTCTCATAACTTACTCTTCCATGATGGAATTTTTAGCTATGAATATAATTTGGTCATTCATTCAACAAATACTCATGGGACCCCCAAATATGTGCCAGGTCCTGTCTTAGGAGGTAGGCGCATGCAAACAAAACAGACAAAAATGCATGCCCTCATAGAGTTTCTGTTTGAGTATGTGAGTATGTAGGTACAGTAAGTAAAGCACAATTTATGTCAAATGTCAGATGGTGATAAGCGCTATGGGGAAAAGCAGAGGATGTGAGTAACGATTGCTGCCAGCGACATTCACATTTTAAACATGATGGTCAAAAATAAATAAATAAAAGTAAATAAAAGTAAACAGGATGGTCAAGGAAGACATGAGAAGGTGACATTTGAGCCAAGTCCTGAAAGAAGTCAGGGAAAGAGACACACAGCTACCTGGGTAAAGTCCATTCTAGGCAAAATGAAGCAAATACAAATACATCCTGGTGGAAGTATGTGGGGCATACTCAAGGAAAAGAAAAGAGGTGAGTATAAATAAAGGGGAGGTCATAGGAGGAGATAAGGAGAGAGGCAGGAGCAAAATCATGGGGACTTTATGGTAAGGCTTTGATCCTAGTGGAGAGAGGAATCACCAGAAGGTTTTGAGTAGAAAAGTAAAATAATCCTTTAGAAATATCACTGTGTCTGCTATGTGGAGAACAGACTGTTATGACAGTCAAACATGGAAGTGTCAAGTCACATCAAAAGATACAGCTAAAAAATAAAAAAAAAAATTTTAAAAAAAGATACAGCTACAGTCCAGGCTAGAAATTATCTTGGACCACAGAGGTAGTGATGAGAGTGCTGAATAATGAATGCAGAGAGGGTCCAAGGATGGATCCCTGGAGCAGTCCAAAGTTTAGCCCTGAAGAAGTGGAGGAGGGGGTCATCAAAGGACTCTGAGAGGGAAAAAGCCAGTGAGGTCAAGGGAAAATCAAGAGATTAAAACATCCTTGAAACAAAGTGAAGCTCTTGCATCAAGGCGGAAGAAGTGATTGCCTCTATTAAATATGGCTGATAAGTCAAGTTACAAGAAAACTGACGATGGGCCTTAGGTTAATAACATGACTGTGATTGATAACTGTATTCATCTGCTAGAGATTTATTTTCTCAGAGTTTTTGGAGGCTAGATATCCAAGATCAAGGAGCTGGCAGGTTTGGTTTCTTCTGAAGCCTTTCTCCTTGGCTTGCTGACTCTCACTGCATCTTTCTGTGTGTCCTAATTTCCTTATAAAGACACCAGTCCTATTGGATCAGAGCTCACCCAAGTGACCTGACTTTAATTACCTCTGTAAAGACCCTCTCTCCAAATAAGGTCACATTCTGAGGTAATGGGGGTCTAGGACTTCTCCGTATGACTCTGGAGAGGACACAATTCAGTCTTCACCAGTAACTTTCTCAAATCAATTGTGCCCGGAGTGGTAACATTGAAAGCCTTTAAGAACAAATTGGAGAAGAACCAAAGACACCAACAACTCTACACTGCTCTCTCTCAAGGGTTCTTATTGTAAAAGGGAAGGAGAAAGGGGGCAGCAGCGAGAGGGGAAAATAAAACCAAGAGAGCTATTTTTTGTTTGATTAGGACAAGAGAAAGATTAGTAGGTTATGTTTACGAGAAAGATCCAGGGAAAAATTAATGCTACAGGATAGGAAGAAGAGAAGTGCAGGAGAGATATCCTGCAGTTGGAGAGCAGTGATGGGATTAGGTGTAACAGGTTTAGCTGGGAGTATAGACAGTTCATCCCTGGTAACAGGAGAGAAGGCTGAATATATGGGCATAGAATTTGGTTGGTGGGAGGACGTGGTGGATAGTAGCTTGAGAAAAAACTCTTCTGATTATTTCTATTTTCACAGTCAAACAGAAAGCAAGTGGAGGGAGTGAATATTTGAGTTTTGAAAAGGGAGATGGCATGAAATAGTCATTGAGAGTGCTAATGGCATTGGCAAAGATGGCATAATTGCCAGGCAGCAATAAGGACCCACTTGAGGCTGGTGATCTTGAATTTAAAGTGAGACCACTTAACATGATTGTATGGGTTTCTCCAAACCAATCAAACCAGTTTGATTTAACTGGGCTTGGGATTTTGTCACATAAGTGTGAATAACAAGAGAGAAGCAAGGGAGTTTAATACAATAATGAACAATGGGCTCTGGGCCCAATATGGAAGAGAGGATATGTTGGTAGGGGGGAGGTGATGGGAAAAAATTAGTAGAGTCACAATTTTGGAGGTTCCAGTAGGGTAAAATAATTGTTATCAGGTACCAGAGAAAGTGATTGGTAGTCAAATGGGATGCTTCACACTGAGAGAGGGGTCACAGTATGAATAATGACAAGATAAGCTATGGCCATAGGAACAAGTAGTAAACTTGGTGAAGGTAATAAAACTGAAGAAAAAAATCATGGAACTAAGAGGC
This sequence comes from Canis lupus dingo, assembly GCF_003254725.2. Classification (NCBI taxonomy): domain Eukaryota; kingdom Metazoa; phylum Chordata; class Mammalia; order Carnivora; family Canidae; genus Canis; species Canis lupus. Next base: position 111,593,712 of record NC_064281.1, on the reverse strand, counting down.
TAGGGTGCTGGAAGGATCATATGCATGGGTATCAAATTCACCAAGAATTGAAACAGGAATGGTATTGACAAGAGTTATAGTGTGTCATCAAGTCAAATATCTTCAATGACTGAAGGGTAAACTAGAAGTCAGTAGATGACTGTAATAAGGAGGTGTATATTAGGGTTCTCCAGAGAAACAGAACCAATAAGATTTAAAGAGATTTATTACAAGGAATTGGCTTGCACAATTATGAAGGCTGTCAAGTAGCAAGATCTACCGTCAGCAAGCCAGAGACCCAAGAGAGCTGATGATGCAGTGCTAGTCCGAGTCTGAAGGCCTGAGGATCCAGAGAGGTGATGGTATAATATGCTCAAGGGTCAGCAAGAGTCAATGCTTCAGTTTAAGTCCAAAGGTAGGGGAAAAAAAAACAAAAACAAGAAACAATGTCCCAGTCCAAAGACAGGCAGGAAGAATTCGGTCCTATTTAAGGGAGGTCAGCCTTTTTGTTCTATTCAGGCCTTCAACTGATTGGACAAAACACATCTACATTAGGGAGAGCAATCTGCTGTATGCAGGCTATCAATTTAGTGTTAAGTCATCTAAAAGCACCTTTACAGACACAGCCAGAATAATTTTTGACCAAATATCAGGGCACCCTATGGCACAGTCAAGTTGACACATAAAATTACCCATCAAAAGGAATAATGAGAGATCTATAATCTGATGTCATAAGAGTCCAAGCTGAAAGGAGAAGGAAGAGAATAGACAGTCATTAGCAAGGAAGAATAAGAAAAATACCTATCCTAACTCTAGGATCAACAGTAGTTGGGCTGTGTAAGAGAAAAAAAAATCAACTATTTAAAAAGGCTGCAGTGACAGCCATTGCAGTAGAGCCAGATTTCAGTTAGAATGAAGGGAAGGAAATTTTACTGAAAATAGGATTTTGCTGAACACTGAGTCTGAGTTCTAGAGGGCATATGAGCTGGAAAATAGGGTTAAAATGAAGATGTACAAGGCAAATGTGGAGCTCAGGAGACCTGGGGTACCTGTGGGACTGAGGAAAAAGGGGCAAAGTGAAATTAGTCCTCACAGCTCCACAACAAACCCTGATTATTGCTGGCCAGAGAGGAAGGGTGAGAGTTTTGTCTGAGAGCAGGCCTGTTCAGCTTTATTCTGCTCTTCATGTTTTAACCCCAGTATGATGATTTCTTCCCTTAACCATGATTTTTTTTTTGCTGTGGATTTTTATGAAAAAATCCAGAATCTGATGAATTGTTATGATAGGCTCATGCTTTGTTCAATAAACTGTCATTCTGCCTAGAATGTAAGTCCCTTGAAGACAAGGTCTACACAGTGAACATTCACTCTAAAACTAGTTTATCCTATAGAATCTTTCAACTTTTCAGTCAATGATTTCATGTTGGCTGGTTCGAGTCCATAGGAATAATCTTGCTACACTGCTTCAACATACCCGTCTGTTCAATTTATCTGACTCATCCATCTCCTCAGGGCGTTGAGAGAGCTCCAATAATCCTATTTCCTCCAGGATACCAAAACTTGGAGGAAGGGAGCAAAGACACTGGTGCAACTCAGTCTGACCACAGAAGTCCATTACTCACTGCAGTAAGATGAACAGTATCTCACCAAACACCGTCCCCATAAAAAAAAGCATGCCTACATTCTAACTCCTGGAAACTGTGAAGGTTACTTTATTTGGAAAAAGAGGTATTTGCAGATGTAATCAAGTTGAGGATCTTGAGACAGAAGAGACCATTTTGGCTTGTCCTGGTGATCCCTAAATCAAATGACAAGTGTCCTTCTAAGAATCAGGCAGAATGAGATTTGACAGACATAAGAGGAGGTGGCAATGTGACTACAGAAGCAGAGATCAGAGTGACACAACCATAAACCACCAGAAGCTGGAAAAGGAAAAAAAAAAAAATCAGTCTTTCTCCTAGAGCCTCTAGAGGCAGCCTTGCAGTGCCATACACACCTAATTTCAGACTTTTCTACTCAAAAACTGTGAAACAACAAATTTATACTGCTTTAAGTCACCAAGTTTGTAGTAATTTGTTACAGTAGCCACTCACTCCTTCAAACGTCATCCCTGCTGTATACACTCACTACTCTATTACATGATATATTCATTTGATATATATGATTATTCATACAGAATCATGGTGTGGTAGTGCCTTTGGGATCACGTAGACTTGACTTTGAATCCTGGCTCTGGCACTCACTAGTTATAAAATTTGGGCAAGTATTTATAACTCACTGAGCCTCAATTCCTGTGACATAAGAATAATACTATTTTTGAAAGATTGCAACAAAAGTTAGAGATAATGATAGCAGAGTTTGGCCTACTGTACACATTCAGAGACGTTATCAGGTTCAGTATTCCATGGGGCTACAGCAGTGGTGCCTAACATTAAAATGATAACCGTATCTATTTAAGCAAGTCAACCCAAGACTTCTTGCAAACTGCCACCATGTACGGTTCCCTTTATCACTATTTCTTAACAAAAGCAAGAACCTAGGGATTCTAAATTCTTTTTTTTAATGAATTTATTTTTTATTGGTGTTCAATTTGTCAACATACAGAATAACACCCAGTGCTCATCCTGCCAAGTGCCCACCTCAGTGCCCGCCACCCAGTTACCCCCACCCCCTGTCCTCCTCCCCTTCCACCACCCCTAGTTCATTTCCCAGAGTTAGGAGTCTTTCATGTTCTGTCTCCCGTCTAATCTCAATTCTGAGGTAGGCTTATGACCATAATCCTAGGTACTTTCAACAGTCTTTACCTCAATTTTGGTGTCTACAAAAAGTCTTATTATACCTCCTAAGATACACAAAGATCTATAAATAAATAAAATATCATAAACATTTATATTCTTGATGTGAACTGTGTCATCATGGGGCCATTAACTGCAGTGACATTGGATCTCTATTCAAAAGATCTCATTGGATCTCAGTAACTTTTTGCAAAAGAGCACGATTTATCCCAAAAGCTTTAAAAGCTACATTACCAGCAGTTGAAGCATTGCATGAGCAGAACTAAAGCCATACATTGGATGTCTGCTCCCCAGACCTCTCTTCAAGAGAATCTCTCCCATAGTGGATAGCCAGACGTACAGCTAGAAATCAAAACGGGTTTCAGAATATTGTTGTGTTCTTCAAGTGCATCCCTAGGTATTTTTAAGGTATTGAACAGATACATAATTGACAATGGCCTACATTCAATGATTTTAAGGAGGTCATTTATATTCTACAGGCATTTCTCAAATGCTATCTAGCAATGCTTTGACATAAGAGGATATCGAGACACTATTCACCAAGATGATTACCAAGAAGAACAGGAAATTTTCCAGTATTGTGTGAGCTTCGGGACTACGTGTCCATGAAACTGTAGCTCTCAGAGGCAGGGCTCTGTTATTGGTATTATTAGAGAAAGGGCAAAATGAAGCTCAGTAAATACACTTTCACTTCTCTCTTCTGTCTCTAACTCCTAAAAATGTGTTGACTGTCATGCAACTGATCAAAAAATTTCCCTCAGGTCTTCTGGAATAATCCAACTTAAGTGCTAAAGGAATATGAGGAAAGGGCAAGATTGAATCTGTTGTGTATATATGTGTTCAGGGGAAAGAAGCTGAGGCCTGGGAAGGCTTCATTTAAGAAGTAAACATTGGAACCAGACCACCAACAGCCATACAGCAGAATATCATGCAAATACTAGATATCGAATAAATACTTCTAACACAATTTCCAATTGAAAATTTAGAAATTACTTTCAATGATGCTTACATTTTCCATGAGCACTAATGACAAAAGAAATGATACAAATAACCAACCAAAAAGGATTAAATATGCAATGCTTAACAGACAAGAACACATAAATAAAATATTCTTTCAAGTTCTATCGTTCCATTCATATGTATGAGGGTAGCTACCATCCCAGAGGCAATTATACCAAGCTCACTGTGGAGTGGAATGTTCCATCTGGACTTCTTTTTATTGTGCCTTTAGAGATTGTATTCCTAAAGGTGTAGAGGCTGAGTGTACTTACAGAAACTACTTTAACTATTCCCTGGTTGACTTCAGTCAAGGGAAGAAGGAGGTATAGAAAAAAGAAAAGGGCATGGAAATAAGAAGGTATGAAAGAAGAAAAGCAACTTCAAAACAGTTAACTGCTGTGTGCATATAGACATGGCTCTCATATTGACATTTTTAAAAGCACAGTATCTTTCTCCAAAAGTGTCCTTTAACCTAAAACTTAAATCAGTGGGATTTCCCAATGTCCTTAGGGTAGCAACATGAATCCAGTGTTCTCAATGATGATGACTTTCTTTTTTTCCAAATACACTTATATCACCAGCAGAGCGTAAGAGAGTTTAATGCTATGATTGATGATCAAGTGATATGGAAAGCAGAAGCTTTGTACATCATTGATAAACCTCAGGAAGAATGCTACTTCCAGCGGTCCTTACTACTTTTATTGGTAAATTAAATAAGGAAATGATATGGTACATACAGTACTGAAACACGTTAGGAAAAGAGCTCCATGCCATCCTGCCTTTGCAGAAAGGCTTACTTTCTTTCTTAGGGCATGCTCATGCCAGTCTCTTTCCTTTTGTATTTGCTAACGTAATGATGCTTGAATTTTCTGATTTCCCTATATTTGATTATCATATATAAAAATTATTTCACATTTCTTATTTAAAATCATTCATTCAGGGGCACCTGGGTGGTTCAGTCAGTTAAGCGGATGCCTTCGGCTTAAGTCATGACTCCCAGGTGCTGGGATCAAGCCCCACATCGGGCTCCCAGCTCAGCAGGGAGCCTGATCCTTTCTCTCCTCTCTGCTCGTTCTCTCTCTCTTTCTCTCTCTCTCTGTGTGTGTGTGTGTGTGTGTGTCTCTCTCAATAAATTAAAAAAATATTCATTCATTTATATAACAAATATTTGCTAGCCTACTAGATGACTTACAGACTAGGGATACCTAGGGAGAATGAGACAAGCAATGACCCTGAAGTCAGGGAGGAGGTCTAATTTTATCCTGATTCTCCTTGGAGACAATAAAATCTACACATATAATTATTTAACAAATATTTCAAGGGAAAAGTATAGCATACGGAGAGTTTATAACAGGGTAAACTGGTATAATTTGAGAAGGGCACTGGCCAGCTAATGTTACTCTAGAAAAACTACATTTGAAGTAAGATCAGAAGACTGTTGGAGTTAGCTAGATATAGAGAGGTAGGAAAAATTGATACAGGCAGATAAACAGCATACGGATGTCCTTGTGGAAGGAAAAACTGTGGCGGTCCTAAAATATTAAAAATCCAATTGAGCTGAAGCTCTGAGTGGAGAATAGAAAGGGAGAGATGAATTCAGAGATAAGAAGTGGGAGGAGAGGGCAGCGTGAGTGCAGCCATGGCAAAAAGCTTACATTTGATAAGGTATTTCAGGTACTACTAGAATTAGATGAAATAAAGACAATCATGTAACTAACTTGCTAGAACTCTGTACAAATTAGTCTGAAGAAAAAAAAATTAGTCTGAAGGTAAATGTACATCAAAATGAAAATGCTTCACAATCTACACATTCAATGCAATCCCTATCAAAATACCAACAGCATTTTTCACAGAGCTAGAACAATCCTAAAATATGTATGGAACCAGAACAAAAAAACAAATAGCCAAAAGATTGTCAAAAAAGAAAACCAAGGCTGGAGGCATCACAGTTCTAGACTTCAAGCTACATTACAATGCTGTAATCATCAAAACAATATGGCACTGGCACAAAAACACACACCTAGATCAATGGAACAGAATAGAGAACCCAGAAATGGACCCTCAACTCTATGGTAAAATAATCTTTGACAAAGCAGAAAAGAATGTCCGATGGAAAAAAGAGTTTCTTCACCAAAGGATGTTGGGAAAATTGGACAGCCACATGCAGAAGAATGAAACTGGACCACTTTCCTACACCATACACAAAAATAAATTCAAAATGTTTGAAAGACCTAAATGTGAGACAGGAACCCATCAAAATCTTAGAGGAGAACACAGGCAGCAACCTCTTCAATCTCCGTCACTGCAACTTCTTGATAGACACATCTCCAAAGGCAAGGAAAAGAAAAGCAAGAAGGAACCATTAGGATTTCATCAGAATAAAAAGCTTTTGCATACCAAAGGAAGCAATTAACAAAACTAAAAGCCAACCTATGGAATGGGAGAAGATATTTGCAAATGACACATCAGATAAAGGGTTAGTATCTAAAATCCATAAAGAACTTATCAAACTCAACACCCCAAAAAACAAAAAATCCATCAAGAAATGGGAAGAAGACACGAACGACATTTTCCCAAAGAAGACATACAAATGGCACATGAAAAAATGTTCAACATTACTCATCATCAGGGAAATACAAATCAAAACCACAATGAGATACCACCTCACACCAGTCAAATGGCTAAAATTAACAACTCAGGAAACAATAGGTGTTGGTGAGAATGTGGAGAAAGGGGAATCTTCTTACACTGTTGGTGGGAATGCAAGCTGGTACGGCCACTCTGGAAAACATTATAGAGTTCCTTCAAGAAGTTAAAAAGAGAACTATCCTATGACCTAGCAATTGTACTACTGGGTATTGATCCAAAAGATACAAAAATAGTGATTTGAAGGGGCATATGCACCCTAATGTTTATAGCAGCAATTTCCACAACAGCCAAAATAGGGAAAGAGCCCACATGTCCATCAACAAATGAATGGATCAAGATATGGTACATATATACAATGTAATATTTCTCAGTCATCAAAAAGAATGAAATCATGCCATTTGCAACAATGCAGATGGAACTAGAGGTTATTATGCTAAGTGAAATAAGTCAGAAGAAGACAAGTACCATGATTCCTACGTGGAATTAAAGAAACGAAACAGATGAACACAGGGGAAGGGAAGGAGAAATAAAATATGAGGAAAACAGAAAGTGAGACAAACCATAAAAACTCTTAACTATAGGGAATAAGCTGAGGGTTGCTGGAGGGCAGGTGGGTAGGGGAATGGGGTAATTGGATGATGAGCATTAGGAGGACACTTGATGTAAAGAACACTGGGTGTTATATGCAATTGATGAATCACTAAACTGTTCTCCTGAAACTAATAATACTCTATTTATTAAGCAAATTGAATTTAAATTTTACAAAATGAAAATGCTTCATATCAGCAAAATGTATATATTTTTATATTGATATACTATTGAGTTTATTGATTACAATATAATTTTATATTATTTACACTTATATGTTCCCATTCCTAGTTACCTTTTTTTTTTTTTTTTCCATTCCTAGTTACCTTAATACAAGTAGTCAAGTTTAAGGTATAAGAGATTATATATTATGCTTGTTTCTGGAATTTCAGTATCTTGTAGAAAGTATCTGACATCACATTAAATCTTAAATTTGTTCATACTGATATTTGGGATTTTTATTTTTAGTAGGCCTGTCGTCAAAATGGCTGGTAACATAGAGCCAATCTAATCTCTTCATTAAGCAGATGAGTAAAATGAGGATATACTATGAAATGAAAGTATGTTCCCTAAATAATAACAACTCCATATGCCAAAAGCCTATATGGGTTTTATGAATCGATGGTTTAAGGTAATCTCCTCCCCCTCCCATGGTGTTCTTAAAGGGTATGTGTGTGTGTGAGAGAGAGAGAGAGAGAGAAACAATATCCAAATAGACATACACACATTACTGCCTTCCATCACCAATGATACTAATTGTAGTGAGAACTGATAGTGTTATAGCACAGTAAAAATAGATTCAAAACCAAGGATGTTTTTCATTACTAAATACACACGCAAATTGATTTGTGGGTTAAAATGTTTGGCCAACTACTGACATAAAGTCAGTGAACTACATTTAATGGAAGCAGTACAGAATGAACAGAGTATATGGGTTTAAATTCTTTCATTGCTGTTTACTAACAAGTGTGGCTTGCACAAGCTACTTAATTCTTCTGAGCCTTGGTTTTCATATCGATAAAGTGAGTATAAAACATTCATAAAATCGAAATGCAGATCAAACTATACAATATAAAAGTATTTATTAAATGTTTTATTAAACTATTAACTATTATCAAAAGTTACCTTTGATTAAGCATTATTAAATCTATAGTAAACTATTTATTAAACAAAGTATTTTCAAATAATACTTTTTTTTCCACTAGAGAATTCTGATGTAATAATCTTGCAATGACTATTTTGTTCATATAGATTTAAATGAACCTGGATATGACAATCTCACTGCTACTTAAATTGTTCCAGAGCATAGTAAAACAAAAACAAAAACAAAAACAAAACCTTTCATTTTGTTGAGGAAGCATAATAGTGATACATAAACCTGATAAAAACACAAACACAAGGACTACAGACCAATCTCATAAATATTGATGGAAAACTTGGTATTATACGTACAAGCAGATTCCAATTACATATTACAAGTAAAAAGATATTATGACCAAATGAGATTTATTCCAGAAATGCAGGGAAAGTATAAAATCAGAAAATTCCAGGCCCCCGGGTGGCTCAGTCAGTTAAGCAAGCATCTGCCTTCAGCTCAGGTCATAGTCCTGGGGTCCTAGGACAGAGGCTGCATTGGGCTCCCTGCTCAGCAAGAAGCCTCCTTCTCCCTCTTCCCTCCCCCCTACTCATTCTCTCTCTCTCTCTGTCAAATAAATAAATACAATCTTTTAAAAAATAATAAAATTAGAAAATTCCTTATCCAGCATTTTAATAAATCTAAGGGAAAAAAACTAAACTATAAGGTTTTCTTCATAGATGCTGAAAACAGGCTATACAAAATTTAGCACCATGACGTATCATGATTCTCTCTTTCATGCACATGCGCGTGCACGCACATACACACAGAATACACAAATATATATCTATGCGTCTATATTTTTTTAAAGATTTTATTTATTTATTCATGAGAGACAGAGAGAGAGAGAGAGAGAGAGGCAGAGACACAGGCAGAGGGAGAAGCTGGCTCCATGCAGGGAGCCTGATGTGGGACTTGATCCCAGGACTCCAGGATCATGCCCTGCGTGGAAGGCAGGCGCTAAAATGCTGAGCCACCCAGGGATTCCCTATGCGTTTATAAATATGAAGATAGGGAAATAGTATAAGTACGGTCACTAAGGAGTAGAACAAAGGAAGAATTCTCTCTATCTCAACAACAATTTCATGACAAGAGAAAACAACTGTAGGTATGAGATTTGGAAAAGAAGTTTTACATATAGTATAATATTATATCTGGAAAAACAAAAAAAAAATACAAAAACTAAGTTAAAGTTTTTTGGCATGACATAAAATTAGCACAGAGAAACAATAGCATATACACACACACATACAGAGAGAAATCCGTTAGAAGCTACTTAGGAAATACAGTATTCAAAACCTATGTAAGAAAATATTAAAACATTTTTGAAAGGCCTGAAAATAAATCTGAGCAACTGAAAAGGTAGCTCTTGTACTTGGTTAGGATAACTCAGCTTTGCAAAGATATCTTCCCAATTTAATACACTACTCTAATGCTATCTCATCAAATATAATAAGCTATTTTTTATAAAGCTAGCCATATGGGTTCTGAAATTGACATGGAAAATTCACATGTAAGAACCCTGAGACCAAAGAGCAATAAAAGGAGGACTAGTGCTACCAGATGTTAAAACATATTCTAAAGTTTCTATAATGAAGATTTTGTGGTAATGGCAGATAAATAGGCCTACAGACTAATTTTACTAAATAGTAAGTCCACATAGACAAAATGGTACATGGAAATTTAGTACATGATAACTATATCACATAACTGAGAAAAAGATGAATCTTTTAACAAATGGCATGGGACACCTACATAGATATTTGGGAAACAAGTTAAATTGGATACATTATACTCTAGAATAAACACCAAATAGAACAGAAATGTAAGTGTTCAAAAATTGAAACCACATAAGTATTAAACGAAAACACTGGGGGAAATTCCTTTACAGCCTGGATGTGGGACAAGTCTTCTAACTATAATTCAAAATCTAGAAAAAAGAAGAAAAGAATGGTGACTTTATCATTGTACCATCATCATCAATGGTGATGTTTTAAGAATGCAAACATCAACACTGAAGAAAATAGATGCCATAAAAAAAGGTAAAAGACAAATGAAAAACTAGAAGAAAATCCATACAACTTTTATCATAAAGGACTACTTCCCAAGTATGTAAAGAGCTTTTAAATGATGAGAAAAACAGGATGGGAAAAATACTCAAAAGATATGAACAGAAGATTCATAGAAAAAGAAATAAAATGAGCACTGAGTGTTATACTACATATTGGCAAATCGAACTCCAATAAAAAAATATATACAAAAAAAAGACATCGAAAAAGAAATAAAAATAGCCCTTATCATAGGAAAAATACTTTACTCACAATAAGAGAAGTGCAAATTAAAACTAAACTGAGGTACTTTTTAAAAACCTATCAGATAATTCAAAATAACCCTTATCCTGGTAATGTTATAGAATAACAGGCAGTCTCATCCATTTCTGATGGAATGTAAAGTGGCAAAACCATTGTGGGAGGGAATTTAAAAATATCTCACAAAGTGTAATATGCACTTATTTTTTTGAGCTAGCAATCCTTTTCCCAGGAACTTACTGTAAAGCTATACCTCCACAATTATAAAAATAAAATATGCACGTTGTCATTAATGGTGAGACTTATTTTTGTAAAAACAAAATATTTCCCATACATAGCACCATGCATAAGAGAATTATTAATAACTATGGCAAATTCAGAAAGTTAGTTACATTGCTGCACAAAAATGAGAATGGTATCTATGAATTGACAGAGTTACTTCAAATTTACAGTTAAGTGGAAAAAAAAACAAGTGCAAAGGAATGTATGTAGAAAACTTCTCAACTCGTTCTATGAGGCCAATATTACCCTCATACCAAAACTAGACAAAGACATCACAAAAAAATTACATTACATTATTTCTTATGAATATAGACAAAAATCATCAATATATTAGCAAACCAAATCTAGCAACATATAAAAAGGTTTATATTACATGACTAAGTGTGATTTATTCCAGGAAGGCAAGATTGATTCAACATATAAAAATCAGTCAATTTAATACCCTGTATCAGAAGAGTAAGAAACTTAAACCACATGATCATCTCAATATATACAGAAAGAGCATTTTAAAAAATTCAACATACTTTCATGATAAAAACATGCAACAAATGAGGAATAGAAGGGGATTTCCTTATCTTGATAAAGGACATCTATGAAACCACAGCTAGCCTTAGACTTAATGTTGAAGGACTGAAAACTTTCCCTCTAAGATTAAGAGGAAGACAAGGATATTTGTTCATGTCACCTCTATTCAACATAGTGCTAGAAGTTGTAGCCAGAGAAATTGGGCAAGAAAAAGAAATAATAGGTATCTATATTGGAAAAGAAGTAAAATGATCTCAATTTCAGATGACATAATCTTGTATAGAGAATCCTATGCAATCTGCAAAATGAACTATTGGAACTAATAAACAGCAGAGTTGCAGGATACAAGACCAAATGAACAAAAATCAAGTGTATTTTTATACACTAACAACAATCTGAAAATGAAATTTTAAAAATTCAATTTAGAGTAATAGCAAAAAGAATAAGAAACTAAGGAATAAATTTAACAAAATAAGTGGAAGACATACAATAAAAACAGCAAAATATCACTGAAACAAAGACCTAAATAAATGGAACAATAATGTTCATTGATTGAAAGACTAAGATGATAAAATTGCTAAGATGGCAATACTCCCCAAATTGATCTAGATTCAATAGAATTCTCATTAACTCCTAGTTGTCTCTTTTGAAGGAATTGACAATCTGAACCCAAGATTCATATTAAAATGAGAGGGAAACCGAATAGTCAAAAAACAAAAACAAAAACAAAAACAAATCTTGGGACACCTGGGTGGCTCAGCAGTTGAGCGTCTGCCTTTGGCTCAGATCGTGATGCTGGAGTCCCAGGATTGAGTCCTACATCAGGCTCCCTCCCTGCAGGGAGCCTGCTTCTCCCTCTCTGCCTATGTCTCTGCCTCTCTCTGTGTGTCTCTCATGAATAAATAAATAAAATCTTAAAAAAAAATCTTGGAAGAAGAAAAAAGTTGGAAGACACATGCTCCTCAATTTTAAGACTTACTACAAATCTACTATAATCAAGACAGCTTGATACTGGCATAAGGATAGACATATACCCCCAGTGAAATAGAATTGAGATTCCATAAATAAACCTATACGTCTACAGTCAATTGATTTTTCAGTAAGGGTGCAAAGATAATTCAGTGCGGAAACAGTAGTCTTTTCAACAAATGGTGATGGGACAACTGGATATACACATGCAAAAGAATGAATTGACAGTACTACCTCATATCATATACAAAAATTTAACTCAAAATGGGTCAAAAACCAAAATAAAAGAGATAAAACTTAAAACTCTGAGAATTATGAAAACATAGATGTAAAACATAAAAACTACGAGAACAGCTGTTAATTGTTGTGACCTGGGGTTAGGAAATGGTTTCTTAAATATGACACCAAAAGCAGAAAGAACCAAAGAGAAAACAGATAAATTGGACTTCATCAAAATTAAATACTGCTGTACACCAAAGGACACTATCAAAAAAAGTGAAAAGACAATCCACTGAATGGGAGAAAATATTAGTAAATCATATATCTGATAATAATTAGGCCTAGTATGCATAAGTATTTCTAACAACTCAACCATAAAAAAATCAACCCAATTAAAAAGTGGGCATTTCTCTAAAAAAAAAAGATATACAAATGGTCAACAAGCATGAGACAGAATACTCACCATCATTAATAATTAGGGAATCACAAATCAAAACCACAATGCTGGGGACCCCTGGGTGGCTCACCGGTTTAGTGTCTGCCTTCAGCCCAGGGCGTGATCCTGGAGTCCTGGGATCGAGTCCTGCATCGGGCTCCCTGCATAGAGCCTGCTTCTCCCTTTGCCTGTGTCTCTGTGTCTCTCTCTGTGTCTCTCATGAATAAATAAATAAAATCTTTTAAAAAAACCCCACACAATGCTATCCCACTTCATGCCAACTAGAGTGGCTAGCTACAGTTGAAAACATGGATAATGACAGGTGTTGCTGAGAATGTGGAGAAATTGTAAGACCCCTATAATACTGGCGGGATTATAAAATGGTACAGCCACTTTGGAAAACAGTCTGTCAGTTCCTCAAAATGCTAAACACAGGATTCCATGTGACCCAGCAATCCCATTCCTAGATATAAACCCAACAGAACTGAAAATAGGTGTTGAAACAAAAACTTGTATGTGAGTATTACAGCCAACAGTACTTATAATAGCCAAAATGCGAGATAACCCAAATGTCCATTAATTAAGGAATGGATAGACAAAATCTGGTACATTCATATAATAGAGTATTATTCAGCCACAGGAGGAATGAAGTACTGATATATACTATCAATAACAAGGGTGAACTCTTAAGATACTATATTAAGTGTAAGAAATCAATCACAAAAGGACATATATTGTATCATTCTGTGTGTATGAAATGTCCACAATAGGCAATCAACCCACTGAGACAGAAATTAGTGGTTTCTGGGACACCTGGGTGGCTCAGTGGTTGAACAGCTGCCTTTGGCTCAGGTCGTGATCCCGGGGTCCAGGATCGAGTCCCACATTGGGCTCCCTGCGAGGAGCCTGCTTCTCCCTCTGCCTGTGTCTCTCTGCCTCTCTTTCTCTCTCTCTCATGAATAAATAAATAAATCTTTAAGAAAAAAAAAAGAAATTAGTGATTTCCTGGGATGGGGGAGGGGAGGTAGATGGGGCAATGGGAAACAACTGCTAATGGATATGGAATAACTTTCTGAGATGATGAAACTGTTCTGGAATTAAATAGTGGTGATGGTTGTACAACTTTGTGAATATTCTAAAAATGCTGAATCGCCCACACAGAAGGGTTAATTTTATGGTATATTAATTATAACTCAATAGAAAGTTAATTCTTAATAAGAGTAATCCAGACGTAAATGTTATATTAAGGAATTCCAAAATTTTCTAAATATGGGCTCACTGATGAATTTTGAATAAAAAAGTGGTAAATGAGATTTAGGTTTCAAAAAGACAACACTACCAGCAATGAGAAGAACAGCTTAGAAGGAAGCGAGCCTGTAAGAGGAAGGATCATTGGGAGTCCATTCAAATAAAACTGGCAGGCAATGAGTGTCTGAACTAAGGCAAAAGTAGTTGAAAAGGAAGGGATAATCTGAGGAGGTATTAGGTGAATGAACCTGTTTCCAACCGTACTGACCTGAGTTACCACTAAAGTAAATGTCTGAGTAGAGGTTGTCTTCACTGATAAAAGAGAGTTTTATTATCAACTGTTCAGTAGAATTGAAGTAACATAGCAGAATTTATAAAACCAATTATCTGTATTTTATAACAAGTTGTAAATCAGTTTATGGTTCCTACAATATGAATCATTTCCAAAAGAGTACTAGTTTATAATAGTACCAACAGTTGCTTTTCATTTTCACCATAACTTTTCCAGAACAAGTACAAATTCTATTTAAGTTACATTAGTACTCCCAGTAATAAAGATGAGCAATATAGAGTAAAAGAGCAAAAAGACTCCTTTCATGCTATTCCCTTCTCTAAGGTAAACACTTTATTTTTTATTTATTTATTTTTTTTTATGATAGTCACAGAGAGAGAGGGAAAGAGAGAGAGGGGGGCAGAGACACAGACAGAGGGAGAAGCAGGCTCCATGCACCGGGAGCCCGACGTGGGATTCGATCCCGGGTCTCCAGGATCGCGCCCTGGGCCAAAGGCAGGCACCAAACCGCTGCACCACCCAGGGATCCCAGGTAAACACTTTAAAAGCTGTAATTTATCTTTCTATTCTTTTCACCTTTCGTTATATATATACATATATACATACATACATACACATACATACACACACATGCATACACATGGGTTTTAAAATATTTGTAAATGGTGGGGTGCCTGAGTGGTAGAGTTGGTTAAGCGTCTAGCTCTTGGTTTCAGCTCAGGTCATGATCTCAGGGTTGTGAGATCAAGCCCCATGTCGCACTCAGTGTGGAGTCGGTTTGGGTTTCTTTCTCTCCCTCTCCCTCTGCTCCTCCCCCCCCCCAAAATAAACAAATAAATGTTAAAATACTTGTAAACGGCATCATACTCTACATGTATCTGTGAACTACTTTTATCCTTAACAATTCCTATCAGAACTTCTCCTCATAAATATAAAGAAAAAAATAGTTTTACCTCTGTATTGTAGCTCAGAGTGAGATGTAATCTATCTTAATTTATCTAAATCTCTCTCCTTTGATAAACATTTCAGCATCATCGTTTTTGCTGTTAAAAAAATGAAACAGTAATCCTGGTATCTTTTCTAAAGCTCATACTAGTTTCTACAAGTACCAGTGTCTGTATAAAATGGGGACAGAATCACAGAAGTCCATAGTTGGAGGGGACAGGGGCCCTTGCTCATTCTAAGGGCTATTTTGTTAAATGAGAGAAGGACCTGCAGAGTTACCACTAATGAAAATACTTCAGGTCACAAATCAGGAAGCAAAGATCTATGAGGGATAAGCAACTTGAACAAGGCATTACTTTCAAAGGCAACATGAGATTATACAAAATCACTGGACCTGGGGTGGGAATATCTGGCCCAAATTCTGACATTTTCTACCATGGACAAGTCCTTGAGCATCTCTATCCTGAACCGTAAAATGTAAATAAAAATCCTTCTCCAGGGATCCCTGGGTGGCGCAGCGGTTTAGCGCCTGCCTTTGGCCCAGGGCGTGATCCTGGAGACCCGGGATCAAATCCCACGTCGGGCTCCCGGTGCATGGAGCCTGCTTCTCCCTCTGCCTGTGTCTCTGCCTCTCTATCTCTCTCTCTCTCTCTATCATAAATAAATAAATAAAAAATTAAAAAAAATATTAAAAAAAAAAAATCCTTCTCCACTGAGTTGGTGTGAGTCTCAAAGAAACTGAATACCAAAGTGACTCTTAAAGTGTCAAATGCTGTTCACATGTTAATGAATCTTTAATATCTATTCCGTGAACGTCCTTTGGTATTACTGTTAATTTTAACGTGCTAGATACCTTTTTTCCTGATACTCCAAATCTCCCAATATCAGTATTTTTGTACCAGAATATGCAAGTCTACCATAACAGTCAATCTGACATTCCTATTTTACTAAATAATATCTATTGAAGAAAAGAAGAATGAAGTTAACATTTACTGACTGCCAGATAAGGTACTAAGCAGTTTTTTTCTTATATTAGTCCTGAGATGTAATGATTCCCATGATAGGGGTACAGAAGTGTAGAATCAAGTAAACTGGGGTTGGCAGAGTAAATCTGTAACAAAGCCACAACAGGGATCAAAAGTCTTTCTGGTCATGAACACATTCTCGTTGAACTCATACTTTAAGAACAATCCATTCTCAACTCAAAACAAACCAATCTACCATATATACTTGTCTATCTCTTCTAAGGTCCATTTTCTAATACTAATTTCAATCTCCCCAACTTTTATTTCAATGAATAACAGATTTCTTTCTTTTTCCCATTTACATATTGATCAGATTTCTACACAAGCAGGTAGCTTCTCTACTCCATAGATGTCTAAAATCCTTCTCTTTGTCTTCTTGCTACATATGGGGGAGAAAATGTCCCAAAAAATTGATAGTAAAATTGATTTTTTAACACACACATGCACACACATACATAGCTCTAGTGAGAAAGGATTCTAAGTCATTAATATTTTAATTACCTTTCAGGTTCTTCCACCCCCAGAGCTGAATCTTTTTCAATCCCTCTCCAAAATCTAGCTTGATACTTCCCAGGAACATAGACTATCTCAGGTGATTGAGACATCAGAGCTACTGAGCAGCAGGGGTGAGAACAGAAAGTCCAGAATGTTGACTCTGAAAATAATGTCAGAAGTCATCTAGGTACATTCAGGTACAATGGAAACATGAGAGGGCTATTGAAGTGACCCATAAAATGTTAAAACAAAGGTAAGGGGTCAGATTTGTCTCATCTCTGGAAAGTGGGAAGTATACAAGGTACAATCCACCAGTGTTGAATTATCTGTGCCAGAGAAAATTGTTTTGGGGATGAACTGAAAAAGACAAAGGAGACGGACTATCTTTACTAAGGAAGAATAGCATCACTAGGAAGTAGACAAGATCCTGAAAGGATCCTTGGAACAACGCCACAGAGTCCATAAGTATTGCAAATAAATACTCAGTAGACAAATATTGCCAGGAAACAGATGTGACTTACCATATCACCGACATATCGTATCATAGTATCTCATATCACCATCAGCTTTCAAAATAAAAAGGAATCATAGCTACACAACAAGAAAACAAATCAGAGATATGAGATTCAGGAATATGCAGGAGTCAATAGAAGTTAAAACATGAGTTGGCTGAACCAGGCAAAGAAGTGGAAATCAAATCACAGAAATAAAGCCAAGTTGGAAGCAACACAGATAATGATGGATACTCCTGAAACCACTGTGAAGCACATATAAAATAGGATTGATAAAAGTAAGCAGAATAAAATAACATTGAAGAAAACCTTTTAAAAGCCTGAGAACATTTAAAACATCGAATGTAGGTAAAAAGGGGAGTCAACACAAATAAATATCAGTATATATTAGTTGTATTTAAAGAAATGATTAAGATGACTTTGCATAAATGCATCAGGCCTTGAACCTACATTTTCAATGGCCATACCAGGTTCCACAAAATATGACAAACAATAAATAACACTCAGATAGTAACTGGGTGATGGGCACTGAGGAGGGTACATGATGAGATGAGCGCTGGGTGTTATACTATATGTTGGCAAGTTGAATTTAAATTTAAAAAGAACACTCGGATATACCCTCTTCACATGTAAAGAAAAAATATTTGGGAACTCGATAAAAATATCAAATTGATTATGAGTGAAAAATATTAGGGTGACCTCATACTTCTACAAAGTAACAGTCAATGCTAAAAGTTAGTAGAGCAATGAAAGAAAAGAAAGGGTGACACACCAGCTCTACTCATAACAAAATTGCTCAGCTTTAAGAAAACCTCAGAGCATATAGTTCCAGGAGGTTTGTTTCTTTTTTTTTTCCCAACTAAAAAGGAAAGAACAAAAACTTGGCTAACCAAAGGGGGTTGTGAAAAGTGAACAAGATAATTATTCCATTTGTCACATATATTAAGATTGCAAGATGTGGGGATGGTGTTCACAGAAAAATGTGTAAATGTTACAAACACGAACAACATAGAAACAATGTAACTTACAAAGTTGATAGAGAAATAGAATTAGTGCATATGGTGAGTTCCTCATCTTTCATGGCTGAGAGTCAAAAGGTATCATTCGTATCTGAAAAATAATAGAGGTATATATACTATTTAAGGGTATAAACACTAAGAGAAAAAATGTAAGCACACAAACTGGGAAGCACAGAAATGGGAGGAGAAAGTGGAAAAAATGGGAATATATTAAACATTTTCACAACAGCCTGAAAATAAGGAAAATAAAAACGGAAGTGATAATCTGGACATAAATATTTGTGACATATATCACAAAACCCTAATAAATAAGGGGCTTCTAAAAAATTGAGGAACATCAACAACCCAAGAGAAAATTGGGCAAGTATATGAAAGAAATAAAGGAAATTCAGAATATAAAAACATTCCATAGGAGAAATGACCCAGTTT
The DNA here is from genome assembly GCF_003254725.2 of Canis lupus dingo. Classification (NCBI taxonomy): domain Eukaryota; kingdom Metazoa; phylum Chordata; class Mammalia; order Carnivora; family Canidae; genus Canis; species Canis lupus. The sequence goes on along the minus strand of NC_064281.1, from coordinate 111,574,862 downwards.
TCTCAATAAATGAATTATAGGGGGGAAAAAGGGTGGAAGGGAATTGTTACCGATTAAAAGAAGGTTAAGAGATATATAAGCCAAATGCAATATGTTGACATTTTTTGAGAACTAATTCAAGCAAATAATTAAGAAGACATTTTTATTTATGATCTAAAAGATATTTGAATATGGATTGAGTATTAAATATTAAGGAATCATGGCTAATTTTAGTACATGTGGTGATGATGTTATGGATTGTTTTTAAGACCATCTCTGTCAGAGGAATATACTGAAGTACTGATGATTCCCTTCAAATAGATATATCTGAGATTTGATTTAAACTATTTCAGGGATGCCTGGGTGGTTCAGTAGGTTAAGTGTCCGGGACTCTTGATTTTGACTCAGGTCATGATCTCAGGAGTGAAATGGAGCCCCGGTGTTTGGCTCTGTGCTGGGCATGGAGTCTGCTTAGGATTCTTTCTTTCCTTCTCCCTTGGTCCCTCCCCCTCCCATTTTAAAAATAATAATAAAATATTTCATAAAAATTATAAGAAAAGGGATAGATTTAGAAAAATGTTGGCAGGTTTGGAATCTGAAGATAGGTTTAAGGTGCTCATCATACTATTCTACTTGTGTATATGTTAGAAATTCAACATACATTCAAATGAACATCTTTTTTTCAAATGAACATTTCTTTTTTTTTAGATTTATTTATTTGAAAGAGAGAACACAAGAGAGAGGAGATGATGGGGGAGGCAGAGGGAGAGGGAGAAACAGACTCCCTGCTGAGCAGGGAGCCCGATGTGGGGTTCAATCCCAGGACCCCGGGATCATGACCTAAGCTGAAGGCACACACTTAACCAACTAAGCCACCCAAGTGTGCCCCTTAAATGAACATTTCTAAAAGTCCTATATGGCAACATAATTATCTGTGTCTAGAGAACAGACAAATTAGAAATATCACGATTATTTTAGTCAGCATTGAAACATAATTCCCTTTACTATTGTTTTAAGACTATTTTAAAGATTCAAAAAGAGACACATTGTTTCAAAAGACTATTTTAAAGATTCAAAAAGAGACACATAAAAAACAAACAAATAAATAAATGAATAAAACGAGGCACATAGATTGTGATGGGACAGTTTTTTATCTTGAGCTGACTGGTTGACCCCAAATGGGCTGTTCAATTAAACTAACTGTATAAAGACTTTGGCTAAAATATAAGCCTTATATTACTGCAGTTTTTCTGCTAAAATAAGTTATCATTTAGGGAGGGGAGGAGGGAGAGTATATAAATGTTGTGAATAGTATCATAAGAAAAATAAATTTGTTACTGATCATAACTCAGATACCAGCCGGAGGGGAGAAAGGGAGGTACACAAATGCTGCTCTATCTGGCTATTCTGAAATCCCCTTTGTAGCACCTTGCCAGTGCCCCCACACATACTCATCCAGGGGAAGGCTTCTGTTCCACGAACAAATCTTACTATGACATTCATAATTACTTCAAGCAAGCTATTACCCAGCCCAGGGTAACTGAATCATTAAAAAAAAAAAAAAAAAGTCTGTGGACAACAGAACATCTTAACACTTAAAAAGGGGCAGCCTGGGTGGCTCAGCGGTTTAGCTGAGGGCCCTTCAGCCCAGGGCCTGAGCCTGGAGACCTGGGATTGAGTCCCAAGTCGGGTTCCCTGAATTGAGCCTGCTTCTCCCTCTGCCTGTGTCTCTGCCTCTCTCTCTGTGTGTCTCTCATGAATAAATAAATTTAAAAAAAAAAAGATCCTAAGAGGAATTTTAGACAGGAAAAAAAATGCAAGGTGCGTGATCAGATTTTCATTAGGGGAAGTAGGTGGTTACCAGCATGGTCAAAAGGCACCAATTAGTTGATTGTATCTACCTTTAGAGCTAAGTGGTCATAAGACTATAAGGAATATACTTGGACTACTCAGTAGTGTAAACTACCAGACACTTTAAACACAATTTTAACAAAATTCGTATTTCAAAGAAAATAATAGATACGCTTCATACAATTATCTCATTGTAATCACCCATCAAGGAAAACATTCGCAGGACCTTGAACTGATGCCCCTTTATTAGCTTTAATTGCTTTAAGAACCTAGAAATTTTCTTAGAATTCATTTGTTACAAAACAAATGTTCCACTAATTTCAACAAGGCATCTCTCTCAATTCTGCCTGCTTCCAAACTGCTGAGGTTTTTAACCAGGTAGCAATAGCAGAGAATAACCCAAAACAATGTACTTAATGTACCTCTAGCTTCATATACCCTCCTGCAAAACACAGCCGCACGGAATTAAGGGATGGCACTGTTTACCTACTCAAATGATTAAAGAAATCCAAGTTGGTAGATTTAATATGATTAATTGATTATGACCTTTAATGTGATTAATTTCATTTCCGGGATAGCACGCCAGTGACCATTTCAAGGCCAGTACGACCAAGATGAGAATTCAGGAGTCTGAAGTTCTTATTTGTTATTTCAGCATTTCTACCTACTTTTAACACTTTGCATCCAAGTGGTGCTTTGATCTTAGACATGCTTATTCACTTCTCCATTCTCTTTCGCTCTGCCTTATGCCACTGCCATGAATTTCATCCTGAGTGGTAGAGTCCTTGCCCAAAACCGTGCTTCTTTGCAGCACCTGCCCCACCAGGCAGCCAGATTCTCATGCCATCCTCTACAGCTCACAGCATGGCCTGCCCTTCCATGATCCAGGAAGGACATCATGCCCGCCTGCCATACACCCACACACTCAGAGCAAGCTCACGCATACACACGCGCCTGGGATTTGTGCATCTCAAATCTCAGAAACTCCTTGGGCTAGCTCTCGTGGATGCTACTCAGATGCTGCCTTGGCAGGGCAGCCTCACTGTGCAGAAATCCCTGCCTTCCCCACACGGCATGTGCTCACTTGGTTTGCTGGTGGGGAATAGATCTCATCCACTCGCCTTCCACTTCCCTCTCCCCCAGAAAGTTCACTCCCATATCTAATCACAGTCCAGATTCTCTTTCTGGACCTTAACTATAGCTGGGGATCATCCCAGTATCCGGCTCAAGACACCATAAAAGCAACCATCTGGAATCACTGTGAGGACAACCACCACCTTTCATTCATCACCGTATCCTTAACTCCTCTCAGTATACCTGGACCACTGAAAATTTCACTGATTGAGATTTGGTCTTCCTGGATCCTTTACCCAGCTTACAGCTCTAGCTCACCACTTTCCCACATCTACCCCCCAGTCTCGGCCTCAACCTCCTTTGCTAAACCATATCCACCCATCCCTACCCTCCAGAAACAACTTTCCTATGCCAGAGAAATCATTTCTGTCCTATACTTCTTCCTGTTTACCAAGTAAGCTTTCTACCTGACTTTATGTCAGATCTTGATGAGTAAATGAGCTCTTACCATGCTCTCATTTCCAGTCTCCCTGAACCTGTTCCATTCCTCTTCACTCCTGACATTTTCCTACTAAAGCCAAACTCACAGCAAGACACCTGCTTCCCAGATGACTTTCAATTCCAGGCCTGGGAGTAACAGTCCATGTTTACTGAGTGCTCACCATGTAGTAGGAACAGTTGTAAATACGTCATGGGTGCGATCTCAACAAACCCATGCCTCTGAGGTGACCGGTAGGATGACCAGTATCTCATTTAATCGACAGTGAGGTTTACCGGCACAAATAAAAGAATAACCGGCCTCAGAAGATCTTATGCAATAGGGAAGTTTATTACCTAAACTGGAGATGTTAAGGTAGGGCTGGCTCCAGCTATGGTACAATGAGTACATTTGGGCAGATAGAGATGAGAACTCTGAATCCCTCACATCTTCCTAAATGTTCCCGTGGCAGAGGCAGCTTCCACAAAACCCACAACCGAATTTATCTGATTTCACATTTCAAAGAGTTCTTCTCAGCACCCCCACCCCACTCCCTGAATGCCTCGGAGCCCTCCAGGCCCACAAAGAGGTCTCAGCATAGCCCAGATAGCAGTACAAGGTCTAGTTCAGGAGACAGTCAGTCTCCAATTTCCATAGGCAGGAATCTGGGACATATGTATGGGTGGGGATTCTAAGACAGTGCACCCGGGGTGATGAAATGTTAAGATCACGCTCTATTTAGTATGGGTTCACTCACACAGGATCCAGGGCTTAATGTCAGTTCAAGCACCTGAAAGGGGCATTAAAACAATATGCTACGTAGTTAACTGAAGTCTGAACTCAACAGCGCCCCGCGGGCAACAAGACTTAAGGGACAGAATTTCTCTGGCAGTGTTGAGTAAGGAATCCAAAGGCTCAAGAAGATAATAACATTGTATGTGTCCAGATTTATGCCTGTTGTCCTAGTCTAATTATTAACAGTGTCCCCCTTTAACTCTCAAGTGTCCCAGTTTGGGATGGTGTGCCACCTGCTCAGCCACCCCTTACCCATGCCACCCTGGAGGCCCCAGAGGACACTCACTCCTTTTGCCAGGGCTTTAAGAAATGCCTTGGTGAGGAGAGTACCAGAATTCCTAGAAAACCCTGTGGTAGTTGTCCTCTGTAGCCTAGAGATGACAGTGGCGAATACTGGGACTGAACTAAGTTCCCTGACCTCAGGGGGCATAACGGGAGTCAGAGTGAGATTGGAAGAGGCCAATGATAGCACTTAACCATTAAAAGACACTCCTTTCTTTATTTTTGTAGTGCTTGATATTTATTGAAAAGAACGTAAATGCTTTTTTCCAGGTGGTATTGAGGAGCTGGGCTGAGTGCCTGTTTTTGTTTGTTTGTTTTGTTTTTAGTATTTCTGTCCAAATGCACACATCTGTTGGGACTGCTGCAGTTTGGAAAGAAAAAGGACAGCTGTGCAAAACTGGTGCATAGGAGAAAAGAAATGTCAACAATTTGGCTGCCAGGCGCACTAGGCCCCTGCAGCAATCTGGTGGGGAAGGGGAGGACCCTGGGAGTAGGCAGGGAACTAACCAGGTTGAAAGACTGGCCCCTTCAGGGGCTGGTGAGCTGTCCAAATCAATGTCCAAGGACATAGAGCCAACTCAGGCATCTTCTAGGTTGGTCCTTATTTTCAAAGGCTGTGTTCTGTCGCTGGAATGTGGTGGACGGTGGTGAAGTGGCAGCGTAGGTCTCTGGGCAGATGGAGGCCTTGCAGTCGGCAGGGCAGGGCAGGGCTGTGCGTGGTCTGACCAGTTTGTAACAGGGGCCTGCCCTATAGCTGGGGCTCAGGACACAGTCCAAATCAGCAGGGGAGGGCCCCGGGGCTGGCCAGAGTGGGTGGCGGCGCGCTTCCGAGCGAGGCCCCAGCAGCAGGTAACCGGAACAAAGGCAAGCACTACAGGGGGATGACGGAGAGAACCGGAGAGCTGGGGGTAGGGAAGGGGATCGGAGGGCGGAAGGGCGCTGGGCGGCTCCGGGCCGGGCAGGAGAGGCGGGGGAGAGGATGGCGGCGTGCAGGGCCCTCCCCCCTGGGCCCGAGGGTCTCCCGGCCTAGTAATCATCTTCCTCGTCGTCGTCGTCGTCGTCTTCTTCGTCGTCATCCCAGCCAAAACACTGTTTCATCTCATCGAGGAAGGCCCGGTAATCACCTAGGATGGGGCTATCCATCTCAATGTAGGGCACCACCCACTCCTCGGCTTCCCCGGTGAGCAGGCTGATTAGGAATGCCACCTTCATGGCGTCGTTGCAGAATCGGTTCTCGTTGACGAGCATGTAAGACGCCGTCTGCACGATAAACTCGGGGAGCCGGGAGCTCTCGCCGCTAAACGTTTCGGGGAAGGGCACCGGGCAGCTCGGCGGACGTACCTGGCGCAGCAGGGTGGCCCTCTCGCACACCAGCAGCCGCAGCTGTTCCATGAGCTGGCTGTTCTCGATGCTCAGGGCGCGGTGCCGCATCAGGAGCGCGTGCAGCAGCAGCACCAGCTCGTCCACCATGGCGAACGGCTTGCAAGCGCAGGGCTGGGCTCGGCTCAGGTGCGCACGGAGGCCTCGCAGGAAGTGCGTGTCCGCCGAGGCGCACGGTGGCCAGGGGCGGAGGGCGGTGCGCGCTGGGGTCCGGCTGCTGCGCAAGCTCCGCCCGCACAGCCACTCGGGCGGCCGGCGCGCCGGCGCGGCCCGGGTCGGGGGGCGTGGTCAGGGCGCTGCCGGCGCCGCGAGGGGGCGGGGCCGGGGCGGGGCCGGCGGGCCGGGGGCGGGGCCGGGGGCTCGGTCCAAGGGAGGGGGCGGGCGGGAGCCGGGGGCCCGCGGCCGGAGTTCCCGAGGCCGGCGCCCGGGAAGGGCAGGCTCCCGCGCTAGAGCCCCGGATGTGCGCCCCGGGACCGCCAAAAGCCAGCTCAGAGAGGGCCAACCTGCTCAACTTTAAAGGATCGGTCACGCTCGGACTCAGCCGACTCACACAGTGCGGGGCTCCTTGGTGGGTCTGTGGCTACGAGATTCCACCTGCGCGTTTCGGTGACACACGTCCTCGCTTATTGAAATCCCACTCACCCAGGGAACTGCTGGCGCTGCGGCCTGCCCCGCGGGAGCCACGCATCCTTTCGGAGTTGCGAAAGACCCTTCCTTGGGGCTCCTCTTTGAAAACAAAACAATATCTAAATGGGGTTTTTTTTTCTTTAGTTGGGAAACAATATTGTATACCTACATCCTTTTTTAAAAAGTATTTTTTTCTAAACAGTCAAGTATAAAAACTTCTGCAAAAGCACCACTGGAGAACGATTTGCAGGCTCTCGCCTCTCTTTGACCCTCTGTTTCATGTCCTGTTAATGCCCCTTGGCCCTCGGTCGCATGTTGTTTGTTGCTTAACAATGAACACTTGTGTTTTTAAATGCTTTGGGCTTTCTACTTTGAACTGGATTATTTAAATCGTTGAGTCCAGGACCCTAGAGCTGAAATTTTGTTGGCTCTGCTTTTAAAATATATCCCCAGATCAGTCACTTCTCCCACTATACCACCCTGATCCAGCCTTCCTTATCCCACCCAGACTGCTGCAACTGCTTAGCTTTCACTCTTCTCTTCCTGCAGTACACACAGGAGTCCCTCCTGATCCACGGTTTTGCTCTCCGGTGCTTTCAGTCACCCGTGCCAAGGGTGGTTTGATCCGGAATCAGCTGACCCTCCTTCTGACCTGGCACCAGAAGATCAACCAGTAGCCTGGCGTCGGATCACTACGCATTCTATCATCTCACGTCATCACAAGAAGGGTGAGTACAGGACAGTAAGATACTTTAAGAGATATTTTGAAACTTGCATAATAGTTATGTGTTACAAACATTCTATTTTATCACATGAGCTAGTAATGTCTTAGTGTGCCTAACTTATTTAAATTGTATCAAGTACGTATAGGAAAAAATATAGTCTATATATAATTCAAGACTATCCTCAGTTTCAGGCATCTGCTGGGGATCTTGGAACAGATTCCCCTGTGGATATGGCCAGGGAACGAGTGACTCATGTCTCAGGGCAGTGGCTCATATTTCTCAGTGCCCACTCTCTCCAGAGAGTAGGCACAGGAATCCTTTTGAACAAAAGTGAGAACTTTTTACTCCCCTGCTCAAAATCATCCCAACAGTTTTCCACTCTCACTTGAAATAAAAATAAAATAAAAATAAAAATAAAAGCAAAGTCTTGGCTGTGGCCTGCAAAGCCCTGCCTCATCTCCTGTGCCTATTCCCATTTCCTGTTCTGCTCTAATCACAGTATTCTTCTTGCTTATTCTCCCCACATTATCAAGTAGCTCTGGCCTCAGGATCTTTGCATTTTCTGTCTTCTCTGCCTTGCAAGGCACTCTCCCCAGTTAGCTGCCCGACTCCTTCTCCCACTGTTTGAGAGAAGACTTACCTGACCACCTCATCTATCAGAGCACCCCACTCTCTACCAGTAATCTCTAATCCCTAACCCTGCCTCATTTCCCTACATAGTATTTATCATACTAGCAGCCAACATATCTTATAGCACTTTGATCATCAGTCAGCCTCCACTTTAGAATGTCTTTGTGACCAAAGACTTTGCTGTGTTAGCTGCTCTATCCTGAATGCCTAGAAAACTGGCCCAGAGTGGAAGATCCGGAAATGTTCGGTGGGTGAAAGAATCTCAGGGTGCAGATATCGAGATGAAAAATAGAAGTGGCGGCTGCACAAAGTGTTCAAAATACTCTTCAAATCATCCAAAATGTTCAATCTCTGATCATGAAACAGTGAAATGATGACTGACATAATAAAAATGGCAAAATAATTTTTTAAGCACCCTATTTAATATTTTTACAATAGAATGGGCATCCGTGGAGGTGAGAGGCTGTGGGGAGAGAAACAGGGCAAGGTAGGAAGAGGGGGACATCATACTACTGAGAGAATAGACAGAGAAGAGAGCATGTAGGAGGGACTATGAGCCTTGGACTCTCCTGTGATAGGAGCTCCCCTACTAGATCAGAAGCCGCTGGGGGCCAAGCAGAGACCCTCTCTCAGTCATCTTTTCATCTTCAGCATCTCAGAGTATATATTCAGCAATCCTATCAGTGTTCAGTGGATGGAATGAAGGGACAGGAAATATCAGAGACAGTTTCTAGCCATTTTACACATTCATGGCTTGGAGTGGAGGGTGGACCTGCAGGGCAGCAGTGAGTGTCCAGTTCCACTTTCCATGTCCAGACCCTAATGACAAGAAGAGATGCCCAGGGTTCTATTCCCAGTAGCAAACATTCTGTGGCAGGCACTGGGTCTAGTGATTGATATGAGCTGCCTCAGTGACCCTTGAACAACGACCATACGCAAGGAAAAGCACTCTAGGGAGGCTGAGACCCAGGAGAGCAGCACATTGGTGGCACAGTACCACAGTCTCAGCTGCTCTCTGACACGTATGCCCTTCCACTGAATGAGTGTTAAACACTGGACTTCTGGGAATGAGGCACGTCTGGTGGGGACCCAGAGATAATTAGGTTCGTGCTGCCCCAGTCCTCTTCCTCATAACCCTGTGACGGAGGGACTCTAGAAGAAAAACAGAGGAGGCAACCATGAATAGCACATCTGACGGGGCTCTGAGTTCCTTGAAAACAAGAAATGCCCTGACCAGAAGTGATCACAGAGCTGAACAGTGACTTGGGGAAGTGTTTCTCAACTTGGAGGGAGGGAGGAGAGACAGGTGGTTCATCAGTGACCTAGGGGGAAGCACCTGGGAAGAGGTGAGTAGTATAAATAACCAAAATGTATAGACTCATAATGTTCATGATGCTCTCCTGCCAATGCTAAGGCCTGCTAGCACTTCCTTCTCCATTCACCTTGCTTAGGGCCCCATGTCATTCTCTTTACTCCCTTTCTCCTCTCAAGTGACCCTTGAATGTACCTTTTCAACTGTGTGGACATGCTGGGGGCAGAGCAAAGTACCTTACTGTGTGCCTTATCTCAGGCTCAGAAACGTAATCAGGACAGCTCTGGCTCAGAACATCCTGAAGAGGTTCAGACCCCAGTATTTAGCAGGAGCATCGGCCCAAGGGCAAGGGAGTGAGCTCTGGTGCTTATCTCTTCCACCACCTTCCAAGCTTTAAACCCTGCCCTGGTATAAACCAGCAGCCAGACTTGTAAAATTCCCTTGGTTCTTCACCCTCCAGAGGGATTGTGCACAGATTGGGTAAACCAGCTTAGCACTTGACTATGCAGCCAGGTGCAGAAAGAAGTTTTGGAGGGGATATTTGCTTGAGGGTCAGTTTGGTGCCACTAAGATCCAGGCTTCTGCCCATAGACCTCTCCCCTCCTTTGTCTTAACCAGGTGTACCTTGGGCTATTTTTTACAGTAAGCACATCAAAATGGCTATGAGAGAGGAGTGAGGAGGTTTAGCTTCACCCTCTCCAGCTTACAAAACGTCCTAAAACATTTTTATGTGTTTATTTAAATACTAAAGTAATTCATTCTTATGGTTAAAAGAAATTTGATATTACTGGTTTGTTAAAATAAAAAGGAAACTTTAGTAGTACCTCTCCTTCTCTCTACAAAATCTCACTTGAAAATTCAAAATTCTGGGCAGCCCAGGTGACTCAGCAGTTTAGCGCCGCCTTCAGCCCAGGGTGTGATCCTGGAGACCCGGGATCGAGTCCCACGTCAGGCTCCCTGCGTGGAGCCTGCTTCTCCCTCTGTCCCTCTGCCTGTGTCTCTACCTCTCTCTCTCTCTGTCTCTCTATCTCTATCTCTCTCTCTCTCTCGAATAAACCAAATCTTAAAAAAAAAAAGAAAATTCAAAATTCAGTCTGTTTCGTTCCAGATAGATAAAAGGGCTTCACAGAATCAAAATACACGTTGTTCTGGCAACAAATGTGTCAAACATATCACCTTGAGTTCTCAAGATACATGTCAGGAGACCCAGATACGATACACAGATCTGTCTTCTTCATGATCGCGTAATACCCCACCTGAATTTCTTAGGCACACTCCCACCTCAGAACTAAAGATACCCAACTTTGTTCAGTTTCTCAGACAATGCACAATGCAGGAGAATGATAGTGCCAAATACACTGACGGTCTGAAACACACAGAACCGGAAGCTCAGATATCAATAACTGAATGATTCCTGTAAGTTAATGTTTTATTACTGAGTAATTTGTATTATTTGTGCATATATTTCCATTTTGCCATAATCTAGATTCTGTTTCCTTCAGTATATTGCACGAGATTTTTATTCTCCTTTTTTCTCATTCCTAATTATTTTGATATAATCAGGCACCTTGAACATACAAAAACTCATACACTTGGCTTGTTCCTGGCACTGTCATACATTTTAAAAAGTATCTGGCATCATGATAAATCTGTTGTCAGATATATCGGAGCGCATCCTGTCAATTTGTGTTTACTTGTTTTATTTTATTTTTTTTATAAATTTATTTTGTATTGGTGTTCAATTTGCCAACATATAGAATAACAACCAGTGCTCATCCCGTCAAGTACCCATCACCCAGTCACCCCCACCCCCCACCCACCTCCCCTTCCACCACCCCTAGTTCATTTCCCAGAGTTAGGGGTCTTTCAGGTTCTGTTTCCCTTTCTAATATTCCCCACTCATTTTTTCTCCTTTCCCCTTTATTCCCTTTCACTATTTTTTATATTCCCCAAATGAATGAGACCATATAATGTTTGTCCTTCTCTGATTTTAAGTGTAGAATAGGCCTCTCTTTCAAATTGGCTGCTTACTTCATTAAGATTAAATTTTTCAGAGGAAGAATAGGTGTGGTGAACTGAAGATGACCACAGATTCTTTGCCACTTAGCCTATCAAGGAGGAAAAACAATTTCCTTTGCCTCTTTCATCTGGGCTGACCTTGCGACTTGATTTGACAAATTAATGTGATGGAAGTGACTTATAACTTATGAGGCAAGGCCTTACGGACCTGAAGATTTTGCCTTTGGCCACTTGGAATGTTCCCTCCTTGGAGCCAGCCACCATATAAGAAGTCTAAGTACCCTGAGAACACCATGCTGTGAGGAAGCCCAAGCTACCCCCGTGGGGGAAGAGAGGCCACGTGGAGAAGCAGCAGGGCTGCAGACAAACAGGTCAGTTAGCCCAGCAGAGCCAGCACCACAGTGCAGCTGAGTGAACGACTCCAGCTGCCTGCCTAGAGAGCCAAAGCACTCTCATGAATTCTAAAACCACATGAATTACCAATTGACAGAATCATGAACAGACAAAATGGCAGCTGCTTTAAACCACAGAGGTTTGGGATAGTTTGTTCCATGGCAGGGGAGATGGAAACATGGAGACACTCAGGATATGCTGAAGATAAAAGCATGAACTGTGTATCAAAAGAACCGATAGGATATTCTGAATCTATAGTCCTGTTCTCTTTTCTTAGATTCTGTATATGTCTACTTGGTATTAATTAATTACAGGGCCAAACTAGCTGCCAGAGTTGTTTACATCTGCCCTGAGGTCCAAGTCCTTACCTTGAAACCATCTCCTTTCATGCAGTCCCACACACCAAGCCAGTATCGCCACTGTCCTGAATCAACCCAGAGCCAGGGACTAGACAATTAGAGACAGCCCCTGTGCCCCCAAATCCACTAGAATTATTTAAGCTAGCTAATTCTAAACTTGAACCTGCCTCATCCAGCCTTTCTTGGGAGAACTCTAGTAAGGGCTCTGGCCTGTGTCTTCCCCTTAACTCCTCTCTGCCTCCTGGCTAAAACCTTATGTGTCCCCACATGGCCCTGCATAGCATGGTATGCCCCCTCTTCTTTGGAAATATAAGTCATAAAAATCTTATTTCAGTGGCATTGGCCTCTCCATCATCTCCATAGATTAAAATCCTGTGTGTACAACTGAGAGACGTCCAAAATAATCCTCCCTAGTGGGAAACTCTAAGGAGACTGCATGTGATATATGTGTCATTGTGTGAGTGGCTGTATCCAGGTGGACATATGCATGTTGCTGCCCTCTTCTACCAATGATGCTACTTGTAATGAGAACTGGCAGGGTCACAGCATGGCAAAAATAAAATCAAAACTGACCGTGTTTTATCTAAGGGATATACATGCTACATAAAAGGAGTGAAGCGCATTTCAGGGCAGCAGCAGAAAAAGAAAAGAATTTTTGAAATTTGGGTTCAAATCGTCATATTCTTGTTTACTATGTGACTTGAGCAAGTCAATTCTTCTGAGCCTGGGTCTCCTTTTTAATAAATTTGTACAATAATAAGATCTAAATCATAAGATTGCAGTGAAGATCATGATAAAATGTAAAAGTATTTGGCAAATTGCGAAGTGCTATATACAGATTGCATATTATTTTTCACTGCAGACTTGTAATTTATTATCTTGCAATGACTATATTACCTGCATTTTAAATTGAATGTGTAGTTACTTTACCTCTCTTATTTTATCCAAGTATCTATAAATTTAATGATAAAATTTAAATTAAAATGTTTATTCTTGAATAAGAAGTAGTTGGAAGAATAAAAAGGGGTTTCCTGTTGATCTTGCTTTCTCTTAGTTCAAAACATGCTGTTCTCATAATAATGAGACAGACAAGCTTTTTTTAGGGAAAGAAGTAAACATGATAACATTCTGAGGGCTACCTTGTAACATCTCAGTTTTCTCTCTCAATCTTGGGAGAATTCATGCTACATTTGGATTGTGGATATATAATGTCCTCTCAGAGTAAAGAGACAACTGTACTATCAGAATCCCTCCTTCATCACTGTGCTACCATGGTGGCCCTCCTGGGAGAGGCCAGCAGTCCTAGGGCCATCTGAGAGAGGGAAACAGGATTTCTCTCAGCTCTAGGAGCATCTATGGTTGGCCCTTAGCTGAGTTCCAGCACCCTACCCTCTCAGGGTCCCTAAGCTTTCCTGCTCTCCTCCTTCAGCCTCCTTGGCTTCTCTTGTCCACTCAGTGCCTAGTTCTCTCAATATGGAAAATGGACTCATTGAGTAAAAATCCTCCCTAGGTAAGAGGAGGTGTGTGCTGTATAAGAGTAATCCCATGTCTTTCTCAAATCTCAGACTGGCTCCCACAAGTATCCCAGTGTTTGTGCAAAATGGGGATGGAATCACAGAAGTTCCGAGTTGGAGGGAACAGTGCTAGTTGCTCATTCTAAGTGCTATTTTGTTGTTAAATGAGAGAAGGATCTACAGAGTGGCCTGCTCATGAAAGCCAGTCAGTCACAGATGAGGAAATGAAGTTCTAGAAGAGATAAGAAAAACATAATGTGAGGAGAAGGGGTGGGGCAGAATGAGAAGAAGAGAGAGAATGTTAAGCAGGCTCCATGCCCAATGCAGAGCCCAATGCAGGGCTCCATCTCACAACCCTGAGATCATGACCTGAGCTGAAATCAAGAGTCAGATGCTTAACCAACTGAGCCACCCAGGTGTCCCCATAAGACATTATCTTTAGAGGTAGCATGGAATTGTAAAAAGAAAGCTGGACTAGGGGTGAGAATACCCGGTCCAGGTTTTACATCTGACATGCCCTATCATAGATAAACCATTGAGCAACTCTGAAACTCAATTTCCTTATTTGTAACAAGTAAATAAAAACGCCCCCTTGTGAACTTGGTGTGAGTCTCAAATGAGAAAATGAATATAAAAGTAAGTTTTAAAGTGGCAAATGTTTTTCTTACATTCTTCTATTTTATTTAAATTCAATTAATTAACATATTATTGGTTTCAGAGGTAGAGTTCATTACCATTACATCACGTGTCCTCCTTAATGCCCATCACCCAGATACCCCACCCCCCCCACACCTCCTCTCCAACAACCCTGAGTTTGTTTCCTAGAGTTAAGAGTCTCATGGTTTGTCTCCCTCTCTGATCTCATCTTATTTTATTTTTCCTTCCCTTCCCCTGTGATCCTTTGTTTCTTTAATTCCACATATGAGTGAAATCATATGATAATTGTCATTTTCTAATTGAATTATTTCATTTAGCCTAATATCCTCTAGCTCCATCCACATCATTGTAAATGGTAAGATTTAATTTTTTGATGGCTGAGTAATATTCCATTGTATATATACACACATCTTCTTTATCCATCCATCTGTTGATAAGCATCTGGGCTCTTTCCATAGTTTGGCTGTTGTTGTGGACATTGCTGCTATAAACATTAGGATGCAGGTGCCCCTTCAAATCACTGTTTATATGCTTTGGGTAAATACCTAGTAGTGCAATTGCTGGGTCATAGGGTAGTTCTATTTTTAACTTCTTGAGGAACCTCTGTACTGTTTTCCAGAGGGGCTGTACCAGTTTGCATTCCCATCAGCCGTGTAAGGGGATTCCCTTTTCTCTGCATTCTCACCAAAACTTGTTGTCTCCTGAGTTGTTAATGTTAGCCATTCTGACCAGTGTGAGGTAGAGTCTCATTGTGGTTTTGATTTCTATTTCCCTGATGCTGAGTGATATGGAGCATTTTTTCATGTGTCTGTTGGCCATTTGTAGTTCTTCTTTGGAGAAATGTCTGTTCATGTCTTCTGCCCATTTCTTGATGGATTATTTGTTTTTTGGGTGTTGAGTTTGATAAGTTCTTTACAGATCTTGGTCCTACCTTAATTCTTAATTTGCATTGTTTTAAAATTTGTTTTGAAATTATTTCAAATGTATAAAAGACTGGTAAGATTTTTATAAATTCCTACGTATGCTTCTCTCAGGTGAACCAGTCATTAACATTTTACCCTATTTGGCTTATCTTTCTCTCATAGTCAGTGTGTGTGTGTGAGAAAGATAATTGTTTTCCCTAAACCATTTGAAACTTGAAAACATGAAGACTCACTTTTACTTACTATTACAGAATGTGTTTGCTATAAACAAATACACTGTCCTACAAAACCACAGTCTATCAAAATCTAGGAGATTAAGATTGATATAATGTTACTTTTTAAGTCCACTGACCTCATTAAGATTTTCTTCAGTTGTCACCAAAAGGAAAGTTTTAGGTCTAGCATCCAATCCTGGATCATATATTACATTTAGTTGCCATGTCTCTTCAGTCTTCTTCAGTCTGGAGCAGTTCTTCAGTCTTTCTGTGATATGACCTTGATAGTTTTGAAGAATGCAGGCTTTTTAGTAGCTTTACAAAGTGTCCCTCAATTGCTAGTATTTCTCCATTATTAGATTTATTTTATGCACTTTTGGCAGGAATATCACAGAAGTGTCACTGTGTTGTTCTTAGTACATCATATCAGAAAGCACAGGATGTCCTTTTGTTCTGTCACGGGTGATAGTAATTTTATCATTTGGTTAGAGTTTCTGCCAGATTTCCCCACTCCAAAGTTAATTACTTTGTACTACAAAGAAATATTTAATATGAGTTTACATTCTACTTTAAAAGAGAATTTCCATCTTCTTTTATTCATATGTTTATTTTTATCAGGAGAGGCCCTTGAATTCTTATTTTATACAATAGATTATAATCCATTACTATCTTTATTCATGCTGATGAGCTCAATTTTCCCAGATTTGAAGTGGGAACTCTTTTAATCTGGCCCCTCTGTCCCTTTAACATGTTTACTTTTTTCTTTAAGCACTTTCTTTTTTCTGGCTCATCTTGTACTTTTCCTGCCCCAGCTCTGGGATCAGCCATTCTCAAGGAACCCTCATTACCTTTAGTAGAGAATGGTTTTCAAAAATAAAGATATCAGAACTAGGAATGCAAATTGATATTATAGATTTTTCCTTATAGAATAACTATATAGCCATATGGGAAAGAAAGATGACCTTCAAATCTTACTTCATTTCATATATAACCATTAACTTGAGATAGACTTAAAGTAAACCAAAACCTATGAATGAAGCTTCTATCCATAAAAGAAAAAACTTATAAATTGGATTCATAAAAATGGAAAAGATATTGCTCATCAAAAGATGCTCTTAAGAAAATGATAAGTGTTAGAACTTAAAAGACTATCAATTTAAAATTGACTGCTATATACGTCAGGTGTTGTATATGAACATCATAGTAACCACAAACTAAAAGCCTATGACAGATACATAAAAAAAGAGAAATGAATCCAAACATAACACTAAGAGAAGTCATCAAATCGAAAGGAAAGAGAGCAAGAGAAGAAGAAATAAACAGAAAAAGTACAAAAATAACCAGAAAACATGGAACAAAAGGTCACCTTTTCTGATGATACCAGTATGAAACTAAAAATCAATTAAAAGAAAAAAAACTGGAAAAAAACCCACAAACATGTGGAGGCTAAAAAACATGGTACTAAACAACCAATGTGTCAATTAAACATCAAAGAGGAAATCATAAAATACCTTGAGACAAATGAAAATGGAATCACAAGGTCCAAAATCAGTGGGACACAGCAAAAGCAGTGAAGTTTAAAGAGGGAAGTTTATAGTGATACAGGCCTGCCCCAAGAAACAAGAAAAATCTCATAAACAGTCTACTCTTTATACCTAAAGGAACTAGAAAACAAGCAAACAACACCTAAAGTCAGTAGAAGGAGAGAAACAATGAAGATTAGAGTAGAAATAAGTAAAATAGAGACTTTAAAATGGGAAAAAATAATGAATCCAAGAGCTGGTTCTTTGAAAAGATGAACAAAATTGATAGAACTCTAACCAGACTCATCAGTAAAAAAAAAAAAAAAAAGATAGGCACCAAATAAATCAGAAATGAAAAAGGAGAAATTACAAACGACACCACAGAAATATAAAAGATTGTAAGAAACTACTATGAACAATTATATGCCAGCAAATAGAAGAAATGGATAAATTCCTGGAAACATATAAACTACCAAAACTGAAACTGGAAGAAAGAGAACACTTGAGCAGACCATTACCAGCAAAGAAATTGAATTAGTAATCCAAAAACTCCTAACAAACAAAAGCCCAGAAGACAACTTCACAGGTGAATTCTACCAAACATTTAAAGAGTTAATACCTATTCTTTTCAAACTATCCCAAAAATTGAAGAGGAAGGAATACTTTCAGATTCATTCTATGAGGCCAGCATTATCTTGATACCCAAACCAAAGACACTAGAAAAATTACAGACCAATATCCATGAAGAATATGGATGCAGAAATCCTCCACAGAATATCAGCTAACTGAATTCAATAATACATTAATATAATCATGCACCACAATCAAATGGGATTTATTTCAAGGATACAGGGATGGTTCAATATCCACAATCATATGAAACCCCACATTAACAATATGAGGGATAAAAATAATATGATCATCTCAATAGATACAGAGAAAGCATTTGAAAATATTTGACATCCATTCATGATAAAAATTCTTAACGAAGTGGGTATAGAGGGAACATACTTCAACATAATAAATGATACCTATATAACAAAACCACAGCTAACATCATAGTCATTGGTGAAAACTTGAAAACTTTTTTTCTAAGCTCAAGAACAAGACAAGGATGCCCACTCTCCACTTTTTTTTTTCAACATAGAAGTCCTAATGATAGCAATCAGACAAGAATAAGAAATAAATGACATCCAATTTGGTAAGGAAGAACGAAACTGTCACTATTTGCAAATGACATAATCAATATAGAAAACTGAAGACTCCACACAAAAAAAAACTCTAGAATAAATGAATTCAGTAAAGTTGTAGGATACAAAATTAATATACAGAAATGTGTTGCATTTCTATATACAAATATCGAACAATCAGAAAGTGAATTAAGAAAATAATCCCATTTATAGTTACATAAAAAATAAAATCCCCAGGAATAAATTTAACCAAGCAGGTCAAAGACCTACATCATGAAAACTATAAAGACAGTAAGAAAGAAATTGAAAATGACACAAATAAATGAGAAGACTTACCATGCTCATGGATTAGAATATTGTTAAATATCCATGCCACTCAAAGCAAATCTACAGATTTAATGCAATCCCCTATCAAAATACCAATGACATTTTTTTACAGAACTTGAAAAAATAATCCTAAAATTTGTGTGGAACCACAGAGGCCTCCAAATTGCCAAAGTAATCTGGAAAAGGAAAAGAGCAGGAAGTATCACACTTCCATTTCTAACTATGCTACAAAGCTATAGTAATCAAAACAGTTTGGTACTGGCACAAAAACAGACATATAGGTTAATGGGACGAAATAGAGAGCCCAGAAACCAACTCATGCTTATATAGTCAATCTACAAGAAAGGAGGCAACAATATACAATCAAGAAAAGACAATCTTTTCAATAAATTGTGTTGAGAAAACAGGACAACTACATGCAAAAGAATGAAACTGGACCACTTTCTTACACCATGTAAAAAAATAAACTCAAAATGGATTAAAGACTTAAATTTAGACCTGAAATCATAAAATTCCTAGAAGAAAACATGGGCAGTAAACTGTTGGACATTGGTCTTAGAATGCATATGTATTTCTAAATCTGTCTCCTCAGGCAAAGGCAACAAAAGCAAAAATAAATGATTAGGCTACTTCAAACTAAAAAGCTTTTATAGGGATCCCTGGGTGGCGCAGCAGTTTGGCGCCTGCCTTTGGCCCAGGGCGTGATCCTGGAGACCTGGGATCGAGTCCCACATCGGGCTCCCAGTGCATGGAGCCTGCTTCTCCCTCTGCCTGTGTCTCTGCCTCTCTCTCTCTCTGTGACTATCATAAATAAATAAAAATTGAAAAAAAAATTGAAAAAAAAATAAAAAGCTTTTATATAGCAAAGGAAACCATCAACAAAACAAAAGGTAACGTACTGTACTGACTGGGAGAACAGATTTGCAAATTATATATCTGGTTAATATACAAAGTATATAAAGAACTTATACAACTCAACACCAAAAAAAAAAAAATCTAATTTAAAACAGGCAGAGGACCTACATAGAATTTTTTTTTCAAAGAAGACTTACAGATGGCCAATAGACATGTGAAAAGATGCTCAACATCATCAGGGAAATGCAAATCAAAATGACAGTGACATAAGAAAATATAAATTAATGAGTTAGTAAAAAACAACAAAAAACATATAATACATGGCACCTGTCAGAATGGCATTATTGAAAAGACAAGAAATAAGTGTTGGTGAGGATGTGAAGAAAGGGAACCTTTGTGTACTTCTGGTGGGAATGTAAGTTAGTAAATGGAACATAGTATGGTATGCATTTTTTAACAAAAAATTAAAAATAGATATACCATACAATCCAGCCATTCCACTTCTGAATATTTACCCAAAGAAAATTAAAACACTAATTTGAAAAGATCTATCTACCCCTGTGTTCCTTGTAGCATTATTTGTAATATCCAATATATGAAAGCAACCTATGTGCCCACGAGTAGATGAAAGGATAAAAATGTAATATCACACCCCCACACACACCCACACACAAACATACACAGTGGAATATTACTACTCAGCCATAAAAAAAGAAATCTTACCTTGTTATTGCAACAACATGGATGGACCTAAAGAGTATTATGCTAAGTGGTCAGACAGAGGTAGTCAGACAGAGAAAGACAAATGCCATATGATTTCACCTATGTGTGGAATCTGAAAAACAAAACAAAAACAGGCCCATAAATACAGAGAAAACCTGGTGATTGCCAGAGGGGAGGAGGGTAAAGAGATGGGCAAAGTAGATGAAAGGAATTAAGAGATACAAACTTCCATTTATAAAATAAATAATTCATAAGCATGTAAAGTACAGCATAGGGAATATAGTCAATAATATAATAACTTTGTATGATGACCGATGGTAACTAGACTTACTGTGGTGATTATTTCATAATGTGTATACATATTGAGTCACTAGGTTGCATACCTGAAATTAACATACTATTGCATGTCAACTGTACTTCAATAAAAAAAAATGTAGATTTTACAAAGGTTGTTTTAATTGGAAGCCATTATAAATACATTTTAAATCATCAGAAAAAATGAATAGGCAAGCCACCGAACATATATATATATATACACACACACACAAACACACACATACATATACACAGCAAGGACTAATATATATACTAAGTAAATATATTTTAGAATATATAAATAGGACATATGTATCAGGAATATATAAGTACATAAATAATTCCTAAAAATCAAGAATAAAAAGACGAACAACCCTTAGGAGACACTTTGGCAGTTTCTTATAAAGCCAAACATATTCTTACCATATGATCCAGCAGTTGCATTGCTTAATATTTACTGAAATGGATTGTAAATTTACATGCAAACAAAAATCTGCACATGAATGTTTATAGCAGTTTTATTCATAATTGCCAAAATGTGGAAGCAACCAAGATGTCCTTCAATAGGTGAGTGGATAAATAAACTGTGGTACATCCAGACAATGGAATATTATTCAATAAAAAGAAATGAGCTATCAAATCATGAAAAGACATGTAGAACTTTAAATGAATATTGCTAATAAAAGAAGCCAATCTGAAAACACTGAATACTACATGATTCCAACTATGTGACATTCTGGAAAAGGCAAGACTATGGAAACAGCAAAAGGTAAGTGGTTGCCAGGGGTGGGGTGGGGGTAGGAATGAATAGGCTGATCACAGATTTTTAGGAAGTGGAACTATTTTTTATGATGAAATAATAATGGATACATGTCGTTACACATTTTTCAATACCTATAGGATGTATAACAAAGTGAACACTAATATAATCTGTAGACTTTAATAATAATATATCACTATTGGCTCATCAGTTGGCTCATCAGTTGTAACAAATATGCAAGAGGTTAATAATAGGAGGAACTTGTGAGGTGATAATTGAGGGAAAATATGAAACTCTCTACTTTCCACTCAATTTTTTGTGAACCTAAAACCACTAAAAAAAATAAAGTTTATTTACTAAAAGCAAAAGGCAAACAACTCAATTTTTTTTTAAATGGGCAAGAATCTTGAATAAACTAATTTGCAAAAGAAGACATAGGAATGGCTAATAGGTATATTAAAAGGTGCTTACCATCATTAGTATAAGAAAAATAGAGTAAGATACTATTTTGTACTTATTAGAATATCTTTTTTGAAAAGAATAAAAATGTACAATTCTTATACACTGACAGTAAGAATGGAAAATGGTACAGCCAGTCTTTAGAACTGTACTGTTTGGTAATTCCTTATACAATTAAATATATATCTGTTCCTAAAATAAAAATATATGTTCACAAAATATTTCTACTAGAATACTCATAAAGCAATGGAAACAACCCAAATGTCTATCAACAGAAGAATGGGTAAAACAAATTGTGGCATATCCCTATAATCAATACTGTTCAGCAAAGTACTAAAACACACAACACAAAGATGATCCCCAAAGCATTATGTTGAATGAAAGAAGCCAGCCATACTTGTGTGGTTCAATTTATATAGAATTCAAAAACAGACACAACTGCACTGTGGTGATAGAAATCAGAACAAAAGTTGCTTGGGGCTGGATGTGCAGGGGGACTGACTGCAAAGAGACACAAGGGAAATTTTGAGAGTGATTAAAGAGTTCAAATACTTTAACTGTGGTGGTTATTATATGGTTCTATAGAACTGTTAAAGCGCATCCACTGAACACTCGAAATCTCTGCCTCCTAACTTATATAAATATATATAAATTTAGGGGGAAAACACTGGCGTGTTATCTTCAAATATCTTAAAAGAAAAGCTGACATAAGAATTCTAAGCATAACCAATCTGACATTCAAATATAAAGACACAGAGTGTTTTTAGCACTTGGGAAAAACTAATGGAACATATTTCCCGTGAGTCATTTTTGAAGATACTGCTAAAATTCAAAATTTAGCTATATTTTTATGAGGGTCCATTCAGGAAAACAAAGGATGATCTCTTTTTGTACTATTTGTATATGCACAAATTTCACTTACCATGTGTTGTGAGCTGAATTGGCACCCCCACACACAACCTCCACCAAACTCATATGCTGCAGTCCTGAGCCCATATCTCAGAATATGACCTTATTTGGAGATAAGGAATTTAGAGGAGAAATTAAGTTAAAATGAGATCATTAGGGTAGACCTTAATCCAATATGACTGGAAAATTTGGTTGCAGACGTAGAGGGAAGTTGATGTGAAAACATGGAGAAGATGGCTGTCTACAAGCCATAGAGAGAAGTCTGGAACAGATCATTTTCTCAAGGGTCTCATAAGGAGCCAACCATGTTAACACCTTGATCTTGGACTTCTATCCTCCAGAACTGTGAAAACATAAATTTCTATTATTTAAGCTACAAATCTATGGTAATTTGTTATGGAAGCCCCAAAAAACGAATTGACTATGATTTAGTTAATTAACACCACTGCTCAAAGAATGATTCAGATGTCAGTTACCATAGTATATCAATTGAATAATTGCATAAAGTACAGACTTTGCTGTTAACTCTTCAGTCCACATATGACTATATAAATAATAAGTATGCATCATGATGAATGACCAATCACTTCACTTCTTGCACAGTCTGTCAGTGAATAGTCACTATATGCTTGGTATTCAGTTCAGACAGAAGCATATTTTCCTTCCATTGATTGTGTTGCATACTTTCCTTCCATTGATAAAGCTATGTGACATTTTATAAAAATGGGTAATATAAAAATGGAATTGACCAATAAATGAAAAGTATATCAAAGAAAAAATATCACCAAGCATGAAATGGAAAAGTGGTTGTAAGTAGAAAGACAAAAGTGACTCAAGGAAGTGACACAGGCAAAACCCCTCACATTAAAGGAACCCTTAGGAAAGTTGCTCAATATTGAAAATGCAAGGGATAAAATATTGGGAGCCGATCCATACTTGGAAAGGAGTATGATAATTTGCCAAGGTATAGAGAAAATGTTTTATGTCATCACTTATATTACTCATATGCTGGGAAGTTATTGTGATTTTTCAAGAAACTTGAGGAATCTCCCAGTATCTATCTCTGTCTGCCACTACAAAGCAGATGTCTCTCAAGAGCTTACTAGGAAGCTCCTATAAATCTCACATCTGCCTGTGCATCTGGCTGCAACTGCTGGTACAGTATAATAGACTGATCTGTTCCACCTTCTAAATCTCATGCATGAGCCTCTCATAGGCAAACTTTAATACAGTACCATTTAGGAAAAGGAATCCTGGGAAACTTCTCTCTGGCTTCTCTTCTGTGATATGAGGAAAACCTTTAAATGGTGTAATGGTTGTAGTAGAAAGAATAATGGCCGCCCAAAGATGTCAAATTTCTGGGACCTTGTGACTATGTTATCTTTCATGTGAAAAAGAACTTTGCAGATGAAATCAAGGTTACCTAAAAATAGGAAGATTATCCTGGATCATCTACATGAGCCCAGGGTAATCATATGAGCTCTTATTAAAACTGGAAGAAGGAAGCAGAGGAGTAAGTTGGAGAGATTCAATGTGAGAAGGACCCCAAACCGCCATTGCTGGCTTTGAAGATGGAGAAAGGGAATCAGGAGCCAAGACATGCAGATAGCTCCATCTGTCAGCAAACAAGGAAACAGGAACTTCAGCCCTACAATTACAACAACTTGGTTGTAACAAGGAAACAATTATCACTAGAGCATTCAGCAAGGAATGCAGCTCAGCTGACTTGCTGATTTTTACCTAATGAGAAACTTGTCAGACTTTAGACCTACAGAACTATAGGATAATAAATTTGTGTTCAAGCCACTGAGTCTGTGATTAATACAACAGCAGTAGAAAATAAATACAGTGGTCATGCTGCATTCATGAGGAGATGAGTGAAAAATCTGGCAAAAAGAGGAGATGAGTGAAAAATCTGGCAATAAGTATTGAATCCATTGAAATGTAGGGCTAAAAGTAAAACAAATGTGGGGATTATAATTCCAGATACAAAGATACAAATTCCATAAACCTTGATAATGTAGAAAAGAGGTAATTAAGGAAGAGGAGGACTGGAATAAAATGGCTAGTGTTCTTTATAGCAGCAGCTTCATCTTTCATAACTGAGGTCAAATGATAGTATTCTAATTTGCTAAGGTAATTTGTGTATACAGATATTTTAAAAGATAATGATAAATACTTGGATAAATAGCTAAAATTTGAGTAACACAGAGGTGGAAAAGAAAGATGGAGAAACTGAAAATATGCTAATTCCACCAATGTTCATTATCAGCAATGAATACTACCTGAAGTGACAAACCATGAGAGACTCCTAACTCTGGGAAATGAACAAGGGGTAGTGGAAGGGGAGGCAGGTGGGGGGACAGGGTGATTGGGTGATGGACACTGAGAGGGGCACTTGACGGGATGAGCACTGGGTGTTATACTATATGTTAGCAAATCGAACTTCAATAAAATATATATAATATAGATGTAATCCTTTAAAGTAGCAGAAGAAATGCATGAAAAATCAAAGAAAATATATTAAAAGCAATAAAAATGGAAAGCAGAGCATACAATAATTTGACAAAACTAAGTCCATATGTGCTTGCCATTTCAATAAATAAAATCAGATAAATTCGCTTATTAAAAAATAAAGGCTTTCTTGGGTGATACAGTTGGTTAAGCATCAGCCTTTGGCCCAGCATCTCCCTCCTTAGCAGAGAGCCTACTTCTCCCTCTCCCTTTGCACTTCCTCCTTGCTTATGCTCTCTCTCTCTCTCTCAAATAAATACACAAAATACTTTTAAAATGAAATCTTTCCAATAAGACCATATAGGAAAATCCAAAGTACATAAAGTGACTCAGAAACATTGATATTAAATGAGGAACAGAGTCAAACTCTACAAACACAAGCAAAAATGAAGCAGGGTTCATGATTTCAAAATCAGGTATGATGAATTTACAGCAACAAATATTAAAATAGAAAAAATTGTGGAATATGCTTTGTAGTGATAAAGGGTGAAATTCTTAACAAGGACCCAAGAATTATGAAAATCTGTATGCCAAACAATACAGCATTAATTTTCAAAAGACAAAAAATAGCAGGAAATAAAATGAGAAAGATAAAAATATATGAGTAGTACAGGTTTTAATTCATCTCTATCAGACTGTGATAGACCCAAGTGGATAAAACAATAAAATCAAATATATAGAATACCTCGGTATTATAGTAAGTAAAGTATATCTAATTGATAAATACTGAACCAGACATTAGTGGCAGGAAAAGAACTGAACTTCAGATTCACAAAGTCCCAATTTGCTGCTTTGTTGCCTTTAAAACTGTGATCTCCTCTAAGACAGTAACATGCAAAAGAAAAAAGTTGGACTCCTACCTCAGACCATGTACAGATAACTCAAAATGAAACAAAAACCTTAATATAAGAGCTAAAACTATAAAATTCTTAAGAGAAAACATAGGTGTAAATCTTTATAACCCTGTATTTGGCAACAGTTTCTTAGAAGTAACACCAAACACACAAGTGAAAAAAGGGAAAAAAGTAGGCAATTTGGATTTCATAAAAATTAAAAATTTTGCACCTCAAAAGACACTATCAATAAAATGAGCAGACATCCCACAGAATGGGATTAATTATTTGCAAGTCATGTATCAGGTAAGTGACTAATATAATGAATATATAAAGAAATCTACAATTCAACACAGAAAGAAAAAAAATCTCAATTAAAAAATAAGGATGCCTGAGGGATGCCTGGCTGGCTCAGTAGGTAGAGTATATGACTTTTTTAAAATTTTAAATATTTTATTTATTTATTCATGAGAGACACAGAGAGAGAGGCAGAGACACAGGCAAAGGGAGAAGCAGGCTCCCCACTAGAAGCCTGATGTGGGACTCGATCTCAGGACCCCAGGATCACGACCAGAGCCAAAGGCAGATGCTCAACCACTAAAGCCACCCAGGTGTCCCGAGTATATGACTTTTTATTTCAAGGTCATGAGTTCAAGTCCCAAGTTGGACATGGGACCTACTTAAAATCATTTTTTAAATGGGCTTGAATAGATATTTTTTCAAAGATATAGAGTTGGCCAATAGGCACATGAAGAGATGCTCAACATCATTAATCATTAGGGAAATGCAAATCAAAATCCCAGTGAGATGCCATGTCACACCAACTAGGATGGCTATAATAATAACAATAATAAAAAACACTAAGTGTTGATGAGGATGTGGAGAAACTGGGACTCTTGTTTATTGCTGGTGAAATCGTAAAGCAATGCAGCTGCTTTGGAAAAATCTGACATTTCTCCCTAAAGTTACCATTTGATCCAGCAACTCTATTCCTAGGTGTATACCTCTGAGAAATGAAAACATACATCCACACACAAAATATATATATATATATATTATTGTTCATAGAAGCATTATTCATAATAACTAAAAATGGAATTAACTCAAATGTCCTCAACTGATTAGGTAAGTAAGATATATCCATATGAGAGAATATTATTCTCCAAAAAAAAAGGAATGAAGTACTGATATATACTACAACATGGGTGAACCTTGAAAATATACTGCTAAATGAAAGAAGCCATTCAAAAAAGACCATGTATTATGTGATTCCATTCATATTAAACGTCCAGAATAGGCAAATTCATAGATCTAGAAAGTAGATTAGGGCAGCCCCGGTGGCTCAGCAGTTCAGCGCCGCCTTCAGTCCAGGGTGTGATCCTGGAGACCCGGGATCGAGTCCCACATCGGGCTCCCTGCATGGAGCCTGCTTCTCCCTCTGCCTGTGTCTCTGCCTCTCTCTCTCTCTCTCTCTGTCATGAATAAATAAATAAAATCTTTAAAAAATATATTTAAAAAAAAGAAAGTAGATTAGTGGTTGCTTAGTGCTGGGGGAATGGCAAGGATGGGTGTGACTGCTAGAGGATCTGGAGTTTCTTTTTGTGTGAAAATGTTTTAAAATTCCTTGTGGCAATAGTTTCACAACCTTGTGAATATAATAGAAACCATTACATTGTTTGAATTCACACTTTGAAAGGGTGAATTTTGTGGTATGTGAATCATCTCTCTCTCCCTCTCCCCTCTCTCCTTCCTTTTCTCATATGTGTGTGTATGTGTATGTGTATGTGTATGTATACAAGCACGCACAGTTACACTCACTTTAGGATTTTGCAGTGTGGCAGTCCATGCACATTATCACAGATCTACTTCCTCATCTACTGGCATAGGTATTAGAGTCAGGCTTGTAGCCCCTTCAGCTCCTGCTGGACTTTTAGCTTCAGCTCTGACCTTTGGACCTGGTGTGTGTTCAGCTTCCTGATGAAAGACATTGGCTCCTCTTGCAGTTTATGTGCATCATCAAGGAAGTGGCAGGAGACTGAGATGGCTTCTAGCTTATCCTTGTAGATTCTGGTTTCTCCTTTCTTCCCTCCATTTTACATGCATCTTTCCTTCCTAGCTACCTGCCCTCCTATCTTCAAGGCAAACATAAGAAACGACAGATGTATAGCTATCACTTCACCAGTCCCCACAATAGCACACACAAATAATTCCTCTAATGAATGTGTTATTCTGTATCACTTGTAGAAGTTCTGATGTAACTGCCCCATAGGTCTGGTTCATAGCATTTGTGTCACTGACATCTCTCTGCCTGAACAATATGATTGCCCGCTTCCCTTACCCACATTGCTAAACTACATGGCAGTTCTCTCAGACAGCTTTTTTCTTATGACAATATTCTCTCAAAGCAACAGATTATACTTTAGCTGCTCTCTTAAATCTCATTTTGTCTCTCTTAGTCTCCTTCACAAGAGAGCAATATGAAAATAATACTTATTATTTTATTGATTTAAATGTGCATTATCAGATCATTTTTTGTACTCCAATTGTTCTCTGCTCCTTCTTATAAGACCTCCCCAAATCTATGAACTCTTTCATCTGAAATGAGAATTTTTTATATCAATTGCCTTTCATTAGAAGACTGTCCCAAGGCCGAGTGGAAGTGGGGGAAAAATAGTGTCCACATTTACAGATTTTCACACCAGTGAAAACCTGGTAATTTCTCTGCCAATTTTGGACAGATTTATTTTGGCAGCCTGGTAGTGACTCTTAGAAATGATCAACACAGGCCTTAGATATGGCAGAAAGAGAGATAACACTCTGGGGTTTAAGCTAATCTCCTGTGAGATATGGTTTCTCCTTTCATTTAAGAACTGCTATTCTGCTTGGCCTCAAAGACAGTAGAAAATCATAGTTTAGAGGAAGAAATGATCAAAATAAAACCAAAAGCACTCAGTTTCTCTGTATTGAAAAGCCCAGTCTTGCTATTACAAAAAGAAAGGCCAATAAACCCTTGAGTTAATTGGCCCCATTTTGTGAACAAAGTAAAACAAAATTGCAGTGTTGAGAATTTAGCACTACTTGTTCATATAACAAATTAAACTAGATATGCACATTATTTCAGTGAACAACCGCCTTAAGTGATTTTTCAGAGGAGTAGTTCATTATAAACAAAGAGATAAAATATGAAAGTAGCAGAAACTGATAATGATTTTTCAAAATAACACTAACTCTTATCAGACTTTCAGAAGAAACCACTGCAGACAGTGATAAATCGTAACTTTTCAATAGCAGGTCCCTAGGCTTTCAGAGAAAATAAGATGGATCCACTGAAGGTAAAATTAAAGTTTGCATTGCTGTTAACTTTTAATTAATCAATTCCACTACGTACATCTGAAAACATAATAGCACTGTATGGAAGCCCATTTCTGACAGACAGTTTCAAGACAAAACCTGTGTGTTACTTCTGTTGTGATGAGACCTGTTATCACATTAGAGCAGCTCAATGCCAAAAGGAGCTTTGTGACTTAACCAGAACTGAGGACAAAGGCATTTAAGTAAACACTGTGTTTCACTGGGGTTCTAATGAAGGAGTGCTCTCAGGCATTCAGATGATTTGGAAATGTTTTGTCTCATTATGTTGTGGAAAACGATAGTTCTTTTTATTGAAATATATTTGACACCTAACATTGTGTAAATTTAAGGTGTACAATGTGTTGATTTGATACATTTATATATTGTAATATGACTCCCATTGTAGTGATAGTCAACACCTCTATCAAGTCGTATAATTATCATTTCTTTTTGGTGATGGGAATAATTAAGTTCTAGACTCTTAGCAAGTTTGATGATTATAATACAGTTATTGTCTATATTCACTATACTGTGTGTCAGATATCCCAGATTTGTCTACTAGTTGCAAATTTATATCTTTAAACAACATGTCTCCTGTTTCCCTACCCTGAGCCCCACATAGAAGTGATATCATACAACCTTAGTGTCCATCAATGAATAAATGGATAAAGAAGATGCAGCATGTATGTACGATGGAATATTATTTATTCATCCATAAGGAAGAAGGAAATCCTTCCATTTTGGATGATATGGATTGACTTTAAGGACATTATGTGATAAGTCAGGTAAAGACAGATACTAGAAACCTATAGTTTTAGATCTGGAAGGTCACAAAGTCGAAGGCCTAGAGTTTATAGATTTGTTCCATTAACAAAGATAGAGGGCAAAAATTAGTAACATAGTAAGGGGTTGTAGGCACTTATGAGGAGATAACCTCAGGATCAAGTGAAGGTGATTGGAGGATGGTTTTGAGTCTCAGTACTTTCTGACCTTGCTGCTATGTACCTTATACACTTAGGGCTAAGCCACCAACATTATGATCACTCCACTTCCAATATACTCAAATTCTATGGGAAAGGACCTTTAGAATGAATGGGAGACTTTTCTGAGCAAAGTTCTTCTTTTACATGTGGACCTTCTCACCAAATCCTTATCTACTCAGATCAGAAAACTGTACTTGAGATAAGACTCTTTTTCTGACTCTTCCTTTCTCTTACTTTTATTTTTCATTTTTCTTTCCAGTTTTAGTAAAATTGTTTTGTTTTGAAAATACTAGTTTGGCATATCTTTGTTAAAAGGAGCAAAAAAAAATAGTTTTTAAAAAAGCTTTTGTTATTTATTCTTTGGCCAGAAAGAAAGTGGGTATAGCTTTCTCTTGACATGGGGTACAATGAGGACAGTAGGAAGAAAGAAATGCCAAGGGGAAGGCACAAACTCAGAGTGAAAGAAGAGAGGCCCACCAGCCCAACCTCTCACGGGGGCCTTGTGAAATTGTTTTAGGAGCATCTCTTGGCTCCAGCCGTGAAGAGCTTATAAAAGATGGCAGCAGGGGCACTTGAGTGGCCCAGTCAGTTGGGCATCTGACTCTTGGTTTTGGCTCAAGTCATGATCTCTGGGTTGTGGGTTCAAGCCCCACATCAGGCTCTGTGCTCAGTATGGAGTCTGCTTGTCCTTCTCCCTCTGCTCCTCCCCTGCCCCTCTCATTCATTCATTCATAAATATATATATATAATATATTACATATATAATATATATACATATTTATCTTTTAACAAAAGGTGACAGCAGTAGAGAATTGGTAAGAACACTGAGAATAATAATGGGCAGTTTTAAGTTAAAGCACTGGCTCTGCCATCTGATTTTTGGGTAAGCCACTTGACTTTTTACTACAGCTTCCCGTTTGGAAAAATGTAGATAATGTTGCCAAACTTGAAAAATTATTATATATATTAAATAAGGTAATGTATATTAAAGTAGCACACAGATAATGAGCATTCAGTGGAGGTTTACTATTGTCACTGTTTGTGGGTTAGAGTATTTCTTCTGAACGCATTGTGTTCATTTATTGGGCAGAGTGCTCTCTTTAAAAAAAAATTATTTATTTATTTATTTATTTGAGAGAGAGAGAGAGAGCATGAACAGGAGGAGGAGCAGAGGGGGAGAGAAAGAATACTCAAAAAGACTCCCTGCTGAGCACAGAGCCCGATGTGGGGCTCCATCCCAGGACACCAAGAGCATGACCTGAGCCAAAGTCAGATGCTTAACCAACTGAGCTACCCAGGTACCCCGGGCAGATCACTCTTAACACAGAAATGTTTGGGGTTTGTGGATTCTCATATATGTTGTTAAATATCAGTTTTGGGCATTGGCCTTCCATCTGATTTTTGTCATAATAGAAGCCCTCTTCCATTAGATTTTGTAACTCTCTGTGTTCGTTATAATTTGTGGCTCTTGTAGAAGTATTCACAATGTAACTGACATGCCTATTACCCACCAGAAATATAATCTGAACTACCCAGTTGAGCTGGAACTAAATCAACTTTTCCAAAAATGAATCATAATCCTTACTAATATACTTTGACTGCTGTTCATTATGCTTGTAATTGTGGCTGATACATTTATTGAAATATTTCCATCTAATTGAATACTCTCTGAACCAGTTAGCATATGATAGATACTCCCTCCCTATCTACTCTTCTAATACTGAGCAAGAGTGAGGAACTAAATGCCAAGAAAGTTCTAGGTTTAATACTCATAGTCCTTTGTATCAACCACAAAAGAAAATCTCTCCTAAGAGGAAAGAGGATATTTTCTATCACTTTTGTAAATTAATAGATTTTTTATTTTAGGGCAGCTTTAGGTTTACAGAAAAATTGAGCGTAAAGCACTTCTCTCTCATTTTTCTATGTTGCGAAAACCTGATGTCGAACCATTTCAGATGAGAAGTTTATTGTCTGCTCCTTTCACTCCTGAAGAATTCAATTTCAATCCTGCTCCAAAATGAAATGGCATTCAATAATCTCATATTACTTCCTATTATGGGCTCATCAGAAGTGTAACTTTCTACTACTGATAACCAGTTCCAAAGAAGAAAAAGAATGAAAAATATAGGATATGCAGTTCTGAATAAGAAAAATATCCAAAAGAGATTTCTGTGAAATCTTCCTTCGGCAATAAAAACACCAACTTCAATTCAAAGAACATAACTGACCTTGTGAGCTGAAAAAGTCCTTTTACCTGGCTAAGTCCCACTTTTGTCTGCTGCAAAATGAAGAAGTAAGACCAGCTCCGTGGTTCCCAATCTTTGTTGTGGCATATTGTAACCTTCTAAAATGTTTTTCAATCTCACTGTGGCTAGGCATCAAAAACAGTTTGTATAATATAGGATCATCTCTTCCTTGAAGGTTTGACAGAACTTGACTGAGATGTGTGCATATGAGTTTGTGTGTGTGTGTTGGTGAAGTTTTCACAGGTAGATTTTAATCTACTGATTGTTTTTTTTTTTTTTAGTGGTTATACATTTATTCAGGTTTTCAGTGCTTTGTGAAAGAAACACTGTTGAGAAGTCTTTATAAAATTTATTTAAATTCAATTAAGTAACATATAATGTATTATTTGTTTCAGAAAGAAAGGAAAGTGGTAACTATGTGAGGTAGTAGGTATGTTACTACTGTAACTACTTGTAGAACATTTCAGAGTAGAGGTCAGTGATTCATCAGTCTTCTATAATACCCAGTGCTCATTAGATCACATGCCCTCCTTAATGTCCATCACCCAGCTACCCTGTTCCCTCACCCCCCTGCCCTCCAGGGAGCCTCAGTTGGTTTCCTATGATGAGTAGTCTCTTATGGTTTGTCTCCCTCTCTGATTTTGTCTTGTTTTATTTTTTTCCTCTCTTCCCCTATGATCCTCTGTTTTGTTTCCTAAATTCCACATGAGTGAAATATATCATATGATAATTGTCTTTCTCTGATTGACTTATTTCACATAGTATAATATCCTCTAGTTCCATCCATGTCTTTGCAAATGGCAAGATTTCATTTTTTTGGTGACTGAGTAGTATTGAGAAGTCATATTTTTCTAAGAAATCATCCGTTTCATGCATGTTTACATATTTCCTGGCTTATTAAAGTTATTAATAGTACTCCCTTATACTTTTTTGAATCTTCTCTATTTTCAGTAATGTTCATATTTTCACTCTTAATATTGTTTATTTGGCCCCTTTGCCTTTCTTTTTGATCCATTTTTCTGAAGTTTTATCTGTTACATTTGCTTTTTATTTAAAAAAACTTTTTGTTGTTCCTGTTTATCAGTTTTCTTTTTCCTTTATTTCTGTTTTTATACTTATTTCCTTCATTCTTACCTTCTTTAGTTTTATTTTGCAGTCTTTATAATTTCTTGCATTGCAAATTTTTCTTACTAATTTGAAGTCTTTTTTCTGATATATGCATATGAGTCTACAAATTTCTCTTTTCTACAAATTTTCTCTCTTTTTTTTTTTGGCTGTACAACAATGTAAATTTATTTAATACTACTGATATGCATACTTAAGAATGGTTAAGATGGTACATCGTTATGTATATTTTAACTCCAGAAAAAAATGACCATCAAAAAAAGAACATATAATGAGGTATATTCACACCACTGAATATTGCATTAACAGTAAAAATGAATGAATTGCAGGGCACAGCATAAGTGGATCATATAGTGCTGAATGAAAAAGTGCCACAAAGGAGCATAAACAGAATGATGCCATTTACATAAAGTTGAAAGCAAACTAAAGTCTACTGAATACGGATGCATACAAGGGTGATAAAATTCCAAGTGAAAATAGGTAAGGAAGGATGACAACGATGACCCCTGCTGGTCCCCAATCTTGGCATGACCTCAATTACCTTGGGTTGGGGGTGGGATGATTTAAAACCTACCCTCATCTGGGCCCCCCACCCAGAGGTTCAGATTTCACCATGTCTGCAGGGCTGGCCTTGGGCCTTCCCTTCCAAAGCTTCAACAGGAAGACAGAACTGAAGATGAAGATGCACCTCTAAGGTGAGGCAAGAGGGCTGTGATTGGGAGGGGCAAATGCATGGCCACTGCGGTGCTCGCAGTGGTTTCCTTGGCTGGGGTGGGAGTGTCACTGGTGTTAAATGTTTAAGTTACTGTATTATACATTTGTGTTATGCCCTAGCTGTAGAGGTCAGCTCCCCTCTTTCTCAACAGCATACACGTAGGTGTTCCAGGGCCCACAGCTCACAGCCCTTACTTGGAGTTGCTTGTCTACAAAGTATTCCACATGGCAGGGCCGATCCAAGCTTGTTATGTCCTTGTGGCCAAGCTGTCCATATTTACCCCAACCCCAGGTGTAGAGCTCCCCAGTTCCGGTCACCACCATCTCACAACTTTTGATATGAACTTCTTTCATTGTCATTCAGTTTGTTGCATAAGTTATTAGAAATATATTTTAATATTTCTAAAAATATTGGGAGTTGGTTATCATTTATTTTTCTGTTATTTCATCTCATATTAAGCAAAACAAATACTGTTTGTTCTGTAAGATATTGGTTGACATACATTTATCAACATTTTCTTTCTGGGCTAAAACATGGTTAATATTTTTTCCTTGACATAATCTTATTTATTTATTTATTTGTTTATTTATTATTACATAAGTTTCCATCTTTTATTGAGGTATACTTGACAAATAAAACTTATACTTGGGGAATCCCTGGGTGGCTCAGCGGTTTAGCCTCAGCCTTCGGCCCAGGGCATGATCCTGGTGTCCCGGGATCGAGACCCGGGATCGAGTCCTGATTCGGGCTCCCTGCATGGAGCCTGCTTCTCCCTCTGCCTGTGTCTCTGACTCTCTCTCTCTCTCTCTCTGTCTTTCATGAATAAATAAATAAAATCTTAAAAAAAAACTTATACTTATTTAAGGTATACAACTTGATGTATTGATATACATTGTGAAATCATCAACACAATCAAGCTAATTAACATACCTACAACCTCACATAATTACCACTTTCCTTTCTTTCTTGCTTGCTTTCTTTTTTTACATGGATGAACTTGTAGAACATTATGTTAAGTAAAATAATCTACTACTGCCTGATCTCACTTGTAAGTGGAATCTAAAAATAGCAAAACTCATGAAAGCAGAGAGTAGTAGAGTGCTGGTTACTGGAGGCTAGAGTGGGGTGGAAAATGGGGAAATGTTGCTCTAGGAGTACAAAGTTTGAGTGATACAAGATGAATAAGTTCTAGAGATTTAATGTACAGCAATATGAATATAATTAACAATATTTTATTGAATACTTGAGATCTAAGAGGGTAGATATTAAGAGTTATCATCAATAAAACTATTTTTTAAATAAATGTTCCATTTGTGCTCTGAAAAAAATTAATCTCTAATTGTTGGGTGTGAGATTCTAAATATGTCCATTAGGTAAATCTTCCTAATTTTGCTGTACAAAATGATATAGTCTTAATGCTTTTACTGCTTGTTTCATTAGTTTTTGAGAGATAAATATTAAAATTTTTCACTACGATCATGGATTTGTGATGTCTCTTTATAGTTCTGATATTTTTGGTGTAATGTGTTTTGATGCTATGTGTTATGTGATTATAAATCCCCAATCATATATTGTTAGTATATCTTTTAGCATTATCTTATCCCTAATAATACTTTTTTCACCATAAAATTGATTTCATTTGATATTGATATTTCCATTATATATGAATTCTGATGTATTTTCTTTCATTCTTTTATCTTTAGCCTTTCTAGGTCTTTGCATTTTAGACATATCTCCTATAAACAACATATGGCTAAATGTTTCTATATGCAATATAAACCTTGTTTTTAAATAAAAATTATAGGCATTTATATTTATTATGATTACAGATATATTTGGATTTATTTCTAACATTTTTTTCTTTGCATGTCTTCTGTACTCTTTCTTTGCTTTAATTTACTTCTCTCTTCTCTTGTATTCTCTTTACTCACTCTTCTTTCTTTACCTTTTCCCCTTCTACTAGTACAGTTGACCCTTGAACAACAAACACAGGGTTAGGGTTAACCCCATACAGTCAAGAACCTCTGTATGACTTTTGATTCCCCAAGAACCTAACTACTGATAGCCTACTCTTGACTGAAAGCCTTACCAATAACACAAACAGTTGATTAACATATATCTTGTATGTTATATGTATTATATACTGTGCTCTTACAATAAGGTAAGCTAGACAAAAGAATATATTGTTAAGAAAATCATAAGAAAGAGAAAATACATTTACAGTACTGTACTGTAGAAAAAAAATCACGTATAAGTGAACTTGTACAGTTCAAACTTGGTGTTGAGTCAGCTATAGGGCAGCCTGGGTGGCTCAGTGGGTTAGCACCACCTTCGGCCCAGGGCATGATCCTGGAGAGTATAGAGTCCATGCTTAGATAACCCACTTATTTATCACTTTCTTTTTCACCATTGCTCCTTACATCTTACTCTTTTTGAGTCCAATTTCTATAATATAAAGTAGTTCTGTTAATAGTTATTTCAGCAAGTGTCTATGACTGGTGAACCCTCATTCTTTATTTCTTTGAAACTATGTCCATTCTTACATTACAAATCAGCTAGTTGTAGAATGCTAGGTTCACCATTGCTTTATTTTTTTAAGATTTGTTTTTTTTTACAGTTGTTATTTTTTTAATAATAAATTTATTTTTTATTGGTGTTCAATTTGCCAACATACAGAATAACACCCAGTGTTCATCCCATCAAGTGCCCCCCTCAGTGCCCGTCACCCATTCACCCCCACCCCCCGCCCTCCTCCCCTTCTACCACCCCTAGTTTGTTTCCCAGAGTTAGGAGTCTTCATGTTCTGTCTCCCTTTCTGATATTTCCTACCTATTTCTTCTCCCTTACCTTCTATTCCCTTTCACTATTATTTATATTCCCCAAATGAATGAGACCATATAATGTTTGTCCTTCTCCGATTGACTTATTTCACTCAGCATAATACCCTCCAGTTCCATCCACATTTATTGAGAGAGAGAGTGAGCGAGAAAGAGCATAAGTGGGAGGAAGGACAGAGAGAGATGAAGCAGGCTTCCAGCTGAGCAAGGAGCTCGAGGACATGGGAT
Source organism: Canis lupus dingo (assembly GCF_003254725.2). Classification (NCBI taxonomy): domain Eukaryota; kingdom Metazoa; phylum Chordata; class Mammalia; order Carnivora; family Canidae; genus Canis; species Canis lupus. The sequence continues at coordinate 111,537,756 of NC_064281.1, read as the reverse complement.
GACACTGGGATCATGACACTGGGATCATGACACTGGTATCATGACCTGAGCGAAGTCAGACACTTAACTGACTGAGCCACCCAGGCATCCTGACAATTGCTTTCTTCTTCTTCTATTACTCACAGTAATGATTTCATTGTCTTCTGGCTTCTATTACTGCTTTTGAGACACTTAGGCCTATTTAATAATCTGTCATTACTTTGTATGTAATCCTCCCTCCTCTGGTTGCTCTTATGATGTTTTCCTGTCATTAGTTTACAGTTTCACTATTATGTACCTACAAGTAGTCTCAGTTTTATTTATCATCTCATGATTCATTAGACTTCCAGAGTCTGAAAATTCTAAATAAATTCTAGAAAAAATATTTGAATATTGCCTCATCCCTATTCTATTTTTTCTTTCTGAACTTCTATGAGACATATGTTGAATTGTCTATCTTCCATGTCTCTTGATATCTGTTTCACATTTTCTATTTCTTTATCTCTCTGCAATGGACTCTAGATAATCTTTAAATGTTTATAATTGAGTTCCTGAGTTCTAAATAGATTATAGACAGTTATGCCCAATATATTGCGTTTTAAGTTCAAAGACCATATTATTTACTTCTAGAAGTGCTATTTGGTTATTTTCCAGATATACTCATTCCTTTTCTTTTTCATATCATCTTGTTATTTCTTATGGCTTTTATCTAACCATATCTTTAATCATCATAAACATATCTATAGTCTCAGATTATTTTATTTTTAATTTTTTAAATTAAGTTGCCAACATATAGTACATCATGAGTTTCAGATGTAGTTTTCAATAATTCATCAGTTGCATGTAATGCCCAGTGCTCATCACATCATGTGCACCTCCTTAATATTTTAAAATCTACTGAGTGGATGGAGGAATGAAGGAAAAGCAGGAAGCCTCTATTTTGCTGTTTCTACTGATTTTCACTCATGATGAATTATTTCCTCTTGTGTTCTTAAATTTTGGATTGTAGGTTATTTTCTGTAGAGCTTTGTATGAATAAATTGTGAGTCACTGGGCTGGAGGCATACCCTTCAGGATGGTTTTGTTTGCTAATGTTCAGGGATAGTTGCAGCTCACCCCCAATCTTATGCTAATTTCTTGGCTTGGAGTTTCTTGCATCACACAGGTGGAGCATAGAGATTTTAACCCAAGTCTGCATGTGGTACAGACCTATGGATTTGAATTATTAAGAGATATTTTGATATTTTTCTACCCAGGTATATAGAGACAAAAATTCTTCCTCGTCATATCCCTGGGCTGTTGGGAGCCTTGATTGTTTTCTTTTTTTTTTTTTTCTCATAATCCATCAGTTAGCTGAAAATGCAGCTCTTCAATGGTCCTAGCTTTAAGCCAACTTTTTACTTCAAATTATTTTTTCCTGTGTGAGCCCAAGGCCTAATCTACTGTCCTCAGGTGGATTTTAAAAACCCCAACCCTTAGATTATTGATACAACCCCTTATCATTTCTATTTCTATAATAAAATGTTAACCCATGTACTTCCTGCTCTGGTTTTCAATTTTCACTTCATTTTTGATGCCAGAAATTATGATCCCAACTATGTAAGTGAAAGAATTTTGTTATATATAATTAAGCATTATTAGGTGTTCATTACAGGAGTATGTATTTTCAACTCTCTTTATCTGTCATTTTGCCATAATCAGAAGACGATTTTGGGTGTCTGTCTTTTGCAGTAGACTGAGAGCTTCTCCAGTTACAACTAGAGTCAATACTTCATGGAATGTGTGGCAGGGGCATTCCAGGCAATGATAACAGGATGTTCAAAAGCATGGAATTAAAAAGTCTATGTTTGGGGGATCCCTGGGTGGCTCGGTGGTTTAGCGCCTGCCTTCGGCCCAGGGTGTGATCCTAGAGTCCCTGGATTGAGTCCCACGTCAGGCTCCCTTCATGGAGCCTGCTTCTCCCTCTGCCTATGTCTCTGCCTCTCTCTCTCTCTCTCTCTCTCTCTCTCTTTCTGTGTGTATCTCTCATGAATAAATAAATAAAATCTTAAAAAAAATAAAAGGGCAGACCAGGTGGCTCAGTGGTTTAGTGCCGCCTTCAGCCCAGGGCGTGATCCTGGGGACCCGGGGTTGAGTCCCACATCAGGTTCCCTGCATGGAGCCTGCTTCTCCCTCTTCCTGTGTCTCTCATCCGTAAATAAATAAAATCTTTAAAAAATAAAAATAAAAATAATAAACAAATAAAAAGTATATGCTGTTTTCCAGGAATAGTCCAGTGTAGTTTATCTTTTGGTTATGTGAGATAGGTAGAGGAAGCTATGACAGGTGCCAAAGATGATGGTCATTTCATTCCATAATGAAGAATTTGGATTTATCCAACATCAAAATTGAAGCCATTAAAGAAATTTAAATAGTGGGATGTCATAATCAGATTTATGTTACAGGTTGACCACTCCAATTTCTTGGGCTGTATTGAGTGTAATAAATAGTATATACCAGGAGACCGATGAGATTATCACCATAGTCCAGGAAAGAGTGAATTTTTAATCAACCTATTTTCAATAGCACAGTTTGACCTCCAGATTTCTGGGGAGTAAAGAAGATACTTTATAGAAGTGTATTGTGCACACATATACCACCACTTCTCCCAAACTTGAAATAAAACTTGGCATGTTTATGCACTCCATAAGTCATTAATTATTTTCTAATTGATTTGACAAAGCAATCTACTATTCCATAGCCTCACCCCAGCTACAATATGAAGCCCTTATGAATCATATTAATCTTCCCAATAGCATGAAAAGAAACTAAAGTTTAAAATAAATAAAAAATAATGAGATCCCTGAGAAAACCTAAGTCAAAAAAGTGGCTGTCTGCTTATCTGTGGAAACAGTACTCGCTCTATTCTGGAGACATTCAGCTAAGCTGTATCACTATGCTGGCATACTGTGGCACTAAATCAATTGCTTGTGTGGATAATTAGTTCCTTCTATCAGAATTAGCAAGGGTATGAGGGTTCACCTTCCTATCAAGTTACTCTAAGACCTAAAATAAAATAACCCCGTATATAAAAACTTATTGTCTTCTCTAAGTAACCCACAATGAATGATTTCAGTAAGAGAGAAGCTGGCTGTCAAGATCAGTCTGTTTTCTGAAACTCCCATCTATCCTCTAGTGAATACCTTTCAGCACATACGCAGGCTTGCCTTTCTCAACCAATTCCCTAGGTTGTCTGATGGCACAGAGATCTAGTGGTGTCTAAACCTGTTTTACTCTCTTCAAACAGCTACTGAAGACAGGTAGAGTCCACACTGGTCAGCTCAGAAGGAAAAAAGATATAAAAATATACCCAGGTGAGCACAACATGACATTTTCTTTCAAATATTCTGTACTTGTGTTCTGCCAAACATTTCAAGAATATTTTTCTATCTTATTTGGATAAGGTTCTTCTGAGTAAATGGGCCATATAAAAAAACACAATGAATAGGATAAGAGATTGATGAGGTCTTGAGAATTAGTAAGCAAGCTGTACTCATAACACTATCCATATACTCTTTACTCAGTTAAGAGTAGTGTGACTTTTTAAAAATTTGCTGAGAAGATACCTTTTCTATCTCTCTCATCCTTATTTATCTAATTCATAATTTTTAAGGTTATGAGCAATTCATTGTTTTCTGATTTACAATGATGGCCTATTGCTTTCATATATGAATACTGTATTAGGAATAGGTGTAAATTTCCTTGAAAATACTCCATCAGCAATGGTGCACAGTTCTGGGAAGGAAGAATCTGGAGACACAGAGCTAATTGTGATGATCATGGAGAAACATCAGGTATCTGTGGATCACCCTTGTGTGGTGGTCTGTGTTTTCACTGGGTACAGAGACGTTGCCTGCTGGCATAGGGGTCTTTTCAGCCTCTCCTGAAGAGTTTATCTTCCATAAGTGCCATCTCCAGAGCCTACGTGTGTCTTATCCTTTGCACATTCATTAAGCAAATACATATTACAGTCTTAACATTTACCGTGCTCCAGAGACAGTGTAACATGATGGTTTGGAGCTAGAACTCTGCACCTGGGCAGTCAGTCTAAGTTCAAATCTTGGTTCAGGCAATTATTGCTTTATGACCTTGGGCGATTTGCTTAATATCTGTTCCTTGCTCTTTTCATCTGCAAATTGGAGGGTAATACCTCTTAGTTATTTGTTAAGATTAATTACTTAATATATAGTCAGTGCTCAGAAAAATACACCAACGCAAAAACACTGATTATTATTGACAGATACTGTCCTAAGCACTGAGCGTATGCCTATCACGGTCTCTTATCTGAGGAATGACAAAATCCACCTGGGGAAACATACCTAAACTGGTATAACAAGAGAACATGGCAAGTGCTTTGAGGTGGAAGTTCAGGGGGTTATATAAACTCCGATGAGGAGGACCTAACAAATTCTCAGGTGAGTCACAAACAATTTAAGTGGCATTGAAACTAAGATCTCTGAAGGATGAAGGGAGTTAAGAAACTATGCATGTGGGAGTGTGTGCTCTCATTGGCTTGAGGGGGAGTTCAGGCTGGCAGAAGCTCATGTATCAAAATCTGAAGGAGCTCTTGATATGATGTGGAGTAGTAAATGAGAAAGTTTGACTGATCTAGGCCATAAACTGAATGAGTTTGAGTTCTGGGGAACATGTAGGGTTGAGGGCAAGGAATGAAAGTGAAGATGAAAAACAGATAATACAAAGCCTTATAAACCTTGTATGACATGTAAACTCTGATTAGCTATTAAGAGTATGGATTTTGCTCTGGGAACAATGGGAAACCCCTGAAAGATTCTAAGCAAGGAAATTATATAGTTATTTTTGAGTAATAGGAATATTGTTTTGGCTGAAGTAGAGTAAGTGAAGTGGAAGGATCTGCTCATTTATTCAATAATTCTTTTCATTTAAATTTTATTTAGTTAACATACAGCACAATATTGGATATGTCAATATAGATATAGATATAGAATTCTATGACTCATCACTTACATACAACACCCAGTGCTCATCACAAGTGACCTCTTTAATCTCCATCACTCATCTAGTCCATCCCCCACCCATTTCCCTCCATCAACTCTGAGTTTGTTATCTATTGTTAAGAATCTCTTATGGTTTGTTTCCCTCTTTCCTTTTTCCTCTTCTCACATGTTCATCTGTTTTGTTTCTTAAATTCTACATATGAGTTAAATCATATGGTATTTGTCTTTCTCTGATTTATTTCACTTAGCATAATACACTCTGGCTCTATCCACACCATTGCAAATGGCAAAATTTCATTATTTTTGATGGCTAAGTAATATTCTGTGTGTGTGTGTGTGTGTGTGTATGTGTGTGTGTGTAAAGATGGAAGCATCATGAGAATTAAGACTGCTGGGGAATGGCTTGAAATTTTAAATGGGCCTCATTTGAGAAAGTGATATCTGAGCAAAGGCTTAATAGAGAAGAGGAAGTGAACCATGTATCTATAGGAGAAAGGTCATTCTCGGCAGAGGAGATAACCAATGAAAAGGGCCTGAGGCAAAAGTGTGCATCACATAACAGTATGAAAGCTAAGGAGACTAGAAGGCAGTAAGTAAACTAAGAGGGGTCATAGGAGATGAAGCAGAAATATAATGATAGGGTATGGGACCTTTGTAGGCCATTTTAAAATTGGTTCTGATGATGTAAGAAACCTTTGAAGGGTTTTGAATATAGGAGTGATTCAATCTCACATTTCAACAGAATCGTTCTGACTAGTTGGTTTAAAATAGATGGTACAGTGATATGTAAGCAAGAAAACCAGTTAGAAAATTACTGCAAGCATTCAGGTGAGCCATGAGGATGGCTTTGAACTCAGTGGGACCAGTCTTAGGCCACCCTAAATGTGTGGTGCTCAGGGAAGGAGTTTAAATGAAAGTCTACAAGTGTTAAATATGACATATTCTATCTTCCTATCTTACAAATATGCCTTCATATTGAGAAGTTTTTAATGCATAAATATATGCTTTTTAAATAACTGAAAGCTGGAAAATGCCAAATATGACCAAATTTATTTATTATTGTATGTATCTGGGAGTTCTGTTGGTGGACTGACAATGTATGCATTATTAATAACATAAAACATATATTTCATGGTTTGTTATATATCTATTCTATAAAATATTTCTTTATTTCAGCAAAATAATTGTTATAATCAAGATTTTAACATAATATTTATTCTGTTCATGACAATGGCAAGTATCCTTTTTTGAGTCATTATATTATTAATATATTGTTAATAATTTCAACTTGGGGAAACTATCTGTGAGACAATACAAACTACAATTGCAAATGAAATTGTTAAAGCAATACTTAGATTCATAAATGAACCATAGATTTTACTTATTAGCACATTCAAATAGTGTAACAGAGTGCATTTGGCAAATTTTCATTATTGCAGAAAATATTACAGTATATTTAAATTTTATTATTTATTCTCCAGGACATATACAAATTTCACAAACACTTAAAGTGATAAGTAGGGGATCCCTTGGTGGCTCAGCGGTTTAGTCCCTGCCTTCAACCCAGGGCATAATCCTGGAGGCTGGGGATAGAGTCCCACATCGGGCTCCCTGCATGGAGCCTGCTTCTCCCTCTTCCTGTGTCTCTGCCTCTCTCTCTCTCTGTGTCTCTCTCATGAATAAATAAATAATATCTTTTAAAAAAGTAAAGTGATAAGTAGATATGTACAGTAACTTTAAAAATTGGTTTCGTTCTTTCCACAAGTTAGAGGAAATTTAAAGAAATGTGAATTGTTTAATATTAAAAAATATTCCTGAGGTGCCATATCCAATTGTGAATACTGAATTAATTCATAACTCCCTCTGGAACCATGAACTAGAACATGAAAGCGAGAAAGTGGACACGGCACTGCTAGGAAATAATATTTTCTTATTCAAGATTCTATTGCATTTATGCTATTTGAGAGGGAAGATTTGGGAAGTTAATTTGTTCTTTTCATTACTTAGGAGCTTCTGCCTTTCAGATCCTCCCCACACTCTGCTGCAGTGTCTATCTTCAATTTCGGCAGCCACACAAACTGTGAGTCTTCAGAGAATTTATATGCAGTTATTTATCTTTTTAAGAATAGAGCAAGTGATGTTAAGTGTTTCTCTGGCACCTGAATGATATTCATCAGGAAAATAGATATTTAGGGTTACGGATTATATTTTGTCAGTGCTAAATGTTTGTTTTCATGTAACAAAAAATGCCCATGTGTTCCTTAATAAATTTATTTTTGTGTGTTTGGGCTAGGCAGGCGCCCTCTAAAGAAGTAAGCAAAGAGAAAAGCCACCTCTTCTCCGGGTCTAAGGGTGGCACTGGTGGAGGGTTCAAAAGGAGACAGATTCTGGAAATATTTTAAGGTATAGTTAAAGAATTCTGCTGTTAACTGAGATGGGCAAGACTGTACTAGGAGCAGGCTTTAGTGTGGGATGATCAAGAGCCCTCATTTTGAAGCCTGAATTTGTGGATTCTATTAGATATTTATTAGACATCCAAGTGGAAATGCCACGTAGACAGCTACATACACAAGTCTGGAGTTTAGGAGAGAAGGCTAGGCTGAAGATGTAGATTTGGGAGTCATGAGCATATAGGTGGTATATAAAGACATGAGATTGGATGAAATCACCAAAAGAGTAAATGTATTTTAGAGAAGAGTTATGAGTAAGGATCTCTTGTGTCTCCTATATTAAGGATTGGGAAGAAAAGGAGAAGACAGCAAAGGAGACTCAGAAAGGAAAGCCTATGAGGTAAAAGGAAAAGAATAAAATATATCATAGAATCCAGATATTTCAACCAGAAACAGTTTAAGAAGCACTATTCAAATGCTACTGATGGATGAGAACTGAGACTTGACCATTGTCTATAGCAACATGGTCATCATTGGTGACCATGAAAAAAGCAGGTTAGTATGAAGTGGTAGGAGTAAAAGCCTTGTTTGAAGATGAGAGGATGGAAGAAAAAGAATTGGATATAGCAAGTATAGAAAACTCAAGGAGTTTTGCTGCAATGAAAATGAGGTAGTGCCTGGATGGCAAAGTGAAGCTGAGATTATTTTTTTAAAGACAGAAGGTATAGCAACATTTTTATATGCTACTGGGAATGATCTAGTAGAGGGGAGAAAAATGATTGTGTAGGAGAGACCAAGAACTGCTGGAGCAATTCAGTGTCTAGAGTAAGTGAGGGGGAATGAGAACACATGGATCAGAAGGAATGGCTTGTGTTAGAAGTATTCATAATTAATTGATGGTAACAGGTGAGAAGGTAGAGTATGTAAGGACCAGCTGCTGGTAGGTGAGTATATTTGATGGTGCAAGTATATTTTGATGGTGCAAGTATGTGGAAATTTGCTTCTGATTACTGCAAATTTCTCAATGATAGAGTAAGCAAATTCGTCAGCTGATAATAAAGGTGGGGGTAGGCAGTTGTAGAGGATTAAAGAGAGAGGACATAGTAAAAGTATGAATGTTAGAGAGTGAGAGATGCATGGATTACACTAAATATCCGCATGTACTTACTGGGAATGAATTTAAAATAATTCCAGTAAATATGGCTGTGTGATTTTATCCAGCTACATTCAGTTGCATAGATACTGGTACATAAGAGGAAGAGAGTTGGTTTTAATCATGTTATTGTTCTTCTAAGACAGTACAACAAAGCAAGAGAGTAGCAAGGGAGTTGAGGGTCATTGCAAGGGAAACATTTTAATGTTGGACTCTGGAATTTAATCTAGTCAAGGAGGTAAGAAAAAACATGAGGATTAAAGGAGAGTGGCAAAGCTGGTAGAACCACTTATGTCAACATGAGTTGAAGAATCATTTGAGTTGGTGTTAAGAGAAGGAATCAGATGGACAGATGGGAGGTAGTGGACAGAGTGATGATTAAAATGGAGATTATGGAAGAGCTGACCGTTAGTTATGATAAGATCAAGGTTATGACCGTGGGAATGAGTATCCAAGTGAGATTAAAACTAAAATCATTAGAGGGGAAAGCTTTAAGAAATTGGGACATTGGAATGCTGGGGTATCAGTTATGGCTATTATGAAATTGTTAAGAATTAAGACTGGAGTCATTTTAGAGAAAATGTCAATGTACCAGGAAATAACATCTTTGGGAAATGATTGGGGAATGGCTCAGCAGCCATTAGAAGTCACAACAATGGGAGACATCTGGTTGGCTCAGTCAGTTGAACTTCCAACTCTTGATTTTGGCTCAGGTCATGATCTCAAGGTCATGAGATTGAGCCCTTCATGGGGCTCCCTGCTCAGCGAAGAAGCTGCTTGAGATTCTCTCTCTCCCTGTACGTCTGTCTCTCCCCGTGCTCACTCACTCATGCTCTCTCTCAAATAAGTAAATAAAATCTTTTTTAAAAGCCACAACAATGGGACAGAGTGAGTAATTTAGCCTGGTGACAGGAGAATGAAAACTGTCAGGGATGGTGGGTTTTGCTGATGATAGAAGTGGTGAGTCAGAGGACATAGAAGAAGGCTTTCCAGAGTCAGGAAAAGGTCAGAGAAATGGACAGAAGAGAGGTGGTAGTCTGGAATTATATGGAATTTAGCCTGGGGGAGATGAACCCTGGGAATCTAGGACTTCTTGGGTATAACTGACATATCAGGGATAAAGTGACATAGGTCTGGTGGTCTCAGGACAGACTGTAGTAGTGAAGCTGTGAGTGTCAAAGTGTGTGGAATGATGAGTGTTGGAGAGTGAAAGAGTGCATGGACTGCTTTAAATGTCTGGGACTAACTCCCGACCCAGGAAATGTAAGAGTGTGAATTGGATTAGTTTGGTTTGATTTGGCCCACTATATATATATTTAAGATTTTCAAGCTTTACTATAAAACAGATATCAATTCTCCCTGCCATAGGTTTTTTTTGTTTTTTGTTTCCTGCCATAGGTTTAGTGACTACCTTTGATTTGTTTTTGTGTGTTTCTGTGTGTCTGTATGACCACCTGATGCCATTAAAGTAATTGTTTTTATTGACGCTAATGAATTAGTGAATTAATTACTGGTTTATTTAGAGAGCAACTTCCTTGGACCAGAGTGCCAGCTGCAGGGACTGAGAGTGGAATATTGCCCCCACTTTTAAATAGCTCACAGAACATCAAAGTAGCATGAGAGAATGATTGTAGTTATGTGTAATTAATAATCATAAATGTGGTATAAAAATAAGCTAATATATTGTCCATCAGACAGATGATTCCTTTTAAAAATTTTCCTTCAATGACTTCACTTATTCTCATTTGTTGATCCATAAAAATAAAAATTACATCTAGATACCAGCTGTTGCAAAGCTCTTTTCAGTTTACTGTCCCAAGGAATCTTGGGCTTGAGTGGCAGGGTATTTAATATGATTCCTGCTTCATGTCAGCAGAGTCCTTAGTGAGAAAAAGACTGGAATGAGAACAAGGAAACCTGGCCCAGGTGCATGGCCATATATTGGATCTCTGCTTTTTCCTATATAAAATGAGTGCATTGCCACTAACTTAGGTGTAAGAGCTTAGACATTAATTCACAAGACATTTATTGAGGGCTTATTACGTATAAGGATTTCTAATAGAAAGCAGGATCAAGAAAGATAAGTTTCACCTTGCACTCTGTTGTCTAATTATTTCACAAATGGAAAATGTGCTTTTCATAATGAAATAGAATTTCCTCATGAAAAAGTGTAGAATAAGAAAAAAAATCCTCCACCCTCCCCCACTTTGTTTTGGCAGGCAGGGCAAAACTCATTCTTGCTGATTACTATTGAAATCCCTGACAAAAGCTTGACTGAAAAATTAGGTATTAGTTTCCAATTACCTGATAATTAAGGTGCTAACTGAAAATTAGGGGGTTGGTTGGTAATAGGTCAAATTTTTAATACTCATAAAAACAATTACATTGTTAAGACGTGGAAAGTGAACAAAACAGCATGATGCTTTCTTGCGTTTCCTGTTTCAGCATTTCAGTGCTTTGCAACAGAGAAAGTGTTACTTTCCAGGGTTGAGGGGTAGTATCCAATTGGACACCAGCACTTTTTCTATTGGTTTCATGCTTCTGATGCCTTGGCATATGCTCTTTAAAGGGAATGGAGGGCAGCCCCCCGTGGCCCAGCAGTTTAGCGCCACCTTCAGCCCAGGGTGTGATCCTGGAGACCAGGGATCGAGTCCCGCGTCGGGCTCCCTGCATGGAGCCTGCTTCTCTCTATGCCTGTGTCTCTGCCTCTCTCTCTCTCTCTCTCTCTCTCTCTCTCTCTCTCTCTCTGTCTCTCATGAATAAATAAATAAAAATCTTTAAAAAATAAAGGGAATTGAAACAAGGGGAAAAATACAAGGAAAGAAAAGATGCTGAACCCTCTCCTACAAGAAATATAACTTCATGGAAAACAAAAACAAACAGCAACAGCAAATCACTCCAACAATTTCTATTTCTCCATAGCTTTAATTCAGATACACAAAGCATCACATTACCTAATACTGTTGCCCAGGCGATTTAATCAAGAGGGCAACAGGGACACATGTGAAAATGCCTCTGTGGCACAGGGAGGTGTTCTTGAAACCATCTGAACAGCAAAACTGATTTTATGCTGCTTTATTTTATGGTAAAACCAACAGTTTTACAAAGTCTGTGCCATCACTAACACAATGTAATTTTTGGAGGGGGGGGAAACGTAAGAAAAGGAGCAGTGATTATCTTTGAACATTGATTGGAAAGAGCTGCTGTTTCAGAGCTCAAATCATTCTGACTTGAGCAAAGCTGTTGTCTCTAGGTACAGGGCCAGTTAACACCCCAGAGGGACAGCAATTCTTGTGTGCACTGAGGCTCAGAGAACAATCTTTACATTCAATATTTGTTCACTTCTAAAGGTTCAGCCCTTTAGGGAAAGGAGTTTTGGAGCTGTTAGTCTTACACAGTCTTCTTGGGGAGAAAAGAAGGCCAGCATTCATAGTGGCTTTGTCGGCTTTGGCCAGCTTGACTCTTTAGAGTCAGCAAATATAGGCTTTTTGGGGGGGCGGGGGTTACCGAACTAGAAGCATTCTTCTGAGACATAGCTGGAAAGACTTCTATTTCTTCCAGAAAGAAGACAATGTCAATATTAATAACATACCAGGTAGGGCAACTCCAGGACCAACAACAACCTTTATTCATGGATTTATCCATATATTCAATAAATTGTACAAAGTACCTATTGTTGACAGGCTCTGTATTCAGTCAATACAAAAATAAGTAGTGAATATTAAACCATCTCTACCACGTAGGAGCTGTCTAGTGTGGAAGATTAATAGATAGTCACAATATCTACTCGTACAAACAGGGTAATCACAGCTTGCAATGCAAATACATTGGAGAGTCACCCAACAAAGAGTTAGCTGGTATGTGAAGAGATATAGGGAAGGTTGCCCGATATTTAAGCCCTTTTATTTGTACTCAGGTGACTTTCTTGTCTTTGTGTCAGGAGACATCAATTATTTAATACAAATTAGTGAGTATTTGTTGAGCATTCACTATGTTTTAGGTACCATTCTAGATATTGAAATAATGAGTAAGAAAGAAAAAAATATATATAGTCTAAAAGGTGGAGTCAGGCAATAAACAATCTAAGTAAGTAAAACAAATAGTATGTTAGAAAGTTCAAAGTATTATAGAGAAAGTACATCAAGGAAGGGGGATAAGGAATGTCAGATGGGCAGAGTATCAGATGAGGGGGGGAAGGTTGCAAAATTTAAATGCTTTTACTCTGAGTGAAGTATGTTCTAGCAGAGGAGTGACAAGATCTGATTTCTACTTCAGCAAGATCACTCTAGCTGATGTGTCAAGAACAGACTTATGGGGCCAAGTTGGGAATTGGGGAAGCTATTAGAATAATCAAGACAAGAGAAGATGATGGAGTGGATCAGGTTTATAGGAGCAGGGATTGTGAGAAATGGATAGACTCTGGATATATATTGAAGATATTAACTAGGAGCATTTGTGGATGAGTTTGGGATGTGAAAGAGAAAAAGAGAAATCAAGGACAGCTCCAAGAATTTTGGACTGAGCAACTAGAAGGATGGAATTACCATTAATTAAAATGGAACACAGAGAGGAAAAAGCAGGTTTACAAAGGGAAGATGCAAGATCATGCGTTCAGTTGTGGACTTAAAAAAGATCGAGGTGCTTCTTAGCCAAGTGTAGGTGTTGATTAGGCAATTGGACATGTGAGTCTGGAGCTAAGGGGAGAGCTTAGAGGAAAGATAAATCTGAAAATCAACTTATAGATTTTTTAAAGGGCTGAGGCTACACAAGGTCACCTAGGAAGTAAGTGTAGACAGAGAAAAGGCTCAAAGACTGAATGAACCCTATGGCACTGCAGTGTTTGAGGAGATGAGGATGAACTAGCAAGGAAGATGGAGAAGTACTGGCCAATGGGGCAGCAGGAAGAGGAGGAGTGTGATGTCAGCAGCTAAACAAAGGTAGTGTTTCAAGAAAGCGAGTCATCAAATATTTCAAATGCTGCTAAAAATTAAATAAATTGAGGAAGGTGGATTGAACACTGGATTAATCAATGTAGAAACGCTCCCTGGCCTACACAAGAGTAATTGTGGTAGAATGGTGGGGTAGTGGGTTCAAGGAAGAATGGAAAGTGAAGAATTGGAGACATTTACATAGACAACTCTTGTAAACCACTTCTAGCATCCTCTGTTTGATAGGTAAAGGTGTCCCCAAGCAACTCTCTGCTCTTTTCCTGTACTTTTAAGGATATGGAGTCTGAACTAGGAGCTTTATTTTATAGGAGAGAGGGAAACAGGGAGAAGTTATTTGGGATGGAATTCAGCAGGAGGTTCTCAAATTCAAAGAAGGCAATAATGTTACTGGAATCTTTCAGTTTGCAAGGAACAGAGACGTGTTCAGATTGACTGAGTTCAAAAGTGCTAGTTGGAAAAATACACAGAGAAACAAAGGACAGGAAAGAGTTTCAATAGTAGCCCTTGGAGAGCTGGAATATTACTCAAGATACAAGCAGCAGGGACCCAGTCTTATTTGTTTTTTTTTTTTTAAAGATTTTATTTATTTATTCATGATAGTCACAGAGAGAGAGAGAGAGAGAGAGGCAGAGACACAGGCAGAGGGAGAAGCGGGCTCCATGCACCGGGAGCCCGACGTGGGATTCGATCCCGGGTCTCCAGGATCGCGCCCTGGGCCAAAGGCAGGCGCCAAACCGCTGCGCCACCCAGGGATCCCCCCAGTCTTATTTCTATCCCTTCACCAACAGATGTTTATTGCTCCCTATTATCACAGCTCTACCATATTCCTGACTCAGCTCTTCCCTCTATCTGCTTCCATTTGTTCCACTTGGGCTACTACTCCTGGTCATCTCTGTATTCTCTTATCTCACGGCTTCTGAATAATTATGAACTTTGCTGCCTTATTCTTCTACTTCATATTTTCTCTCATCCAGTTTCTGCCCAACAACCAATCACTAACTTTTTCTGTATCTCCAAATTAAAATTCCTCAATAGAGGGGCACCTGGGTGGCTCAGTCAGTTGAGTATCTGACTCTTGGCTATGACTGAGGTCATGATCTCATGGGTTGTGACATCAAGCCCCGTGTCAGGCTCCCTGCTCAGTGGAGAGTCTACTTGAGATTCTCTCCCTCTGCCCCTGCCCCCCATAAATAAATAAATAAATCTTAAAAATAAAATAAAATAATAAGATAAAATAATAAAATAAAATAAAATAAATTCCCCAATAGAGAGGATTAGATTGGTTAGAGAGTAACCATTTTAATGAGCAGAGTTGTTTTTTTTTCCAAAAATTTTATTTTATATGTTACTGGTGCTGATCTCTGGTTGGTTGTGGTCAGAGTATTGGATCCATGTTCATTAAGGAAGAATCATGGGAGTGGTGTCATGGGCACTGGTAGGCATTCAGAGCTTCACAACTGCTCTTGAATATAGTTGACTGAATGCAAAATAAGTTGGAAAGAGATAAATACATGGAAAATATGGTTAAAATGACTTCAGATTCAATTGTGTAGAACTTTTTTGAGATAAAAATATATAATACATGACTGAAGTATACATATAAACAAGCATGAGGGTGGAGGTGGATCATATTTCTATATAAGAATATTCTATATTATAAAGATAATTCCCTCCAATTAAGCCATCAGTTCAGTTCAATTCAATTCAATTACAACCAAAAACCCAGTGAGAGTTTCTTTTGAAACATGGCAAGTTGATTCTAAAATTCTTATGGAAGAGAAAATATGTTGAGGGAATCTTGCCCTACAAATATAAAAATCCACTATAAAACTACAGCAAAAAAAGAATATAATCCTGACACTAAATAGAATAGACAAATAAATCAACTAAACAGATGGAGATTCCAGAAACAACAAAAAAAAAACAATATTTGCATTGTAATTCAATATGTGATAAAGGTTTTTCTGTCATCATTAAATATATAATGATAACACAACAAGCTGGGGGAAAAATGAAACAAAGTTAAACTGTACTTCATACCATACATCAACACAAAATCCACATAAATTAAAAATATAAACATAAAAGTTGAAAGCAAAAAATAGAAGAAAACAAAAGAGGCTATTTGTGTAATCTTAGGGTAGAGAATGCCTTCCTGAACATTAAATCAAATATATATATATATATATATATATATATATATATATATATATACACACACACACACACACATAAGGGAAAAGTTCTTATATTTGACAACATAAAAATTAAAAACGTAGCACAAGGTGCCATAATAAAGTACTAACAACAGCAGAAAAATACAGATGGGAGAAAATATTTGCCATATGTATGAAAAACAAAAGGCTAATATACAATATACAGTGATACATTAGGAACTCGACAGAAAAATGAGCAGACATTATGTTCCATCCCTTCTCTTTTTGAGGATCTGAAAAGCTTGTCATGTCTGTAATTTGAAACTGTGTATACAGATACATGTTCTGCTATTGACTCTGGCAAGAAAATCACATCACTTAACGTCTCTGAGATACCAATCATACTTAATTCATGGAGAGAGGAGCACTTACTTAATTCAAAGACATGTATTACCAATGATGCCATTTCAACTATCAATGCAGGGCTACTTTTTACCATGGGACTATACCATGACCTTTAAATGATGATGTCTATTCACTGTGTGCATGCAGATTCTAAAGATCTCAGGAAAGATTTTAACTTCTCTTCTTGGTTTAGACCCTTCAAAATAGTGAGTAATTTCTGTGGGTAATTTTATTACCCAAATCCTTATCTTCCAGCACTTAAGGCCTCTATCAATTCATCCCGGATGCCTTGCTTACAAATGTTCCTAAGTCGTAGACTACAGCTCCCAATTGGATCATAAATTTTTCTAGGGCAAGTACCACATACTTGACTTCTTCTGTATTCCCTCCTAGTATTTAATAGTATTTAGTGGAGTTCTCTTCACATACACAATGAATGTTTTTCAACTACATATATCCGCATCTACTTCCAGACACAATTACAAAGGGGAACTTCTGATTGAAATGGAGAGGGGAGAATGGGTAACGGGCACTGAGGGGGGCACTTGACAGGATGAGCACTGGGTGTTATTCTGTATGTTGGCAAATTGAACACCAATAAAAAATAAATTTATTATTAACAAAATGGAGAGTGGAGTTGCAAATGAATTCCTTGAAGAAATGAGTTTCCCTCTAATTTAGGGCTATATATGCAAAATCGAAGATGACTTTGGCCTAATTGATTTATCACTATAACCATTAAGCCTACCTTTTTCTGGATTGCTTATTTTTATTACTAATCCTTACTCTACAGAAAACTAAAGTGCAAGTTACCCTTCAACATGTATGAAAAGAAAAGTAAAAATATTAGCCCCAATATGTCTTAACTGTTATGGGCTTGATTGTTATTTTCCAGCTGCACAGTGAGGTTATTAGGGATGACATCACTGTGTATATACAATATATTTCAAATCCCCATTTGGAATGCAGTGACAGTCCTAGTGCCATAAAAGTATTATACTACTAAATAATTAACTAAGAAATTATGAAAAACATAATGGAGAATAAAAGACAATTGCAAAAGCATCTATCACAACAAAATAGTTGTCTTTTATAGTCTATTCTGTTTTTCTGTGACTGAAGAACAAAATATCAATTATGGGCAGATGGCCATTAGCATAATCCATAATGCCAGAAGACAAAACAATGCTTTGTATCTATCACCTTTGATTAGTAGCATAATGTTTTATTAGACTCTGAATAAATAACAGTGAGTAACAGAATATGGGCTTTGACAAAGCAACAGTTTGTTTTCAGTAGTAGCATCTCTGTTAGTAAATAAAAGAAAGGAAGAAAATACCATCTAAAACCTTAAATATGGACCAAAACGTGGGATGTTCCTGATTTCCTCAAAGCAAGAACACACACTCAGTATATAGCAGTCCACTTAAAAATATTAACATTTCCATAAAAATCTTCTTTAACAAGATGAAAAATAATTTGGACTTTCTAACACAAAACCAAACCCCTAAGGAACATATCCATGTTCTAAGTGTTTGAAGGAAAGTTTATGCTTTCAAGCTTGGTGGGTTTGGAATTCTTGTCTTAGATTTTACTTAATAAGCCTTTGACAGCTTCTGCTCCATGTGGTTTCCTTAACCTCCATTGCCCTCCACTCTATTCATGCGAGGAGGGAAAGAAATCAAAGGCCACAGACAACAAAGCCTACAGAGCCTCTATCCTTAAAATTTAAGATGCTCCTGTGGCTTAGATTGGCTGACTCACAGCTAATAGCAAATTCAGGTGAACATCTTTTCTAAATAAAATCTCCTTAGAAAGAATGGACAAAGGCTATAAAACATGAGACTGCAAGTTCTTTAATTCTGTGCAAGTACAGAAATTACAACCATTTTATAACCTGCATGAAACAGAGGAAAGCTGACCAGCAAGCCTGCAAAGAGACCAGTTTTAACTGGAATGGTGTCAACTAAGGGGATGATCGCTGGTAGAGAAAGAAGAAAAAGATCTCTAGGGGAGAAGGGAACTCTCAAGTGATGGGGGAGGTCTTCTAGGCAGCATTCGGCAGAAATTCTTTCTTTCCTCTACTTACGTCCAACAAAGTAGTCATTTTGCAAATACATTTTTCAGCAAATGCATTTTGCAGATGGCGTTGGCAGAGCCAGTTTGCACTGAAGGAGAGTTGCAGTGCCAGCATTCCATAAATCTGTGAAGAGAGCAACCAGAGTCATAGAAATATAAAGATGGGGTGTTGAGCAACTGCCATCATATTAAAAACTCTCTGCAGTTAATATTTTGGAACTTAGTGGCTAGACCTTGCGGACCAAGTAAGAAGCTCCTTCTCATTATCTGATAGTACTTCCCCTAAAAATCTCTATCTTGTTCTTAATATATTTGTGGTTTTATTCTGATCATGAGAACTGTATGTGCTCAATGTGGAAATTGTAAAAAAACAAAAAATATTTTTTAAAAGGGAAAATTCTATCATCCCATGTTGATACAGTTTCTATGTTGACTCACCCAGGGTTCTTTTTTTCTTTTGTATTTTATGTGAGAGTGTGTGTGTTTTAAAACTAGACTGTAGCCCAGAAATAATTCTGTATCTTTTTAAAATGAGTGCATGAGTGCATCTCCTTTGTCATTAAGTATTCAGATATTCCCCCTACATAGTATTCAGTATAACTATTGAGCATTAATATAAAAAATATTTTGCTCTATCTGTAATTATTATTTGGACTATTAATTAATGCAACAAGACAGCAAAATCAAATATGTAGAATTTTAGAATATGAGACAAAAATCAATATTACTTGCAAATGATTGTGTACCTAGAAAACTCAAAATCACCAAATAAATCAACAATCAGGATAAGGAAATTAAGGAAGTTGGCTAGAAATAAGTTGAACTTTGTTTTATACTAACAATATACAATTAGAAATTGAAATAGAAAGAATAAGAAATTCTGTTCACAATTGCCACAAAATCTATGAAATACCAAGGAATACATGTTGTAATGAAAAATTATAAGAACATACTGAAACCATATAAAAAGTACCTTAATTAATAGACATCTCATGGTCCTTGGAAAGGAAGGGAATACCTTAAAGGCATAATGTATTCCTAAATGCAAATTAAGTATCTGTTTCAAAATACCATTGAGTAGGTTTGATATGTTATAAGATGAAATGTAAATCTTGTGGCTTACATGAAAATAACTTTAGAGGGCTCTGGGGATCACCTCCAGGACTAAGGCAGATGCCCTTCAGAGTAATTGACGCTGAAGCATAAGATATCCATGTGACTACTCATCAGTAATGACATATAGGAGGCTACAGAGACAGAAAACATATGAGCAGCACATCACAGGATCAGACATGAATTACAGATTTTGATTTGCAGTCAAAATGATTTTTCCATCTGAATAGCAGTCTTTAAGGTTAAAGAGATAATATTTCTTTATTTAGAAATAGTTAATAAGGGGATCCCTGGGTTGTTCAGTGGTTTAGCGCCTGCCTTTGGCCCAGGGAGTGATCCTGGAGACCCGGGATGGAATCCCACGTCGGGCTCCCTGCATGGAGCCTGCTTCTCCCTCTGCCTGTGTCTCTGCCTCTCTCTCTCTCTCTTTTTCTGTGTCTCTCATGAATAAATAAATAAAATATTTAAAAAAAATAGAAATAGTTGATAATAGCAAGGCTAGGCAATGGAGTTAGTATATTAATTCATTTTCAATCGAAATCCAAGTGAATTTCTTTGCAATTATAAAAAATTAATTTAGAGTTCTTATGACAGAAGAAATGCAAGAAGTGACAAGATTTTTGAAGAAGAATATTGTAGAAGAACTAGACCTATCAGATATCAAAATATATCAAAAAGCTGCTATGATCAAAGGACTACGCTGTTGACAAAAGAATAAACAAATGGATGAATAGAACAGAAAAACAGAGTCAAGGAATAGATCCAAACATAAGCGGGGATGAAATATATTTAAATAGGAGTAATCAAAGATGTGAGGGAATGAAGGATTATTCGATAAATCTAATTGGGCCCATTGAAATATGTTAGGAAGAAAATTAATTTATATTTCATCTTGTTGGAATATTTGGAATTATTAAAACTGAAATGGAAAAAATATATATGTTGGAATTATTAAAACTGAAATGGAAAAAATGCAATGATGTAAGAAGATAATAATTTGTGAATTCATATGGATAAGGATTTCCTAGTAAGATAAAAAAAAATCCAGAAGGAATAAAAACCTGATCACTTTAATCAGATAAATATTAAAATTTCTAGTATCTCAAAAGATTCTATAAATAAATTCAAACAACAAAAATGAGAATAAAACATTTTTAGGGGGATCCCTGGGTGGCTCAGCGGTTTAGCGCCTGCCTTTGGCCCAGGGCATGATCCTGGAGTCCCGGGATCGAGTCCCGCATCGGGCTCCCGGCATGGAGCCTGCTTCTCCCTCTGCCTGTGTCTCTGCCTCTCTCTCTCTCTGACTATCAGGAATAAATAAATTAAATCTTTAAAAAAAAAACATTTTTAGGTACGCCTGGGTGGCTCAGCAGTTGGGCGCCTGCCTTCGGTTCAGGGCATAGTCCTGGGGTCCCAGGATCAAGTCCCACATCGGGCTCCCGGCATGGAGCCTGCTTCTCCCTCTGCCTGTGTCTCTGCCTCTCTCTCTCTGTGACTATCATGAATAAATAAATAAAATCTTTTAAAAAAAATTTTAAATATAACAGACAAAAAACTCACATCTCTAATACACAAAAAATCCAGCAAGTCAATAATCATCTATCATAGAAAATACAATTAATACAGTATAATATAGGCAGAGTGTGAATACAGTATTTCCAGAATTAAAATCTAATCAATAAACATGTAAAAATAGTCACAACCTGAGTAGTTTTCCAGGAAATGAAAAATGAAATATCAAAAGTGTGTGATTTTTTTTTAATTAGAGTAGAAAATTAGAAGGTTTTATGATACCTACTGTGAGTGCAGGTACAGGAAAAGAGCAATATCTCACAGATGTTGGCAGGAGTATACATTTGCTCTAAGCATCTTGGAAAGTAATTTGACAGTAACTATGAACATTTTAATAGTGCATACCTTTTCATCCAACCACTTCATTTGTAGGATCTATCTCACTGGTATAAATTGATACTTATGTACATGAAAGCTCATTATAGCACCCTTGAGGTTCCTAGACACTGCAAAGGCTCTTTATTGTCCAAAAATACTTGAAATAACTTGTCTTTTTGATCCAAGATAATTGACCTTTAAAGTTTTACCCAAATAGCAGGCATCCAAATAATGCTATCAGGCTGGCACAACCCACTCTTAACTGACCAAGGCAGTCAATCCTTTTGTAAAATGTATTAAAGTACATTGAACTTCATAGAAATACTCTCTTAAAATTCCAGCAATAGACATGGGCATTAGGAGTAGACAAAAAAAAAAAAAAGTCAGTCTATACCATTGTTAGATCTTTTATCCAGCTTTATCCCTTTAATTCTCTCCCTGTGTATAAATCTTTAGATGTGGAGTCAGATTTTATGATACCACATGATATACTGCGATTCCAGTTGTCTACCAATTTTCTTACTTCCCAATTGACAAAGATATAAGATGAACTCAACTATTAAAGATGTTTGGTCTAGTAATACATTTAGTTTAGTTAGTTTGGGTAGTTATATTATAATATCACTAGCACATATTAGACCTTCAATAAATTTTGATTGAAAGAATGAACAAATAGCTTTAATTGAGGGGAAGAGAAATGTGAAACATGGAAGGGGAAAGACATAAACCATTTACCCAGGTATTTGTGGTATGTCATAACTTCTTATGTTTTTCTCCAAATATTTGCGATGCACACTTTTTATCAGGCACCATTCATTTATTTGACAAATATTTCTTGAGCACCTACTGTAAGCCAGGCACTGTTCCAGAAACTGAGGACACAACAATGAGTAATATAGATGATGGATATTTCATTGTATGAGAAATGTCCTAGCCTTATACATACACTATCTACCTAAAGGTTTTTCCAGCATGTTTCAGAACACACACACACACACACACACACACACACATATCCCAATAGGAACTTCCTTAAAACTGCAAATTGTCTTAGATTTCATCCATTCAATCAAAATATATCTACTGAATGTCTGCTACTATGAGTCAGCCACTGTTCTTGACACTGGGGAAACATCGGTAAATGAGAAAGACAAAGTCTTTGTCTTCAAGGGGATTGGGTTCTAAAAGCAAACAAGATAATTTCAGATATTGGTAAATGGCACAAGTAAAATAAAGAGGGCTGTATAATAAAAGTAATTGAGGGGAAGGGCTAAAACCTAGGGTGATCTGTGGAGGTGACATCTGAGCTGAGACCTGAATGACCAGAAGGAGCCAACCCTGGGAAGATAGAGAGGAAGAACTAGAGCTAGATCTTTCTAGATGAAAGGAACAGCTTCTGCCAAAATGAATGAACTCGAGGTATTCTAGAAACAAAGAGGCACAAAATGATCAAAGGAGAGGGTGGTAAAAGATGATTTCAGAGAGATGTCAGGAGGAAAAATCATGCTGGATGTTGTAGCTAGATAAGGAGCATGACTTTTATTTAAATATGTGGTGGAAAGTCATTGGAAGTTATTGAACAGGTAGGGGAATGATGAAATAAGATTTACATTTTTTGAAGATTGCTCTGGCTGCTTTTTAGAAAACTGGATATAGGGACATAAGAGTGGAAGCAGTACTATATTTTCCCAGATGACAGATGGTAGTCTGGACCAGAGCAGGAACAGAAAAGATGGTATAAAGTCATTAACCTCTGGATATATTTTGAAAGTAGAGTGTCTCATGGGCCCCAAGACCACCTTCAACTGTTGATTCACCACAAAGACAAGATTCAATAGCTGTAAGGTTCATTACAGCGAAGGCTATAGAGCAAAAGCAAAAGGAAAAAATATGAATTGGGCAAAATCCAGAGAGGCTAAACACAGGCTTCGAAGTCTCTTCCCATCTGGGGCCACACAGGACATGCTTTCTATATAGCAGTAAATGTCGGAGACGGATGTGCAATGTATCAGTCTAGGGAAGCCCATTTTAGTCTTTTGGTCTGAGGCTTTTATTAAGATCGGGTAACACAAGCACATCACGATATATGATGGTTCTCAAGCCACCATACCTACCTACACATCTGTCTCAATCCTGAAAAGTAGCCACACCGCAGCAACTGGGCAACAGAATATCATGAAGACCTAAGGTCCTAAAAGCATATTGGGATAGAACTGAAACAAATGAAACTGTGAAAAGGGAAAATTTAATAGCCCTTCACATTTGAATAGATTTACAGTTTACAAAGCTTTTGTTTTCACATACAAAGTTTCCTGATTTATGTAGGCCAGAGTTTAAAACAAGGGTGGGGGCAGCCCCCGTGCTCCCTGCATGGAGCCTGCTTCTCCCTCTGCCTGTGTCTCTGCCTCTTTCTCTCTGTGTGTCTCTCATGAATAAATAAATGAAATCTTTGAAAAAATAAAATAAAAATAAAACAAGGGTGCATTTATCATTTCCATGCTTCTTGTACTACTAGCCTCTGAAAATTGCTAACTAAACACAGCTTCTTATCCTGATCTAGAAGCCCTGCACTGAGCACTGCTTCATCCACTGAGCATGCCCACTTTGGGTGGGACTCACTTCTATTTCCATGGGGCTACCATCTTCTCCAGAAACAACTGGTGAGATCAATTCACTAGGGCCCTCAAGATGACAAAGCTTCAGAGTTTTGTGGGAAAATGGGGAAGATCACTTCTTTTTCCTTTTTTTATCATAATCAGGTAGAGAAGTCCCAGAGCAATACTGCATGAGTCCTAATATATTACAGGCTCTTTAATGAAATGCCTATGTCAATTTTTGCTCCCAGTTTTCTATTTTGTTTGAAGACAGGCATAAGTCTGTTGGCAGGAGTGGATGTGGAGTGATGTCCTTTCCCACTGCATCATGTTCCTAAATGGAGGACCTGCACTAGAGTAGTGCTCCTGGCCTTTCTCCACAGGAGGAAGAAAATCTTCACTCAGCTCAACACTTCTTGCTTCTCCCTTTGGGACAGGTCTTCTGTAAGAAAACAAATAGTCTTAGTTCTATATACTATGAATTTTGTAAATGCAAGTCCCCATCGGAGGTGGTGTGCTGGATTTGTTTAGTGCTGCCTATGACTAGGTAAATCTAGCTAATTCAGGGGTACAGTACTAAGAGTATGTTGCTGTACACATAAACTATGTTCTCCAGACCCAACAGTTTTTAGGAATAAAGATAATATTGTTGATCTTCATCTCTCTACTCTTTTAGTTTCAAATTCAGCTGGAAAGGAGGTATTCCATTTCTTGGGCCCACCAAATTCCACAGTCTATGAGAACTAAGTTGGAGAGAGTTTCCAGTGACAGACTTTCCTTAAAACTACTGTTCTTCTCCTGTCACTGTATTCTTTTCACTGGGCTAATTAGCTGCCTATAATTTCTTAGGGGAATTAAGGTACAATGACATTTGAATTGGTGACAATGACATTTGAATTGCTGTGTTGAGCTCCTCATTTCTTGCTTCCTCCTTGCCTTCAGTAATATTTTATTAAATGAATGTTCTGTCCCAGGCACCACCCTGAGCTCTGGCAATGCAACGGTGAACCAGAGAGACATAGCACCTGCTATCATGACGCTTACAGTCTAGTAATCCAAAAGACATTAATGAAATGATCACCCAAGTCTTAGAATGTATAATATCAACAAAATAAGTGCTGAAAGTGCCCTGAGCTCTGATATAGTCTGAGGGACCAAGGAAGGCTTCCCCCACAAATTATGCTTTAGCTGAGGTTTGAAAGATGAGCTGGAGTTCACAAGACACAGAGAGGTGGGGCAAGAGCCAGAGAGTATCTTAGGAAGAGTAAAGAAACAAGCAAAGGCCCTTTTTTGCAGAGAGGTAGTGTCTTACTAGGTGCCAGAATTTGCACACATCTGTCATTTGAATTCTCTCAACAGTCCTCCCTACCAAGTAGCTAAGAACCCCATTTTACAGATGAGGACATTGAAGCACAGAGAGTTACTAGCAGTATGACCCCGGGTAAGCATAAGAGCTGGCATTTAAAGCCAGAATTGAACGCCTCTAAGGCAGTGGTTCTCAGTTGGACCCCTTCCCCTCAGGCACATTTGGCAATATCTGGAAACAATTTTAATTGTCACAACTTGAGGGGTGGTGTGCTACTGGGTTGAGGCCAGGGATGCTGCTAAAATCTTACAATGCACAGGACAGGCATCACAATAAACAGTCTAGCCCCAAATTTCAGTAGTGCCAACATTGAGAAGCTCTGGCACTATTGAAATTTCAGTTAAGCTCAAACTCAAGCTTTGCACACATTTGTCTTTCCCCCAAGAGGTTTCTCAGTCCTTTGTGCAAATAGACTTCTGGTCAGTCAGCTCCAGTTAGCTGTACATGCCATAGTGAGCATGGACTGGACTTGAGCAGGGACCTCTGCAACTCAGCACACCAGCTGGTGATGCTCACCAGCTTTGTATTATCAATCCCATCTCCCAGATGAAGAAACAGAGCTTAAATAACATGCCTCAAGTCACAGAAACCGCAGTGACAGAGCACACGAGTCCAGCTCTTTTCAAATTGGATCTGATGCCATTTGCCCTTCATAAGGGCAACCCTTCAAAGGACAAATTCTTAATCTCAGCTTCTTCAGCTAAAACTGGCGAAGGCTGGAGATGTAGGTCTGGATCTGGACTGCTGGAGTGCTATCAAGTGTTTATCAAGTTGAGTGCCTGCATTATTTTTTTAAGAGTTTAAAAATCAGCCCCGCATTTTTCAGCTTGAATTCTCTTGTGAGGCTCAAAGCACACCAGACACACAATCTGCTGTTTGTGTAGAGAATGTGTCAGGAGAGAAAAGAATAGCACCCACATGCGAGCATCTGCTTGAAAAATCCATCTCACCATTAACCATACAATTGAGTGAGAAAAACATCTGTGCCTGCTATTGCAGATGTAATCATAAAACCCAAATGCAGCGATGGAACAAACTGGAAGGGGGCAGAGGACAAGAAACAGGAGAAACACGTAGCTTTAGTGTCAGAAAGGGATAGGTCTGTGTCTACACTTCTGCATTGAATACTCTTGCCTTCATCTTTCAAACACTACACCATCTGTAAGAAACAGCAAGATCGTAAGCAGGCAGATTATGCAAGACAGCTCCAAGGAAGCAATAAACAAGGCAGAGGAATCCCAGAGACTGCAAATCAACAGCAAAAAATATACCTAACTCTGTGTTGGTGGCATTTCAGTGTTAAGGCTGATGACTTGGAATCATGGAGCTGGAGAATGTAAAAAATGGCAAAGCCAAAGGGCCTTCAGAGATCAACTAGTTCAAGCCCCAGTCTTACCCATGAGGCCACTGTGGCCCACAGAGGGATGTGACTGCCCAGGGTCACACAGCTAGTTAGTGGCAGATGATTCTGGGCAGTTCTGGGGAAACATTTTTTTCCCATACTGGCAAGAGAAGGGGCACTTCGCAGAACCTTACAAATAGCTGAGAACATCAGCTTGAAAGCATAGCTGCATTGCAGCAATATAAATGTACACTTTGATTCTGGGAGCCAAAGCCAATGCTGATTACCCATCTTTGTCCAAAGTGCTGAGGTGTAAGTCTGCCACTCGAAGTGCAAGAGAAACACATACTAGATCTCAGCAAGTGACACTGCACATCTGCTTTGAAAACATCCCAAATGTAAATGTGGCCCTAGGTCTGCTGGGCTGCCCGTCTTAAAGTAGCACACAGTGTTAATCTAAAGATGGGAAGAAAGAGCAACCAACCAGGCCCATGGCACCCCATGAAGAACCTACATCCAGGGAGTCAGGATGGCTTTAGCTTCTGGTTCTGCCTAGAACTAGCTATATGATCGAGAAGCAAATAAAGACCACTGGACTTGAGCCCTTTAAAACCTTATCTCTTCAGGGTAAAAAGGATAAGAAGAAGCAAGAGGAATGGAGAAAATAGAGAAATGTATGGGAAGAGGTGGTGGGACACAGCAGGGTAGTCCTCTCTCCCTGCCCCTTGGCCTCAATTAGCAGCATAACTAGCAATATTTTATGGAGCCCAGACAATGCCCCTCTTAAATCTGGTCTTGGCTGCATCATTCATTTGATGGCCATTTGTGACTATTTTTTTTGGGGGGGGGATATCTCTTCAAATCTTTTGCCCATTTTTATTGGTTGGTTGTTTTCTTATTAATGAATTATAAGAGGTATTTATACATCCTAGATATAAGTACTTTTGTCTGATGTAAGTGCTATGAATATTTTCTCCAAGTTTTGTCTTTTCTTTTTATCAACAATACCTTTTAAACAATAAAAGTTTAAAAAAATAAAAAATAAAAGTTTTAAGTTTTAATGACATCAAATTTATAACTTTTTAAATATTTTTGTGCTTCTTGTGTTCTATTTATGAACTTTTGCCTACCCCAAAGTCACAAAGATTTTCTCCTGTCTTTTTCTAGATGTTTTAGAGTTTGGAGTTTTACATTTAGGTCCATCTAGAATCCATTTACATTGATTATCTATCTTGAGTTGATTTTTACGTGTGACATAAGGTAGAAGTTGGTGTTCACTTTTTTTTTTTTCCTATATTGATATCCAGTTAATCGGGCACTATTTTGTGAAAGACTATTTTCCCCTCCACTAAATTGCTTTGGCACCTTTGATCAATTGACCACATATGTGTGACATCTTTCATTTTTTAGCAAATTTATCCTTCAAGGACATAATCAAGAAGGATTTAATCTATGTGTACATTTGCCCTAATTATGTCTTGGTGGGGCTCAACTCATGAGGTCTGACTGTCTAGGACTTAACAGTTCTGCCCACAGGTGAAGGAGAATAGGACAGGAGGCTACTCAGAAGAGTAATTGGAACAGACACATACAATTGGGACAGTCCTTTTCTGCATTTCACGTGCATCACATCATTGATCTTTCAGAACAACCCTGTGAAAAAGCGATCAATATGATCCCCATGATTTAAAGTGAAGCTCTGAGAGGTTATCTTATCTAAGGTCACACAGAGCTGGAGGAGTTGGAATCTGAACCTGGACTCTGATGCCAGAGCTGTGCCTTCAGTTACTGTTTTCTGTTGCCCCATTACTTTTACCTCCATAATGCTTGATGAATACCAAAAGGTTCAGTCTTTCTACATTGATTACTTTTATTTTTATGTTTAATCTTTATGGTCTTTAACAGCTTTTGCACCAGTGCTCTTATTTGGTGTTTCACAACCTAGCAAGACAAGCAGAAGAGTTCCTACTATCCTCATTTTACTGATAAAGAAACTGAGAATCCCGTGGAGATAAGCGACTTGTCTAAGTTCACACACCTAGTATGCAGTGGAGCGAAGACTAAAACCTAGGTCCTCTGATAACCTGCTACTTGTTTTCAAATTAAAAGCCATTGATATAATAATCATCGTGTCTTAATATTATGTCTCACCATGTTCAGATGGAGCATATAGCTTCACTAAGGTCTCTAAATATTTTCTTTAATAATTCTTTCCCCAAATTGTGAGCATCCTAGTCTCACTCTCTGGACCACTGGTATAGAGACAGCTGCTCCCATGACCTTTCAAATGATGTCACTTTAGCAGGCTTTTAAAACAGAATGGGCCAAAGAAAAATTCCTGAGAGGAAGAACATGTTACCTTGAAGAGTAATCAATTACGTGAATGGTTTCCCTGCCTGTTATACCATGGATTATGCTTTCATTTTTCATATTAATGTTCTTTATGTTTTTCAATTAGTCACGGCAAATTACCTGTCCTTCGCCTTGGCAAGGGCAGCTCAGTGGTCCTCAGTGGAGTATTTTCCAAGTTCTGTCTGGTGAATTCTTGATCAAATTCTTCTTGCGGTGTTAATGTGTAATTTTTTGAATGAATGAATGTATTCCGTTTGACACCATCTCATTCATGTAGGAAATTGCCTATTGAATAAGGAATCGGAGAAATCTGCCTTTCTTTTTTTGCAATGGTGCATTGTAAAAAAAAATTATTTTAGCTTTAATATAAAAAAAAAGAATTAGAACATTAAAGAAAATTAAAATTCGTCTAATATTTCTTAGTCCTTCTAACAGAGAAGGCTTGTGGCGTGGAGCATACAAAACAGCAGATACTCCAAAATCCGTGTCTACCTCCGTTTCTCCCTGCTGGGTCCTGGCAAAGTGCCTGCCCCTCCTCTGCACTCCATCCCACTGCCTCTCATATTTCCCATACCACAATACCTAACTATCTGCATTTTAATAGCCTGTTTAATAGTCAGTTCCTGCCCCCTTCCCCTGAGTGTGTGAGATGTTCTGGGACAGGAATGATGTCTTAATCAGGACTGAATCTCTACCTCTTCACACACTGCACAGCACAGAATTAAGTGCTTAGTAAGTTGTAGTTTCTTACTACAGCTGAGTGAACGAAGCCATTTGCCTTTGGAAAACACAAGTACATGGTTGTTAGCTACAGCCTTATCTCACGAAGTAGGCTTTCCTCAGTCTGTAATTTAACCATTATGTTGTATTTCCACAATCCTCTCTGAGTGGGAAAACCAAATAGCTTCTCTGACCTTGAGGATCTCATAGTCTAACAAAACTCTGGCGAATGTTACCTTTCTAAAGGCCATATGGTAGCCTCCCTTCAAAACACTGTCGGAGCTACCATTTTCCTTTTCCCTTGATGTGTGAAATCATCTTTAAAATCCGCAAACTCCTTCAAATACCTCTAGGAAGGTGCCTTAGAAATCAAATACTTTGTTCTCACAGGCTGATAAGTTCTTCAGAAAGACAGAATATGGTGGGAGCAGGGGGGATGCCTCTTCCTCAGACTAGTTTCATTATATTTTGTAGTATTTTTGGCTGGAGGGTGCACTGTAGAAACTACAACTCAAGGCCTACCCACAATTATATCTTTGGTCTTCACCAGAGAATAATTTTAACTGAGTTCTTTTTTTTTAAAGATTTTATTTATATATTCATGACAGACACACACACACAGAGAGAGAGAGAGAGAGAGAGAGAGGCAGAGACACAGGCAGAGGGAGAGGCAGGCTCCATGTAGGGAACCTGACTTGGGACTGGATCCCAAGACTGCAGGATCACGCCCCGGGCCGAAGGGCCACTGGGGATGCCCCTAGAGAATAATTTTAATGTCTTTACACTCCCTTCCTTTCCTAGTGTCATTTTATGACTTTGGGGAGGGGAGAGAGAGCCTCTGTGGACTCTGAGTCTCCCTAAAGATCTCTGAGTCATTCTTAAACCAGTATCTTTACCACTGAAATTCTTCATTGCTATTAATAATTCTGGCAGTAAACCAGGGTGGAGAGTTCTAAAAGAAAATGCTATTATATGTTCAAGCTTTAGGTTAATTAAGCCAAACAAATGATAAAAAAAAAAGTAGATCTGAAAATATCTCTAATTTTTACGCATTATGCAAACAAATGAATACAAATAATATCCAGAGTGAGTGCTCACTTGACTTGAGATACAACTAAACTGCAAAAGGCCTGAAAAAGAGCCTATGAGGTCTCTCTTTCCAGAGAAGTCTTTAAATGACACTCGTTGCTGGTGGAATAGCGTGTGAAAACCATCAGAGGATAGTAGGATTGAAGAGCTGGAAAAAAAAAAAGCTTGAAAGAATGTCTGTTTTCCTCGGCTTCAGTACAATGTAGGATCAGTGCAGTTTGGTACAATGCAGGATTATTTGCCCTTCCCTAGAACTCTCCAGGAAACAGAAATGCCACATAGCCCTCGGTCCCCATTCTTGCAATTTAACACATCAACAAGGAAAGTTCCTTACTATGACTAAAGAACACTTTCTGTTTTGCTTTAATGTGATTTCAGTTCCTTTTATTGTGATGTTTTGCTGCAAAGAATTCAACAAATCCCTATTCTTTTTATGGAAAATTTCCATGCCCTTTAAAACCATAAATAAGAGATGCCTGGATGGCTCAGTTGGCTAAGTGTTTGCCTGGAATCTAGCCCCACATTGGAGAGCTGGCTTCTCCCTCTCCCCCTCCCCTCTGCTCATGTGCTCTCTTGCTCTCTCTCACTCGTTCTATCTTAAACAAAAATTTTTAAAAAACATAAATAAGACGACTCTTATCCTCATAATCTTGATTAGACAAAATCTATCTAGTTCATTTTATTCTTATTCCCTTTAATTTTACTTCATTATTCCTATTTAAAGACCAAAACAAGAACAGCTCCAGAATCTACTTTATTCCTGGTTCTCAGAACTACTGGAGACTGATACAGACTGGATCCTTCACCCACAAAGTCACTATATCATGCCCACAACTGCATGTAAGTAATTGCCTGGTTTGGAAAAAAAATTCAGATATACAAAGAGTCCTGGAGAGAGGCAGGCTGTCTTGTGTGTGTGTGTGTGTGTGTGTGTGTGTCTGTGTGCATGTGTGTGTGTGTGTGTTCCATTAAGGGTTAGAATTGAGTCGACATGCAAATTTTGTAGCATTAACTCTGAAGTGGTCAATTTCAAAAATGAAAGAACTTAAGGGCAGCTAATTTGGAGATATAAATCTGATGAGAAAAAATAGGATTTTTCAGATTCCTAGAGAAGGCAAATCCCTATCAGTCGAAATGCCCACCAGACAGAAAGTTCAACAGTGTAACACAAATGTGGCAGAGTAGAAAAGAGGGAGCTAAGGTTTATATTTTGTGTGATGTTGGATACGTCTCTTAATCTCGATCATCCCATAGTAAATACCTCTCGGAATGGTGTTCCAGATGACAGTTCTTCCTCTGGGAATGGCCTCAATATGCAGGGATGACAGGCCACTAGTGTTCATGTTAATACTTTGAGATCCTGATCCCTTTGCCATGGTTATTTGCTCCAGGGGCGGGCGCAGGATCCAAACCAAGTAAATACAATTCTTTCAGGATTGTAAATCTTGAACAGAAAGGCACAATGTACTGTTTGCAGTTTGGTGTCGAGTCTTTATTTGATTTCATTATGCCTAGCCCATCTGCAGTTAGTTCTTTACCTGTCTTTAACTTGACATTAATTGATTGATTGATTGATTGATTGATTTCCTTCTGGACAGGATCTTTGTCATATGTCCCCCTATAGGCAAACAAAAAAAAATCTTTTATATTGATGTAAATATTCATTAGTTTTATTATGATGGTGAAGTCAGGAATGTATCCCTATATCTAAAATCATCAATTTTTGCACTTTAAACATGTACAGAATATTATATGTCAATTAAACCTCAATAAACCTGTAAAAAATAGTTATGGAAGCCTGTTGGAAAGAGTAATTAATCTTGACTGGGGTGAATATGGGAGAGATTTGTTTCAGATAAGAAAGTTTTATGGTTTTCCAATTAGCTCCAAGGACTTTGTGCCACTCTCACTGTCTTCCTCCAAGGGAAACTGCTCTTTCTGTAGTCTCTGCTAATAAAAACGTCAGCAGGCTGCTTCTTGAGCAAGGGATAGTACTTACTGTATCATCACTGGACCACCTGACCTAAGAATGGCTAATCCTATTAGGTGATTAGCTAGACCAGTCAAATTCTTTCCAGCCAGAAATTGATTGGATAATAAGGTGATCTTCTTGTTGGTAGCAGGAGAAAATGTTTGGAATGAAGAAAGAAAAATCAAGATGCCATGAGAGAAAGAGAGCCCTGCATCTACAATGACACCCAGACAAACAGAGCATCGGATCAGTTACTATGGCAACTTACAATGACTCCATGATTTAGGGTAACCTGAGTGAGACTGTAACTTTCTAATTAAAACACTTGAATCATCCTAACTTAGCACTGCATTGTTAAAATGCCCACTTGGGTCAGGAGCAGCACCGGATCTGATGAAATGTTTCTCTCTTGTCATTCCCACTTCTTGCCAAATAAGGACAGTTCTTTAGCAGTGGCAAACATACTGGTGTCTTGCAGCTTTAAAGAAATGTGCCCCAAGTGACGCTGTACAGGATTATTTTCAAGCAAGTTGTTTTAGGTCACTTTCAGAGTAGATATTCCAAATTCACCTGTTTGGCTATGAAACAGTTTTATTCCTTTTTTGGCAGGGGGATAGTGGTGGACCAATACTGGATATTCTATTTGCCCATTTTCTGACCTTCTCTGCCCTTCTTTAAGTCCTGGTAGACTGACATGATTGACTGGCTCATCCAGGCTCCATTTGGGAGAGCCTCTGGGAAGCTCTTGCAGAACACTGGTCAGAGGGAGGAGGAAGAGTTGAAAGGGGGTGCTGTTGGTCAGGGCCTGTCTCCTCTACCTAAGACTATAGTTCCTATAGGGCCCCTCTTCGATAGCTCTCTCTGTATTCCATTAATGGTTGCCTTCCTTGTCCCTTTAGGTTTAGGGATGATAATGGCTTCCACCATTGCTAAAATCTATGATACTTCACTATTCCATATTGGTTACCTTACTTTTAAGTAGTTCTTTTATTAAACTCTTTTCAAATACTCCTTTGAATATGTCATCTCTTTCTAGTGGGATCCTGACACAGGGGGCTGTTCAAATTTAACTGTGTAAGTTTGGAACTTTTCTACAAACCTTCTAAGTGACAGTAAAGGCCAACATATACCTCCTATTATAGACACAAGGAATCTGTTTGCCTTTGTATCTTTTATCTCTAACACGATATCTGGCATAGAGCAGATGCTCATCAAAAGTGTACCAAAAGATATATTTTAATGAATAAATGAATTTAAATTCATGTGAATTCTGCAATTAATGCTTGAATAAAGGTTTTCTGATATTTTACATGAACTATTCTAATCTGTGACAGAAAACCAGCAGTGAGCAACCTCAGTAGTAATCTGAGGAATGCAAATTAAAATAGCAATGCTGTAATATTCTGCACCTATTAAATAAACTAATTTAAACTATCACACCAAATGCTGGTATTGTAGCAAAACTGTATATTCAAATACTGCTGCTGGTAGCCATATAAATTCGCATAGCCCATTTAAAAAGCAATATGGCAATATTAATCAAAAACCATAAAAATGACCTAGTAATCTCACTCTTTGGGATTCACCCTAAGGATATATTTGAAGAGAAGCAAAAAGGCCATATGCACGAAGATGTTTAATGAAACAATACCTATAACATCAGGAAAATGGGAAACAACATAAAAGGCACAATGTGCATTCCAGTGCATCCACCCAACGGAACCCTCTGCTCCCTCCCAAGAAAAAATGTTTCCTATAGAGGTGACAGCAAAAGAGAAGAGAGCTCCACATATAAAAAGAAAGAGCAAATCTGGGGACATAGGTACAAACAAAGAGAAGACAATGTGAAGACACAGGGAGAAGGTGGCCGTCTACAAGCCATGGAGAGAGGCCTGGAATAGACCCTTGCCTCATGGCTTTCAGAAGGAACCAACCCTGCCAATACTATGATCTCAGAGAACTATAAGAAAATAAACCTGTCGCTTAAGTCACCCATTCTATGGTATTTTGTTATGGTAACCCTAACAAACTAATACTGAAGCAAAATTTAAAATTGTGAGTGTGCTGTAACTAGCAAAATATAGCTATGTGTCAAGAAACAAAGACAAAAAGTGAATATGCAAAAACAAAAATGCCCTAAATTAGTTATGGTCATGGGAAATGTGTGATTCCTTTATCTTGTCAAATGCTACAATAGCTGCATTTATCCATTTAAAAAAACGAACTAGGGGTGGTGGAAGGGGAGGAGGGCGGGGGGTGGGGGTGAATGGGTGATGGGCACTGAAGGGGGCACTTGACGGGATGAGCACTGGGTGTTATTCTGTATGTTGGTAAATTGAACACCAATAAAAAATTAATTTACTTAAAAAAATAAAAATAAAAAATAAAAATTTCCCATCATCTCTGGCAGATGAAACTAGAAAAAAAAATAAAAAATAAAAAAATAAAAATAAAAAATTTGCCAC
Source organism: Canis lupus dingo (assembly GCF_003254725.2). Lineage (NCBI taxonomy): Eukaryota > Metazoa > Chordata > Mammalia > Carnivora > Canidae > Canis > Canis lupus. The sequence goes on along the minus strand of NC_064281.1, from coordinate 111,502,727 downwards.
AGGGAGGGAAAATAAATGTGTATCAAAGATTTATTGCAGCAGCATCTATGAAAAACAGATTTGGTGGCAGTAGACTATGTACTTATGATGAAATGTATCCTAATTTTCTCTCTCTCCCTCTCTTTCACACAATTCCAATAGTTTTGCATGCTGTACTTGTGTAGTCATTTGGTTTTTGTTTTGTTTTGTTTTGTTTTTTGTGTAGTCATTTGTAAATGATGATGATCTGTTGAATGGCAAAAACATTTAATTAACATGTATGTTGTACTTCATATTTTTTTTTCTTCTGAGGAATAAAGCTTTATTCCTTTCTCCTGAGGAATAGGCTGGAAACAGTTGAACACTTCATGCTGCTGAACCGCAGCTCTACAGCTGGACCTTGTCCCTGCTTAGCAACACTCTTAGGCATCCCTAGAGAATTTTGACTGGTTCTCAGCTTCTTCAGACCTCTCCTTTGAACACCTGGGGTCATCAGCTTGTGTACCTATAGAGTCAGTCGTTGCAAACCAAATCTGACCTCAGGCAGAGAATTGTAAACAAGACAGACATTTTAGCAAGGTACCTTATTGTGAGTGCACCCGTAACCTTGTGTTACAGCCGTCTCTCATAATTGGATCTTGTCTTTTTTGTGCTTGAAGCTATATATTAATGATGTATCAAGTACTTCAGCCCCCTCAGAAGCCCCTGTCTTATTCTCTAAACCGTAATCTAGAGTTTGTGATCCTACTACCTTCAGTAATGCTATCCTATCTGGTCTCCCTCATCCTGGAATTGCCCCTAACTCCAATAGCTACCACCAAATCCATTTGAAGACCACCTGCAACCTGAAAAAAAAAACAACAACTCTGAATCCTTAAAATGCACATGCATGAATTCCATGCTCTCTTCTCTGGGAGTGGAATCCATAAATATGCATTTTATAAGCTTCCCAGGTTATTCTGAAAAACACTTGAGTTCAAGAACAATTGTTCACAGCAGCTGGAAAGATCTTCCTAAACTTCAAATCTGACAGACACCTCACTTCTCTGCTTTAAAACCTTCAATTTCTCATAACATCCAAGTGTAAGTCCAAAACGCTTAAGACAGTTGGCAAGATCTTCCAGGATCTGACTCCTGTCTGCTTGTCCACCCTCATGTCTTTCTGCTCCCTGTTGGCCCAGTGAAACTCAAATGCTGCAAGTTTTCTGTACCTACCATGCTGCTGTATGCCTCCATGTCTCTTCTTAGGCCTTGTCTGCTTGGTGAATATCCATTCTTCAAAACCCTACTCAAGTGCCCTGTACCAACACTATAAAGCCTTTACACAACACACACAGAGTCTCCAGACAGTTAATGCTCTTTCTATATCCTTGCTATGTATGTCATTCTGCTGTTGCATTTAACTCAGAGAAACTCCATTTCTTTTATTTATTTTTACAACTCTTCTACCCATCTCCTGTCACTACTCCTCTCTCCACTAGGCTGTGAGTTCATAGAAGGCAAGGACACTGTCTTAATCTCCATACTCAGAGCAACTTACACATAATAGGTGCCTTATAAATGTTAACTAGAACACATTTGCACTCTTTAAAGCATGCAGATTCCAGTAAAACTCTTTCTGTTATGATAGTTAATTTCATGTGTTGATTAGCCACAGGTTGCCAGATTAAACATTTAGGACCTGAATAGAACAAATGGTGGAGGAAGGAGAAATTCAACCCTTTTTCTTTCTGCCTGGTTACTTGAGCTGGGACATGGATTTTCTTCTGCCTTTAGTGCTCCCAGTTCTTAGGCCTTTAGGCTCAGACTAGAGTCTGCAACATTATCTTTCAGGATATGTATATATCCTGAATTTATATATATCTTCCCATTGTTTCCATTTCTCTGGGGGAACCACTGAACCCTAATACATCCATGATACACTAATCCGGGAACAATTTTCCAACTATCTTGCCTTTTGGATTGCTACTTCATGCATGCTACTTCCTCTCCATAAAGTTTACTAGCTCTACATGACAAAATTAGATTTATTTTTCAAGTGCGACTTCTGGCACACAGCACATCTCTTTGCACCTCTATTGTTGCTATTATCATGCTCGGTTTAACATCACAGTTGATTGAGGACCTATAGTTTTATTCAACATGTGTTCAAGGATTGCCACATAGTAGGTGCTCACTGGGTAACTATCAGATTAATTACTGACCATAGACATGGTGTTCTTTTGCAAAAGTCATGAAATCTTATTTGATCAGAAACCTAGAAATGGTTTCCTTTATTCAGCAAAGACTGTAAATAGTATGTAACATTGATTTTATTTTTTTTAGATTAAACTGTGACATTGATTTTCAAGTATTTTGCTTCCCCTTGTCAGTTCTTGATTAGATGGTTCAATGTAATCCATCATTTTAGTATTTGATCATTTTCAAAATGAATTAGTTCCAAGTCTACATGGTAAACAGGTTACTATTCAGGAAGCGCAAATAATTCTGATTTGAAAAGTGATGCCTTTAGATGTTATCTTGTGCTCTTTAAAAGATTGAGATAAAATATTAAACTTCATTTAACTTGTCTCACACCAAAAAGTGCTTTGGGATGAAAGGAAGAGGGTGGGAAGGAAGATAATTAGCATTCCCTGAGATCCTGTTATGTTCTCATTGTAACACAACAATATGGGTATTACTGTCCCCTTGAACGTTAAAGACAGTGCAGCTATTATATTAATTCCCATTTTGGAAATGCAAAGAAAGCAAGTTAAGGAATATGAAGTATATTTCTATCACTCAACTCAACTAGAAGAGGAAGGATTCAAATTTAAGTCTGGCAGCCACTAAGACTGTACACTTTCCAGTAAACTAACTGCATCATCTGCCTTAGAGCTATTAAGCCTTTCCCAATAGCAAGATAAACAATGAAAATAAACTGTTAAGTAAAACCTTTGCCACAGAGAGATAAATACCTGATCTTCTGTTTATGTTTTCAACTTTCAGTCTGAGCTATCCATTCAACAAATAGGTATTGAGGGATTCTCCATGTGTATGCCACTGTGCTGGGGAGGTGGGGGTACAGCAAGTTGAGAGACTAGCACAGTCTCTGCATTCAAGGAGTATACATTTGAGAGGGAGATTTTAAACAATAATTACAAAGCAAATCACTCATTACTATTTTCAGTAAATGCTACAAAGGAGAAGAACAGGGTGTTGTGGATCATAGACATGGGCCTGACCTCCTCTAGATGTCAGAGAAGGCTTCTCTGAGGATGTATCTTTTAGAAATAAGATTTGGAGGTGGCAAAGAGTTGACTAGGCAAAGGATGGAGAGAGAGTTACAGACAGTGGGGACAGCGTGTGAAGATCCTTTGAGTCAGGAAAGAACACCGAGTTTTAGGAGAACTGAAAGAAGATAAAAAGACAGACAGAGGTAGACATCCTTAGCCTCTGCAGTGCTAAGCTTCTTCAAGTCAGAACTGGGTCCAGCCAGTTAGTGAAGAATATGTCCATACTCAGTTGCAAGGAAAACAGGGACAGCTGGTGAGATGAGCAACAAAGTGGGTACATGCCACAGTTCGTTTACTCTGGAAAACAACCCAACATGGCAAAGAATTCCAGGCCCTTCACTTCTGAGTCATCAACACCATCCTGTGTTCCCAGGGAACTTCGAGGCTCTGCTCTTGTATTTGAGATGAGAGCTGCCCAACTTCCTTCTTATCATGCCTATTTTTTAACCTACTCAGAGTATCTATCACGTGAACTAAACCTAGAAGGGTTACCTCCTAGCTTTGAGCTAAGTAAACTGTTCTCCAGAAGTTTTCTATTCCTAACTCTATTTCTATATTCTAGCCAGGAATGGTAGATGCAATCTCTCAGGGCCACATTTAGTGTAAAAAAGACACAATTCGCTGAAGAATTTTATTGTTTTCTGAGTCTCAGTGCTCTGAACAATAAGGAAATCAATAAAGTGCTGGTTTATGAGGATTAGAGTATAAGCTGAAGTTGATCAAATTCTCAGGGAAGTCATCTAGAAAGAATACATTTCGATAAGTTAAAGTTGTAAGTCAAGGCCCAACAGCAGAACAAACCGTGTAGCCTTTCAGGCCAACCAATTTCCAATTTTTATTCTTGAAAAGTAGTGTAAAATGATCATTATAAATGAAAAAAAACATGACATGAGTAATCATTTTTCTTAAAATTCAAGAGGAAAATTAATTCAAATATTGCTCTACTTGAAGTGCACAATTAGCAAAGTTTTGGAATGGCCCCAAGTGACAGCTTCAATCTTAGCTCTTCAAATAAAAGCCAACATATTTTTAGACAGAAGAACTGACTAAGATGTAAGTGGCTCGCAGTTAAAGTAATTGCATATCTGGTGGTGGTAAGTGAATTATAGAAGTGACAAATGCTATACTTAAATAATTTCAGGCAAACAACATCTCCCTTCTGCACAGAACAGATTCAAAAGAGCAGAAGTCAGTAAAAACATCTGCCTCATTTATTCTGTTCTTGCCTGCATGACTGAGGCCCAGTTCCCAGTTTGAGCTGGAGTTAGCCAAGCACACGATACGGACAGCAATGCCCTCCAATCACCATCCTGAAAACAGCAGATATGTGAAGACTGATTTCTAGCAGCAGTCAGCTTACTTTTCTTAAAAGTGAAAAAGTGATGAAAGTATTTTGAAATGTACAACATTTAACCTTGACAAAATTTTTTCTGCCAGTTTCAGTGGAAAAGGACTCTACTGTCCAAGAAATGGGAAGAATACCACTCTGCCTGGAATGCTTGTCATTGCCAACTCTCCACGTGGGTATCCTTTCTGTCCTTCAGGGCCCATTGAAATTCTACTTTCAACCTTTGTCATAGTGAATTTCCCCTTCCCTTGCTTTCTATAATCCTCAGTTACATGCTTGTAATTGTAATGTTGCATTCTTTTAGCTATGCAAGGATCCATCTCTCTTCCTAAATAATTTGCTAAGTTATAAGGTACTAGAAGACAGGTGCCCTGATCCCAACTCCACCTCCAATATCTAAAATAGTTTTTGGCACATAGTATCATTTAATAAGGGCTTTTTGAATTAGATTCCAGGACTTAAAAATCTTCCTTAAGCCAATCATTCTGAGAATTTTGAGGTAATACTTGGAAAACAGGTTGCATCAATATGTGCAGTGAAGAGACTATTACTGAACTATTCAATTGACCCTCTTAGTTGGAAACCAATTAGCCATGATCCAAGTATGCCACAGTAGAAATCAAGGGGTCTACGTCCCTGAGTCTTTGTCAGTCGTGTTCTTCTAGAAGCTGCTATGTTTGACAAATTCATGGTTGGATTGGTTTGGGGACTGTTATGCCACCCATCTGGTAAACAGAACTTCTTTGTCAAAAGAAGACAAACTGGGGTGCCTGAGTGGCTTAGTAGGTTAAGCATCTGTCTTCAGCTCTGGTCATGATCGTGGGGGTCCTGGGATCAAGCCCCTCATTGGGCTCTCTGCTCAGCAGGGAGTGTGCTTCTTCCTCTCCCTCTGTGTTTGTGCTTGCCTGCTCGCTCTTTCACTCTCTCTCAAACAAATAAAACCTTTTTTTAAAAAAGACAAATTCTAATTCCTGGATATTTTGGGGGAGCAAATAATAAAAATTACAAAAGAAAAATTCTGGATCTATCTTTATTTAAGTTCACAAATATTTATTCCTTTGAAAGTGCCAGCCTAAAGACCTCTTCTAAGTTGCTCTTTAAGAATAATTAAGAATATAAATTTGTTTGATGTGTATTTTTTTATTATCACAGTCATTGCATTGTTTCCATTAAAATATGCAACCTGATTATTGATTAAATGCTTGTTTATGCATTCAGCTAAGCTAAGTTATGTAGCTTCATCATCAACTTCTGCAGCTGGATCTCTGAAATATGAAATTGGATCAGCATGGGATAACTTTTTGTTAATAAAATATGCAGAAAAGGTAGCAAAGTGTATACCCTGAGTATTAAACTTGTAGACTCTCAGCATAAAAGTGAGACTATGTAAGTGCAGAGCAGAAGTGATGAAGTGTGCCATATGAGCCACTCGTTGTGCAGCATAATTCACAAATTACAGCCCTTTGTCACTAAGCTTATCTGGAACGCTACAAAACTGGATCAAAAACAGAAACAGATACCTGTCCATATGACATTTATGGGTCTTGCAGAAGAGAAAGTTTTTTCAATCTCATTTCTTTCCTCCTGAGATTTTACTTAGCAAAATACACTTTAGAAAACTGGCAAAGTTGTATCTAAATATATGTACAATTTAGCTACATTTAGACATCACTCAGAAAAATCTTAACACCTTTATGAAACTCTCTCTTTTTGATCAAGGGAAGTAGAAGCTTTTCACCTCTCCACTTTCTTTTTTTTTTTCTTTTTTTTTTTTAATTTATTGATGATAGTCACAGAGAGAGAGAGAGAGAGAGAGAGAGAGAGAGAAGCAGAGACACAGGCAGAGGGAGAAGCAGGCTCCATGCACCGGGAGCCCGACGTGGGACTCGATCCCGGGCCTCCAGGATCGCACCCTGGGCCAAAGGCAGGCGCCAAACCGCTGCGCCACCCAGGGATCCCCACCTCTCCACTTTCATAAGGAATTTTTTGAAGGTTATTTTGTCAGTCAATTGGAGGCTGTAGTCTAACCAACTATTCTTAAGTACATGCATTTTTTCCTCTTAAGGTTCAGTACACTGTGGGACCAAAGTACCTTAACACAGATATGGGTCTTATTTACTCATGGAATGAACTTGGGGACAAAGGAAGCAGACTTCTTTCCCTCTCTCATCAAAGATATCACTCTGCCATCACCACTTTCCTTTGACTTCTGGCTTGTCTTATGTACCCTTAAGATATACAAACAGTTGGATGGGCAACTAAACATTACCCCAGTCTGAAAATATTTAGGAGTACAAATAAAATCCAAGTATCTAGCACTTTCTTCAGTCTGGACAATCATATTACAACATTCATATCCTAGGATTCACATAATCCTTTTATTTATTTATGTACTTTCCAGCTTCATTGAGATACAGTTGACATTTTGCATTGTGTAAGTTTAAGCTGTGCAGTGTGTTGATTTGATACATTAAAATATAGGAAAATGATTACCACCATAGCATTAGTTAATGCCCCCATCCCTTCACGTAATCACCATTTCTTTTTTGTCATGAGAACATTTAAGATCTACTATCTTAGTAACTTTCAAGTATATAATACAGTGTGATTAGCTATCATTGCCATGCTGTGCATTAGATCCCTAGAACTTAGTTAATCTTTTAAGTGGAAGTTTATACCCTTTTAGCAATATCTCCCCATTTCTCACACTCCTCAGACCCTGGTAATCACAACTCAACTCTGTTCCTTTGAGTTTGGCTTTTCTAGATCCACATTTTTAAAAATATTTTATTTATTCATGATAGACAGAGAGAGAGAGAGAGAGAGAGAGAGAGAAAGAAAGAGAGAGATAGAGAGAGAGAGGCAGAGACACAGGCAGAGGGAGAAAAAGGCTCCATGCATGGAGCCCGACGTGGGACTTGATCCCAGGACTCCGGGATCGCGCCCTGGGCCAAAGGCAGGCGCTAAACTGCTGAACCACCCAGGGATCCCCTCTAGATCCACATATAACTGATAACATACAGTATTTGTTTTTTACTCTGATTTACTCATTTAGCATAATGCCCTGAACATTCACAAATGGTAGTATTTCTTCTTTTTTATGCCTAAATAATATTTCATTGTATATGTCTACTGCATCTTCTTTATCCACTCATCTGCTCATGGACACTTAGGTTATTTTTATATCTTGGCTATTGTGTATAATGCTATAATGAACATGGGGGCATAGACTTCTTCTTGAGATTCTATTTTCCTTTGTTCTTCTTTCTCTAGATTGCTTATGCTCTTCAGGGTTTTTTTCTGGCTCCATACAAATTCTAGTATTATATTTTTCTATTTCTGTGAAAAATGTTCCTGGAATTTTGATAGAGACAGTTCATTGACTCTGCAAACAGTTTAGGGTAATATATTAATAAATAATAGGGTAATAAATCTTTTAAAAAATAAACTGTAGTAAACTTTATTTATTTATTTATTTATTTATTTATTTATTGGAGTTCGATTTGCCAACATATAGTATAACACCCAGTGCTCATCCTGTCAAGTGCCCCCCTCAGTGCCCGTCACCCAGTCACCCCATCCCCCCGCCCACCTCCCCTTCCACTACCCCTTGTTCGTTTCCCAGAGTTAGGAGTCTCTCGTGTTCTGTCTCCCTTTCTGATATTCCCCACTCATTTTCTCTCCTTTACCCTATAATCCCTTTCACTATTTTTTATATTCCCTGTATGAGTGAAACCATATGATGATTGTCCTTCTCCGATTAACTTACTTCACTCAGCATAATACCCTCCAGGTCCATCCACATTGAAGCAAATGGTGGGTATTCATCGCTTCTAATGGCTGAGGAATATTCCATTGTATACATAGACCACAGCTTCTTTATCTATCATCTTTCGATGGACACTGAGGCTCCTTCTACAGTGTGGCTATTGTGGACATTGCTGCTAGAAACATCGGGGTGCAGGTGTCCCGGTGTTTCATTGCATCTGTATCTTTGGGGTAAATCCTCAGCAGGGCAATTGCTGGATTGTAGGGCAGATCTATTTTTACCTCTTTGAGGAACCTCCACACAGTTTTCCAGAGTGGCTGCACCAGTTCACATTCCCCCCAAGAGGGTTCCCCTTTCGCCACATCCTCTCCAACATTTGTCTTAATTTTCCCCATTCTCACTGGTGTGAGGTGGTATCTCATTGTGGTTTTGATTTGTATTTCCCTGATGGCCAGTGATGTGGAGCATTTTCTCATGTGCTTAGGAGCTGCCAAGTCTCATACCATTGTGATTAGAAAAGATACTTGGTATGATTTCAGTTTTCTTAAATTTGCTAAGATTTGTTTTGTGACCTTTCCTATGTTTTATTCTGAAGAATATTCCATGGTCCCTAAAAAGAATGTGTTTTCTACTGCTGTTGAATGGAATGTTTTGTGTATGTCTGTTAGTGCCATTTGTTTTATTTTTTAAAAAAGATTTTATTTATTTATTCATGAGAGACACAGAGAGAGAGAGAGAGGCAGAGACACAGGCAGAGGGAGAAGCAGGCTCCATGCAGGGAGCCTGACGTGGGACTCGATCCCGGGTCTCCAGGGTCATACCCTGGGCTGAAGGCGGCGCTAAACCGCTGAGCCACCCGGGCTGCCCAATGCCATGTGTTTTAAAGTGAGGTTTACATTCAGTGTTTCGTTGATTTTCTGTCTGGATGATCAATCCATTGTTGAAGGTGAGATGTTACTAATTACTGCTATATTGCTGTCTATGTCTCTCTTTAGGTCTGTTAATATTTTCATTGTATAGTTAGACACTTTGATGTTGGGTGCATGTGTATTTTCAATTATAAAGTTACTCTTGATGGATTAAACTATGTTTTATCCTCCAAGCTGATAATAATTATTGTGTATGCGTGTGGTATCCTTCCCTAGCTAAAATGAATTTCAAATGAAGACAGGAAAAACTCTACTAATCATTTGTTGTGTGGTGATATAGTTTATAAGGAATGTATATGTGATCATTTGCTTGTTGACGTCTATAGGCGTCTGTAACTACTTTGGCAATGTTGTTATAATATTGTCGGGTGGAACCCAAGTGAATTTTGGATTCTTTCATATTAGCACTTTATCTATGCTATGTTATACTTCGATTATATTTTAGTTATTATTTTTTCCCCATTGGATTGGGTACATGTATTTCTTTTTTATTATTATTTTTATTTATTTATGATGGTCACAGAGAGAGAGAGAGGCAGAGACACAGGCAGAGGGAGAAGCAGGCTCCATGCACCCAGAGCCCGATGTGGGATTCGATCCCAGGTCTCCAGGATCGCGCCCTGGGCCAAAGGCAGGCGCCAAACCGCTGCGCCACCCAGGGATCCCGGGTACATGTATTTCTACTGGTACCTGAATAGCACCATTCTGGTGCTCCTAATACTTGTGTAAGGATTAATTGAAAGATATAAGTGTAGATTTGCTGTTTTATTCCCTACTCCCCTGCTTGGATAGCCTGTCCCAGTGTGATGATAGACATGGAGATCCATGCAAAGAGCAAGCTACCTAAACTGTTGTGAACTTCAGGGGTGCCTGGGTGGCTCAGTCAGGTAAGCATCTGCCTTTGGCTCAGGTCATGATCCCAGGGTCCTGGGGTTGAGCCCCAAGTCAGGCTCCCTGCTGGGCCTGCTTCTCCTTCTCCCTCTGCTGCTCCCCCTGCTTGTGCTCTCTCACATGCACACCCTCTCAAATAAATAAATAAAATCTTTTAAAAAAATAAACTGTTGTAAACTTCATATAATATATCAGGAGAGTATGTCTCTCTTTTCTCAGTTCATGTTCCCTAACTTCTAAAGTCTCTTCGTAAGTAATGATGGCAGAGTAGACCAGTAACATGGTGTGTATACATAACTTTTATCTAACACCGATTCCACCAAAATTAGAGAAGCAACAGTGTAGAAAGTATGTGAAAGTTTAAGCCCAAGTTAACTTTTATATTTAAGTCTTTCTTCACCATTTTTTTTGCATCATGTATGTCTCTAAAATTTCTTTCCCAAACTTCCCTCAAAGAGGAACTAGCTGGAACATGTCACTTCAGCCCCAGTTATTGTTTATTTTATTTATTTGTACTTTTCCTATTGCAATGCTATTAACATAAAGAAGGAGACCTAGTGCTAAAGTAACTAAAAATGGACTATGGTCTTAGTCAAAGACCTTGCACTTTATCTGTTAAGATTCTTATTCTGCTCTTGGCCATCAGCATTCTTATCATTAGTAGAACTCAAGCCATTATTCCACTCTGTCTTTTACTGTGTAGGTTTGTCTCTTTCCCTCAAAGGTCTCTCTCTTGCCTGAGGTTTTGACTAACCTAAATAGCTTGCTTTCACTTCATTAATTTAAGTCCTTCCACTTCTATGAACTAACCCAAATGCCATTCTTTTCTTTTAGTCGATACTTTTCTTCTCTGATCTATAATTTCCACTTAATATTAAGTACATGTGCTGAACGAAGAGAGATCTGAATTACTAGACTCTGTACATTTCATTTTAGTTTTTAATAAATACAGTTGCAAAATAACAAGACCAAAAAAAATCAAAGGCAGGAAGAAAGAGCCAATAATGATAAAAGCAGAGAGTAGTAAAGTGGATAACAGAAATGGGCAGTAGTAATTAATAGATCAAAAAATGGTTATTTCAAAATTCCAGTAACTTAGACAAATCTCTAGCAAGTTTAATCTATTTAGCATTAGCAGTGAAATGGTCGAGGGGCAGGTTATAGCCACTGTACTACATTTTTAAAACAGTACTCATATATAATGTTTAAAGGTATAAAGTTCTCAAGGAAATAATCATTTTTAAAAACAAAAATTAACACTTGGTTCAAGAAGTAAAAAATCTGCAAGAGACATGGACTAAATGGAAAAAGTTGACAAAAAAACTATCTATATGGACAACTGGATAAAAAAGATGTTCTATACGCACGCGGGCGTGCACGCACACGCACACAGGATGGAATACCTCTCAGACATAAAAAAGAATACAATCTTCCCATTCGTAACAACATGAATAGATTTTGAGGGGATTGTGCTAAGTGAAATAAGTCAGACAGAAAAAGACAAATAAGGTATGATTTTACTTATATATGGAATCTAAAAAACAAATGAACAAGCAAAAGATAACTTATGGATACAGAAAGCAGAATGGTGGTTGCTAGTGGGGAAGGTGCTTGAGGGAGAGACAAAATTGGTGAAGAGTGTCAAGAGGTACAGGCTTCCAGTTATAAAGTAAGTCAGAGGAATGTAATGTACAGCACAGTGACTATACTAAATTTTTTTAAAAAATAAAGCTCCAACAAACTGGAGATTTCTCTTTTTGAAACTGTAATTTCTTGCACTTAAAATAAAATTGGACAATTCTTTCCTACTGTAAAAACTTTAAAAACAAAAGAACTACCTCAATAAAAGCACCACATTCCTATTGTTTTACAGATAGTTTGTTTCAAATCTTCAATAAATGTGTAATTTCTATGCTGTTACACTGTTTCAGAACATATGAATACATGTATATTTTCTTTTCAAATTTGAATAGATTATATAGCATAATAAAGTCCTGGCTTTGGAATCAGGCATATCTGAATTCAGTTCCTAGTTCTGCCAGTTACTAAAATTGTGTGCGTTTGAATAAGTCAGCTGACTGCTCTGAGCCTTATTTTCATCATTCTTAAATAGAGATTACACCTCTCTCTGTCTCTGTCTCTCTCACGCATACACATTCTTACCTCCTAATGTTATTGTACAAATTAAATATGTAAAACATTTTACCTTTTTGCCTAGATCTGGTAACAGTTTAAAAGGAAAGCAATTTTTATTAACAATTCCATTTGTTAAGCTGATAAAACCTTATAGTAAAACCTGACAATGCTAGGAAAAGAAAACTACCTATAGATTGTACTTACGAATTCACATGCAGAATCTATGGTTATAATAGCAAGTTATATCCAGCAGAATATTTTTTAAAAATCTTGCCAGTAGATTTTATTCCAAAAATGGCTCAATATTAAGAAATCTCTTAGTATGTTTTATACCATTGATAGGTCAAAGGATAAAAGCCACATTATCATATTAATAGATGCCAATATGTTAAAAATCCAAATACTATTTTATAAAAATCTAACGTCTTTTTCTGATAAGAAGCCTGTTCATAAATAGTAAAGATACTCTCTTACCACGTTTTTCTTAGAAATTCCCAAATCAAACACTCATGTAACTTCATATTAAATGACCAAACAATTAAGAGATTAATATTAAAGCTATGGTGGGAAAGGCCATCATTATTTCTATTATTATTTGATACTAACCTAGAATTTAGAAAAAGAACCCAACCAACACCATGATCTTGGTTCCTAGATTCCAGTAACCTTTATATTTACTTCACTCTTTAGACCTTGTCATTATCAGGACTTGGTCCACTGCTGGCATCTTAAATTCATATATGCAATTCTCTAGCCATTATTTTCTACCACTCCTACTCTCTTATTCCATTATTCCCATTCTACTTGTTCCTTAACTTCCTTTCAGTCCCCCATTTCTTATCCTCTTCCATTTCTTCCAATCTTTTTACCTCTTTGCTGGTTGCACTTTGTTCAGTATCTAACTTAGCTAAACCCTGCTGCGTATCACTGAAGCTGTTATCTTGCTAGCATCCTCCACTGCTTTTTTGCTGTGTCTCTCCAACATAGTTCCAGACCAAACGAATTCAACCACCTGCCCTCTTTGTCCCCTACATACATAAGCCCTGCACTTCATGGTTAGGTGCCACCACAAATCCATGGTCTCCAACCTTAGCTGGACCGCCAACACTGCTTGGAAGCATGTCTACATGTTCCTGACAGATTTCTCATTCTCACTGCCTATTTTTCTTTCTTCACAAATGATCTTATTTCCTACTTCACTGATGAGTTAGAAGTAATCAGTAATCAGACATGAAAAGCCCTAAACCTACACTCCTTCCCATGCAAGATAAATTTCTACATCTGAAATCTTCTGTATCGTAAGGGTATCAGTAATAGCTAACAATTACTAAGTGCTTATTGTGTGCCAGGCCCTGTGTTAAGTGCTTCATGTATATTATTTCACACAATCCTTCAACAACCCTATAAGTTAGGAACTATTATGAGGTCCACATTACAGGTCAGGAAAATGAATCCCAAAATGATCAGATAAGTTGCCCAAGATCACACAGTTAAGAAGTAGTAGAGTCAGTGATGAAAGGATAAAGAAGATGTGGTATATACACACACATGTGCACACACACACACACACACACACACACACACTGGAATATTATTCAGCCATCAAAAAGAACAAAATCTTGACTTTTGCAATATGATTGGAGCTAGAATGTATTTCGCTAAGTGAAATAAGTCAATCGGAGAAAGACAAATACCATCTGATTTTACTCCTATGTGGAAATTTAAGAAAACAGATGAACATACGGGAGGAGTTGGGAAAGGAGAGAGGGAAACAAACCATAAAAGACTCTTAATGATAGAGAATAAACAGGGTTGATAGAGGGAGGTGGGTGGGGGATGGGCTAAGTGAGGGATGGATATTAAAGAGGATACTTGGTCTGATGAGCACTAGGTGTTGTATTTAAGTGATGAATCACAGAATTCTGCTCCTGAAACCAATATTGTACCTTATGTTAACTAAAACTTGAAGAAAAATTTAAAAATAGAAGTAGTAGAGTCAGAAATTAAGCCTAAGACTGGTGTACTTCCATGCCTATGCTTTTCAATAACCACTCTATCATTTATCAGTTATGAACTTTCCTCTTTGTCTTTAACATTTTCTCCATTTTGGCACCTTACCTTTATAAATACATTCAATCCTATCTAAAAAATGCTTTCCTATAGTGATCTTATATTTCACTCTACTCACTGTATCCACATCCTTACTTCCCTTTGCTCCAAGCCCAATTTTTGTCTGCTTAGATTGGCACTGTCCAATAGAATTATGTGAGCCATGTGTGAGCCACACGTGTACTTTTAAAATCTCTAGTAGCCATATTAAAAAAGTAAGAATAAGTAAAATTATGGTTAATAATATCCTTTAATCCAGTACATCCAAAATATTATCATTTGGATATGTAATCAATATAGAAATTACTAGAGAGGTATTTTATATTCTTATGCTAAATCTTCAAAATCTAACGGGTGTTTATACTTGCAGCTGACTCAATTCACAGTCGCCACACTTTAAGTGCTCAGTAGCCACATGTGGCTAGTTGCTGTTGTACTGGACAGTGCAGACCAAGTATACTCCACAGTAACTATGTTTGAGGTGGTCCACACTGATTACTTACATGCTAAATCGAATGAGCATTTTTAATATCTTATTTGACTGTATGTTATAGAACAGTTAAGACAGTTAACTAATTCCTTCTTAAACTCTCTGCCTTTAGCTTCTTTTGAAAAATTTCCTCCTACCTATCCAGTACTTCTTAATATCATTTCTCTCCTCTCAAACCTTAGGTTTCAGTTTTCCCTGGGGCTCCATCCTTATGCAGAGGTCTACCACTGGTGGCCCTTGGACTAAAACTTGCCGGGTATTCAAATCTACCTCTATTCTTTACTGCCTTGCTGTTCCCAAGACAGCATCAGCATTACATGGAAAATGATTAGAAATCCACAATCTCAGGCTCCATACCAGACCCACTCACTCAGAATCAGCTTTTTGATAAGCTCCACAGGTGATTCACATGCACATTAATTTTTTTACTTTATTTCTATTTTTTTAAATTTATATAGTGTAACATATAGTGTATTAGTTTCAGAGGAAGAATTTAGTGATTCACCAGTTACGTAGAACACCCAATGCTCACTACTTCAAGTGCCCTCCTTAATGCCCACCACCCAGTTACCTCAGCCTCCCAGCCCCCTCCCCTCCAGCAACCATTAATTTCTTCCCTATAGTTAAGTCTCTTATGTTTGCCCCCTCTCTGTTTTTATTTTTCCTTCCCTTCCCCTATGTTCATCAGTTTTGTTTCTTAAATTCCACACATCAGTGAAATCAGATGACAACTGCTTTTCTCTGATTGACTTATTTCAATTAGCGTAATACCCTTTAGTTTCATCCAAATCATTGCAAATGGCAACATTTCATTCTTTTTCATGGCTGAGTAATATTTCATTTTATATACACATGCACACACACACACCACATCTTCTTTATCCATTCATCCATTGATGGACATTTGAGCTCTTTCCATATTTTGGTTATTGCAGATACTGCCACTATAAATATTAGGATTACGTTTCCTTTTGAATCATTATATTTGTATCCCTTGGATAAATACCTAGTAGTGCAATTGCTGGGTCATAGGGTAGCTCTATTTTTAACTTTTTGAGAACCCTCCATACTGTTTCCCAGAATGGCTGCACTAGTTAGCATCCCCACCAACAGTGTAAGAGGGTTCTCCTTTCTCTGCATCCTTGCCAACACCTGTAGTTTCCAATGTTGTTCATTTTAGTCATTCTGACTGGTGTGAGGTAGTATCTCATTGTGGTTTTGATTTGTATTTCCCTGATAATGAGTGATATTGAGCAGTTTTTTCACATGTCTGTTCACATGCACATTAAAATTTAAGATGCATAGATCTCTATAGCTATTCCCCTCTGATGCCTTTCTGCATTATGTTTTCCTAGATATTGTATTGTTCCTCTTTAAAATTCCACTTAAGTTTTATTTCTTCTGTGAGGTCTTTTTTAAGAACACTCTACTTTCCCCCTAATGAAGAGCCAAGTACCCCTACTTCTCTTTGCTCCCTGTACATTATATCTCTATTAGTGCATCTATTATTTTGAAATAATTTTTCTACTTAAGTGTTTTTCCCAGTAGAAGATGATCTCCTTGAGGACAAGCATTTTATGCATTTTGTTTAGCCATTCTGGGATCATTCAGCTTCATGCCTCCATTTCAAGTTTCTTATATATATTGGGAGCTCAGAAATACTTATTAAATGAAAGAGCAGTGGGACATGGGCAAATAGCTTGCCCTTTCTGAGCTTCAGGGTTTTTTCCAACTGCAAAATGAATTTATTAATAATACTTCCCTTAACAATAACAAGCTGTTGTGAATATTAAATCAGAACAAATATTAGCTTTGTTTCCAAAGTAAGGAGAACTACCTCAAAAGTCAGTAAATAGACAAGTCAAGTCAATCTAAATAAAGATCTCATGATACTTGCATCTTAGTTGAGTTTTATAGATATGTTCACTTCTCAAACCCCTTCTGTGATACCTGGTTATTAGGCCAAAATGCAAACTCCATTGAAATTCTGGAGTTCCTTACTTCCAACCACCTCCAAAAATATCCTGGATTTCTTGACTGGAAATAAATATGTTTTGACTTACTAAATTTTTTCATTGTAAAAGTATCTTGTGAGAAAGAACATAATTATGACTAGCAATCTCGGATTGAGTTTCTTTCGCTAGTTCTGCTAAATCCTTCCCCTGCTTAAAAAAGCCATCTCTAGCCCAAATATTTTCAAAAATTTTAGAAAGAACTGTGTCATATTTTTATCATCGGCTCCCTCTGGAACCTTCAAAAAATGAGTAGTGAAGATTTTCCCCTGATTTTCTAGCACCTCTGCACTGCAGTGTGCTCAATTATCCCTTAGAAGTCGGTTTTGCACATTTATGGTTTGCCTTGTTTCCCCCCCCTGGATTTAGAGGTCAGCATCATTTTCTAGCAGTTGTAACTTTATTCCATCCATATTTTGCAGTGGAGCAGTTTCCATCTCATCAGTCTTTTCATGTTCTTGATGTGTTTGTATTATATGTCTTCCCAGCTTTATGTGCTGTGAAAGCAGAAGGGAGCTAACAATCAAACTGGTCAAATATCCTGACCTCTAGAGGGGTCATGCACACTGGACACTAACATTAAAGCCAGCTTGACTCTTTTCCTTGTTCAAGGGCAATCAGGATAATACAACATTCTGCTTTCTGAAGAGAGACCATGGAGTGCAATGAGAAGGCTCCTCTCCCTAAAATTTTTAATTCTTCGTATTTGACAACAGCAGCAAACATGCTTCTCCAACACTGCAAACAGGTGGGCTGGTGATCTGGGAGAAGAATGAGCAAATGAAAAAAATACAAACAAAACTTAAAACACAAGTCATGTGCTATGACATGACCTCTCCTTTGGACCTTACAGTGTAGACATCAGTTGTCTACTCAGAAGGAAATAAGCATGTGGTGTCATTCATTTGGGGAATATAAAAATTAGTGAAAGGGAATAAAGGGAAAGGAGAGAAAATGAGTGAAAATATCAGTGAGGGTGACAAAACATGAGAGACACCTAACTCTGGGAAATGAACAAGGGGTAGTGGAATGGGAGGTGGGTGGGGGGTTGGGGTGACTGGGTGATGGGCACTGAGGGGGGCACTTGACAGGATGAGCACTGGGCGTTATGCTAAATGTTGGCAAATTGAATTCCAATAAAATTTTTTTTTTAAGAAAGAAATAGGTAAAGGCTTGTTTTAGTTCTTCATTAAAAAATAATCTAAGAGTTGGTTCATTTTTTAAAAATATACAGGACACTTATTTCAGTAAGAAGTAAAGAAACAAATTGTCAAAGTCAAATCTTTATCCCTGAGTTCTGAGTAATTCTTAGGCCCATTGACTGTATATGTCTTGTCTTCTTTTTTAGTTAGACAACTTCCAGCTCTGCAATTTACTAGCTCTGTGAATATGGCCTGTTACTCTACTCTCTAAACCTGAGTGTCCTTTTATGTAATATAGAGAAAACAAACCTATCTTTTGGCTTTTCATGTTATAAAACGGATAAAATGGATGTTATATTTTCTAACCCATGGAGCTATACAAGTTTTATTAGTAATAACAGGCCCTCATAGAGGAAGTAGCAATGGAATTAAAAAATGATGGATGAGCCAGATGGGCAGAATGAAGGGAAAAATATTCAGGAACATTCACATAATGCCTACTATGTTCCAGGCAGCATGCCAGGCACCTTTCCATGTTACATTTTCAAAAACTGTGAGTGAAAGCCTAGAGGTAGAATTTTACAGATTGTCACTGAGTGAAGGAGATTAAAGAAGCAGAGCTAGAAATGGAGGTTGGAGCCACATAACTGTGGTCACAAATACCAAGCTCAACGCTTCCATTTCTTGCCTTGTAAGCAGCAAGGGCCATGCCACTGCCATTTATCTCAATGGTGGTTGCCTTACCACTAACTACCAGGGGTGGCATTGAGGACGGTGAATTCACTTGTCAGTGGGTGGGGAGAGTGGGAGAAATAGTGGTACGTATAAGATACCCTTGAATTAGCCCAGGATTGAAGTATTTTGGCAGTCCAAAAAAAAAAAAAAAAGCTGAACATAAGATGGAATTACTTTAATTCAAAATAAAACTTTGTATTTTTTTACCCAGACTTCTTTTTTAAAAGCCATGTGGAAATGTCATCATGTGAAGTTTACTGAGACTACCAAACAGTTGGGCCTGGTTACCGACTTACCATCTATTCCAGGAAGATTCAGGATATACACCTACTCTGGTGTTTCTATATTGCTCCTCATCTTGTATTGCTGAACCCCTGACTCTGTCACATTAGTAACAAGTAAAGGGCACTTCCCAGGAGGAATAATCTTTGCACAGAATTAAGGGAAGGGACTGGAGAATCCATGTCTGGGTGGACAAGTTTTATTGATTTTTCAACCATCCCACCTAAAGCGATGTTTATGGCTTTAGGGTTGTCACCTTTGCAAACAGGCCACACTTCAGAAGCTCATTTGGGAACCCATAGAGTCTTTCTACAGTCCTCAAATGAGCATCCTGACAGACCATGAAGAAGCAACAGGACAGGGAGTCACACCTCAGTGGCAAACATGGTCCAACATGACCAAAAGCCCCTCAGACAGTCAAACAGCACAGGCACAGCACTCTAATCAGCGAGATGATCAGCCATCATGTAGCTGCCTCCTCACACCACGTACAAAAATGTACCCAACAGATGGCTGGTTACCAAATAGAGACTGGCACACCTGCCTCCATGAGCTGTACACAGGAACATGTGCTACTGAATATGCAGAACATTTCAGAGCCAGCCAACTCCAGGGCCCAGCAGTTGCTTCCTTCGTGCTCACTTGACAGAGAGATTCCAAGAAACAAATCCTACATTTCATTAGTGCAGACAGAGATTTTCCCCGACGCTTCTCTTTATTGGTTTTGTATCCTATACGCTCACCCAGATGTGGACACTTTGGCACCAGTAGTGGAGAAACATTCACTTACAAAGCAAAGTGCTATTTGCAGCCCAGATGCCTCCCTAGGAACTACTTTGCCTTGACCCCAGGAAAGTGGAATGGATGACTGGCTTTTTCCTTTATGAAGGCTTTATACACTTTTTGCCAAGATCCTTCATAAGTGGCATTTGGTCTTTGCTTTAATGGAAGATCAGTGGAAAGTCTTTGTGGGTGAATGTTAGCATTTATATTTTAGTACCTTGAGACTGGGAAATTGCTTTATCAAACTTCATCCTGCCATTGAAAGCAGTGGCAAGGGTAGGTAGTGAGGGGTGGGTGGCAGATTGGGAAAACTACCCTAATTGTCCCCAAGCATAGCCAATGCATGCTTTTACTTTGAAGGTCTAAGGTCACTTATTTAAATCCTAGCCCCAAAGAGGTGAAGATTCGTGTTGGCTTTCCAGATCATAAAAATAGCTAGAAAGCCAAATTTGACACAACATGCAGTATTCTCCACATAAGAACACAAAATTAGCATTGTGCTTTCCCCTTCTGTTAAGGGTAAAGGGAAGGGCTCTTTAGATGCTCAAAGGAAGTGATAAAATAGGTGAGCAAGGAAAAACATAGTATACATTCCAGGCATACACAGTTTTCCCAAATTCAGCACCAAGGTAACTATATTCGGCCCTTCTCTTCTCTGCATCATCTCCCCCAAGATAACAAATTAAAACTAGACTTCACACACTGGTATGCCCAGACATGACCTTCAGAGATAAACAACAGAGCAACATCCTAGAATGTTACATTAACTCGAAAGTTTGGGGTGGAAAAGCACTTTATATCAAAATAAAAATAGATATGTTACAAATTAGAATGTTTAAATCCTCTTGTTTTAAATAAGAAGTCTTCAAAAAGTTTGGTGCTTATTAGCTTCTGCATCAAGCCATACATAAGTCCCAGAGGGTTGTACATTCTCATTCCTCTGCCATCGGCAGCTTTTGCTTGGAAGCATTTTCACATGACTGCAGTGAATATCATTCTCCAATCCCTGGGAATATTTCTTGGGTCTTTAAACCATTCAATTTTTTTTCTGATCTAATGACTACCTTTGTAAAGAAGAAGAAGAAGAAGAAGGAGGAGGAGGAGGAGGAGGAGGAGGAGAAAGTCTTCTCTAAAATAGGATTATAACTGGGGAACTTGGGGACAAAAAACACCCCAACTCCTCTTTAAGTAGGTAGGGTGGTTATTTACTCATTATTGTAATTTTACAGATGAGAAAACTGAGGCTTGGAGATAGGACATGGCTTGCCCAAGAGCACACCTCTAGTAAGCAAAAGAACTGTGACTAAAACAGGTTGTTTCCAGGAAAGTTGCTCCCTACCACATGCTGCTCCGCAGGGAATGGCACACACCGAGTTCGCTGCTGCAGGCCCAGACCACACCTAGTTAGAAGCCCTTTCAAAGACCTTATTTTTATTCTCGAATGATATGTCATGATGCTGCTTCTGACAAAAGACTGACATGAAGGTCACAGAGATTGTCTCTGAGAGAAAAATCTCGTCAAAGTTTCACCTCATTCTTGGAGAGTCAGTAGAGAGATAAAATAGCAAAGAAAATCCCTTAGCCCGCTAGTTCAGGCTTGACCTTCACTTCGCTCCAAGCTTTTGCCTCTGGCTTCTCATTAAAAAATAAACAAATCTCCAAAATAACTATAACTGATACTAGAACTGCATAAATAAGAATATTTGCCTTTATGTTATTTTAGCTTCTTTTTAAACATCTTTTTATTTGATTATAGTTGACACACAATGTTACACTAGTTACAGGTGTACAACACAGTGATTGGACATGTCTGTATGTTATGTTGTGCCCACCACAAGCGTAGTGTACCATCTGTCACCATACAGTGCTATCACAGTATCATTGACTCCATTCCCCACGCTGTGCCTCTTTATTCTCATGACTTACGTTCTTGATATATAATGGTTTTGTGCTAAGTGCTAACTAAGCCTGGGAAATCCGGAAGAGGTTCCCAGAGGAGGTGATACTATATGTACATCTTAGAGTAAATAAAAGGGATTTGACACAAAGGGAAAGAACATTCTAGACTGATGAAATAGCATACACAAGGCTGATTTACTGGGAGAGGTTCAGTGTTGGAAAGGTTGAAAAGATACGCTGGAGTCAGCTTGTAAAAGATCCTGATTTTAGACTTCATCCTGAAGAAAATAGAGAACGATGCAATGTTTTTTATGCATGGTGGTGCCATGTTCAGTTTTCCTAGTTCAGAACAGCATCCCATGGGTAAGATGGAAAGTGAGACGGACGAGTATGTGAATTTAGGGACAAGGGAGCAACTGGAGGCAGGGAATGAGGTTGAAGGTTACTACAAGAAAAGTACTCATAATTATGTGAGTAATGATTATACCAATTACTTTCCATTTATTGAACCCTAGCTCTAGGCCCCATGCTGTGCTAGGGAAACAGCAGTGAACAAAGCAGACCTATTGAATGAATAGCAGACCTATTGAATCTCCAGAGTTCTGAGGACTGAGATTTTTAAAAGCTTCCCAGGTGATTTCTTATCCCCAGCTAAATTTGAGAACCACTGGACTAGTGGACTAGAGCACTCACTGATAAATCTCAGCTGTGAACAGCATATATTAATTCATTTAACAAATATTTATGGGGCACCTATTAGCAGATGGTAGGGAAAAAACTAAGGGAAACAAAGAAAGTTCCTGGTTTTTTGGAAATTGCTTCCTGGAGAGAAGAGAATGGCTCAGGGGCAGGATGTGGGAAGTACTTTAGATCTGGTGACTGGTAATGACTTCTGAAAGGAGATAACAATTGATCTAAGGAGAGAACTGAAAGGCATTAAGTCATGATCAGAAGGTGGTCACATATATTACTTGGAAGCTGTCTTTATAAGTTGGTAGTATGTTTTATATGCATGCTTTATTTGCAAAAAGATGTTTCTCTCAAACTCAAACTGAATATGTGACTATACATATAGGCATAATCGAGGACACACACAAATATACACATACACAAATGCATGCATGCACACACACACACATACACACAATCATCTCACACTCATACATTCAAATGGCCAAAACTGATTTCTATGAAAGTTATGGAAGTGCTACTTTGACAAACTTTAAAGAATTAAAGTCTCTAGGGGTGTCTGGGTGGCTTAATCCGTTAAGTGTCTGCCGTTGGCTCTCAGATCATTATCCCAGGGCCCTGCTTAGCAGGAGTCTGCTTCTCTGTCTCACTCTGTGGGCACACTTGCTCTCTCTCTCAAATAAATAAATAAAACTTTTTTAAAAAATTAAATTTTCTAAAGAAGAGCCTTTCTACAAATAGTCTGGAAAATTAATCCCATTTTTGTTAATACACAGGTTAATATTAGCTGTTAATAATACAGTTTCAAGTGTACACTATAGTGATATGACACTTCCATATGACACCAGTGCTCATCATGTCAAGTACACTCCTTTTTAAAAATTTTTAAAATGTTTTATTTAAATTCAATTTAGTTCAGATAGAGTGTATTATTAATATAGATTTTCTAGTACAGACTAGTGCTCATAAACCTCAGGAGATATATAGCCATATTATAAAGTTTTAGGGTACTGTAGAAGAGTCAGATAATCATAATTGTTACTAGAGGTGAGAAACTTAATATTATTTGTCATGATAAAAGGTGTAATAATCTTGCCATTTAAATCATACCTGTTATGTTAGAAGAAAAACCAAAGTGAAGGCCTGTGATTAACCCTGAACCTACAATTTAGACACAATTGTTATGTTCTTAACAAGCTTTTATGAAATGTACCCCTAAACCATTTAAAATACATATATTCCATAGTAAAAGGATTTTCCACTTTTATTTTTTATTTTTTGGATTTGCCACTTTGATATCAATGATACTTTATTAATAACCATGAAGAGTACATTTTAAAGATGAGGCATAATGCAAAGAGACTTTATATTTATTTTCAAAGAATATTGTATATAAGTAAACTGATACCTTATAAAGTTTAATATCATTACAATAAAATACAGTCAATAATCATATGAGTCCCTAATAATATTAGTAATGGTGATTATGACAATGAAGAATAAAACTTATGAAGTGCCTATTTATAATATATTGTACTAAATATTTCATATGGAGGATCGCATCTATTCTTTGCTATTTCCTTTCAAGGTAGTTACCATTACTTGTCCACATTTTGCAAAGGAGGAAACTGAGGTTGAATATGTCACACAAGATTATACAGCAACCCAGTGGGATTTAAATCCATGCTGTCCAATTCCACCACCTAAATGCTTAACTAGAAGAATGCAATGATTTTCCAAAATGATGCCCTTGTTTTCCTCTAATTGTTTTCTTAGAACAAAAAAAAATGGCTATTCCAAATAAAACAGATTAAGTTGAACACACTGTTTCTGACTGGAGAATCAAGGAAGACGTGGAGGAAGTGAGATGTGAGTGAGGTTATATAGAATGGAAAGGACACCCACAGAGGAATGTGAGGGGGGAAAGAAATGTCAGAAAAGGGGAAAACAAGAAATAAGACATGGAAATGAGAGTAGAACAAATTAGAGAAATGTATTAATCATTCCACAGTTACTGATAATGAGAATGTACTACACACCAGGCACTGTTCTATACCAGGAGGACACAGTTTACAAACAAGTTCCCCAAAGACCTAACCTCATGGAGCTTCATAAATTCTAATTAGAGGAGACATTCAACCAAACAAACAGGAAACCATCTGGTAACCGTAAATAACATGGAGAGAATTAAAATACTGAGATAGAGATGGAGTGAGTGCTAGTTAGATTAGGTGGGTACAGAAAGTGTTTCCGAAGACATAGATCTGAATAAAGTAAAAGTCTTGCTCCTCTTGCACCCCATGAACCGCCACTTTACATCCTAGGAAGGATGCAGCACGCAGTAGATGAGATGGATTGACACCCTTGATTCACTAAACCAGGTTCCTGATGTTCTGGGAGTGGTGCTGGTAGAGCCCGTGTTTGGTCCAAGTAAGCCAAGTGCATAAGCTCACAATCGGACTACATGCCCCCATGTGAGAGACTAGATTTCCTCTCTGCACCATGAGTCACATTCTGCACTCCATTAATTCTTGGTTTCTCCTGGCTTCCAATTTTCAGTTTGTTCTTACCATGCTGTTTTTGCCCAGCCCTTTCAACTCTACCCCTTTTTGTTCTCTCTAGGCTTTCCTCAAGATAATACTCTTCTCTCCACCATCATTCAATAACCCACTGTAGGTGGTCATTCTTCAGCCTTGATCCATCCCCAAGTGCTCACTTGCTCGCTCGCTCTCTCTCCTCTCTCTCATATCCTACTCCACGGAGACAGCTTTCCATCTGCCTTGTCTGCCTTGCTGGAAACTCTGATGATAATTGTGACAATTTAGCTATTAACATTTGTTTACTGAGCACCTACCATGTGCCAATCCTCTCAACAGCCTCATGAGATAGGTCATTATTATTGCTCGATTTGTATAGCTGAGGAAATAAGAGGCAGACTTGCAGAACCTGCCCAAAGATCACAGAACTTGTTAATTGACAGAACTTGGCTTAGGACCCACGTAGATTTGAATCCAAAGCCTATGTTATTAACCATTCTAATATATCAGAGCTTCTCAAACTATAATGTGCCACTTATTCACCTGGCATTATTATTAAAATGCAGATTCTGATCCCGTAGGTCTGAGATGGGACTTTAGAATTTCTATTCTTAACAACCCCCCAGGAAATATCAATGCTGTTGGTTCAATGCTCCTGACTTCATGCAGTAAGGAGCTATATGAGTTGGAGCAATTCAAAGAAATGGGTGTTTTAGGATTCTCTTCCACCTGTAGTTTACAGAGAAGAGATGCTATAAATCCACCACCACCACCCCCACCACCCCCCGCCAAACACACATCTGAGTTGTTTTTTTTTTTTTTTTACAATTATATATATATATAATTCATTCATGAGAGACAGTGGGGGCGGGTGCAGAGACACAGGCAGAGGGAGAAGCAGGCTCCATGCAAGGAGCCTGATGCAGGACTCGATCCTGGATCTCCAGGATCACACCCTGGGCCGAAGGCAGATGCCAAATGGCTGAGCCACCCAGGGATCCCCACATCTGACTATTTTTCATGGTAGGTGAGGGATGAGATTGCTGGCTCTTCCAGGCAATACCAAATGCCTCCACTTTTCTCATTTCCAGTCACTATTGTAAGTACTTTATGTACACTAACTCACTTAACTTCTACAGTATTCCTATGCAGAAAGTCATACACTAGTAAAAGCAAAAGAACTGGCATTTATGCCTAAAGAATCTAGCCCTAGAGCTCACACATAACCAATATGCTGTCCATAAGTATGGAGAATAATCTAAGGGCATTTCAGGACAGTGATTATGAGAGTGGGCTCTGGCACTGGGTTCGAGTCTGGATTAATTACTTCTTAGCTTTGTTACCTTGGATATGTTCTTCAACCTTTATTTCTCCTTTCTGCCACTTCCAGTTTCCAGTTCGGCATGTAAGGAACTTAGGGATTGGTACTGCGTTTAAAAACATTGGTGCAAGGCTAAACAAATTTAAAAAAATCAACAACTCTTCTTAGATCCATAAGAGGCACGAGGTCACAGGATAAATGGTTTTCCCAGGATTTGGAGAGAGAGACAGGGAGATACAGAAAATTAAATTTACAGGAGCAGAAACCTCCATAAGAACTAGGATAAGTGCTAGGATAGGAAAACCTAAAAACTGTAATTGATGAATTGCTAGAAACTCTGGATGAACAACTCTGAGAGTCAAAAACTCCACAGGCCCAGTAACGGGGTGATCCCTATACTTTTGTGAGTTTTACCTCCAGGAACTCTGCCCGGTCCTCACAGTGAATATCAAAAATCCCTTAGTACAGGCAGCCTGGGTGGCTCAGCGGTTTAATGCCTGCCTTCGGCCTGGGGCGTGATCCTGGGGAGGATCGAGTCCCACGTTGGGCTCCCTGCATGGCGCCTGCTTCTCTCTCTGCCCCCCCCCGTCTATGTTTCTCATGAGTAAATAAATAAAATCTTTAAAAAAAATCCCCTAGTATTTTCTGCAGGAATAAGGAAAAAGGAACTATTTTGAAATACACCCAAGCTTTCTGTTTTTCATAGCAAAGTCTGCCCTAAGGAGAAACTACTTTACTAGTATTTAACCTGCTGGGGTTTTATCAGAGCTTAATCTTCCTGGAGGAAGGGAATATCCAACTCCAGCACTCTCTAGCCATCCTGTCCCACCTGATGGGTAAAACTAGAAACAGTTATGAAGTTCACAGTCCAGAGGCAAATACCAAAAGACTGAAACTGAATCACAGGAATATAGAATGCTTCCCCTCCTTTAAAGCTTACCACCACTTTACTAAAGGCCTATCTTTAGAAGGCCCTTTCACCCAGTACGTTATAGCACCTAAAAGAATAAGTTATAAGACATACTCAAAGCTAGAAAACAAAAGACAGAGGGAGCATCACACCAGATTCAGATATGGCGAGGATGTTACAATTATCAGACCAGGAATTTGAAGCAACTATGATTAATACGTTAAGGCCCTACCAGATAAAGTAGACAGCATGCAAGAACAGATGAGTAATGTAACAGAGAGATAGACATTCCTTTTTCTAAAAGTTTTTATTTAAATTCCACTTAGTTAACATACAGTGTAATGTTAATTTCAGGTATACAATTTAGGGGCTCAACAATTCCATACAAGACCCTGTGTTCATCGCAAGTGTACCCCTTACTCCCTATCACCTATTTAACCCATCCTCCCACCCACCTCCCTTCTGGTAACCATCAGTTCATTCTTTATAGTTAAGACTCTATTCCTTGATTTGCCTCTCTCTTTTTTCCCCTATGTTCATTCATTTTGTTTCTTAAATTCCACATATGAGTGAAATCATGTGATACTTGTCTTTCTCTGACTGACTTATTTCACTTAGCATAATACTCTCTAGCTCCATCCACATCGTTGCAAATGGCAAGATTTCATTTTTTATGACTAATATCCCATTATGTGTATATACACAACCTACATCTACATTCTACATCTACATCTTCTTTATCCATCTATCAGTTGATGGACATTTGGGATTTTTCCATAGTTTGGCTAATGTACATAATGCTGCTATAAACAGTAGGTACATGTATCCCTTTGAATTAGTATTTTTGTATTCTTTGGGTAGATACCTAATAATGCAATTGCTAGGTTGTAGGGTACTTCTGTTTTAACTCTTTGAGGAAACTCCATATTGTTTTCCACAGCGGCTACACCAGTTTGTATTCCCACCAACAGCAAAAGTGGGGTTCCCCTTTCCCCACATCTTTACCAACATCTGTTGTTTCTTGTGCTGTCGACTTTAGCCATTCTGAAAGGTTTGAGGTGATAATTCATTATTGTTTTGATTTGTATTTTCCTGATAATGAGTGATGCTTACCATCTTTTCATGTGTCTATTAGCCGCCTGGATGTCTTCATTGGAAAAATGTCTATTCATGTCTTCTACCCATTTTTTAACTGGTTTATTAATTTTGGGGATGTTGGGTTTTATAAGTTCTTTATATATTTTGGATACTAATTCTTATCAGAAATGTCATTTCCAAATATCTTCTCCCATTCCATAGGTTTCCTTTTAGTTTTGTTGATTGTTTCCTTTGCTGTGCAGAAGCTTCTTATTTTGATGAAGTCCCAAAGTTTATTTTTGCTTTTGTTTCCCTTGCCTCAAGAGATATCTAGAAAGAAGTTACTATAGCCAATGTCAAGGAGGTCACTGCCTGTTTTCTCCTCTAGGATTTTGTTTGTTTGTTTGTTTGTTTGTTTTTTAAGATTTTTATTTATTCATTCATGAGAGACACAGAGAGAGAGGCAGAGACACAGGCAGAGGGAGAAGCAGGCTCCATGCAGGGAGCCGGATGTGGGACTCGATCCTGGGTCTCCAGGATCATGCCCTGGGCTGCAGGCGGCGCTAAACCGCTGAGCCCCCCGGGCTGCCCTCTCCTCTAGGATTTTGATGGTCCTGTCTCACATTTAGGTGCTAGAGATTGCCTGCAGTATTGCCTTGCAAGAAATGTTGAAAGAAGTTTTTCAGAGAGAAGGAAAATGATATGTCAGAAATTTGGATTTACATAAAGAAAGGAAGATCATCAGAGAGTGAATAAGTGAAGATAAAAATTAAAACTTCTCTTTTCCATAATCCATCAGGTTACAGTTTGTTCAAAATAATAATGGCAACAATGTATTTGATTTTATTTATAATGTATCTTTATGCATGCATAAAATGAATGATAATTATATAGGGGACAGGAGGTAGGAACTAAAATTATTTTGTTATTTTAAGGTAATCTACTACCCATGAAATTTTATAGTTTTATTTGAAAGTGGACTCAGATTAGTTGTAAATGTATATTTCAAACTCAAAGCAACCACTAAAAATTTTTTTAAAGACATATAATTTTGGGGGGATGCCTAGGTGGCTCAGCGGTTGAGTGCCTGCCTTCAGCCCAGGCTGTGATCCTGGGGGCCTGGGATCGAGTCACACATCGGGCTTCCTGCATGGAGCCTGCTTCTCCCTCTTCCTTTGTCTCTGCCTCTCTTTCTATGTATCTCTCATGAATAAATAAATAAAATCTTTAAAAATAAAAAATAAAGACATATAATTTTTTTAAATTTATTTATTCATGAGAGACACACAGAGAGAGGCAGAGACTTAAGCAGAGGGAGAAGCAGGCTCCCTGCAGAGAACCTGATGTGGGACTTAATCCTGGGATCCAGATCACGCCCCCAGTCGAAAGCAGATGCTCAACCACTGAAGCCACCCAGGCGTTCCTTAAAGATGTATAATTGACATTCTATAAGAAAGGAGAAAAAAATGGAATCATACAAAATGCTTGATTAAAACCACAAAAAGCAGACAAGGTATGGAAGACAAAAATAGGAACAAGGACAACAAATGGAAAGCAACAACAAATATAGTACAAATTAATCCAACTATCTCAATAATCACTTTAAGCATCAGTGGCTTAAATACACCAATTAAAAGAGATCATCAAAATGTCAGAGCAGATCAAAACAAAACTCAACTAAATGTTTTTTATAAACTAATATTAAATATAAGAACACATATAAATTAAAAGTAAAGAGATGAAGAGATACTATGCTAACACTAACGGGGAAAAAAAGAAGTAGCCATATTAATTTCAAGAGGAGCAAACTTCAGAGCAAGGAAAGTTATCAGAGATAAAGAGGAGCAATACATAATGATAAAAGGGTCAATTCTTCAAGAAGACATAGAAGTCTTCGATGGGCATGCACCTAACGACAGGGCATCATGACACATTAGGCAAAAAACGTTAGAGCCGCAAGGAGAAATATAGTTGGAGACATTTTTTTCCTTTCTGTAAAATAGGAATAATATTAGTGTCAATAGGACAGGTATGAGGATTCAATGAATTGACACATACAAAGCCCTTAGAATAGTGTCTGACACATTGTATGAACATGAAAAATCCTAGCTATTATCATTATTATTATTATTATTATTATTAATCTACCCAGAACCATTATTATTTTCTGTGTTTGACAAATAGATTACTATACTAATCTGTCACTTTTGCTTTTTTTTTCTGGAAACCTGGTAAAAAGGGAGGTGAAGAGAGAAGTACAGAGATTCATTTTAAATCACAGAGAGAAGCCATGTATTCTTCACTCTTATCCTCAACATGACCCCTACTGAACTGAAGGGAAAAAGCAAATGAAAATAAAATTTAAATTTAAAAATACTATGGTGAAAAAAAAAAATAAAAAATAAAAATACTATGGTGTAGTAGGGAAAGTGGCATGTGAATTCATAAAAAATTGGAAGCACTAAAGATACATTTAGAACAAAAAATGGGGGCCCCTGGGTGGCTCAGTCTGTTAAGCGTCTGCCTTCCACTCCAGTCATGATCCCAGGGGTCCTGGCTCTGTGGGGAGCCTGCTTCTTCCTCTCCCCCTGCCTACCACTCCCCCTGCTTGTGCTCACTCTCTCTCTTGCTCTCTGTCAAATAAATAAAATCTTTTTTTTTTAATTTAAAGATTTTATTTATTTGTTCATGAAAGACAGAGAGAGAGAGAGAAAGAGAGAGAGAGAGTGAGAGAGAGGCAGAGGGAGAAACAGGCTCCATGCAGGGAGCCCGACGGGGGACTGGATCTGTGGTCTCCAGGATCGTGCCCTGGGCTAAAGGCGGTGCTAAACCACTGAGCCACCCAGGCTGCCCTAAATAAAATCTTTTTAAAAAGAACAAAATATATATATATATATAAGAGAAGAGAGGAACAATATATATTTATAATAAAGGCTAGTAGGCAGTATTTTTTGGGTTGCTCTTGAAAGAAGTTTTTGTTGCATAGAAACTTCTGAAAAATCCTGGTCTAAAGGAACCCTGCTTTGTTGTTTTGTACTCTAATTCATGTGTACAAGGGTTCATTAGGTGTAGATGCCAGTGCCCTTATGATAAGAAAAGAAGGAGGAAGGAGCTAATCTTTATTGAGTACCTACTCAGTGGAAAAGATACCTAAATAAGTTTATAAAAATCCCTTGAATGGGGTGCCTGGGTGTATCAGTTGGTTAAGCATCTGCCTTTGGATCAAATCATGATCCTGGGGTCCCAGGATTGAGCCCACTTTGGGCTCCCTGCTCCGTGAGGAGCCTGCTTCTCCCTCTCCCTCTGCTCCTCCCTCTTCTTGTGCTTTCTCTCTCTCTCTCTCTTTCTGTCTCTGTGTGTCAAATAAATAAAATCTTTTTAAAAATTCCTCAAGCCAACAAGGTTGATTTTTTTTCATTTTACATATGAGGAAACTGAAGTGCAAAGAGATTTAAGTAAATTACTAAAGTTCACATAGCAAGTCAATTGCATATCTGGAATTCAAACCAACATTTGTCAGATTCCAAAGACTCTTTCTGATGCTCCCTTACTATCTAAGAGAGGAATCTGGAGCTCCTCTAGACAGTCAATATGTGATATAAAATTGTACTTCTTCATACACAACTAGCCTTAGAATATAAGTTTTGGTTCCTGATGCCTAGAAACTTTCATACTGGTCCAAGGTAATCTATATTCGTAACTCTTCGGGTATATGATGTTGACTCTCCTGAGGCAAGGCTTATCAGTATGCAGACTGGCATAGCAAAAAGAACCTGGAATTGGAATCAGATATTCCTGAGTTCCAAAATTAGTTTCATAATTTGATTGTCTATAACACTGGGCATTTCTTAGGTTGTCTAAGCTTTGCTGCCCCACTTTAATTCTCTTTTTTGATCTCCCTTCTTCCTAATCTCATTTGGGATATATAAGCTGCATCTGACTTCTTACCTCTGGTTCATCCCTTGTGTGTGTTAAATATTGCCACTATGATTATGTGCAACAGCCCTCATCCACACTGTGGCTTAAAGTTATTTATTTTCAGGAATCTCTAGGTTGTCTGGGTGTCTCTGCTTTTCTCTCCATTGACAGTGTTAATTTCATTTTTTTTTCATTATATTCACTCATCAACATACTGAAATCTGGCTTCTGCTCCCATCACTCTACTGATCATGGTCTCTCAAAAGTCATGTGGATTATTCCTTTCCTGAAACATTCTTCCTTTGTCGTACCTGAAATTACTCTCTTCCTAGACTCCTCTTATGTCACGGTATGCTTTTCCTCAGTTTCCTTCACTGAACTTTCTTCTTTGCCTGTTTTAAAATTTTATTTCCAAAAAAAAGATAAATAAATAAAAAATAAAATTTTATTTCCTAAGTGTCCATCGACTGATGAATGGATAAAAAAGATGTGGCATATATAGATAATGGAATATTACTCAGCCATTAAAAAAAGAATGAAATCTTGCCATTCTTGACAGCATAGATGAACCTAGAGCATGTTATGCTAAAGTGAAATAAGCCAGATAGAGAAAGACAAATACTGTATGATTTCACTTACATGTAGAATCTGAAAAACAAAACAAATGAACAAACCGTACCAACAATAATAACAACAAAGAGAGAAACAGACCCATAAATATAGAAAACAAACTGGTGGTTGCCAAAGGAGAGGAAGGTAGGAGGATGGGCAATATGGGTGAAGGGGATTAAGAGGTACAAACTTCCAATTATAAAGTAAGTCACAAGGATGAAGACTACAGCATAGACAATATAGTCAATAATACTGTAATAAACTTTTGTGGTGAGCATTTTATAGTATATATAATAGTTGAAGCAAAAATAAAATGTTTCCTAGAGGCTGTATCACAGTCCTCATCTTATTCATTATCTTTTCTACAAATTATCTAATCTGTTCACCAGGTTTTATCTATCTTTATCTTAGTTTAGGATCATTCTTCTAAATTCCAGGTGTCTCCAACTGAATATAATACAGATAACAGAAACCGAATCCAACCATTCTGAATTCACCACTTCTTATATAACACACACTGATTCTTACAGTTCGTAGAGGGTTAATGTTGCCAGTTTTTCTCACTCAGTCTTCCAAATAAGACCTGGCACTCATCCTTGTTCCCTCCTTTTTCATTTTTCCATTTCCAGCCAGTCACCAAGTTATATCAAAATAAAATCAAGCCTTCACTCCCCTGCCATAGTTTAGATGCTTGTCATTTCTGAGGGTTATTTTTGTTGTTATTTGTTGTTTTATTGTTTTGGACAGGAATTATTACAGTAGCTTCCCAAGGTCTCTCTTCATTTGGCTTTTAGGGGTAACGTGTTTATAATTAAGTGCCTACCACAATATTTGATACACATTAGATGTTCAGTGTGTGTTAGATCTCTCTCATCCTCAGAGCAAATGCATAGCAGTAGGCTGACCCAAAATGAACTCACCCTGTGACTTGATGACTTGTTGATTCACCTTTTGAGAAAAGGCTCATTCGGAAGTGAAAATTAGATTTGTTTCTGGCATCTTTAGTCTCCCATTTACTTTTTGGACCTTTGCTTGGATTTTGCTTGGATTTCAGAGTACTTACAGTTTTCCACTTCTCTTTACCAAGCCCTGTTCTTGAGATAGGATATGATTAACACCATGAGGATGATTAAGCTTAAGGAGTGTAGATCTTAAAATTTCTCATTATGGAAAAAAGTAGTGTGCAAGGTAATGAATGTGTTAACTGACCTTATTGTGGTGATCATTTTGCAATATACACATATAACAAATCATCACATTATACACCTTAAACTCATGCAATATTATATGTCAGTTATATCTCAAGAAAGCTGGAAAAAATCAATGCTGTGTATAGCAAGGTAATAAGTTATTAGTTTCAGTTGCCAGAGAACTTTCTTCATGGAAAAAGAAGTATATTGGGGCACCTGGGTGGCTCAGTCGGTTAAGTGTCTGCCTTCGGCTCAGGCCATGATCTCTGGGCTTTGGAATCAAGGCCCGGATCAGGCTTCCTGCTCAGTAGGATGTCGGCTTCTCTCTCTCTCTCTGCCCCTCCCCACTGCTCATTCTCTCTCTCTTTCAAATAAATGAATAAATATTTTTTAAAAAAAGGAAAAGAAGTACATTAAGCATGACTTCTTTCAGAAGGACTAGTGTTTTAAAAGGTTCCAAAGCCTTAAACTAAAGGAGAAATTCTCTAATAGAAGAATTTGAGGGGGCAGCCCTGGTGGCTCAGTGGTTTAGCGCCACCTTCAGCCAAGGGCCTGGTCCTGAAGACCAGGGATCAAGTCCCGCGTCAGGCTCCCTGCATGGAGCCTGCTTCTCCCTCTGCCTGTGTCTCTGCCTCTCTCTCTCTCTCTGTGTCTATCATGAATAAATAAATAAAATTTAAAAAAAAGAGAAGAATTTGAGGACTTAGTAATTGGTAAATGAAATTGTTTGTGGATTATGTTGGGAGTGCCCTAAAATCGTAGCCATCTCTGTGGCCTGCTCCCATTCTCAGGCTAGCTCTGTACCTTGTTGAAAATTACTGCTATAGGGACGCCTGGGTGGCTCAGTGGTTGAGCATCTGCCTTCAGCTCAGGGCATGATCCAGAAGTCCTGGGATCAAGTCCCACATTGGACTCTTTGCCGGGAGCCTGCTTCTCCCTCTGCCTATGTCTCTGCCTCTCTCTGTGTCTCTCATGAATAAATAAATAAAATATTTTTTAAAAGTTACTGCTATAAACAGTGATTATTTAACAGTCTGCTCTCCTGTTTGGAGAGCAAAGTAGATTGCAATGGTAGCTCAAGTGCCTTCTGCCATCAGGTTCAGATAGAGTTCAGTTTCCTCCAGTGGATCCCAAATTGTTATTTTAATTAGCCAATTAATACCCATATTGTTGTTGGTGGATTACAATAAAATATCTTATTGACTGAATAATTTTCAAAACAAATTGGAAGGTGAAGATGAATTTGATTGCAAATCTAGACTATATTTGAATTAATTTGTAAAATAATAGCATACAGCAACATCAATTCTGAATATCTAATCATGAAATTCAATGACCTTGAACAAAGATGATGTTGGAAAAATTAGGTTACCTGAAGGAATAATAATGACTAGTGGGTAAAATTTATATGCTGCTAATTTGGGCTACTGCTTTAAAATTTGAAATGGCAGCAAATAGCATTGTTATCTTCATTTTGTTTTCTCAAATAAAAGAATGAGAAGCCAGATTGATTTATGAAGCATGCTGAAATCATTGCTAACAGGCTGCTTGTATTGTTTTCTTAAAATTCAAAAGAAAAGATCTCCCTTATAATGAAACATATTTAAAAGTGAATTTGTACTGTGGTTTGTTCTGTCTGCTTTTTTCCATCAAATTTTCATGAAAGCCTCTTCTCTGGTTTCATCCTTGGCCTCTTCTTGTTGGCAGAGGTGGAGGAGAATCTTTGTTTGCTTTTCGTTTTGTTTCAAGTTTTTATTTAAATTCCAGTTCGTTGACATACAGTGTAATAATAGTTTTAGGTGTACAGTATAGTGATTCAACACATCCACACATCACCAGTGCTCAGCACGACACATGCCCACCTTATTCCCCATCACTCATTTAACCCATCCCCTGCCCACCTCCCCTCCAGCAATCCTCAGTTTGTTCTCTATAGTTAAGAGCTTGTTTTCTGGTTTGCCTCTCTCGTCCCCCCCCCCCCCATGTTTCTTAAATTCCACATATGAGTGAAATCATAGGGTATTTGTTTTTCTCTGACTGACTTATTTCCCTAGCATAATACTGTCCATCTCCATCCACCTCATTGCAAATGGCAAGATTTCATTATTCTTTTTCATGGCTGAATAATATTTCAAAACACACACACACACCATCTTCTTATTCATCAGTCGATGGATATTTGGGCTCTTCCCATAATTTGGCTATTGTTAATAATGCTGTTACAAACATCAGGGTGGATGTGTCCCTTCAAATCACGTTTTTGTATCTTTTAGGTAAATACCTAATAGTGCAATTCTTGGATTATAGGGTAGTTTGAACACAGATACAAAGCTTCTCTTTGAGGATTCATTTTGAGTCAATCTTTACATAAGTAAACCAGTTTGATTATCTCAAAATGATAACTTATTCAGCCAGAGGCAGAGTTAAAATTAGGTAACTAAGTTTGATCACCCACTTCAAATATTTTTTTATGTAAATTTCTCTTTTTCTTTTCTGAGATTCTAAAAAAAACACATATCATAAGGCTTGATATTGACCCTAACTCATATGTCTGCTTAATCTTTTTTCAGCTTTTTTTCTTTTCTCTGCTTTAGCTTGTATAGTTTCTACTGCTATGCCTTCTATTTTACTGATCTTTATTTCTGCAGTTTCTAATTCATTATTAATACCATTAGTGTACTTTTAACTTCATATATTGTTTTTCATATCTGGAAGTTCCATTTGGCTTTTATTTATAGTTTTAATATGTCTCCACAACTCTCAAAATCATAGGACTACCTATATAATCTAACATTTAAGTTTCACCATTAGTTACAAATTGTTTTGTACTCTGAGTTTTGTATTCATTTTTGAGTTTTAATCTTAGTAAGCAGTTTACCAAGAGAGCCTCATTAGATCTCCCAGGTTAGTTCGTACCCTTCCTAACTTGTATTTTTCCTTCATAGCACTCATCAATGTTGTAATAATATACATTTGGGTGTAATTTAATTAATGTCTCTCTTGTTTAGTAGACTATATGAACATGTTCTTTTTGATTAGTCATATATCTTCATCACTTAGGCTATTGTAGTGCCTGGCATATTGTTTGCATTTAAATATTTCAATAATGCTTCCATGAAACGAAAGACTTAGAATGTATATTAGAAATATTGTCCATTTGAAGCCTTCAGATTAAAAAAAAGAAGCTCCAGAACTAATGGTGTATAACCTCACATATAATAATCAGGACCATCATGAACCGTTTTTGTAACTTTTCAGAGCTTGAAAATTATAATTCGTAAAAGTATTACAAGGAATATCTCTAACTTATTTATCTTATTTTGTTGTTTGTGAAATACATTCCTCTCAATTAAAAGAAACAGCCTTAACATACTGTATAATGTGTTAATAATCATACTTTCAAGTAATATTTGAAGAACATGCAGAATCTTAATTCTCTCTCATTTTAAACTGGGAAAAATATAACTTCCTTCTCAGGAAATCAATAAAGGTATTGTGCCAACTAATTAGTTTGTGTTTTAGTTGACCAGGCCAAAGTTTAGACTTTAGGAATTGCCAGTAAAGCCATTTGTATAATGATGCCAATGTCATTACTACCACCCTGCCAGTACTGCCATTTACTGAATATCTGTTGATGATCGAGTCAGTAATGTATCTCTATATATCTTGAATCATTAAAACATCCCTACCTGATTGGTATTATCTTCATTTTTGTAGTTACAGAAAATGAGCCTTCATGTGGCTAGTTACTTGCCCAAGATAACACAGCTGGGAAGTGCCCAAGTTGGTGTTTAAATCCATGACCAAGAATCACAAAGATTGGCTTTTATTTTATTCTGTTAACATGTCCATAATATAAAATGTGTCATTTTAACTGTTTTATAGTGTATAGTTCAGTGGATACCTAGTACATTTAGAATGTTGTACAACTATCACTACTATTTAGTTCCAGAACATTACCATCACCTCAAAATAAAACTCGATTCTCATTTAGCAGTCACTTCTCATTCCCTCTCAATTGGTTTTTGAGCATTGACTATGGACTCTGCAATTCTGCTAAAACTGTTTATTAGCTCTAAAATTTTGTGAATGAATTTTAAAGGATTATCTGCCTATGATCATGTCATCTATGAACAGAGCTAGTTTGACTTCTTCCTTTCCAGTTTGGCTGACTTTCTGTTTCTTGCCTAACTTCTCTGGCTAGAATCATCTATACAGTGTTGAGCAGCACTGGTGAAAGTCAGCATCCTTGTATTGTACTGATGTTAGGGGGAACACTTTTCAGTCTTTCACTCTTGAGTCTGACAGTATAGGTGAGTTCTCCACCATCCCTTTATCATGGTGAGGAAGTTCCCTTTTATTCATAATTTTCCAAGTATTTGTATTATGAAAGAACGCTCAATTTGGTCAAATGCTTTCTTTGCATCAGTTGAAATGACCATGCATTTTTTCATATATTCAACTGATATGGCTTATTAAATTGAATGACTTTTTTTCTACTTTGAAATACGTCACTTTCATCCTCACAATAAATCCTGGCTTGGCATGTTATATAACCCTTTTGACATGCTGCTGGATTTGGTTTGCCAGTATTTTATTGAGGAAATTTGTATCTATATTCATATGGGATATTGGCTTCTAGTGGTTTGTATTTGTTTTTACTATGATGTGTTTGTCTGGCTTTAGTATGAGGGTAATGATGGCTTCACAGAATGTGGAAGACTGAAGGCCTAAGAGTGGGAACCCATGAAAGATCTGAGACCTAAAACACAAAGTCCAAGGCTTGAGATAAAAATCTTAGCTTAAAGATCTGAGATCCAAGGATGGAAGGTCCTAGACACCCATAAAGACCTAGGACTCCAGCCACTCTAGATGCACAGAAGGCCCAGGAGAGAAAGATATCTCAAGGCTAAATTAGGTGGGAAGCTGAAAGCCCGTGACCCAGAATCCAGGAAAGATAGAAGCTCTAAGACCAAAGGACATCCCAAGTTGAGAATATTAAGTCCCAGATTTTTTTCTTTTGCTGTCCTCCCTGGACATTTTCAGTTCTTCCTTTCCAGTTCTCATGTTTCCATTTAAGCCCACTTGTTTTGAGATGCCCTTTTTGATGGTGCTATTACCCTAAGGAAACATATTCATTAGGTTGGCAATATTATACTTGGGCCGGGCTTAAGCCAATTTTGATCACAATTTTGAGCCATTTATTGAGTGTTTGTTTTTTGAATTTCCATTTCTCTTCACCTCCACCCCACTTGAGGGAGACATACAGGTAACATTGTATTTCAGTCTTCCCTTTTTCCTTAAGAGCTCCATCTGATGAGAAAAAGAAAGCATCAGGCTGCTGAGGAGGGAGGGGCGGAGTAATAAGCTATCTAGAGAAGATGTGAAGAGATGCAGGCCAGTAAGAATTAGACAAGAAATACCCAGATGTGCAGCCTGTTGAGAAGCACCAGCCAGCAACACCTTACTTCTGTGAGCTTGGTTCTGGCATCCTCAGACTATCACTACTGATAAGAATAAGAAAGCAATTCTATCATCATCTGATTTTTATGGCATAATGAAATTGTGAACACATCCATTTTTAAAGCAAATGACTTCGTCTCTACCCTTCTACCTAAAAGGAAATCTCTACCAAATGCTCTGATGGGAAGATACACTTTGACTTGTGAAATGATGTGAAATGCAGAATCTTTGAGCTGTGAGTGTTTTGAAGATTAAAAAATCTTGCTCAGTATGGGTGACCACCAAAAGCAATCTGCAGCCATCTACATGTCACAACTGAGACAAATTGGAGAATGTGTTGTCTAATGTCAAATAAAATGTACTGTTTTGGAAGAAAATAGGATGAGTTAGGAAGTATTCATTTCTACCTTTTGGGGAAGAGTTTGAGAAATATTGGTGTTAATACTTGGAAATTTTATAGAATACTCGTTAGTAAAGCCATCTGGTCCTGGCCTTTTCTTGTGTGCTGTTTAACAGCTGATTCAATCTGTATATATTACACATCTACACATTTTCTTTTTCTTCTTGAGTCAATTTTGGTAAGTTGTGTGTTCTTAGGATTTTGAGTCTTCCCTCTTTTTCTCTTAGACAGTCTTGATAATGATTTGTCAATTTTGTTAATCTTTTCCATGAACAAACTTTTGGTGCAATTAATTCTGTCTATTGTGTTTCTATTCTTTATCCCATTAATCTCTGCTCTGATCTTTATTATTTTCTTCCTTCTGCAATTTTTTGCTTTAGTTTGCTCTTCCTTTTTTAGTCTCTTCAGGAGTAAAGTTAGGTTGCATCTATGCATTTATAGCTATAAGCTTGCCTTTGAGCACTGCTTTCTTTGCATCCCATTAATGATGGTATATTGGGTTTTCACTTTCATTTGTCTCAAAATATCTTAGTTTCTCTTGTGATTTCTTCCTTGACCCATTGGTTATTTAAGAATGTGTTGTCTAATTTCTATATATTCCCGGAATTTTTCAGTTTTCCATCTGCTATTGAGAGGATGGTTTGCATGATTTCAATCTTTTAAAATGTATTTGGACTTTAAAACCTAAAACAGTCTATCCTGAAGAATGTTCTGTGTGCACTTGAGAAAAATGTGTGTTTCATTCTTGTTGGATGGAATACTCTGTATATTTTTGTTAAGGATAATTGGTTTATTGTGTTGTTCAAGTCCTCTATTTCCTTACTGATCTTCTGTTAGTTGTTCTGTCCACTATTGAAAATAGAGTACTGAAATCTCCACATATTATTGTACAACTTTCTAATCTCTTCAATTCTATCATTCTTGTCTCATATATTTGGGGCTTTGTTGTC
Source organism: Canis lupus dingo (assembly GCF_003254725.2). NCBI lineage: Eukaryota > Metazoa > Chordata > Mammalia > Carnivora > Canidae > Canis > Canis lupus. The sequence goes on along the minus strand of NC_064281.1, from coordinate 111,461,880 downwards.
ACATGTGTATATATTTATAACTGGTATGTCTTAATGGATTGATCCTTTTATCAATATGTAATGCCCTCCTTTGTCTCTTGTAACAATTTTTGACTTAAATTTCATTTTGTCTGATATTAATATGACCATCTCATCTCTCTTTTGTTTACTATATGCATATGATATAATTTTTATCTCTTTTACGTTCATCCTATTTGTGTCTTTCAGTTTAAATTGAGTATCATATAGTCGGCCTGTAGGTAGATATTTTTGCATTCATTCTGCCAATCTCTATTCTTTAATTGGGAAATGAATCATGTCTGCATTTAAAATAATTACTAGTAAGGAAAGACATACTTCTGCCACTTTGTTCTTTGTTTTCTTTTTTTTTTTTATGTTCTTTGTTTTCTATACATCTTATATATTTTTGTTCCTCGATTCCCCCATTGCAGCCTTCATTTGTGTTTAACTGATTTTCATAGTGTAGTATTTTTATTATCTTCCCAAGTATATTAAAAGATGCTCAATATCACTAATTATCGAGGAAACGCTAATCATCTCTTTACACCTATTAGGACTACATTCAAAAAGTCAAAGATGATAAGTGTTGACGAGGATGTGGAGAAAAGAGAGCCCTTGTGCATTGTTGGTGGGAGTGTAAATTGGTACAGCCATTATAGAAAATAATATGACGGTTCTGCAAAAAATTTAAAATAGAACTACCATTCGATCCAGCAACCCACTTCTTGGTATATATCCAAAGGAAATAAAATCACTATCTCAAAGAGATATCTGCACTCCCATGCTTATTGTAGTGTTATTCCCAGTTACCAAGACCAGAAACAACTTAAGTTTCTGTAGACAGATGAATGGATAAAGAAAATGTGGTATAGATATAAATGGGATATTATTTAGTCATTAAAAAAAGTAAATTCTGCCATTTGCAACAACACAGATGAATCTGGAGAACATTATGCCAAGTGAAATAAGCCAGACACAGAAAGACAAATATTGTGTGATCTCACTTCTGTGTGGAATGTAAATAAAATAAAATAAAATAAAATAAAATAAAATAAAATAAAATAAAGCTGAATTCATAGTAACAGAGAATAGAATGGTAGTTACCAGAAGCTAGGTGTTGGTGGAAAAGGGAGTATTTTTTTAAAAGTAGAATAGTGGTTGCTGGGGACCAGAGGGAGAAAGTCATAGGGAGCTATTGTCTTAGAGGTTCAGAGTTTCAGTTTTGCAAAATGAAAAGAGTTCTGGAGGTGGATGGTGGTGAAGGTTGCATGGCGATATGGTTGCACTTAATATCACTGAACTGTAAACCTAAAACTGGTTAAGATGTGCATTTTATCACAATAAAAGATCTTAAAAAGAAACATTTTCCATTTATCCAGTTTGTCACATTTTTTGCCCTAAAATTATTCCTAGTATTTCCTATCATCTCTTTATTTTTAAAAATTTTTTATTTAAATTCAATTTATCAACATATAGTATAACACCCAGTGCTCATCCCATCAAGTGCTCTCATTCCTTAGTGCCCATCACACAGTCACCCCATCCTCCCACCCTCTTCCCCTTCTGCAACCCTTTGTTCATTTCCCAGAGTCATGTCTTGTCTTCCTCTCTAATTATTCCCTACTCAGTTTCCCTCCTTTCCTTTGGAGTCCCTTTCACTACTATTTCTTATATATAAGTGAAGCCAAAAATTGATTGTCCTCTGATTGACTTATTTCACTAAACATAATGCCCTCCAGTTCCATCCACGTCAAAGCAAATGGTGAGTATTCATCCTTTCTGGTGGCTGAGTAACATCCCATTGTATATACATAGACCACATCTTCTTTGTCCATTCATCTGTTGAAGAACATCGAGGTTCCATCCACAGTCTGGCTATTGTGGACATTGCTGCTATGAACATTGGGGTGCAGGTGTCCCGGCATTTCATTGCATCTATATCTTGGGGTAAATCCCCAGCAGTGCAATTGCTGGGTCATGGGGTAGCTCTGTTTTTAACTTCTTGAGGAAACTCCACACTGTTTTCCAGAGTGGCTGTACCAGTGTGCATTCCTATCATCTCTTGAATTTTGTAGAACTTATAATCATGGCCACTTTTGTTCTTGATATTGGTAATTTGTGTTTTCTTTCTTTATCTTTTTCAGTCCAGCAAGAGGTTTATTATTTTATTTTCAAAAAAAAAACAGATTTTGATGTCATCAATTTTTTATATTTTCAATTAATATTTAATTGATTTTGTTTTTTTTTCTATGATTTCTTTCTATCATTTTACTTTGGCTTGAACTTCCTCTTCCTAATTAAAAAAATTTTAGTTGGCAACTCCAATCACTGATATTAAATCTTCTTTATTTTCCAATATAATTATTGGAAGCTATAATTTTCCCTCTAAGCACTACTTTAATTCTACCCCACAAAGGTTAACATAATGTATTTTTATTGTTACTCCTTCAAAATAGTGTCTAAATTCTCTTGGGATATTTTCTTTGTTTCTTGTACTATTTAGAACTGCATTGTCTATTTTCCAAATATTTGGTTTTCTTCTAATCATTATCATTGATTTCTAATATAATTTATTAGTGCTAAGAGAACAGATTCTGTATTATTTCAATCCTTTTAAAGTTATTTAGACTTGTTTTATAACCAATCATATGGTCTATTCTGGTTAGCATAACATATGCCTTTGAAAGGAATATGTTATTTTGCCATTGTTGGTCACAGTGTTCTGTAAATATCAATGAAGTCACTGTCATTAAAAATGTTGTACAGAACTTTTAACTCATTACTTTTTTGCTGTTTATTTAGTTGTTCTAAATTCCAGGAGATGAATGTGTTGAAACATCCAACCATGAATGCAGAATTGTCTATGTTTTACTAATATCTGTCAATTTTTCCTTCACAATTTTTGAAACTCTGTTAATATACACAGTCATCTATTATAATTATATATTTCTAACAGATAGACACTTATTATTATGAAATATTTTTATTTCTAGTACTACTTTTTATTTGAAATCTATTGTATCTGGTATTAATGTAGCCACTCCCTAATTCTAATCCTTATTCTTTGCATAGTGTATCTTTTCCCATCCATTTATTTTCTTTTTTCCCCATCCATTTAACTTTCATTCTATATTTGTCCTTACATGTAAAATGTGTCTTTTTTAGAAAGTATGTAAATGTGTCTTTTAAGGAAATCTCTTATCCCACTTTTTCTTTTAATTGAGGTGTTTAATCTATGAATATTTATTATAATTGTTGATATTGGTGAATGGTATAGGCTAAATTATGTCCCCTCAAAATTCATATGTTGAATTCCTAACACCTGGTACCTCAGAATGTGACTGTATTTGGAGATAGGGTCTTCTTAGAGATAACTAAGTTAAAATGAGGTCATTAGGGTGGGTTCTAATCTAATCTGACTGATATCCTTAGAAGAAAGGGAAATTAGGGGGCACCTGGGTGGTTCAGTCAGTTGAGCATCCGACTTTTGGTTTTGGCTCAGGTCGTGATCTCATGGGTTGTGAGATTGAACCCCTCATGGGACTCTGTGCTCAGTGGGGAGTCTGCTTAAAGATTCTCTCCCTCTACCCCTACCCCTGCGTACATGCTGTCTCTCTAAGTAAATAAATAAATCTTTTTTTAAAAAAAAAAGGAGAAATGAGGACACAGGCATGTACAAAGGGAAGGCCACATGAAGACCAAGGAAGAATATGCCATTTGCAAGTAAAGGAGAGAAACCTGAGAAGAAACAACCCTGCTGGCATCTTGATCACAGACTTCTAGTCTCCAGAAGAGTGAGAAAATACATTTCTGTTGTTTTAGCTACTGAGTCTGCGCTAATGGCAGCCTTAGCAAACTAATACAGTGCGTTTGAATCTACCCATTTATTCTCTCTCTCTCTCTCTTTTTTTTTTTTTTTTTTTGGTGTTCTTTGATTTCTTGTCCTTCAGTTACTCCTTCCCTGCCTTTTAATCAGATTAACCATATTTTCAGGATTGTATTTTACTATTCTTATTGGGTTGTTAGCTAGACTTCTTTGGATATTTTTAGATTCTTCTGGTAATTTCAGTATACATCCTTCACTTTTCACAGTTCATTTTCAGTTAATATTGTACCACTTTACATAAAATATAGAAACTTTCCAACAATCCAGGGCCACATACACCTACTACTTCCTTTATTCTAAAGTTGTTTTGTGTATTAAATCTACTTACATGAAACACCACAAGGCAATGTTATATATTTTCCTTTCAATCGTTATATATATCACAAAGAATTAAGAGGGGGAGAAAAGCCAAAATATTAGTCTTTTGCATGTAGTTTGACATTTACCATTAAAGATGTTCTTTATTCTTTGTTTGAAGTTGTTACTTTCCATCTGGTATAATTTCCCTTCAGCCTGGATAATTTTTACTGGTATTTCTTTTACTACAGATCTGCCCATGATGAATTCTTTTTGTTTTCTTTTCTTGGAAAAACCCTTTATTTAGCTTTCATTCTTGAAAGATATTTTTGCTGAATATAGAATTTTATACCACATTTTTTTCCTTTCAGTATTTTAAAGATGTTCCATCTGTTCTAGCTCTCATTGTTTCCGATCAGAAGTCAGTTTTTAATCAGATCATTGTTCCATTGTATGTAATTTATCATTTTTCTTTTGCTATTTTCGACCTTTGTTGTTTGTATTAGTTTTCTTTTTTAATTTATTTTTTTATTGGAGTTCAATTTTCCAACATATAACATAACACCCAGTGCTCATCCCATCAAGTGCCCCCCTCAGTGCCCGTCACCCAGTCACCCCCACCCCCCGCCCACCTCCCTTTCCACCACCCCTTGTTCATTTCCTAGAGTTAGGAGTCTCTCATGTTCTGTCTCCCTTTCTAATATTTCCCACTCATTTTATCTCCTTTCCCCTTTATTCCCTTTCGCTATTTTTTATATTCCCCAAATGAATGAGACCATATAATGTTTGTCCTTCTCTGATTGACTTATTTCACTCAGCATAATACCCTCCAGTTCCATCCATGTCGAAGCAAATGGTGGGTATTAGTTTTCAACAGTAAGACTATTATGTGTCTTGGCATGAGCTTCTTCATGTTTATTCTGCTTTGTTTTCTTGAAGCATCCTGTAGGTGTAAAATTTTGCTTGTCAGACTTTATTTCTTTTTTTAAGATTTATTTATTTATTTGAGAGAGTGCACATACATGGGGGGCAGAGAGAGAGGGAAAGTCAAGCAGACTCCGCACTCAGCATGGTGCCCTATGTGGCACTCCATGCAGGGCTCCACACAAGGCTCCATCTCACAACTGTGAGATCAAGCCCTGAGCCCAAACCAAGATTCAGACACTTAATGACTATGCCACCCAGGCACCCCAGCCTTTTATCTTCAAGTAACTTTTTGTGTTTCATTCTCTCTCCTTTGTTCTGGAGTGTCAATTACACATATACCGAAAAATTCAGTATTATCCATAAGTTAACAAGGTCTATTTGTTTATTTTTAAATCTTTTCCTTCTCTTTATCCACATTGACTACATTTTCCTTTTTTTGATGGCTAAAGTCACATGTATTTTCTTCTGCATATATTTGGAATTTCTAGTTATAACATATTATACATAAAACCCATCATTAAAAATCAGTGAGGGGGGCACTTGGTGGGATGAGCACTGAGTGTTATTCTATATGTTGGCAAATTGAACACCAATAAAAAATCAACTAAAAAAATCAATAAAGAAATATCTTGGGGATCCCTGGGTGGCGCAGTGGTTTAGCGCCTGCCTTTGGCCCGGGGCATGATCCTTGAGACCCGGGATCGAGTCCCACGTCGGGCTCCCAGTGCATGGAGCCTGCTTCTCCCTCTGCCTGTGTCTCTGCCTCTCTCTCTCTGTGTGTGTGACTATCATAAATAAATAAAAAAAATTAAAAAATTAAAAAAACAACAAAAAAACCTCAACATTTAAAAAAAAAGAAATATCTTACTAGGTATTTTAAGCATTCTTTAAGTTTTTTCAAGTTTTTAATTAAAGTTTAATTAACAGAGTATATTAGTTTCAGATGTACAATATAATGATTCAACATTCTGTGCATTACTCAGGTCTCATCATGATAAGTGGACTTTTAATCCCATTCACCTATTTTGCCCTTCCCCTCACATACCTCCCCCTGGAAACCACCTGTTTCTTCTCTGTATTTAGGACTCTGTTTGTTTCTCTCTTTTTTTATTTGTTCATGTGTTGTTTCTTCAGTTTCATATACGAGTGAAATATGGTATTTGTCCTTTCTCTGACTTATTTCACTAAACAGTATACCCTCTAGGTCCACCCATGTTACAAATGGCAAGATCTCATGGATTTTTATGGCTGAGTAATGTTCCATTATATATATATACCACATCTTTTTTATCGATTCATCTATGGTGGGCATTCAGATTGCTTCCACATCTTGGCTACTGTAAATAATGTTGCTAAACATAGGGGTACATATATCTTTTTGAATTAGTGTTTTTGTATTCTTTGGGTAAATAACCTGTAGTGGAATTACAAGATCATGTGGTAATTCTATTTTTAACTTTTTGAGGAATCTCCATACTATTTTCCATGATGACCACATTTAATAATTTCTGTTGATTTACTTTACAGTTCGCATATACCTTTCTGTCGTTTCCATTTAGCTGTTAAATCCATATAATGAATTTTTTAAATTTCAGATTCTCTGGCCAGAAAGACTAGGATTTTTCCACTGATGCCTTCACCACTTTATGCATCACACATGCAGCTGAACTTAATCCACAAAAGGAGGAACTTCATGCAGCTACTCACATCCCGTTTTCTGAGAATATACTCCTTACCAGAATCTGTCTGCTTCTGTTGACATTCCTGTACCTTAATGCAGTTACTTTTTATATTAGGTCAGGATTTTATAATTATCTTCTGCAGGGGACTTTGGGAGTATCTGAGTCTGTCATCAGAGAAATCAGAAACCCCTCAATTGGTTTTTATTTGACTAAAGTGTGGGGTTTGAGTGAGTAGTGGTGATAAGCCGGGAATATGCACTTGAAGTTTTATTGTGAAATTCCTTGAATATCAGGTTGAAGAGTTTGTGCTTAATTTGGAAGGTAACAAGGAGTAATCAGAGCATCAGAAGCTGGAGCTATTTCTTTTTTTCCATTTTTTTATTTAAAATTCAATTAGCCAACATTACAGTACATCATTAGTTTCAGAGGTAGAGTTCAGTAATTCATCAGTTGCATACAACACCCAATGCTCATCATGTCACGTGCCCTCCTTAATGCCCATCACCCAATTACCCCATCCTCCCACCCACCTCCCCTCCAGCAACCCTCAGTTTGTTTCCTATAGTTAAGAGTCTCTTATGGTTTGTCTCCCTCTTTGATTACTTCCCATTCAGTTTTCCCATCCTTCCCCTATGATTTTAAATTCCACATATGAATGAAACCATACGATAATTGTCTTTCTTTGATCGACTTATTTTGCTCAGCATAATACCCTCTAGCTCCATCCATGTCGATGTAAATGGTAAGTATTTCTCCTTTCTAATTGCTGAGTGATATTCCGTTATATATATACACCACATCTTTATACATTCATCTGTCTACGCACATCTCGGCTCTTCCAAGTTTCGCTATTGTGGACATCGCTGCTATAAACATTGGGGTGTATGTGCCCCTTCATATCATTACATTTGTATCTTTGGGGTAAATACCTAGGAGTACAATTTCTGGGTCTTTGGTAGCTCTATATTTAACTTCTTGAGGAACCTTCATACCATTTTCCAGAGTGGCTAAACCAGCTTGCATTCCCACCAACAGTGCAAGAAGGTTCCTTTCTCCACATCCTCACCAACATTTGTTGTTTCTGGACTTGTTAATTTTAGCCATTTTGACTGGTGTGAGGTGGTATCTCATCATGGTTTTGATTTGTATTTCCCTGATGCCAGGTGATGTGGAGCATTTTTTCATGTGTATGTTGCCCATGTGTATGTCTTCTTTGGAAAACTGTCTGTTCATGTCTTCTCATTTCTTGACTGGATTTTTTGGTTTCTTGGGTGTTGAGTTTGATAAGTTCTTTATAGATCTTCGATACTAGCCCTTTATCTGATATGTCATTTGCGAATATCTTCTCCCATTCCATAGGTTGTCTTTTATTTTGTTGACTGTTTCCTTTGCTGTGCAGAAGTTTTTTATCTTGATGAGGTCCCAATAGTTTATTTTTGCCTTTGTTTCCCTTGCCTTTGGAAATGGGTCTAGCAAGAAGTTGCTGCAGCCAAGGTTGAAGAGGTTGTTGCCTGTGCTCTCCTCTGGGATTTTGCTGGATTCCTGTCTCACATTTAGATTTTTCATCCATCTTGAGTTTATCTTTGTGTTTGGTGTAAGAAAATGGTCCAGTTTCATTCTTCTAATGTGGCAGTCCAATTTCCCAACATCACTTGTTCAAGAGACTCTCCTTTTGCCATTAGGTATTCTTTCCTGCTTTGTCAAAGATTATTTGGCCATAGAGTTGAGGGTCCATTTCTGGGTTCTCTATTTTGTCCCATTGATCTATGTGTCTGTTTTTGTACCAGTACCACACTGTCTTGATGATTAGAACTTTGTAATATGGCTTGAAGTCCGGCATTGTGATGCTACCAGCTTTGGTTTTCATTTTCAACATCTCTTTGGATATTTGGGGTCTTTTCTGGTTTGGTTCCATACAACTTTTAAGATTATTTGTCCAGCTCTTTGAAAAATGTCGATGGTATTTTGATAGGGATTGCATTGAACATGTAAATTGCCCTGGGTAGCATGGACATTTTCACAATATTAATTCTTCCAATCCATGAGCATGGAATGTTTTTCCATTTCTTTGTGTCTTCCTCCATCTCTTTCACAAGCATACTGTAGTTTTTAGAATACAGATCCTTTACCTCTTTGGTTAAGCTTATTCCTAGGTATCCTATGGTTTTTGGTGCAATTATAAATGGGGTTGACTCATTAATTCCTCTTTCTTCTGTCTCATTGTTAGTGTATAGAAATGCAACTGATTTCTGTGCATTGATCTTATATCCTGCCACACTGTCGAATTCCTGTATGAGTTCTAGCAATTCTGGGGTGGAGTTTTTTGAGCTTCCCACATCAAGTATCATGTCGTCTGCAAAGCATGAGAGTTTGAATTCTTTGACAATTTGAATGCCTTTTATTTCTTTTTGTTGTGTGATTGCTGAGGCTAGGTGGAGTTATGTTCTTTAAAAATACCTATCTTGGGGGACACCTGGTTGGTTCAGTCGGTTAAGCATCTGACTCTTCATTTCAGCTGAGGCCATGATCTCAGAGTGGTGAGATCAAGCTCCACATCAGGCTCTGCACTGAGCATGGAGTCTACTTAGGATTGTCTCTCTCCCTCTCCCTCTGCCCCTCCCACCACTTGAATGTGCCCGAGCGCGCTCTCTCTCTCTCTCTCTCAAGAAAAAAAAAGACAAACCTATCTTAGTAAGCTTGGGCTGATAAAATACCATTGACTGGATGACTTATAAACAGCAGAAATGTATTTTCCACAGTTCTGGAGGCTGGAAGCTCAAGATCAGGTGGCCAGCATCGTCGGGCTTTATAGAGAGCTGCCTGCTTCTCCTTGTAAACTTACATGGAGATATCAGAGTGAGCTAGCTCTCTAGCCTCTTCTTACAAGGGCACAAATCCCATTCAATTCCACCTCTATGATATAATTCCCTTGCAAAGTTGCTCCCCGCCAAATACTATCACATTGGGAGGGTTTCAACATATGAATTTGGATGGGGGTGTGGGTACAAACGTTCAGTCCATAGCAATACCTGTATGTTCAACACAGTGTAGAACACAAAAAAATCATCTGTGAGAATAGGTATGTTTGGGAAAAGTTTCTGGACTGATATATGTTTTTTCCCAAAGTCTGTGAAGAGATTTTCAAGAGAGTCACAGAGGAATTACAAAACACACTTTCCTTCCTCCTAGGGTAAGCAACTCTGAGATGGGAGTAACAGGTAGCCAGTACATTGAAATTCAGTAACTGACTTTCAATTTCACAGACCATAATTCTGAACTGACAGGAAGCAACAGGGCTCAAACTAAGGCCCTTTAGTGGAGATGGGCCAGTAATTATGTGGGGTGCTACATGTTCTACTTTTGTTTGCTAAATAATAGCATACTCTAGGGTGCTTTCATAATCACATCATAGTCATTCACTCAATGCACTCCACTAGCTACCAACCTTGAACACTCTGAGTCGTTTCTAGCCAAGTAAATGAAAATGATTGAAGAAAATAATTACCCTAAATTGTCTGAAACCCTTAGGAAAAAATTAGTTTTATTAACCTGATGCCTGAGTCATCACAGGTCCTGTTTCTGAAAAATGTCCTGCAGTTTGGTTTTATACAACAGCCTTCTTTTTGTTGTTTATTAATTATCAGCAGGGTAACCAATGTTGTGTAGCAAAGGGACACTGAAGAAAGAGGTTTGGGAGAAAGAGTAATTTTATGATTAGTCTTTTATCCTTCCTAATCATCTTTCTCGTTAGTAAAACTCCCAAGGATAGCAATGGCACACAAGCGTTTGAAGTGGCAGTGAAAGCTTAAATCAGCTAAAATGGTAGTTTGTCTGCTGCATTTAAGATTTAACAGTGGCAGCAGTGCATCGAGGTGAGTGTGAAGGTGGAAAAGAAAAAAAATAATACGATACAATTGAAAAATATATTTCTTTGTGGTTACCACCCTGGAATGAGAACAATTACTCCCTTGCAAAGAGATTTTTACTTTATCACTTCTGCTCACCTTAGAGGACAATGAAGGTAGGTTAAAGTGGTCTACAGGGCCTTAAGAAAGCATTTCTAGTCATGGGATTGCATTCCCCTTTATAGAAGTTAAACCTTAATTTACCCTATATTCGGTTATCCTTCACCATAGCTGAGAAAATCTAAAATGTCTCTCTTGCCCCGTCCTCCTCTTGAACACTATCACAGTCTTCTACTGGATTTGTATCCTTGTCCACCTCTTAGAAATAGCTTTACAATTGCTTGCAGAAGTGGTACATGATATATTTTATAGGAGACAAATCTTAGTTTGAATGCTGGCATGATATTTATATATATGTCCTCTAATTGTTCTTCTAACAATTTTGTTGAGAAATACCACACTTAAAGCACAGTACTAAAAAAAAAAAAAGCACAGTACTGATGGTGAACTCCAAGTGTGAAGTATGAATGATGGTGCTGATAACAAGAGTGCTAGGATAAATTGAATGACCAAACATATACTTAATGGTATAAACTGGGACATTTGGGGGAGCGAACCGGGGTTACTGATATTTATAGAAAGAAATAAGCATAATAAATTAGGACTAATCCCAAGTTGCAGTCAACCTATTTATTAACAAAAATAAATGAAGATAGGAAGCCAATTAAAACTATTTTATGTACATGTTAGTTCCAGACTAATGGAACAGAGCCCAGGGAAAAAAATTCCCTGATGTGAGAAAATGAACAATTTTAAAATAATATTTTTATTTGTTACTTGTATGAAAATCATGCATATTAACTGCATAAACTTTTAAAATATATAAAAGAGAGAAAAATAATTTACCACCATGGAGAATGCACTATATGCAATTTTTGTGTATTTTTCTAGATATTTTTTTCTTGTGAATATATATGTTATATAAATAATACAAGTGGTATTGTATTCTAAAATAATTATTGCTACATGCTACATGGGGTGCTACATGTTCTACTTTTGTTTGCTAAATAATGGGATACTCTAGGGTGCTTTCATAATCACATCATAGTCTTTCACTCAATGCTCTCCACTAGCTACCAACCTTGAACAACACTCTGAGTCATTTCTAGCCAGATAAATGAAAATGGTTGAAGAAAATAATTACCCTAAATTGTCTGAAACCCTTAGGAAAAATTAGTTTTATTAACCTGATTAAAAAAATTATTTTTTAAAAAATAATTATTTAGGGGGACACCTGGCTGGCTAAATTGGAAAAGCATGTGACTCTTGATTTCGGGGTTGTGAGTTCAAGTCCCATATCAGGTATAGAGATTGCTTAAATAAGTAAAACTTAAAAAAATAATTCTAATAGTAGTAATTATATTTTATTATTTCATCATTTCCCCATTCCATTAAATATTTCCCCACATGATTTTTGTGAAATTGATACTAATTTATATATTCAATTAACATTTAGTAGAGTCTACATAATCCATTATATGAGTGAACCATATTTATTTAATGAGACATTATTCTTAGACATTTAGATTATCTTTTTCTTTTTAAATATTTGATTTATTTATTCATGAGAGACACAGAGAGATAAAGAGGCAGAGACATAGGCAGAGGGAGAAGCAGACTCCATGCAGGGAGCCTGATGTGGGACTCAATACCGGGACTCCAGGATCACACCCTGGGCCCAAGGCAGGCACTAAACCACTGAGCAACCCAGGGATCCCCATCATTTAGATTATCTTACTGCTTCACTTTTATGATAAAGGCTAACATAAATATCTCTATATGTAAATCTTTGGTTTGATTTCTGACAGTTTTCTTAGAACATACCTTAGAATTAGAAATCCTAGATCTGATCATATGTGTATATGATACGTGTATATGTGTATATGTCGAATATTAGTTGACCATAAAGTTGAGGGCCCATTTCTGGGTTCTCTATTTTGTTCCATTGATGTATGTGTCTGTTTTTGTGCCAGTACCACACTGTCTTGATGACCACAGCTTTGTAGTACAACCTGAAATCCGGCATTGTGATGTCCCCAGCTCTGGTTTTCTTTTTCCATATTCCCCTGGCTATTCGGGGTCTTTTCTGATTCCACACAAATCTTAAGATGATTTGTTCCAACTCCGAATAAAGTCCATGGTATTTTGATAGGGATTGCATTAAATGTGTAAATTGCCCTGGGTAGCATTGACATTTTCACAATATTAGTTCCTCCAGTCCATGAGCCTGGAATATTTTTCCATCACTTTGTGTGTTCCTCAATTTCTTTCAGAAGTGTTCTTTGGTTTTTAGGGTATAGATCCTTTACCTCTTTGGTTAGGTTTATTCCTAGGTATCTTATGCTTTTGGTTGAAATTGGAAATGGGATTGACTCCTTAATTTCTCTTTCTTCAGTCTCATTGTTAGTGTACAGAAATGCCATGATTTCAGGGCATTGATGTTGTATCTTGCCACACTGCCAAATTGCTGTATGAGTTCTAGCAATCTTGGGGCAGAGGCTTTTGGGTTTTCTATGTACAGTATCATGTCATCTGCAAAGAGGGAGAGTTTGACTTCTTCTTTGCCAATTTGAATGCCTTTTATTTCTTTTTGTTGCCTGATTGCTGAGGCTAGGACTTCTAGTACTATGTTGCACAGCAGTGGTGAGAGTGGACATCCCTGTCTTGTTCCTGATCTTAGGGGAAAGGCTCCCAGTGTTTCCCCATTGAGAATGATATTTGCTGTGGGCTTTTCGTAGATGGCTTCAAAGATGCTGAAGAATGTTCCCTCTATCCCTACACTCTGAAGAGTTTTGATCAGGAATGGATGCTGTATTTTGTCAAATGCTTTCTCTGCATCAATTGAAAGGATCATATGGTTCTTCTTTTTTCTCTTGTTGATATGATCTATCACGTTGATTGTTTTATGATTGTTGAACCAGCCTTGCCTCCTGGGCATAAATCCCACCTGGTCATGGTGAATAATCTTCTTAATGTACTGTTGGATCCTATTGGTTAGTATCTTGTTGAGAATTTTTGCATCTGTGTTCATCAGAGATATTGGTCTATAATTCTCCTTTATGGTGGGGCCTTTATCTGGTTTTGGAATTAAGGCGATGCTGGCCTCATAAAATGAGTTTGGAAGTATTCCATCCCTTTCTATCTTTTGGAACAGCTTTAGAAGAATAGGTATTGTTTCTTCTTTAAACATTTGATAGAATTCTTCCCCTGGGAAGCATCTGGCCCTGGACTTTTGTGTCTTGGGAGGTTTTTGATGACTGCTTCAATTTCCTCCCTGGTTATTGGCCTGTTCACATTTTCTATTTCTTCCTGTTCCAGTTTTGGTAATTTGTGGTTTTCCAGAAATGCATCCATTTCTCCTAGATTGCCTAATTTATTGGCATATAGCTGCTCATGATACATTTTTAAAGTTGTTTGCATTTCCTTGGTATTGGTTGTGATCTATCCTTTTTCATTCATGATTTTATTGGAGTCTTTCCTTTTTGTTTTTTATAAGGCTTTATCTATGTTATTAATTCTTTCAAAGAACCAACTCCTGGTGTTTTTTTTTTTTTTATCTGTTCTACAGTTCTTCTGGTCTCTGTTTCATTGAGTTCTTTATTAACTCTCTTCTTCTGCTGGGTGTAGGTTTTATTTGCTGTTCTTTCTCCAGTTCCTTTAGGTGCAAGGTTAGCTTTTGCATTTGAGGTTTTTCCAATTTTTTGAGGGATGCTTGTATTGCAATGTATTTCCTTCTCAGGACAGCTTTTGCGGGATCCCTGGGTGGCGCAGCGGTTTAGCGCCTGCCTTTGGCCCAGGGCACGATCCTGGAGACCCGGGATCGAATCCCACATCGGGCTCCCAGTGCATGGAGCCTGCTTCTCCCTCTGCCTGTGTCTCTGCCTCTCTCTCTCTCTCTCTGTGTGACTATGATAAATAAATAAAAATTAAAAAAAAAAGGACAGCTTTTGCTGTATCCCAAAGATTTTGAGTGGTTGTATCTTCATGCTCATTAGTTTCCATGAATCTTTTTAATTCTTCTCTAATTTCCTGGCTGACCCATTCATCTTTTAGCAGGATGCGTTTTAGCCTCCACGTGTTCGAGTTTCTTCCAAATTTCTTCTTGTGACTGAGTTCTAGTTTCAAAGCATTGTGGTCTGAAAATATGCAGGGGACATTCCCAGTCTTTTGATATCAGTTGAGACCTCATTTCTGACCCAGTATATGGTCCATTCTGGAGAAAGTTCCATGTGCACTTGAGAAGAATGTGTATTCAGTTGAATTAGGATGGAATGTTCTAGGCATCCCCGGTGGTGCAGTGGTTTAGTGCTGTCTGCAGCCCGGGGTGTGATCCTGGAGACCCGGGATCGAATCCCACGTCGGGCTCCCTGCATGGAGCCTGCTTCTCCCTCTGCCTGTGTTTCTGTGTCTCTATGAATAAATAAATAAAATCTTTAAAAATAAAAAGGATGGAATGTTCTGTATATATATATGTGAAATCCATCTGGTCCAGTGTATCAATTAAAGCTCTTGGTTTTTTTTTGGAGATGTTGTGCTTAGCATATCTGTCATTTGCAGACAGTGCCATGTTGAAGTCTCCCAGTATTAGTGTATTATTATCTAAGTATGTCTTTACTTTGGTTATTAATTGATTGATATACTAGGAAGCATCCACATTAGGGACATAAATATTCATGATTAGGTCATCTTGTTGGATAGACCCTTTAAGTATGAGATAGTGTCCCTCTTCATCTCTTACTACAGTCTTTGAGATAAACTTTAATTTATCTGATATGAGGATTGCTAACCCAGCTTTCTTTTGAGGATCATTTGAATGGTAAATGGTTCTCCAACCTTTCGTGTTCAGGCTGGAGGTGTCCTTAGGTCTAAAATGAGTCTCTTGTGGACAGAAATTCTACAAGAAGATCTACAAGAAATCTTCCTTCATTGTGTGTTCCGTATCTGTTTCAGGTGTCTTGTTTAGAAATCTGACCCTGCACAGCCCGCCCTTGGTTGAGGATCACAAATTGAGGTGCCTTCCTTTTATGCTTTTTGTTACTGTTTTTCATTTCTGTTCCTTAACTGCTGAGCCTCAGCCAGTGTGGGTCCTGGGGGAAATATCATTCCAGAGGAAGCCATCCCTGCATGGAAATTGGATTTATACTGGATAAATTAGTATTATTCCTTCCTCACCACCCCCCTTCCTAGCTGTGGTGCATTTGAGAGATGGGCATCCACTGGGGAGTTTCCTCTAAGACCCCAATTGCCACCTTAAGTGTGGGATTGTGCTGGGGCTTCTTTCAAGGAGGCCCAGAAAGGCTGTGACCTAATCAGGGGGCTTTAACCAGAGCAGAAATTCCTCAACCAAACAGAACGTCTCTGCTTTATACCCCACCTTTCTTCCTCCACCATCCGCACTACATTTCCAGCCTGATCCCCAGTCTGATTCCTGCTAATGGAGAAGCTTTGAGTCCTTCAGGTGAAACGAAGTCACATCCAAACAAAACTATATATATTTTCTTTCTTTTGCCTTATTGTTTTTTTCCAAGAAAACTACTAAATTAAATAATTTTTAAAAAGTAAAAAAAAAAAAAAAACAGTCTGAAACCCTGCGTCTTTTGAGGGGATCATTTAGCCCATTCACGTTCAGAGTTACTATTGAAAGATATGAATTTAGTTTCATCGTAATACCTATTCAGTCTCTGTTTTTGTGGATTGTTTCTTTGGGCATCCTCTTTCTTTTACAGAGTCTCCATTAATATTTCTTGCAGAGCTGCTTTGGTGGTCACATATTCTTTCAGTTTCTGCCTATCTTGGAAGCTCTTTATCGCTCCTTCTATGCTAAATGAGTGCCTTGCTAGATAGAGTATTCTTGGCTGCATGTTCTTCTCATTTAGGACCCTGAATATATCCTGCCAGCCCTTTCTGGCCTGCCAGGTCTCTGTGGAGAGGTCTGCTGTTAATCTAATCTTCTCCCCATATAATTTAGGGATCTCTTGTCTCTTGCCGCTTTAAGGATTTTCTCTTTATCTTTGGAATTTGCATGTTTCATTATTAAATGTTGAGGTGTTGAACAGTTTTTATTAATTTGGGGGGGACCTCTCTATCTCCTGGATCTAAATGCCTGTTTCCCTCCACAAATTAGGGAAGTTCTCAGCTATGATTTGTTCAAATATGCTTTCTGGTCCTGTGTCCCTCTTGGCGCCCTCTGGAACCCCAATTATACATAGAGTTTTCCTTCTGAGGCTGTCATTTATATCCCTTAACCTTCCTTCATGGTCTTTAAGATTTATTTATTTATTTATTTATTTATTTATTTATTTATTTATGATAGACATAGAGAGAGAGGCAGAGACACAGGAGGAGGGAGAAGCAGGCTCCATGCCGGGAGCCCGATGCGGGACTCGATCCCGGGACTCCAGTATCACGCCCTGGGCCAAAGGCATGTGCTAAACCACTGAGCCACCCAGGGATCCCCTCCTTCATGGTCTTTTAATTGTTTTTATATTTTTTTGTCAGCTTCCTTCCTTGCCATCAACTTGTCTTCTATGTCACTCACTGTTTCTTCTACCTCATTAACCCTCGTCGTTAGGACCTCCAGTTTGGATTGCATCTCATTTAATTGATTTTTAGTTTCAGCCTGATTCGTTCTAACTTCTGCAGTCATTAGTCTCTTGAATTCTGTATGCTTTTTTCCAGAGCCACCAGTAGCTTTATAATTGTGCTTCTGAATTGGCTTTCTGACATCGAACTGTAATCCAAATTCTGTAACTCTGTGGCAGAGAGTACTGTTTCTGATTCTTTCTTTTGTGGTGTGGTCTTCCCTCTAGTCATTTGCTCAGTGCAGGGTGGTTGTATGAGTGGGCTGAGTTAAGAATATCAACCACGACCTATGTAAATTTCACCCTAGATGATTTTGTTGAGGTCAGAGACCAGAAATTGAAAACAAAGATCAGAAAGAAATAAAATAAAAGGGCTACTAAAGTGAAGAGGGTGGGGGTGACTGGGTGGCGGGCACTTAGGGGGGCACTTGACGGGATGAGCACTGGGTGTTTTCTGTATGTTGGCAAATTGAACACCAATAAAAAATAAACTTATTATCAAAAAAATAAAACCAAATTTTAAAACAAAATAGTAAAAAATAAAAGGCCTAGAATCCCAAAGAAGAAGGAAAAAAAAAGAGAAGAGAAAAAAATAAGAGAAAAAAAGAAAAAGTAAAGAGAAAAAAAAGAAAAAGGAAAAAAGGAGAAGAAAAAAAGGAGGGCTGGGAGATGGTGGTGGTGATGAAGTTGTAGTGGAGGGAGAATGTATCTACCTGAGGGTCCTAGAGGGTGATCCTCTTGGTTCTGAGTAGATTAAGCTCTGTATATTAGAAGACACTCAGTCCCAAATTTATATAAGCCAGAAATACTTGTAGAGGGCCCCACCATTGACCACCAAAACATAAATGAGATAAAAGAGGGGGGTAGAATGGGAATGAGGAATCCCACGAATGAACCAGCATGGCATACCACTTGGTTCTGGGTGCATGCTGGTCATGTTTTAGGAGGTATTAACTTCTGCCATTGTAGAACAAAATGAGGCAGAGAAAACAAAAAACACAACACAAAACAAACAAACAAAAAAACCTATCTTGTATATCTCCCAAAATTAAGTTGAATATTTTGAAGGGAATCTAGAAGTGGAAAATATATCTAGGACCTGTAATTATAGGAATATGAAAGTCAAAAAGGAAGAAACTTAAAAAAGAAGAGGTGGTAAAATATTGTAGTTAAGGTGGAAAAATAGAAAAATAAAGGAAACTTACAGTCTGATATAAAAATGAGTTGTACTGGAAAGACGAAGAAAAAAAAGGAGGGGTACCCTCTGGTTCTATATACTGTAAAGCCCTCGACTTCCCCTGGAGCTTTCCAGCGCTGCTGGGTCAAGAACTTGCTCTTCCCCTGTCCTTCCATCTGGTCTCTGGGGGAGGGGCCTGCTGTGCTCTTAGGTGTGTGCACCTGGGGGAGCTGCCCCGCCCCCTGCCAGGCTCAGGGAGAAGCAGGCTCCATGCAGGAAGCTCCACGTGGGACTCGATCCCGGGTCTTGAGGATCACACCCTGGGCTGAAGGCGGCCCTAAACCACTGAGCCACCCGGGGTCCCCTTCTGTAAGACTTTTAATATATGTTGTCAAATTGAACTCCAGAAAGAATATATCATTTTTTATACATTGCCTAAGACAACCACCTTACCTCACACGTATCAGCATTTAAATATTTAGAAAACCTTCATCAATGTGAAAGGCAAAAACCTGTTCACTGGTGTTGACATGTCTCTTCAATTTGTGCCAGTATCACATGGTTTAAAATATTGTCTCTTAAAAATAAATTTTAATATCTAGTTGAATTCCTCAACTGTTGTTATTTTACTTTGAAAATTATATATAAGTCTTGGCCATTTGTTATGCCAAATCAACTTCAAAACATCCATTTGCCTAAATATACAAATTAATTTGAAAAGGATTAGACAGATTTACGGTATCAAGTCTTGCCATTCGGGAGCATGGTCTAATTTTTCAAGATGTCTTTATTTTCCTTAGAAAGGTTTTATAATTCGCCGCATATATAACCTGCACATTCTTTTCCATTTGTAGGTACTTTACAGTTTTATTATGATTGTGAGTCAAATATATTTTTTGTTAATTTTCAACTCATTTGTGTTGATGTATATATGAGAGAGAAAGAGGAGCCATGTTTTCTTTTCATCTATAAAAGTTGTCAAACTGTTTCCTAAAAGTTTCTTAGGATCTTGTAGTAGATAATTTTCAGTTTCATGAAAATAATAAAAGCATGTTCTTCTGAGTCTTTATTATGAATTTCCTTTTTGTTGTTCTTTTTTTCTTCTTTTTGTTGCTCTTTAATGTTTTTTTATGGGTCTCAATTGTTTCCTTTATTTACCTTCAAGTAAGAAGTGTTCCCTCCAGAGTTAGTGTTTGCCAAACACAGGCTAGAAGCTACTTCCTTTCTGCTATCAAACAATTTAAGCTGTCTTATGAGGAGGGATGGGGGGAACCATGTGTACACCCCTAATTGGGTTTCTTAATCCAGATGCACTAACCATATAGTTATTATGAATTACATTGAATTTTTAAGAATTGTTTATTTTTAATTTTCCTTTTTTCTATGCCTTCCTCGGTCTTTTAGGAAGAATTTGGCCATGACACTTTCAGGAGATTTATACTCAGATAACGTTTTGCACAAAAAGTGAGAAATGGGCTGTTAAATGTTTCTCCTCAAATTCTCCCATATTTTACACCCTCAGATAAATGGAACTTTATCTTCTTCCTCTCCAAAGAGCCCTGAAAAAATAAATGGATGCATTAAAATTTATGCTTTAGATAAATTTTTAAGAAGAATTAAAAATATATAAAAGAAATATTAAATGAGATCATCTCATTCTGATTTACTTCCTATAAGCATGTGACATTTACTCATGTGGCTTCTTTATTCGAAATTATTATAAAAGTCCAATTTGCACTAGTGATCAGGTTTCATTGAGAACTTTTATCAAAAATTCCACTTAAAAGACATATACTAATTAAGACTTTGGTTTGCAGATGACAGGAACTCTAATTTAGGCTGAAAAAGTATGTATTGGGAGAAAATAGGTTTTTTTTTTCTTTTACAAAGCTAATGAAAGGATATATTTATTAAACCGTAGTAGAGGCAAGGCTTCAGAACAACTGGAAGCAGAAGTTTCTGTTTTTCGTTGGTTTTTCTTTCCACATGTCTGGTTATTCTCACGTTTTACATTTTATAGTTCCTGTTATCAAAGAAGGACTAACAAGCAAATTCAGACTGGAAATACTCTAAGGAAGACTATGGTCTGATCTAGGCCAGTTACTATACCCCGGGTATGTGATGCGCGAGGTGACTGATGCATCACCAGTATTGAGCACATAGCCATGTGTATTTGGGGAATCATTCTAAGTCAGGCAGCTGCACCAGAAGTACTGCAGCGCACCACGGAGGCAAAGGCATCCCCACACTTTTGGTAACTAGACAAAAGCTCAGAGTCTAATAGTAATGTCTTTCCTAGGCTGTTGTGTCCATTTATGAAATTATAAGACAGAGATCCTAGATCAGTAGATTCTGTTTTGAGTCTTTCAATCAGTTCTTAAGGTGTTAGGCAGAGCTGATCCCTAGAAAATGAAATATTTATTTCTCTTTTAAAATTAATATGACTATGGACCTTCACACGTAATTTTCTCAACTACGCATTACAGAATGTTTTTTTAAAAGACTGTTATTATCCTATTTAATTTTAAAAACTATTTTCTTAGCATACATAGACCATTACAATCCAATCGCCCTCTAGTTTTAATTTTTCTCTTCCTGTCTTTGTTTTTTTAGATATTTTATAAATCACAAAAATAATCTGTGATTTTAAACAATATCCTCAATCAGGCAGATTTTCAAGAGGAGAAATAATCCTGAGATATATGGAACCAATGGGAAATGTAGCATCATATTCTCTAAAAAAAAAATTTCTACATTCTATTTGTAAATTCACTGGGTGACTTGCAGTGACATTCTGTTTCTTGCACACCATTGTACCAAGAACAAAACACCAGATGATGACACAGCTGTCTCAGTTGACAGTTACCATTCGTAACTTTTGATTATTTCAATTCAACTCAATTTTGCCCATTCTTCTTACTGGATAGGTGGAGGATCTACTAGACAGATATACAGATTTGAGTTATGCCTGCTTTTGTGGAAGAATACATTTAAGGAAACTTCAGATTTCAGAGGATTTGGTAGGAAAAAACTATGTAAGACCAAAACTATAGATATGACTCTGTGTGGCGGATTGAAAATAGCAGTGGGCGTTAGTCCTAGCTCTACTCCTGATGTGTGACCTTGGGTAAGTTGCTTCCACTCTCTGAGCCTTAGTTTTTTCATCTATAAAGTAAGGTTTGGGACAGATGATCTCGTTCAATAGGGGCTGATGTTTTGGTGAAATGCTCTATTTTAGAGTGCAAAGACACAGGTAGTTTAGAAACAATTGGATATTATCCCTGGCTAATTGTGCAGTTACATATGAGAGAAGCTTCAGGAAACTGAGTGACTTTTTCATTTTCATTTTTTCATATTCTGAGGGAAGATTTGGCTCATAACCCACAAAGACATTATGAAAATGACCCTATTCATTTTGTCTATGCCATGCACTTTTAAATAATGATTACTTTCTACTGTTTCATTATGTAGCTAGGAGAAGTACTTTCAATTGCATGTTAACTCTTTCCTCTCATGTAATAATTTTCTCTGTAACATTCCTGAACTATATTACGTGTACTTATGGAATAATAAAATTTTCACATTTTACTTTTCTCACATAACAGTTTTAAATATGCTTCCTTCAGTGGAAATCCTTACACAAAGATTTTTTTTTAATGAGCCAATGCAATCCTTATTTTTAAATCTTCAATGGCCATTTTGTGGGATGTATCTAGTTCATTCTCATTACCCAGGGTTTCAAAAGAAAGAGCATCATAATGGGGTAACTCCTGTGGTGTGCGGCACTAGGCAATGAGGGACAAAAGATAAATATCTTCCTAATAGACACAGAAAATGGAATGCCTTCTATCCTGTGTGACTCTAGAAGGTGTGCTACATTTTGAAGGTTAAGGGCAAAATCAGTTTTGCAAACCAGTGATAGTTCAATTCATATTTCTTGGCCCTGATTTGATTTGTTTCTGAGTTATACCAATAAGGTGGTTATAAAATAAAATGTGTTCCATCACTCACAGTCCCTCTGTGTTAACATTCTCAGCTCTTTATTATTTGAGCTGATTTTGTTCTTTAGCAGCTGGTCTCCAGTATCCACATACCTATTAGACATCCCTAAAACATGCCAATTACTCCTATTTGTACACCATGTTGTAGTTTACAAAGCACTTTCACATCTCTCTCCTCAAATCTTCAGTGACCTTCTGAGAGAGGCTGGACTAAGATTATCAACCCTCTTCAATCACAACCACTTTTATAAAGTTAATTTTAGAAGATATTTTGCTTTTATAAACAGGTGAGTTTTTTGAGTAATGTGTTAATTTCCTATTCCATTAACTGCAAAATAGCTGCACATATAATCAATGCATATATCCAGTACCAATACCTGAAATTCAGCATGTCAAAAACTGAACTCATTGTCTTGCTACCCTACCCTTTCCATCTCCTGCTGACCATCTAACTGATGTAGACCAAAGGTCATCATCCTCCTTTTTTTTTTTTAATCATCCTCCTTTTTAAGTTTACTTCGTTTGTTGCCATTTCCCTAATCTTCCAATCTAGAAACCACTTTCTTTAACTTGCCCTCCTCAGTTACCTGTTTCTGTTGCAGCATTATCAGCAACAACTGCTGTACAGTTCCCCCCTTCTCCTCCACAGCCACTGCCATAATTCTGTTGCAGCAGCCCTATAATTTGATTCTCAATCTCTAGACGAGCTATTCTTCATTTTTCACGCTGCCAAAAATATGCTTTTCGTAAAACATGGCTTAGAACCTGTTACATCCCTCATCAACTATCCTCAGTTGATGAGCGGTATGGATTAATGCTTTGAAGTACAATGGATTTAAATTTAAATTCCTTCTCAATGATTTAAATCTGAATGTGTCTGAATCCAAAGCATAATTATAATATGCTGACTTTCTGACCTTTAGGGTGGGCAGGGAACATAAAATTGGGCATTCAAGTTATGAGCTGAGACCTTAGATTAAGGGACACTAGCTCTTCTTGTTTGAGTCTGGTGGTCCTTGAAAACCTCTGTGAATCTCAATCTTACTTAGCCTGTGACTGGGAATTCTTGATAGTCAAGATTGGAACTCTTGCTCTAGCTCTAACCATAGCCCTCATATTGGTCTCTCTTGCCCTGCCCTGCCACTTCCTTAGACCAAGCATGACATATGTTGCCCAAAATTCTTTTTAGTTAGCCTAGTAGAGAGAATGGTATACAAATAAGATTGATCAGTGTTCATGATGTTTGTTTTTCACCATCTTTGTTGAGCTTCATGAGAAACTATCAGCATTGCTTGCCTGGGAATTGTGTGACATAGTGGACAGATATCGGCTTTGGGTTCACACAACCTAGATAGGAGTTCTAAGTCCTCCACTGGCTAGATGTCTAATTTGAGGGCAGGTCATTTGACCTCTCTAAGCTTCAGTTTCCTTTTCCTAACATAAAGTCGATATACATTAGTATTATTAATTGGGAGAATATGCAACGATAAAAATACTGTCACGAATTAAAGAACACTTTTAAATACATTTGCATTTTATTATCTAACAGTGCATATATCTATTAAGTATATTGTTTCTTCCATTTGCAGTTAATACTTCGTATACATACGACCTTGTGGTTCCTTTGCCATAATTCTAGGATCACTTGAGCTCCACAGACCACTTGTTGCTGTGACAGGTACTACTAATTGCCTTCCGATATCTATTCTCATATTCTAATATGATCAAATTTAGTTGCTCACATAGCTGCCTGAATAACAATTTCATACATTGGCCTCTCATGCAAGTATGAGTGGCCACGTCACCAAGTTATGACCAATGAGATGTAAGCATCTGGGAATGCTGATAAAGAAAAATCATGACCTCTTAATTTATCATCCTTTTCCTGCTGGCCGGAATGCAGAAATTTTACCTGAAACTAGAGCAGACATTCTAGGTCCTGGGTTTGAAAACTATGCTGAGAAAGTCAGAGCAATGATACTGTGATCCAGAACCACTGCTTGTTGTGGAGCACCCATTCTAGTCTGATCCACCACACTGGACCATTATGTGAAAGAAACCAATTATTATTTTATATATATTTTTCTATTAAAATAGCTGAAAAATATTCTAATTAATGTAGTTGGAAACCACTGAAATAATGTACATAAGAGAGCTGATCAGTGTTAGTGACTTCTTGTAATTGTCTACGTCAATTCCTCCCTTTTTTGAGCTAACTTCCCTTGGGCTTGACCTATTATCATGTAATACTGCTGGGTTATGGACTTGTGGGCCTCTGCAAGATCGAAAAAATCTCCCTTCCCTTAGGCAGCACATCCCATGCTATATTAGTTATTTTGACCTTCATGAACAGTTATGCATAGCAGTTCTCTGAGATGCCATCTGAATTCTCTGAAGCTATAATATGCGGTACTTTTTATAAGAGACACTTTTGATTATTACCTTCACTGAAAGTAATAGGCAGGCAGATTTGTGGTACTGTTTCCATGTGTATTCAAGATTGCATTGCTACTTCATAATGTTCCTCGTTATTCGCAAGCTGATTAGATAGAGTGTCGAAACCAAATGGAAAATGACACAATTTATTACCTTTACGGAGTGTATTATAAAAATATTATAAACAATAAAAAATTCTTTGGAATTAATAGAACATAAAGCACTCTTTTTCCCCTAGTGAAATTATAGGTGGAATTGGCTCATATCTGGGTGGTAATAAAACATCCCGTTAGCTTTCAATTATAGTCCTGAACAGCAACTCTTTCCACCCCACTCTCTCTCAATCCCCCTCATCACCCCCTTTAGTCACCCACCCCCAACCCCCCAGCCTGGCTACCCCCCTTTCTCCAATAGATATTATAATCAGGGGGTTAAACTAGAAGATAATCCGATTGACTGAACATTAAATGCATGACATAATAATTGTATTCTCATATATTAATATGTACCACGAATGTACTCAACTATTTAGAAAGCCAAAATTATACTTGAACCAGAAAATTGAATCGTTGTCAGAAGAGGCATATTGGTTGGGCCACAAACAATAAAATATCACCACATTCATTTGTAAAGTTCCCTCAATTTAATCATGTTAGTTTGAGATATTTATAACTAATATAGCATCATATCTAAATCATGATTTAGATAATCATGTTGTTAACTGTTGCAATGAGATGCTGAGAAGTTCTGTTCTTTCTTCACTAGAAATGAAGATATGTGCCTACAACCAAATACTTAAAGAACTCCGTGTTTGATGTTCTGCTCCTAACTGCAGCAGTGTATCACTGCGGCCCCTCCGTGAGCTTGTTCAATATTCTAGAGGCTTCTGTGGCTGGAAATTGGAGAGCATCAGGAAGATAAACTCTATGACAGCCATCTATTCATTCATATATGGAGCACATCTGTTGACATCTTAAATGCTAATTAATAAATACAGGACTTGGGCCTCATGCATAATGAAGATAAGCTGAATTAATGCTTTTTTCCTCTCTCCACATACAAAACTTAAATGGAACCTGAAGCAGCATTCTTCCTTCCCTAAAGGCAGTTGTGATTTCAGTTCATAGAGTCAGAAAAACAATTCTGAAGGCATAGGTTTACTTCCAGAGAAAGAACTTTTTAAAAGACATGGTATTTGGCTGCCACTGGAGGCAAATGCTTGAATGATTGTATAGGCGATGCCAAGAGAAACATGGATACTTTAAGGGCCACGTGGACCCAGTTGCTACTTAGGATGCTGGCCGTGACCTATTGCTATAGGTTTCAGAGCCTGTAGTGACCAATCATATCAAAGAACTTAAAGAGAAGGCCATTATTATGCACATTATAAAAATATATTGAGCCTTATTACCTGCAAGGCTATGCTTATTTAAAAGAAAAGAAAAACATGCCTTTCAATGGCAGCACTGTTACAACCAGAAAGAGTTCTGTTCACCTATGTGGTAGAAAATACTTCATGGCAGTATGTTTTAGTGACACAAGTATGTTTCTCTATTTAGATTTTTGGGATGGAGAAAAACTGCTGTTCTACAATAGTTCCTAAGTAAGCTATATTTAGTGTAAAAAGGAAAGAAATCAGCCTTTCTTGCGCCGTGGTAGTTGCTTGGTTGTTATGTTTGGAGCTGAATCTGTAGGTGTACTGATGCATTTGTAGGAAAGAAAAAGTGATTATATATTTTATTAAATTATAAGGTAATTTGTTCTCTTATCTCAGACTTGCTAATGCTCTAGTCATTTTTCCCTCTTTTTTGTTTGGTCAGGAGACCCGATTTGTCAGGGATATAGATTTTTGTCTAGTTAAAGGTCAGGTGCTGAACAATTGATTTGATTGCTGAGCCATTGGGTCATTAAGTTGCCTGAAATAACCTTGTTGCAAATGTTCATTAGTGATCCAATCTGGGACTCTGTACTCAGGACTTGCATTAGCATCTGTGGAAAATATTCCATTGAATTTTGCCTTTGGAATTGCAAAAAAAAAAAAAAATGTAGCCAGAGGTGTGTATGTCACAGAAGTAGAAGATTTATATATGAAACTGCTTGTGATTTGAGTATATACAAATGTCCCCTTCCTCTCCAAACATTCCTGTGACCTAAAATTCTACTATTAGAGTTTTTCTTACATTAAAAACTGCAGCACCCCTGGGAAGTGAGATGACAAAGATCTGGAATACAAAGCATTGCCCATAAATGCAGCAGTGCTGACTTGTGAGCAGAATAGGAATGCTGAGTGCCTGGAGGAAGATATTGAGAAATGGACAAGAAACCAAGGCCAAATTATTTCTTCTTCAAAATTTCGCTAAGGAACACATTGTTCTGATCCTATACTACAGAATCCAAAGAAAGTTAAAACTCATAAGGGGAGCACTGGACTTGGAGTCCAGGGTCCTAGTACAGGTGTGTTCACCCATTATGTACCCTAGGACAAGTCAGTGAACCTATGAGAAAATTCTGCTTCCACAGGTAAATTATGGTAATTGGAGCTAATGGTCTCGAAGCTCCAGAATTCTATAGTTTGTATTTTAGATAGCTAGAACTTGGTCCAGTATCCAGTGAAGGGCATAACATCTAGCAAACTGATGAATTTTTGTTCCGTTTTCAAGTACTGTTGTCCAGATTAATTGTTTAAGCAATAGAGTCTTCTGGATTATTGTTGAGAATGACTTTCAAGTTATGCTTCTGTTTGGGAATTTTGGAAAGGGTGTTGTATTTCTACATACAGCATGGTGGAAAGGCTATCTAGTTTCAACTTTGTCACTAAGTTTCAAAGAATTTCACTTTACTCCTTCCAGCTTAGCTTCATTATTTCTAAGGCTTTTTTTTTCTTAGCTATTCCATTATATCCTTTTCTAATTGCTCCACATATCAGGGGCGCCTGGGTGGCTCAGTTGGTTGAGCATCTGCCTTTGGCTCAGGTCATGATCCTGGAGTCCTGGGATCGAGTCCAACATCAAGCTCCCTGCTCTGAGGGGAGCCTGCCTCTCCCTCTGCCTCGCTCGCTCTCTGTCTCTCATGAATAAATACAATCTTTTAAAAAAATAATTGCTCTGCATAGCAGTTCATTATAGATGTATACATGTTGGCTTTTACTCTTTTTTTTTTCAGCAAAAGCCTGAATTTAATAATTCTAGATGGCTGTCATATAGTAATGGTTTAAAAGAAAAACTTTTTGTAGTCCCTAAAGTATTTCTGATGTAGCCATATATGCCAGCTCCCTAAGTCCCATTCATAAACTACTTATGGGGGTTCTATAGCCCCCAAGAGTGAGTATCCTCATGTTAGATAGTTTAAGTGCCCACGTTATGGTATTTTGGTGACTTAGTCATTTCCCTGTGAGTCAACCATTTCAGCCTGCTTATGTGCTCCTGTTGTTCCAGCTTCCATGCCTAGAGAATTTTTTATATAGATCATAGATACAGATAGATATAGATGTACATGTAGAGATAGAGATGGAGATAGAGATAGAGATAGAGAGTAAGATGACTCTCATATGGGGAAACTTGAAAAACAATGGTCTTAATTTGGATCAATTTAATGCCATTTCACATTTTATGAGTATTTACTGTGTTTGTTACTCTGTTAGTCTGAGGTAAAAGATTGCTTTTGACCTGGGAGATCTCAGTCTAAAAGATATTACAAAGTCTTTCATCTTTCCATTCTCATGGAGATTGATTTTAAAGGGAAAATTGTTAGATTTGAAAACTTTCCCAATAAATCTATATTCCTCCGAATATATATCATTACTTTGCATTTATGCTTGACTGTTGTGGGGTAAAAAAGAGTTGATGCCACTCTCTGGAATTTTGTATGATTGTCATTGGTCAAGCAGTTTCACATAAAACCACATCTCAAAGGACCCCACTTTTGCCTTTCGGTAATGATCACGAACTAATAATTCAACTAAAATTTAAAATGGACGAAAGCTTTGGGGAGCCTATGTGACTCAGTTGGTTAAAGTGTCCGACTTGACTTCAGTTCAGGTCATGATCTCAGGGTTGTGATATTGAGCCCCGCATCAGGCTCCGCTCTCAGTGCAGAGTCTACTTGGGATTATCTCCCTCCACCCCTCCCCCTGCTCACTCTCTCTTTCACTCTCTCTCTCTAAATAAGCAAATAAAAATCCCCCCCCAAAAAAATAGATGAAGTCCTCACACCTACAAGTTTTGAGATGTCCTTACAGTTTCAATTATTTTATTGGTGGGTATCCTTTATGTAACTTGAATCAAATTTGAGGCATTTTGCTGGTAGTCTATGTTAACTACAACCATGTGCTGCGTCTTATATGTCATGCTCAAGTGTAAATTATGTCTATAGAATTTATGAAAACCTTTACAATAGAGGAGGTCTAGGGTTAGACCATACCTCAGTTAAGTATTGTAAACCAGCTATAACTGGCATTACTTATTACTCTTAAACAGAGCCTCTAAAAATGTTTTTAAAATACAAGTTTATCACTGATAATGTACAATTTGAACAACTGTTTTTATGAAATATTTCACACATATAAAAAATAGATGCTATATATATATGTATAAGATAATAAAGAATAAAAAGATAATGACTGCCATTATATTCACTATCCATCTTAAAGGAAACCACTAACCTAAATTATATTTTTAATAAAAATTGTATATATTAAAGTGTACATCAGAGAGGGAGACAAACCATAAGAGACTCTTAACTCTAGGAAAGAAGCTGAGGGTTGCTAAGCTAAAGGGGAGGTGGGGGGGATGGGTAACTGGCTGATGGACATTAAGGAGGGCATGTGATGTAATGAGCACTGGGTATTATATGCAATTGATGAATCACTGAACTCTACATCTGAAACTAATGATACATTATATGTTAATTAATTTAATTTAAATAAAATAAAAGTTAAAAAATAAAGCGTACAACATGATGTCTTGATCTGCATATACATAGTGAAATGATTGCTGTAGTCAAGCTACTTAGCATAGACATTTCCTCATTCTCTATATATGTTTTGTTAAACATTATGCAATTACATTTTATGTGATCTTGAAGTCTGGTGTATATTTGTTTGACTTTACCTTTTTCATTCAACATTATATTTAGCAGTAGACTGTGTGAGTGAAGAAATGAGCCTTTTAAGCCACTGAGATTTTGAAGTTGTATATTATCATAGCATAACCTAGTATATACTGACAAATATTGTCACTTGCATTTTCTTAAGAGCACAAAAGAAAGAGAAAAAGGAACAACATAAGGAACATAAAGAACATCCTAAGGAAAATGAATTTAAGGCTCCAATTGCCCAAATAATTGTCTTTATACTTAATTATAGTGATGTAACTCAACCAAATTTAGCATCAATTCTCATATAAATAATAGTGTCAGATTTACAACTGAAACTTCTTTGATTGATGGAAGGGTATACCTATAGCAACTCATAAAACAAGAGGCATTCTAAAACTGAATTGAAACTAGATTAGACCACTAAAGAAAAACACCTTTACCATCAACCTACAGTCTTTTGAGGCATTTGGGTGAGATGGCTCCTTTGTAGTGCAGGTACCATCTAATATTCTTTTTTGTTTTAATTGGCCACCCTGAATTACTGATCTAAACCATCTTGGAAGTTCTGTCATAAGGCTGTCTTCTGGCTTCACAAATCATTTCTTTTGTTATCTGAGGACTCTAGAGAAATCTGACAGCCACTTCATTTTATTTCTGATACTAAAGTTGAACACCCTGGGGCACCTGGGTGGCTCAGTGGTTGAGCATCACTAGGGTCATGATCCTGGGGTCCTGGGATCAAGTCCTGTATCCAGCTCCCTGCAGGGGGCCTGCTTTTCCCTCTGTCTGTGTTTCTGCCTCTCTCTGTGTGTCTCTCATGAATAAATAAATTAAATCTTTTAAAAAATAAAAATAAATAAAGCTGAACACACTGCAGCCATATGCTGGCATCTGGTCTATGAAAAACAAAAACAAAAAGGTAATTTCATTTAAAATTGTTTTAAATAAATTGGAAGGATTTCCAAAAGCTTTGGCTACAATAGTAATATTGAAAGGGGTACTTCAAACTTCTTGGAAATGATCTTAACTTGAAAGTGTTTTTTTAGGCACATACCACAAAAGAAAAAAAATATTCAAAAAATTAACAGATTACTGATTGCCAGGAGTTAAGAAAGGTGTACAGTTGGATAAAAACCAATGTGGCTATAAAAAAAAAACCACATAAGAGATCTTGTGGTAATAGAAATGTTTTATTATATGACTCTATCAATGTCAATATCCTTGTTTGTGATATTATACTACTTTGCAAGATTTTACTATCAGGGAAACTGGGTAAGAACAATATAGGATCTTTCTGCACTGTTTCTTAAAATTGCTTGCGCATTTACAATTATCATGAAATAAAAAGTTTAATTTTAAAAAAAGACAAGTGAGGGATGCCTGAGTGGCTCAGTCAGCTAGGTGTCTAACACTTGATTTCGGCTCAGGTCTTAATCTCAGGGTCATGCATTCAAGCCATGCTGTGCATGGAGCCTACCTAAAAAAAGACAAACAACAGAAAGAGAGAATACATTCGCAAAATATGTATTTGATAGAGGACTCGTATCCAGAATGTGCAAAAAAGTTTTACACCTTAATAACAAATAAACAAATAATCCTATCAAAAAATGGGCAAAAGATTTGAATAGACATTTCACTAAAGAAGATATATCAATTACTAATAAGCACATGAAAAGACACCCAACTGCACTAGTCATCAGAAGAATACAAATAAAAATCCCATAAATCCACTAGGATGACTATAAACAAAAAGACAGATAATAACAAGTATTAGAGAAATTGGAACCTACATACATTCTTGGTAGGAATGTAAAATTACACAGCTACTTTGGAAAAAATACATGGCAGTTTCTCACAAAGTTAAACACGGTATTACCATATGACCCAGTAATTCAACTCCTAAGTATATACTCAATAAAACTGAAAATATATGCCCACACCCAAAAAAACTTGTTAGTGATTTTAATGGTAGAATTTTAATGGTAGAATTATTCACAATAATCAAAAGTTATAAACAGCTCAAACATTCACTCATGGATGAATAAACTAATTGTGGTATATCCATTCAATGGAATATTATTCACTGATAAAGAGAAATGAAGGCAAGCTACCACTCCTCAAAAACATTTTGCTTTGTGAAAGAAGCCAGACATAAGATACCACATATTTTATTATTCCCTTTATATTAAATATCCAAAATAAGCAAAGTTATAAAGATAGAAAAGAGGCTAGTGGTTACCTGGTGTGGTAGTGGTGGGTAACAGGGATTAACAGTAAATGTGCATGAAAGTTCTTATTGAGGTTCTGAAAATGTTGCCAAACTGATTCATGGTGATGGTTTTGGTGGTTTTACCACACTTAGTAAATTTTCCCCCAAAATTCATTGAATTATACATGAAAAGGGAGAATTTTATGATATACAAAATATGCCTCCATAAGATAATATCAATACAACCACAAAAAATTCTGCATATCGATTATCTATCACAGGTTACTGGGTAGTATAGGTTTTACTCAAGAATACCAGTTACTTGAGTATTTTCTTCCTCATGATTGTTCTGTGTATTGGAGTCTATCGGGAACTCAAATCAGATGCAGAATTTTTAGTGTAACTGGTATCTTGAGAATTGCTATATAATGGACTATTGCACATTTTATGTAAGTGATGAAAACAAGGTAGGAATATGTCTTTTTTTCCGATTCAACTCAATCACTATGTTGTTTTAATTCTATATCAAAATGATTAATATTCTTTCTCAGATGCATTTACCAGCTACAGTGTTTACATTGTTTGAATAGTCTTTTGTAGGAAATCTGTAGAATATGAGCAAAGCATTTACCTCTACCTAGATAGTTCCAAAGTCCTTTTATAGATGTTTCTTAAGTATTTGGGTCATTGCTCACATCCATCAAAAATGACCTTATTTTATGGGGCACCTGGGTGGCTCAGTTGGTTAAGCATCTGCCTTTGGGTCAAGCCATGATCTTGGGATCCTAGAATCAAGCCCACATTGTCGGGCTCCCTGCTCAGTGGGCAGTCTGCTTCTCCCTCTCCCTCTGTGCTCTCTCTCTCTCAAATACATAAATAAAATCTTTTTTAAAAAATGACTTTATTTTCTGGAGGTAGCCATGATTGTCATTTAAAAATAGAGCTATGAGAGGAATTCATAGTGACAAAAGCACGTTGTGCAGATAACTTCCAAATATTCTAGTATTTGTCATTTAATGAAATATATACATTCCTACAAAGTCTGCTATGAACTGACTGGGTATGTGTATTTGTCCATACAGATTGGAAAGGAACAAATAAAATTGTCTCTATTCACAATCAAACTGGCTGTGTAGAAAAACCCCAGTAAATCTGGAGAAAAAAAAACTTGTAGAAAAAATAAGTGAAGTTAGCGCAAACGTGTGGTATAAGATCAACATACAAATGTATTTCCATATACTGGCAATAAACAATTAGAAACTGAAATTTAAAATAAAATTAAATTTTCAATCACCCCAACAACATGAAATACTTATGGATAAATCTAACAATACATAAAATTATTTTAAAAATTAAAAATTTTATTTTTTAGAGTAAGTTTAAATTTATGGTAAAAGTGAGTAGAAAGTACAGATATCTCTCCCTACCCACACAGCTTCCCCTATTATTCCCCTATTCTTGCATTATTATGCTAAATTTTTTTCAACTATGAAACATTATAGAAATGCTGTTATTTAAAAATCCATAGCTTACATTATGGTTTACTCTATGTTTTGTTGGTTTTATTGGTTTTGATAAATCCATAATGTCATATATCCACTGTTACAGTATCATACCAAACAATTACACTGTCCTAAAAATATCCCCAATGCTCCACCTATTCATCTCTCCATCCCTCTGCCTGAATCTCTGGTAACCACAGATCTCATTACCATTTCTATAGTTTTGTCTTTTCTAGAATGTCACATAGTTAGAATCACACAGTATGTACCCTTTACAGACTGGTTCCTTTCATTTAGAAATATGCATTCAAATTTCTTCCATGTGTTTTCAAGTTTTGATAGCTGAAAGCTTGTGTCCATTAAAAGGATAATTTGAACATCAAAATGTTGATGATTGAACCAAAGAGAGTGATAATTTCTAATAGAATTTAGTTACTAGGATTTTATTTCATTCTCTTGATTAATGGATGATCTACTTATGGAAATTAATAGGTCTTCTCCCTCTACCATCTCAGAATCAAGAGAATCACCCCATGTTTCCACTTCATGAACCTATATTCTCTCAATATTGTCTACCTCTGCCAGCTTCCAGACACATCTATTTTTCCATTTTTTGAACAACACATTTGTGATTCATTTCCTTATCTCCTATCTAGACCCAACTGTGCCTTTTTTCACAAAAGCTTGCATGAATCTTTGAAAAATAAGTTCATGATATAAATGTATTGGGCTGAATTAATGATGAGTCATGCAAAATTATTGTGTCTTGCTGTAATACGGAGCACTTGGATGAACTAGCAAAATTTTAAAAAGTTCAGTTTTCACATATTCTTTTGATGCCTTATATAGCTAACACACAGAACATGGCCCAGCCATCAGCTTATTTAGCTACATATTTCTTTAATATGCAGTGTGCTTCAGCTATATTGAGTTAAAAATAAATGCTACTATTTTGAGTTCTATATAAATTTCTTTTTGATGTTTACATCTTACAGTTTCACCAAATAATTTTGTTTTGGGAATGACAAACCAATACTGTCAGCCATATTCCACCCATTGTTTTAGAAATCTGCTTTACTTGTTCATTTTACTTTTAATCATAGACTGTTTGCTTACCTTATACTTACTACTAAGGTTGAGAGCCTCTCATCATGTCATAGCTTTCTCTTTTTAATAACTCTTATATTTTTAAATGTCAATTAGAATTTAATAAAACACCTTCAATTTACACTGCATTGCAGATTTTAGCAAATGATTTGTTTTCAATGTCCCTGATTGTTTCAGGGACATTGTTTCAATGTCTCTGATTTGGGATAAAAATATTTTGGGTGGTGTTTTTTTCCTTGATTTCTATCTTGAAGTACCAGAGTATATTGAAAACATTTGTTGTATTGTGAATACCTTGTCATTTCTCCACATATTACTAGAAATCAGTTTTTATTTGACATTTCTGTTAAATCCCTTTCACATTGCTAGTAAAGATGTGGTTCCATTTCTTAAGTATCATGTACAAGGTACAATGTAACATATAAATCAATATGAAATATGATCCTTACTTTATAATAGCTAGCTTAGTCTAATTGAGATAAAACAGGGGTGCTTGTGTATGTGTAAATACACATGCATGGAATTAAGTGGCAAACCAAAGCATGATAACCAGTGGCAAAATATAGAACTTGAAGTTGGAAGACTTGGCACTTGGATCTGCCTCTTGCTGTGTGACTGAGCAAATCACTTACCCTTGTCAAGTTCTGTTGGTTCATCTCAAAGATAGGAGTAATAATGCAAAGTGATAATGTCAAGATTATACTGAATAACGTATATGAAAGTGTACAGAGTCTCATATCCAAATCAATAAAGTCCTTTTGTTTTATGCAAATATAGCACCAGGGCAATGACTACAGCCATTACTTAGATCTCCAGTTCAGATACTCTTTTTTTTAAAGATTTTATTTATTTTTATTAATGAGAGATACAGAGAGAGAGGCAGAGACACAGGCAGAGAGAGAGGCAGAGAGTGAGAAGCAGGTTCCATGCAGGGAGCCTGACATGGGACTCGATCTCAGGTCTCCAGGATCACGCCCTGGGTCAAAGGCAGGCGCCAAACCACTGAGCCACCCAGGCGTCCCCAGTTCACATACTCTTATGGTACTAGAAGGCACCCTGCCATTCAGAAAAGGATATGGGCTTTAGAGTCAGACCTGGATTTTGAGTCAGGGCTTGAGCAATTCATGATTATATCACATTGTGCAAGTGACTTAAACTTTCTAACTCTTATTTTCATCATTTTCAATCGGGGTATTATTATCCACTTACTAAGGAATTATTGTGAAGATTAAAATAATAATATTATTATTTAAGTTAACACCTAATGCCCAATAGATAATGGAACATATATTTACTAAAGTGGACCATCCTCTTGGCACTTTACAAGGACCACAGTGGGTTCAGCTGAGAAGTATGAAACCTATACTCTGAAAAAGATTATGAAACATTAATGAGTTTCTCTGTATGTTAGAGTTATGAGCAGATATAGATTGGTTTACAGAAAATCATGAGAACACAAAAGCATAACTAGGATGCCTTAGTGTTATGAACGGGATTGTATATGTTTGGGTATGAGACCCTGTATACTTTCATATACATTATTCAATATAATCTTCACAGTATCACTGTGCATTATTACTCCTGTTTTAAACATGAGACAAAGGGTGCCCTTTTGTTGTCAGTCAACCACCCTACTCATTAGGGAAGAGAGGGTGTGGGTATAGTGGTACTTGTCCCTATCCAGATCTCATCATTCCATCATACTGGCAGCTGCTGTGGCAGATGGACTCATGGGGGAAAGAGCAAGTCACCTGTGAAAAGGAACCATTTAATGCTCTTTTTTGTCTACTCCCAAATCAAGGTTTTCCCTGTAATCTGTTCTCAAGAATATTTAAAACTCAATGGCTTCTTGTAATTCTGATTCATTACTTTGTCATTTTGAGCTGAGTTCCAGTAACTTGCTACTGTTTTTGATTATATCTTTCCTGCCGCTGTTTACAGATTACAAATATTTCTAAATCTGTCCTGCAAGAAAAAGGACAAAATACCAATGACTAAGGTTGTACTGCATTTGTTATGTAAGCCCTTTGACAGGTACTTGCTAGTGAAAGAGGAAGGCAAAGCCAAGCACTTTATTAGGCTTATTAATGTTAGAGTTTCCATGGTTTTAATTTGATTGCTATTTATTGAGCAGTCAAAATGTGTTAGGCAGCATCAAGAACACATCAAAACCATGATCTGGATATTAAGGACTTTATACCCTAAAAAAGGAAGTCTATTAACTCAACTACAGAATGTATCCATTTCTGTAATCACTTGTGAAATCTTGATTGGGGAACTCATTTAGCTAGCCTTATACTTAGAGGGTATTTTTATGTCTTTCCAGTTAAAAATTGTGTTGCTTCAAATAACACTTTAAGATACTGTAATGTGATAGCACTCACATATATGAAATTGTTCCTCCTCAATTATAAGTTAATTAACAGATATCTCATCAAGTACAAGAACCTTGGCAGATACAGAAGACCCTGAGCAAACTGACTTCTCAAAGAATAAAGCTGTATTCATTTGGGTCTAGTTTTGGGAAAGTGATCATATAGGGAGAATGGATAGCCTCGGAATAACAAAGCAGTTGTTCAGTGGGAAATTGATGGAAGAGAGGAAAATTTGAGGTTGGCAAGACAAAGAGTTTAAAGATACCCTGCAGCTTGATCCATAGAAATGGGACAGACTGGCCACTTCTCACTCTACCATTCCCTAATTAGCACCTAGGTCCTATGTCCTCTGCATAGTGTCCTAGGTCCCCTGCAAAGAACTGGGGATGTAATGATGAAGACATGTTGTTTTTGCCTTTGGAGATATTTGCAGTCTAGCTACACAGACAAGGAAACATAATTTCCATTTGTTCAACAAATATTTATTGAGTGCTTTCTTTAGGCCAGACACTAGTCCTGAGGCTGGAGAGACAGACTAAAGGAAAGAGACAAAAGTTTCTGTCCTTGTGACCATATTACAATTGGAATAGACTGATGGCAAATGAGTGTGTGTGTGCACGTGCGTGTTGTTTGTAGATGTGTCTATCTCTATATCTCTATATCTGTATCTATATCTACATCTATACTCAGATAGTGACAGATGTGTGTAGAGCTATAAAGCATGGAAAGGGGGAGGACATGCTAGGTAGGAAAGGAAAGTATGGGAAAACCTCACAAGATAAGGTGATATTTCAGTTGAGACCTAGTGACATGAAGGAGTAAACCATGTAAATATGGAAATGGTGTAGGACAGCTTTCCAAAGGGAACAGAAAGTTCAAAGACCTAAAGAACATGGGTGTCTAGTGTATGCAGATGTAGGAAAGAGTCAGTGGGTCTGACTGGAGCATTCCACGGCCTGGTTAATATTTGTAAATGCCAACATTTCTGAATCAATTAACTCCATCCACACTTTACCCTTACTCATTAATCCAGGATCTCAACTTCCTTGGTCTGTGTCCTCCCTATCCTCTTCTGTCACCTCGGCACCTGGTCATATGATTTAGCCTCTCGTGACTTGTGGCCTTGACTTTCTTCCAGTCCCACTTGGAATGTCCTCCTTGATTAGCATGTTCCCAGAGGATGTTTGGTGTAATAATCCTTCATGGCCACTAGCCCCTGCCTACCCACCATGAACCATGCTAAAGGGTCCCAGACAGTATTTGCCTCAAATATATTGTAAGACCCAAAGGAGATACTATTTGAGTTAGCACTTTATGAGCTCTTAAGTGTTTTATTCTTGTAATGAAATCTTTCATTCTGAGGCCATGAGTTCCCTCACAAAAAGATTGCACCAGCAGTAATGTCATTTTACAATACCAAACATAGTAAAAGCAGGAAACAGGGAGGAGAGCAGCGAGGCAGGAGGTCTATCTCTGTCAAGGGGAAGATGAATCACCAGCAAGAAATAGAGTGGCCTTTGGAAGAGTCAGGGCAGCTGGGTTGGGTCCTCCCCATCAGTCTGGGAAAGAGTGCTACATAACTCGTCTTTCTCTCTGCCCCTCTATTTCAAACAATCTGTAGATTCTTCTTCATTTTTTGTCATGCCAGCTGTCTTTCTTCTTCATTTTTCCCCATGCTAGATCTTTTTCTCCCAGTGTTTGTTTGCTCAGGACTTTGTATCTTTCTGTTTCTCCCCTGTATCACTGTCCTGCTTCCTCCGCCTTAGTATTGTTTTCTAGTCCTTGCTCCTTAACCATGACTAGATTTCACAATGGTCCCTGGGAAAGTTGCTCCAGAAGCTTGCAGAACAGATGTCAGGAGTCAACATGACCATGTGGCCTGCTCTGAGAAGACGATGGCCCTAGTAAAGTGACCCCTTGGGAGAGGAGAACATGTTGACAATGGTGAACAGAGTGATGCATGAGGAGTCAGCTAAGCCTGGGTCAAATCTGGCACATCTCTACCCTCATGTGGGTCTCAGTTTCCCCAATATATACAGTAAAGTTGCTAAACTAGATAAATCTAAAAGTTCTGATATGCTAGATTCTGAGAAGACTATGTCAGGAAACACAAAAAGAATTGCTGTTTGGTTTTGGCAATAGAGAACAGGACTGGAGCTGGTGACGGCACCACTGGAATCATAGCTCTCTTATTTCCTAGCACATTGCATCATGTGACAAGCCTCGGGGTCTCTAATAAATGCCTGAAAATATAGACTGGAGACCTTGCTTTCCTAGAAAACTTTCCACAGAGCTCTGCATATAGCATCTGCTCACTGAAAATAACTGAATATATTATGGGTTGACAAACTCCGAATAAACCCTCTTTGTTTCTAAAAGATGGTATTGGCAGATCGCCTAGGATGTAATGAAAGGGGGTAAAGCAACATTGGAGGAAGCCCCTAGAAAGAGTTCTTACAGAAGGGAAATGATGAAGTCAATAAAGCTTTCAGGTTGCTAAGCTAAATGGCCTAAGAGCTCTACAGTCCACTAAGCCCTAGATTGGTCAGAATCAAACAACATCGATCCCACCCTCAACTTCGCCAAGAATCAAGGGACAAATGCTTCTGAAGCAAACAATTTTTTAGCCACCAGGCTAAAAATAAAATCTAGAAAATTTGGAATTGCTTTTGTGAAATTAGAAGAATCCTCTTTCTGACTTAATTTCCCTAATACCCACTTGGATTAACCCACATTTGGAAATTTATGAGGAATAAACTATGTAGGAGTATAATGCAACAGTGACAGGATTCACACTGAATTATAACCATGAAGTCTGGGTACAGGGAATGTTTGGATTTGTAGAACTGATCACAAGTATCCTCCATAATCCTAAATCCATTTTCTTGGTGCAGCTAAATTCAGAAAGTTCAACATCTTTCCAAACCTAAACTCCCAGCCTCCCTGCATCTGCATCCACACTCCTTTACTTTCCTTATGCTACTGTGGAAGCAGCACCTCAATTGCTATCTGAGCCCAACCCCACAACTGTGCTTCTGGTGTCATCCCCTCACCTTCTCGACATCACTGGAGAGCATCACTCCAGCAATGGATGTTCCCTTCTCTTCCTAATGAAGCATTACTCTTTCTACTGTGTCATTCCCATCAAATGCGAAGACCAAAAAATAGGGAAGGGGATTGAGAGGTACCAACTTCCAATTGTAAAATAGATAAGTCACGGGGATGAAAGGTACAGCATAGGTCATATAGTCAGTAATATTGTTAATAACTTTGTATGGCGACAGATGGTAACTACACTTTTTGTGGTGAGCATTTCGTAATTATAGAATTGATAAATCCCTATGTTGTGCACCTGAAACTAACGTGATGTTGTATGCCAACTATGCTTCAATTCGGAGTAGAAATAAAATTTTAAGCCCTTAGTGTTTCTTATGTCAAAGGCAAGAATAAACATTTTTTCTTACCTTTTATCACCTTCTAGCTACAGCCGCATTTCTCAGTTCCTTTTCTCAAAGAGCAATACTCTTTGGAAGAGGTATCTTTTCATTCTCAAATCCCTCAGCTCCCTCTTAGAAGGCTCATTTCATCCTTCTTAAAACATTTTTCCTTTCTCTTGGCTTCCAAGATGCCACATTCTCCTATTTATTTCCTATATTACTGGGTGCTCTTTCTCAGTCTCCTTTGATTGTCTGCTTGCTTCTTCTCTGCATTAGCTGAATCCTGGAGTACAGGTCTCCTCCACTATCCAAAAGTAGAGCGTCCCTGGGAAACCTGTCATTGGCCAAAAACGGTGTGAAGTGAAGAAGCAATTACCATGAATTTATATGGAAAATTTTCTGAGTGTTCCTGGACCCCAAAAGATAGCCTCTCTTAGGCTTTTCTGAGCCCTTATGACACATCTCGCTAACAGATGCACAAAATAATTCTGAATAAAGCATCCGATAGATGCTCTCAGATACAGTTCAGGGAATGGCACTGTGATGCTGAGATGCCGAGTTAGTTCCTGGGTAAGAGGCTGGGTGATGCCACTGTCCCAACTCCAGGTTGTATGCTGCCTGTATAAAACAGCTCACAGCAAAACACACTGCACACTCTTCTCACCTGCCACCTTTTTTTCAAAAAAGCGAAAATCCTCTTTGGATTTCTTTCAGTTATCCAAAATAGGTACTAATGTAAGTCTTTCAGAGAAGTTAAGAGGCACACCCTGAACTTTCAAAAAGCAGGGAATTCCTGTATCTGCAAGCTTGCCACTGGTCCTCTACCCACCTACATTCTCCCTGGAGAATTATATTTTAGTTTTCTAATAATAGATAATAAGATATAATATAGATATAGTTATAATATATAATTATTAATATGCTATAATAATTATATCTTAGTTTTCTATCTTGTAATTACCTTAGAAAGGAATTATGTACAATAATTAAGAACATGGTAAAGATCATACTATTTGTAGAAATAATTTCCCTGCATTATGCACCTAGATTAGCTTTTATTCAACAGAAATGCTATAATATAATTGATGTTTTGTTTGATCCTTGATTCCTTAAGTTAAAATGAAAAAACTATATCAAATAAGGAAGTAAACAGAATAAGGAAGTTATGTATCCACAACTTTTGGAAAATTTTATTGTATAAAACTTTTTGCCAAATATTCCTGGGTTAGAATTGATAATCAGGAAAACTGATTTGATTGCTTCACAAAACCCCATTTACCAAGAATGACCTCTTTTGTTCTTTTGTGCTTTCTCTGTTTCTTTTCTTTCTTCCCTTCTTTCTTTCTCTCTGCCATTAGAATTAAGTCAAACACATTCATTTGGGATGGCTCTGTTAGGCAAGGAATGAGCCCATTTGTGTGACTAAATTGGGACCACCACAATCAATACATTCAGTGACCTTTTTTAATTCTTTTACTCTGAATAATTGCTTCAATAGAATTATAGCAGGAACTTAAAATCCCAAGATCAATTGTTTTTAAAGTACCCTTTACAAAAGCTCCAACATCAGTTGACATTGGGTCCTCTGGTATTACCCAGTGATAACCAGTCAGATATCTTAAAATGAGTTTATACAAGGAACTTTGGGGAACTATATTCAGAATCTGAAATAAAAAGTTGACTCGTAAGCATATGGGTCATACATTACTGATTTTTGTTTAGAAAAAAATCAACAAAAAAAACAACAAAAAAAGAAAAAAATCAACAGTTGTAATGCCAGTTTATTCCATTATTCTAAATATAATTTCCCTTTTTTTTTTTTTGAAAGAAGGGAAATTTCCCAAAGCACTTATACACCTCTTGTCCTTTATAAATGCATTTCACATACTAAGGCAAACCATCTGTTACCCTGCTAATTTTGCCATGATGAAAATGACTATTATAACGAGACTAGCTTTTTTAAGCATATATGTTTATGTATATGAATACAAATGTGCACAGCAAGATAAACTTTTAGAATTTTTTCTAGCTTTTGAGGTTGGTGTGGGTATCCTGAAACACAGACCTTTTTCTACTCATTGCCAGCAAGGTGTAAGGTTGGTAGGTGGAGGTCCTGGTAACTACTGGGCTTAAGGCAGCATCATCATCGAAACAAAACAAAAAGCTGAACTTTGCACTGTGAAGCCTAGGTTGGAATGGAAAGAACACAACACCTCAGGAAGCTACATACACTTTTTTCATCCAAACAACTCTTGTAACCAGAACTTATGAAGTGAGGCCAGTCTTGAGAGAGCAAAAATAGAACAAAAATAAGTCAAATAGAGTGTGAGTTTAAAGAAAGACTGAAACTATACCATGCTGTCTCAAATGCAAAAAAAGAAAAAGTAATGAGAATAAGGAAAATATTCTTGAAAGTGCAGTTACCTCCTAACAATATTTTAAAAGTGAATCTCCATTTTCATTAAAAATTTCTCTGAGCAATGAGATCATTTGGGCAAGGAAGAAGTCTGAGACATATTTATTTTTGTAAATCACACAGGGAAGAAACAAGAAACTAGGTGCACCAAAAATAACTGTATTTGATTAAAACTTTAAAAACTTTTTACTATTACTTTTTCTTTTTTCTTGTCCTCCCTCTAGCAGTCCTCGAACCTACCCCCTTTTATTTAAAAATACCATGAAAATAACAATGCCGGGTCTGTTTCCCCTTGGTTCTGTTTTCAGTTACGTTAGCACCTACAGGACTGAGAGGTACTATGGTAGGTACTTAGAGAGCCAGTGTGAAATCGAAATCAAATCTAGGTTCAGATCCCATCTTTATGGCTCTGGGCATCGTACCTAATTTCTTTGAGTCCCCATTTTTCTCATCAATGGAAAAGGGGCAGTAAATTCTACTTCCCAAAGTGTTGACGGTTGAATGAGAAAAATGCATGGGAGGTGCTTACTTCATAGTGAGCAATTAACAGATGGTCCTTCCCTCACATTTGTATGCTGAACAGTGAAATAGTCATAATCAGTGTGTAGTTCTGTTGGGCACTCTGTGCATGAGACCTCCTATCAACGCACTGCTTTTATGCCCCAAACCACACCTTGCTGCAAATATTTATATAGAACTGACAAATAACTAATTTAATGATCACATCATTCCAGTTTCCAATTGCCTTAACTATCCTAGTCTTCTTAAACATATTTTTAATGTTTTTATTTTGATGTTGCTGGGTGGGTAAGCTAAATTCTAATTAGTCTTTTGAATATATTAGGGTTTTTTGTTTTTTTTCCTAAGCGATAGGATGCACAGGCCTTCTTCTCAGAAGAAGTTTCTAAAAGGGAGAACATGGGGATCCCTGGGTGGCTCAGCGGTTTAGAGCCTGCCTTTGGCCCAGGGCGTGATCCTGGAGACCCGGGATCGAGTCCCACATTGGGCTCCTTGCATGGAGCCTGCTTCTCCCTCTGCCTGTGTCTCTGCCCCCGCCCATGTGTCTCATGAATAAATAAATAAAATCTTTAAAAAATATTAAAAAAAAAAAAAAAAAAAAGGGCAGCCCCGGTGGCGCAGCGGTTTAGCGCCGCCTGCAGCCTGGGGAGTGATCCTGGAGACCCAGGATCGAGTCCCACCTTGGGCTTCCTGCATGGAGCCTGCTTCTCCCTCCGCCTGTGTCTCTGCCTCTCCCTTTGCTCTCTCTGAATGAATGTATAAATAAATCTTTTAAAAAAAAGATTAAAAAAATAAAAGGGAGAACATATCTTTGGAATGTGCCACTTCTATACCAAAGCAGTCCCTCCCCAGCAAGTCAGTTCTTTAGGGTGAGGGCCCAGCAGTGTGATCATTTTGACTGGCATGTTAATTTGATGACTTCTTGATGAGACCACCTGCTGTCCAACTTCTGATTATTCTGCTTACTCCAGCTTTTAGGGATATTAAATAACACGAATGATAGAGTTTTTAAAAAGTATTTCTTTTTAAATTATTGATCATATTCAAATTCAATAACTCTTTAGGTTAAAACTGTTTTTTCTTTCCTAGATGATACGGAGATCAACCATATACTCATTTTTTAAATTTTTTATATGTAATCAGTAAAACTTACTCTTTCTGCTATACAGTTCTCTGAATTTTGACAAATGCATAGAGTCA
Source organism: Canis lupus dingo (assembly GCF_003254725.2). NCBI lineage: Eukaryota > Metazoa > Chordata > Mammalia > Carnivora > Canidae > Canis > Canis lupus. Next base: position 111,417,069 of record NC_064281.1, on the reverse strand, counting down.
TGTGAAAATCATCATAATTAAGTTACAGAGTTCTGTCGTCCTAAAATATTCCCTTGTGCTGCCCTGTTGGAATAAAACCTCTTTCCTAAACTCTAGTAATCATTAATCTGTTCTCCATCTATATAATTTCCTTTTTCCAGAATGTCATATAAGTGGGATTATACGGTACACAACCTTTTGTTTTTGTTTTTGTTTTTTGTTTTTTTAACAATAAATTTATTTTTTATTGGTGTTCAGTTTGCCAACATACAGAATAACACCCAGTGCTCATCCCGTCAAGTGCCCCCCTCAGTGCCCATCACCCATTCACCCCCACCCCCCGCCCTCCTCCCCTTCCACCACCCCTAGTTCGTTTCCCAGAGTTAGGAGTCTTCATGTTCTGTCTCCCTTTCTGATATTCCCCACTCATTTCTTCTCCCTTCCCCTCTATTCCCTTTCACTATTATTTATATTCCCCAAATGAATGAGACCATATAATGTTTGTCCTTCTCCGATTGACTTACTTCACTCAGCATAATTCCCTCCAGTTCCATCCACGTTGAAGCAAATGTTGGGTATTTGTCGTTTCTACTGGCTGAGGAATATTCCACTGTATACAAAGACCACAGCTTCTTGATCCATTCATCTTTCGATGGACACCGAGGCTCCTTCCACAGTTTGGCTATTGTGGACATCGCTGCTAGAAACATCGGGGTGCAGGTGTCCCGGCGTTTCATTGCATCTGTATCTTTGGGGTAAATCCCCAGCAGTGCAATTGCTGGGTGTAGGGCAGGTCTATTTTTAACTCTTTGAGGAACCTCCACACAGTTTTCCAGAGTGGCTGCACCAGTTCACATTCCCACCAACAGTGTAAGAAGGTTCCCTTTTCTCCGCATCCTCTCCAACATTTGTGGTTTCCTGCCTTGTTAATTTTGAATTTGGCATATTTCACTTCGCATACTCCTTTGGGGTTTCCTTCATGTTGTCCCATATATCAGTAGTTCATGCCTTTTTCCTGCTGAATGGTAGTCAATAGTATGGATGTACCACACGTTGTTCTTTCATCAGTTAATGGATATTAGGATTGTTTCCATTTTCTGGCTATTGTGGATAGTGCTGCCATAAATATTCATACACAAGGTTTTTTTTTAATGGACATATGTTTTTGGTTATCTAGGGTAAATACTTCAGAATAGGATTGCTAGGTTACCTGGTAACTCTATGTTTAGCATTACCAAATCCTTTTCCACAATGGCTATCCCATTTTGCATTCCCATCAGAATTGTATGACAGTCCCAGTTCCTCCACATCCTTGACAATATTTGAATAATTTTACACACACATGTATGTATATACGTATAGAATTATATATGTGTGTGTATGTGTGTATATATATTCTAATTCATCAGTTGACTTTTTGATTGTATCTCTTTTGTTTAGCGTTTGTTCAAGAGGTTTCAACAATGTGTGTCTAACCACTCACAGTCAAGTTAGAGTCAACATTTTACCCCCTCAGGTGCAATGCAGAAGTCTTACAGCCACACAGATCTGTTTACATGATCCCCTTTGTGTTATAGTTGTCATATGTGTCACACCTACATACATTGAAAATGCCACCAGATAATGTATTTTTTGCTTTCAACAGTGATATTTTAAAGAACTTAGGAGAAAAACAGTCTTATTATATTTATGCAGACATTGGCCAATTCTTTTGTTCTTCCTTCATTCCTTCATTCCAGAAGTTCCTTCTGTTATCATTTTCCTTAAATCTATACAACTTTTTAACATTTCCTTTAGAGAAAATCTGTGGGCAATGAATTCTCTTAGTTTTTCTTCATCTAGAAATGTCTATTTTGCTTTCATTTTGAAAGGATATTTTCTTTGAATATAGAACTCTAGTTTGTCTGTTTTCTTCTTTTTTTTCCTTATAACATTTAAAGATGTTTAATGTCTACTGGCCATCATGGATTCTGATGAAGAATATTCAGTCATTTGAATTGTTCTTACTTGAGTATTCTGTCATTTTTATTTGGCTGCTTTCAAGATTTTTTTGAAAATTATCATTCGTATTCAGCACCTTAATGATGCTGGATCTGTTTTTGGTTTTCGTTGAATTTATTTTATTTTTATTTTGCTGAGTTTCTTGAATGTAAATTTATGTCTCCAAACAAATTTGATAAATTATTAGCCATTATTTCTTCAAAATTTAGGGGTATCAATATATTTCTCAGTCAATCAGTATCTTTTTGAGACTCTAATGACATGAACATATACCTTACGTTATTATCTTACAGATCCCTGAAGGTCTTTTCAGTCTTTCATTCCTTTTTTCTCTGTTCTTCAAATTGGATGATTCTTAGTGATCATTCTTCAAGCTATCTGAATCTTTCCTCTGCCGTTTTAATTCTATTAAGCACATCCAATGAGGTTTTTGTAATTTCAGATATTCTATATTTCAGTTTTAAAATTTCCACTGGGTTTCTTTTTTATAATTTCTTTCTCTTCTGAGGACTTTTACCTTTCCACTAATTTCAAGAGAGTTCGCCTTCATCTTACATGTTTTTAATAATTGCTTTAAAACCGTTGATAATTCCAACATCTGTGCCTTCTCAGTGTTGGCATCTGTTGATTATCATTTTCTTTTAAAATTGGCCTGATTTTCCTACTTCTTTATATTTTGAATAATTTTGGATTGTAATCTGAACATTGTGAATACTATGTTGAAGACTCTGGGACAGTAGAATGTAGACTTTTGTTTATTTGCTTTAGGAGGCAATCACCTAGGCTCAAATCACAAGTTCCGCCTCACCTTCTGTGGGCAGTGGTTACAAGGTCAATTCAGGTTTTAAAACCTTTACTGTGGTATTTGGGTCTGCCTCATGTATATGCCACTCAGGAGTTAGTCTGAAACTCATGTAGTGGTTTATATCATAGTTCAATTCTCAAACTATGCCTCTTTGCTTCTGCTTTATGTGTATGTTGCTCAGGGGCAAGTCTAAGACATGTATTACTTCATACGCAGAATTAGGAGAAACCTTTCTCTAGCATTCGTACCTCCAGGATTTCCCTCGACACTTTATAGCTCTCAGGGGCCCCTTTTTTCTATTTTCTTTGGTCAGAATGTTGGGTTTCTCTTAGAGTCATAGTCCCCTTCAGGCTCTCTTGCAGTTCCATATCATCGGGTCTTCCCTCAAGGCAAGAAAGTGAGAAAAAATAGTTTGTCTCAGAATTTTTCCTATTCATTCTCACTGTGTACCTCTGCAACATGTCCTACCCTTGGGTTAAAACCTATTATAAAGGAAGAAAATAAAACCAAGCAGTTCACTACCATTGTAGTCATTCTTCAACATTTATATGTATATATAAAAGAAGAAAATAAAACCAAGTACTTCACTACCATTTTAGTCATTCTTCAAGTTTTGACTTTTCTATCCAGTCTTCCTGCTATTATTTACTTTACTTTTAGAGTACTCAGGCAATTCTTGTTTTTTCTCTTCACAATTTTTAGCTACAATTAATGGGAGAAACAGGATATAGTGAGCTTACTCCATTGTGGCCAGCATCAGAAGTTCTATCCATTTTCCAGAAGCATTTCAACTTTTGATTATCTGAATCACTGAATTTATGGCTATACCTCTGTCCTTTATATACATAGCCTGTACTGGGTATTTTCCTGAGGATGGATAAGGGAGCATCATTCAGGTGTCAGAATAATTTCTGTCATAAGCAACTGCAAATAAATCATATTAGTCATACAGCTACTTTCTGTCTTTTCATAAAAAGGAGTTCTACCCACAGGATGGTCTCTTGTGACAATGATTCACTGTAACTATCCGTCATGGTCATTGGCACTGACCAGTCTGTGACAGTTACATGTTATCAATATAGGGTATGTTAGGTGCCAGCTTAAGTAGCATAAGAAGCACAACATTTCCTTGAAAGGACAAATAATTTATAAGACCACTCCACTAAAGGTATGGGTTAGCACTAACCATCGTTTCTCCTACCACTATTACATTTTGGTTGGAGTTGGAAATAAACTTTATGGCTGTCCATCTAGACCTATGTATGTATGCATGTGGCTCTATGTACATCTATTGATTGGCCTTCATAAAGTTTTTTGTCCAACACAGTTTTCTGCAAAGTTTCTGACTTTGATAGTTTTTTGTTATGGTTTCTTTATACTTACTTGACTGAGGAAAACAAATAAGTACTGTGTGGGATACTAAAGGCAAAGTTATTCATTCAACAAATATTTCTTGAATTCTTAATATGTTTACAAATTGTTTTAGATACATACTGGGTATGGAGTTCAGTACAAAATAATCAAGATCTTTTTAGCAAAGCATACATTCTGGTAAGTACAACAGATAGGAATCGCATAAACAAACAAATATAGTCAAGTAAATTATCAACTAGTATTAAGTACTACATAGAGAATTTAAATTGGGTGGCGTGAGAGTAAGTGTAGACGATTACTTTAGAAAGAGTGGTCATGGAAGGCCTCTCTGAACAATGATAAGAAAGAGTCAGCCATGAAAACATCAGGAGTAAGACCATTGCAGGCAGAGAGATAAAATAAATGCAAATAACCTAATATGAAACTGAATTTGGCATGCATGAGTAACAGAAAGAAGGATAGTATAGTTAGGTAAAAGGCAAAAGGTTAGAGATGACGTCAAAGAGAGGGACATGGGCTAGATCACATAGGGCCTTTATAGGCCATTGGATGAGTTTGGATTTCCCTGCAGATGTGATATGAAGTCTTGGGAGAGTATGATTAGGAGGCAGATTTGTTATTATTTCCATATTAAAATCTTCCTTATAGTTCTGTGAGGAAACAGGGTGACTGGAAGCTGTTGCAAGATCAGCGATGTTGGTGACTTAAACAAGGTGTGTAGCAGAGAAAACAGTGAGAAATAGTTGAATTTTATAAGTTTTGGAGATAGAGCTGGCTATATATGCTGATGCCTTGGATGTAGAGAGTAAGAGAAATAGATAAAATGAAGTCTGGATTCTAGGTGTCTGACCTAAGCAATTGGATGAATGGTAGTTTAATTTATTAAAATGGGAACACTACAGGAGGAGCAAATTAGGCTGAGAGCATGGATTTAAAGATATATTTTTGTCTTGCTAAGTTTGAGATGCCAATTAGATACTTAAGTGGAGATGTTGAGAATGCAGTTGAATACTTGAGACTGAAGTTAAGGAGAGATCTATTTTGTAGACATAAATAGTCATCAGGTACTTAAAGACATGAGATTAAATGATATCCTCTATGAATATTGAAGAGGCCTAAGGACTGAACCCTAGGCACTCTACCATTTAGAAGTGAAGTAGAAGAGGGGCTGCCAAGCAAAGGAAACTGAAAAGGAGTGGCCTGTGACATAGAAGGAAAATCAGAAAACTGGGATTTAGTGAAAAGTAAAAATTTTATACACACACACACACACATATATATACATATATATGTATATATGAAGCACAATGACTTAATGCTTTGTATCCTTACACAAATTTCTTATTGCAAACAATGCATCATATGAAGAAAGAGAAAACTTTTCTGGGTAGAGGGGTATTAACAGGAAAGCCCTAACAGTGGTAGAAGTATTTTGGCTGAGCTCTGAAAGATTAACAGAATTCTGATAGGAACAGGAAATGGAATAATTTCCCACACTAAGGAAACAGAAGATCAAAAGTAATGAGTTATCAGAATTTGATAGGAACAGGAAATGGAATAATTTTCCACACTAAGGAAACAAAAGATCAAAAGTAATGAGTTATCAGAATTTGCTAACATTTATGTTTAGTGTTTGTCAGATTCTGAGAAAGCGCTTTTTGATCCTAAAAACATATCTACAATGTAGGTACAGTTTTTATTCCCATTTTTTAAGATAAAGAATTGATGCTTATAGTAGTTAAGTGACTTACCTTCTAACTAATTAAACACTAGGAAGTGGTTGGAGTCTCAATGTGAACCTTTGAGACGATTTTAGAATCTGTGCTCCAGATGGCTATGCTAAGAAAATAACATAAGGAATGTACCTAAATAATGGAAGCTCCAAGTGAAGGCCCCATGCTGTAAAATAAAGTGTGGAAACCTGAAAAAGCATAGGCTTTGTACTAAGGGTCATCGTTGTATTTCCCAAAGTCTTGTAGAAAATTCATAGAAATCCATCAAATCAAAAGATTTGTAAGATCCTTAGAGACTATTCAGAATATTCTTTTCTTCTTATTTGGTGAATATATTAGTTAGTATAACAGCTAACAAAAAAGAGTCCCTCAAATACATTGATTTAAATGATACAGAAATTTTTCTTTTTCATGCAACAGGATGAATAGCCTAAGGTGGTGGAACAGTTCTACTATACAAGGTCATTCAGGGATACAGGAACTTTCTACCTCATTATATTACCAGCTGTTGTCTGCATGGTTAAAGTAGGTAGGGGAGGTGGGTGGAGGGATGAGTGAAATAGGTGATGGGAATTAAAGAGTACACTGATCATGATAAGCACTAAAAATAGATATGCATATATATTTTATACATTTGTTGAATTATATATATAATGATATATATATATTTGTTGAATTACTATATTTTATGCCTGAAACGAATATAACACTGTATATTAGCTATACCAGAGTTAAAAAAAATAGAATTACCATATTATCCAATAATTCTACCACTGGGTATTTATCCAAAGAAGAAAAAACATTAACTTAAAATAATACATGCACTCCTGTGTTTATTTCAGCATTTTTTACAATAGCCAAATTATGGAAGCAGTCCAAGTGTCCATATATAGATGAATGGATAAAGAAGATGTACACACACACACACACACACACACACACACATGCTGAAATATTACACAGCCATGTAAAAGAATGAAATCTTGCCATTTGCATCATGGATCTAGAGAATATTATGCTAAGTAAGTCAGTCGGAGAAAGACAAATACCATAGGATTTCACTCATATGTGGAATTGAAGAAACAAAACAAATGACCAAAAAGAAAAAACAAATTTGTACTTGTGTTCTCCTCTAGGATTTTGATGGTTGCCTGTCTCACATTTAGGCCTTTCATCGGTTTTGAATTTATTTTTGCATTTGGTGTAAGACAGTGGTCCAAGTTCATTCTTCTGCATATTGTTCTCTAGTTTTCCCAACACCATGTGTTGAAGAGAGTGTCTTTTTTCTATTGGATGTGCTTTCCTGTTTTGTTGAAGATTAGTTTACCATAATGTTGAGGGTCCATTTCTGGGTTCTCTAATCTGTTCCACTGATCTATATGTCTGTTTTTGTGCCAAAGCCATACTGTCTTGATGAGTACAGCTTTGGAATATAGTGTGAAATCAAAAGTTGTGATGCTTCCAGTTTTGAAACAACAGGTGTTGGTGGGGATGAAGAGAAAGAAGAATTCTCCTGCACTGTTGGTAGGAATGCAAACTGGTGCAGCCACTCTGGAGAACAGTTTGGAGGTTCCTCAGGAAGTTAAAAATAGAACTACCCTACAATCCAACAATTTTACTACTAGGTATTTACCCAAAGGATACACAAATACAGATTCGAAGGGGTACATGTACTCTGATGTTTATAGCAGCATTATCAACAATAGCCAAACTATGGAGAGAGCCCAAATGTCCATGGACTGATGAATGGATATATATAATGGAATATTACTTAGCTATCAAAAAGAATGAAATCCTGACATTTGCAACAATGTGGATGGAGCTAGAGTGTATTATGCTAGGTAATATAAGTTGATCAGAGAAAGACAAATACCATGTGACCTCACTCATATGTAGAATTTAAAAAAGAAAACAGATGAACATATGGGAAAGGGGAAAAGAAAAAAAGGAGAGAGGGAAACAAGCCATCAGTGACACTTAATGATAGAGAACAATCTGAGGGTTGATGGAGGGAGGTGGGTGGGGGATGGGCTACATGGGGGATGAGGTATTAAAGAGGACACTTGTGATGAGCACTAGATGTTGGATGTAAGTTACGAATCACAGAATTCTACTCCAGAAACCAATATTATACTGTATGTTAACTAAAATTTAAATTAAAAAATGAATAAGGCACTAGAATCAATGAGTACAGAGTGTCATATACAACTTATGAATCACTAAACTCTACCTCTGAAACTAATAATACACTATATGTTAATTAATTGAATTTGAATTTTAAAAAAACAGGCAAAAATGATCATTTCAAAAGATATAAAAAAACATTTGACAAAAGTTAACAATCATCCATGTTAAAAACTCACAGCAACCTGGAAATGGCATGGAAAGGAAAGAAAATATCATAACCTGACAAAGAACACCTAGTGAATTTTACAGCTAATAGTATACTCAAAAAGATTGAATGCTTTCCCCCTAAAATAGACAGTGCATTAAGGCAAAAAAAATGGCACACAGATTGGTAAGAAGATATAAAACTGTCTTCATTCATAGATAATATGATCACACGTGTAGAAAATTGTAAGGAATCTATCACAAAAAAGCTTCCAGAACAAATAAACAAGTATAGCAAGATTGGAAAATACAAGGTCCATATATTGTATTTCTAAATAGTAAACATAAAATTAGAAATTGAAATGTAAATATTAGTTAGAAATGCATCAAAAATATGAACTGCTTTTAAATAAATTTAACAATATATGTTCAAAACCTGTATACTAAATCCCACAAAACACAGCTAAGACAAATTAAAGATCTAACTAAAAGAAGTTGTATAACAGGTTCATGATTTGGAAGACTAAATGTTAGGATGTCCATTCTTTCCTAATTGATCTATAGATTCAATAAATCTCAGTTGAAATTCCAGAAGGCATTTTGAAGAAATTAACAAACTATTTATGTAATTCATATGAAAAATGAAAGGACCTGCAGTAGCTAAAAGGTTTTTTTTAAGTTTTTAAACAGAACAAAGTTGGAGCATTTACACTGATTATAAGGTGGTCATCAAAAAAAAAAAAAAAAGGCTGGTCATCAGTATAGAGAAGCATTTGTGCAACTATAGATCTGAATTATTATATAGATCAGTGAAACTAAATGAGATAGTCTTTTCAATAAATGGTGCTGGAAAAAAACTATATGCAAAAATAAAAAAGAATCTGGAGCCACTCTTAATCATTTCCACTAGTGTAATCTATCATCTATTTTGAGTTAATTTTTATATATCATCATCTATGTAAAGCTAGCACCTAAAGTCATCAATGGTGAAAGATTGAACACTTTCTCTTTAAGACTGGAAACAAAATATATCTTCTCTCACCACTTCTAATCACAAATTTACTGGCCATTCTAGCTAATAAATAACGTAAGAGGAAAAAGTCATTCAAATAGGCAAGGAATGAGTAGAACTCTATTTGAAAATTGCATGATCATATACAAAGAAAATTCCAATAAATCCAAAAGAATACTAGAAGTAATAATCAAATTTAGCAAGGTTGCAGTATCCAAGGACAATATAAAAACTTTTTAAAAAAGACTTTAGGGACGCCTGGGTGGCTTAGCGGTTGGGCCCCTGCCTTTGGCTCAGGTGGTGATCCCGGGATCCAGGATCGAGTCCTGCTTCTCCCTCTGCCTGTGTCTCTGCCTCTCTCTCTCTCTCTGTGCGTGTCTCTCATGAATAAATAAATAAAATCTTTTAAAAAACACTTTTAAATGTAACATTTTTAAAATATATTTTATATATAATCTTTAAAAAAAGACTATTTATTTATTTATGAGAGACACAGAGAAAGAAGCAGGGAGCCTGATTTGTACATACTAGCAATGGAAAACTAGAAAAGGAAATTCAAGCTTACTATTTATAATAGCTTTACAAATAGGAAATTTTTAGAAATAAATTTACAAACATGGATGTAGGAACTATGCACTGGCAAATATAATACATGCCTGAGAGAAATAAAATAGACCTAAATAAACGGAGAAATATGTCATGCTCATAGATTAGAAGTTTGAATACTGTTAAGATGTGCATTTCCCCAAACTGATTTATAGATTCAATGCAATTCTAAGATGGCAGAAGCCTTATTTTGTAGAAATTGACAAGTTGATTCTAAAATTTTTATTGGAAATCCAAAGGACTTGGTAGAGTCAAAAATTATGAAAGGGAAGAGCAGAGTGTGAGGACTTACAATATTTGACTTCAAGAGACAGTGTGATATTCTAGGGGAGACATATAAATAAATTGAAATGAATAGAGTCAGAAAATGGACCCACACATATATGGTAGCTAATTTTTGACAAAAGTCCCATGGTGAGTCAATGGAAGGAAAGGATAGTCTTTTCCACAAATGCTGCTGAAATAACTTGGTTTGAATATGGAAAAAATATCATCTTCAACTCTTCCTTCACACTATACGTAAAATTTAACTCAAAATATATCATATACCTGAATGTATAAGTTAAGGTTCTAAAACTTCTAGAAGATCTTGGGATATCAAAATTTTTATTTGAGTTAAACAAAGAATGACTCCTACAGAAAGTTCATAAGTTGGGTTTCACCAAACTAAAATAAATTGCTCTCGAAACATATACTGTTAAGAATATGAAAATGCAAGCTACAGACGGAAAGAAAATTTCTTTCTAATCTCTGCAAAAGAATTATGTCCAGGGGATCCCTGGGTGGCTCAGGGGTTTAGCTCCTGCCTTTGGTCCAGGGAGTGATCTTGGAGTCCTGGGATCAAGTCCCACGTCAGGCTCCCTCCATGGAGCCTGCTTCTCCCTCTGCCTGTGTCTCTACCTCTTTCTCTCTCTCTCTCTCTCTCTCTCTCTTTCTGTCTTTCATGAATAAATAAATAAAATCTTAAAAGAAAGAATTTATGTCCAGAATGTATAAAGAACTCTTACAACACAATAAAAAGACAAACAACCCAATAAAAATATGCAAACGATTTGGACACTTTACAAAGGCTGACATGTGAATGGCTGGTAAATACATGAACATACGGTAAAATAATTAGTCATCAGTAAGAATAAAACAAAACCATAATGAGATACCACTATACACCTACTAGAATGGATAAATTTAAAAATAAAGACTAATACCAACTGTTGGCTAGGTTGTTCAGCAATGGGAACACTCATCGTTGTTTGTGGGAATGTAAATGTAACAACTACTTTGGAAAACAATTTAATAATCTCTTGTAAAGTAGACTTGAACTTACACTCTAAGCCAGCAAGTTTATTCTTAGATATTTACCCAATAAGAAATAAAAAATATATGTCCTCACAAAGGGCTGGCACACAAACCTCAATAGCAGCTGTATGCATAGAAGCCCCAAAGTGAAAACAATGCAAATATTCACCAGCTGATGAATAAACGAATTGAAGTATATTCATACAATGGAGGACTAGCAGCAATAAAAATGAATAAACCCCTGATACATGCAAAAATAGGGATGAATCTCAAAAAAAACCCATTATACTGAGCAATAGAACCCAGAAACAAAAGAACACTCCTGTGTGATCCTGTTTATATGAAATTCTTGAACAACAACCAAAAAAACTAGTCAGTTTTGTCAGAAAGTAGAACAGTGATTGCCTCGAACTATATTGGGGTGGTGGTAGTGACTGACTTCAAAGTGGAGTAGGGGAGCCTTGAGGGGGTGATGGAGCTGTTCTTTATTTTTTTTAAGATTTTATTTATTTATTCATGAGAGACAGAGAGAGAGAGAGAGAGAGGCAGAGGGAGAAGCAGGCTCCCCGCAGGGACCCCGATATGAGACTCGATACTGGGACCCCAGGGTCATGCCTGGGCCAAAGGCAGGTGCTAAACTACTGTGCCACCCGGGGATCCCCAGAGCTGTTCTTAAATTGTGGTGTTAGTTCATCAGTGTATGTATTTTTCAAATCACATCAAACTGGTCACTTAAAAATGGATATATTGTATCATATGCAAATTATTATATTTCATTAACGTTAAATATTTTTTAAAGATTTTTATTTATTTATTTATTCATAGAGACACAGAGAGACAGAGAGACAGACAGAGGGAGAAGCAGGCTCCATGCAGGGAGCCCGACGTGGGACTCGATCCCGGGTCTCCAGGATCACACCCCGGGCTGCAGGCGGCGCTAAACCACAGCGCTACCGGGGTTGCCCCAAAGTTAAATATTTTTTTTATATTTTTATATAATATTTTAAATAATTTTTTAAATATTTCCACTCATATGTGGAATTTAAGAAACAAAACAAAGCAGATGAACATAGGGAAAGGGAAGGAAAAATAAAATTAGAGGTAAAAAGAGAGGGAAGCAAATCATAAGAGACTCTCATCTCTAGAAAACACTGAGAGTTGCTGGAGGGGAGGTAGCTGGGGGGATGGGGTAATTGGGTGATGGGTATTAAGGAGGGCACGAGATGTGATGAGCACTAAGTGTTACGTGCAACTGATGGATCACTAAATTCTACCCCTGAAACTAATAATACAGTACTCTTAATCCCATTCACTTTTCACTCACCACCCCACCCACCTCCCCTCTGGTTGTCAGGCATTTCAAGATTATTTTTCTATTCAAGTTCCTCTGTTTATCCAAATAAATTTTAGAATGAGCTTGTCAATTTCTATTTAAAAAACCCTACCACGATTTTGATTAGAATTACATTTAACCTATAGATAATTCAGGGGAGATTCAAATTCTAGCAATTAGTCTTCCAGTCCATGGATATGTTTCACTAATTTAGATTTGTTCTCTGTAACTAAGTCTTGTTTCTGTGGGTTTTTTTTTTTTTTACATTTTTTACAGTTCAATTTCTTTTTTTTTTTTTACTTATATTCAGCTTGCCAACATAAAGTACATACTTCATTTCAGATGTAGTGTTCAATGATGTATTAGTTGTGCATCACATTCCATGCCCTCCTTAATGCCCAACACCAAGTTATTCCATCCCCCACCCAGCTCCCCTCCAGCAACTCTCAGTTTCTTTCCTATAGTTAAGAGTCTCTTATGGTTTGTCTCCCTCTTCCTTTTCTTTTTTTTTTAAGATTTTATTTATTTATTCATGAGAGAGAGAGAGAGACAGAGACACAGGCAGAGGGAGAAGCAGGCTCCACGCAGGGAGCCTGATGCAGGACTTGATCCCGGGCCTCCAGGACCATGCCCTGGACGGAAGGCAGGCGCTAAACCTCTGAGCCACCCAGGGATCCCCTCTTTATTTTCATCTTATTTTATTTTTCCTTCCTTTCCCCTGTGATCCTCTGTTTTGTTTCTTAAATTCCACATATGAGTGAAATCATGTAATAATTGTCTTTCTCTCATTGACTTATTTTGCTTAGCGTAACATCCTCTAGTTCCATCTATGTCTTTACAAATGGCGAGATCTTGCTTTCTGGTGGCTGGTAATATTCCAGTGTGTGTGTGTGTGTGTGTGTGTGTGTGTGTGTGTGTGTGTGTGTGACATATTCTTTATCCATTCATCTATGGTATTTTGCCTGTTAACATGGAAAATTACATCACTTAATTTTCAAATAAAAAACAATTTTAGGGCATCTGGGTGGCTCAGTCGGTTAAACATCTGCCTTTGGCTCGGGTCATGATCCCAGGGTCCAGGGATCGAGTCCTGCATTGGGCTCCTTGCAGGACTCGAGGGAGTCTGCTTCTCCCTTTCCCTCTACCACTGCCCCCTGCTTATGCTATCTGTCTTGCTTGCCTGCACGCATGTGTGCACTTTCTCTCTCCCAAATAAATAAAATCTTAAAAAGTAAATAATAAAAATACTTTTTAAAAAAACCTTTAAATTCTTGATCAAATCCCATTTGATCATGATGTGATTTTTTTAATATTGTGGAATTACCTTTGCTAAAATTTTGTTAAGGTGTTAGTGTCTATGTTCATGAGGGATATGTGTCTAGTTTTCTATGGCTGTCATGCCTTTGTATGGTTTTCATATTCTGGTAATGTTGCCCTCATAGATTCAGTGATTGGTTCCTCCTCTCTTATTTTCTGTAATAACATATGTTTAATTGGCATGGTTTCTTCCTTAAATATTTGGAGGAATTCACCAGCATAGCCATATAAGCCTACAGTTTTCTTTGTGGCCAGATTTAATTTCCAAATATTTGGGAGATTTTCTAGATATCTTTTTCTTATTGATTTTTTTTAATTTTTATTTATTTATGTCTTATTGATTTTTTATGCAGTCCTGTGTGGTCGCACAGCATATGGTTCATGATATTATTCTTTAAAATATGCTGAGTCTTGTTTAAGGTCTATCTAGTTTAATGTTGCAATGTGTCTTTGAAATGAATCCATGTTCTTTCTTGGCGGTGGAATGTTCTATATATGTCAATTAGGTCAAGTTGGTTGATAGTGCTTTTTCCAGTCTTCTATATCTTTACTGTGTCTGTGTCTTTCTCTTCTATCAATTAGTAAAGTAAGAGTGGTGACATCTGCAACTATTATTGTGGTTTTGTCTGTTTCTTTTTTGCAGTTCTGTCAGTTTTTGCTTAGTTTATTTTGAGGTGCATAAACATTTTGAATTTTATGTCATTTCAATAAATCAGTATCATCAAGAACACTTTTTTTAAGTTTTTATTCAAATTCCAGTTAGCTAACATACAGTGTAATATTAGTTTCAGGTGTATAATATGGTGATTCCAGTCTTCCACATAACACTCTGGTACTCATCACAAGCGCACTCTTTAATCCCATCACCTATTTCACCCACCCCCCCACCCATCTCCCCTCTGGTAACTATCAGTTTGTTCTTTATAGTTAGAGTCTGTTTCTTGGTTTGCTTCCTCTCTATCTTTTATATCCTCACGCCAATTTGTTTTGTTTCTTAAATTCTACATATGAGTGAAATCGTATGGTATTTGTCTTTCTCTGACTTTTTTCACTTAGCATAATACTCTCTAGCTCCATCTATTAAGTATAAAGATATAAATATGTTAAAACTGAAAGAATAGAAATATATATCATACAGAAACAAATCATAAGAAAAATAAAATGCCTATATTAATAACAGAGAAATAGACTTCAGAATAATAAATGCTATTACAGATAAAAAAGATAGTTCTTTGCATTGCCTCTCATGATTTATTTTTGTATGATATATATATATTGCTATTCTTTCAGTTTTAACATACTTTTATCTTTATATTTAATGTCTGAGTTTTAGTTCATGTCCTCGGAGAATGAGATGCCAAGGCAGGATTAGACATGCAGAAAAATGTATTAGGTGAAACACCTGTGAGGGAAAATTTTAAGACCGTGGTGCAGATCTGATTCTTGTACTCAGAAAGTCAAATGGAGGAAAAACAATAACATTTTTTATTTTTTGAACATTTATTTGAGAGACAGAGAGACAGAGAGACAGAAAGAGATACAAAATGTGCGTGAGCAGGGGGAGGGGTACAGGGAGAGGGGAAACAGACCACCCACTGAGCAGGGAGCCTGGCACCAGGCTCCATCCCAGGACCTCAAGATCATGACCTGAGCTGAAGTAGGGTACATAACCTACTGAGCCTCCCAGGCATGGCCTCCCACAATAATATATTTTTAATTACCACTTCAGTTATATTTATAATCTTCCCATTATCCATAAATATTATATTTAGTAATTCTCTTTATAATCCCTCTCCCCCTTTTTATGGATTTTTAAAAAGATTTTATCTACCCATTTGAGAGTGTGAGAGAGAAAGCATGAGCAGGGGAGGGGAGAGGCTGAAGGAGAAGCAGGCTCGCTACTGACCAGGGAGCCCTATGCAGGGCTTGATCCCAGAACCCTGAGACCATGACTTGAGCCAAAGGCAGATGCTTAACTGACTGAGCCACCCAGGTACCCCTAATCTCCCCCCTTTAAAATGTATTTTAAAAAGAAACATATCAAACATAGGCAAAAGAGCTTGCCCTAGTTGTTACCCAAGACAATTTTATCCATAACTACATTTGAGCGGGCTGAACACAGGGCTCCTGAGAACACAGGAACACTGTCCATCTTGGAAGACATATGGGCCTGCTCACCGATCTACTCATCAGCACTTACTAGTCCCTCTGTCTACCTGTTTCTTCCTTCCTTCCTCCTTTCCTATGCCAAGCCCAAGGGCTATGGATGCCCCTGTCCCAGGTTTAAACCCTGGCACTGGCCAAGAACTAACTGCCCCTGGATTGTGCTGCCTGGCCTGTTTGGGTAAGGAAGGATTATGTTCATAATACTGAAATAATTTCACATATGACAAATAATAATTTTTCCACACTCGTGTCACCTCTCTCATTTTTCCTTTTCATGAATGCTCTCCTGGTAAGTAGTACAAAACATCACGCATGAAGGGAAGACCATTTCATCATTGGATTCTAATCTTCATTCTCACCCAACCTAAACATACTATTTATGAGACCATCTTCACCACATTATTTTTACAAACTCGTGTTTACCCTGTCCATCATCTATGCTTGCCATGTTGGCATATACACATCTGAAGCCCTAAATCCCTTCAGGATTTTTTTCTTATGTTAATCTCTAATATCCCCCATATTAATTTTTTAAATGCTGCCTTACATTCCCTTTTGTAACTGGTTTCAGAAGTTTATCAGGCCATATTTTCTACTCTTGCATCATGTTCAATATAAGCAAATGTATTTACCTCTATACTGAGATGCTAACTTGAACAAAGAACACAATTCATCTGATATCTAAAGCTACACTTTAGAAATTCATACCCTATTTCCTCAATAGGCAAACATCATTGACTATCCACTAAGCTTTCCAGGTACTCTTCTGGGCCCTGAGGATACAGTGGTAAATAGGACATGTGATGTCCTTGATCTCACAAAGCTTACATTCTACATGGAAGAGGGCAACATATCAACAAATAAATGTCACAAAGTAATAAATGCCAGACACGGAGTGAAACAGAGAGATGATATTGCAGTCTGACAGGGCTATTTTGTTTCTGGTCAAGAAAATGATCTCTGAGAAGTTGACACTGGAGCTGGACCTAAATAATAAGGAGCTGGTCACATGAAGTTCTGGGAGAAGAGCCTTCCACAGAGAGTGACCATCTAGTGCAAATGCCCTCAGGTGGGAATGAGCTTGAACTTGCTTGAGAAACAGGAAGGACAGTGAAGCAGACAGAAGCAGAGTGGGCAATGGGAGAAAGACAGAAGACGAGTTTCAAGAGGTCAACAGTACACGGAGCAGAGGCGAGCCATAGCAATCATTGGTAAAGACTATATATTTTATGAGAAGGCATTGGAGAATTTTAAGTAGAAGTTTGAAGTGATCTGATTAAGATTTTACAAAGGTCGATTCCCTTGGGATCCCTTTACCAACCAGAGCTGCCTTTCTCCCCCCAGGCCTCAAACAGCAGGAGGGAGGGAAGAAAACACTACCTGGGTTACCAACTCTTTCAGTTTCTTGTCTAAGTCATATGCCACCTTGGTCTTTGCTGACAATCATTGGACGCCATGGGAATAAGCAGAAGAGAACATTGGGCAGAGTGTTTGGCAAAGCACCCTATGCCCTTCATCTATGATATCTGCTCCCAAATGATCTCACGGCTTTCTGCAAGAAGGCAGATCTATCTTGGTTCTTTTTTTAATTGTATTTATTTATTCATGATAGAGAGAGAGAGAGAGAGAGAGAGAGAGAGAGGCAGAGACACAGGCAGAAGGAGAAGCAGGCTCCATGCAGGGAACCTGATACGGGACTTGATCCCAGGACTCCAGGATCACGCCCTGGGCTGAAAGCAGGTGCTAAACCGCTGAGCCACCCAGGGATCCCCTCTATCTTGGTTCTGATCTACAGAGGTGTGTTCTGAGAAATGCTAGGCAGATTTGCAGCAGAACAACGCCTGGGTGGCTCAGCAGTTTAGTGCCTGCCTTTGGCCCATGGCATGATCCTGGAGACCCAGGATCAAGTCCCACATCAGACTCCCTGCACGGAGCCTGCTTCTCCCTCTTCCTGTGTCTCTGCCCCGCCCCCTCTTTCTCTCATGAATAAATAAATAAAATCTTTTAAAAAAATTAAAAAGGAGAATTATTAACTGCAGGGTCTAAAAAAAAACAACTGAGTACAGAGTTACAGAGATTTAGTGGGGCAAGATGGTTTATTCAAGAAAAGAGAATTAAAATGTAGATCTAAATGTCACCTCCAATTTGTTTGGCAGCTGTGTCACCAACTGCTGTTGTTTTCTGCTATTTCTCTTTGCTTCTGAAGTTTGTGTTTCTAAAATGGCGACCCTAGTTTCACACAACCTGTAATTTAGAAATGTTCTATGCTGTAAATTGTACTTTGCTTTCAGTAAAAGCATTTAGGTGTCAAGTGGCAAAACAAGAATGTCATGAAAGAAGGTGAAGTTCTCCATTAAAGAAAGAGAAATTGGGTAAAGGCCTGCTAATATATACCACAGAAAAATCAAAGAGATGGGGATATGAACATGCCGATCAATTTAGCTTTATAATACAGTGATTTTCAAATGTTAGAGGAGCATTGGTGAGCCTGTGTTGTCACAGTGGAATAGTGCCAGAGGATGCTGTTTTCAGAAGGTCAGAGTTCCACAGCTGCTCAATCAGTATGTTGAGAATTGGTCTTTAATCTTCTGGCTTCTTTGTAGTTCTGACATCATGTCCTTTCTGTTTTTGCTATTATGGAAACATGCCTGCAGCTAATACTGTTACTTGTTGTACTGTGACATTTAGTCTCTCTTCTTCAGAACAACAACAGTGACAATAAGAACGATAATAATATCAGGAGCTACTATTTAGAGAGTGCTAGGCACTTTGCAGCATGATTTTACTGAATTTTCAAGAGGCCTGGATGGCAGGTGTCAAACCCAATTTCCAGATGAAGAAAACAGGGCTACTTCTGTGGAACTGACAGTAGGGCCATATTCAGGGAGAGGTCAGGAGATGGGAGCCTTAAGGACAGTACCATTGCCCCTTTTTCAGCACCATAGAGCCCGCCCAGTGAGTACAGCTTGGCAGCTTCCACAAGAGCTTTGCTAGTATTAAAAAGAAAATTCGATTCTCGCCATCATTTGAAGTAGGG
Organism: Canis lupus dingo; assembly: GCF_003254725.2. NCBI lineage: Eukaryota > Metazoa > Chordata > Mammalia > Carnivora > Canidae > Canis > Canis lupus. The sequence goes on along the minus strand of NC_064281.1, from coordinate 111,398,079 downwards.
ACCTTTAAACTTTCTGATCCTGTTTAGCTTGCCAGAGACTGTCTGTCTAATAAGAAATAGACTTCCAAGTTTCAAATAGTCCTTATATAAAAGCGACGCTATGAACAGAAGATGTATAACACCTAATTATTGCCCAACAACTATAATTTGCATAGGGTAATATAGTATATTAAGTTCTTCTCTGTTGCCTTCCAACTAGATTAAATTCCGCTCGAAAGTTGCACTTCTGGTAAAAATTACAGCTTTTCTTTCAGCGAAAATGCTTGGTGCCCAAGCACTTATTAAAACTAGAATTCCTAAGAGGCAAATTTGAAAAGAGAGAAGTGCAGTTGTTGGCACTAATGGGGAGGAAGCTGTGCTTTCATCTCCACATTCTTTTCATTTGAAAAAAAGGACTGAGAGGATGGGAAGGGTACAAGGCTTTTTTATTTCTGTGACATTAGAAGATGCGAGAAACACCATGACTGGCTCTCTGAACCAGTTGCGATTGCATCCCGTTACGGATGCATGTGACTACGTCAAAAATAGCAATACCTTCCTCTCAAGGTAAGATCACATTACTTTCAATTTAATCCTGACTATTTAATCTAAGGAGGCTTCAAAAAATCAATTTATCTCTATTCTGTGTGAGAAAAAAATGTGCATGCCAGCAGCGGGAGTTCTGATTATACTATTTATTTGAAAACCACCAGCCTTAGCACAGCCTCTGCTGTCAGTGGAACCCGTTTCTTCATCCTTGTTGACACAAAATATTCCCTTTGATCTCACTAGATCACAGCTGTTTATTACAATGTCTGCATCTTGTCTACGTGTCTTACTGTTTACATACTATTTTTTGCAAAGCAACTACGGAGCTTTATACTTCTGTTCCAAACTCTGCCTCCGGTCCGGGAGTGTTCAGCAACATTACAGCTTGGAATAAGTAGTATTCATTATGAGACACTCCTCAGGATTCATTCATCTGATAGACATTACAGTCATTACATAGAACTAATTTGACACTATATCTCCGAAAAGAAACGTGTTAAGACTCTTTGATGCTGAAAATTGCATTTGCAGAACTGATTGTTGAAAGTCGCTGCATTGCTCCCAGATGATGCAGTGTCCACTTCTCAAAGGACATGCAGTGCAACACCTCAGGGTCATTACCCAGGCCTCCCTGCCCATGGCTTATTTCTGCCTCAAAGACAGCAAGTCCAGGCTCCTGGGCTCCCGGCTTCTATCTGCTCCACTCAGTAACTTCCTGGCTTTCTATTGGTTCCCTGAGGTACCAGGATGGGCTGGTGGCTAAGAGTCTAAGCAGAAAGCACCCAGTAGATTATACAGCCAGGTGTCTGCTGGGGAGCAATGGTAGGCTTATCTGATGGGGAGCCATTTGGTATTATGGAGAGGACATGTGTTTTATTAACAGGCCAGGGTTCAAATCTCAGCTCTGCCACATATTGATTGGATTTATCTGTTAACTTATCTGCCCCTCAGTGTCCCATTTATTGCAAGCAGAGAATTACACATGCCTTGTGGAGTTGTACGAATTAAATGCTGTAACGTGTGAAAGCACTTCACACAAGTGCTTCACACATGTGGAATATAATAGGCACTTAATACATGTTCATCTATTCTTCCCACCCAAGAATTAGAAAGAATACAATTTTCCCTGCTTATCTCAAACCAAACAACACAATGGCTTTTAAACTTTTGTTTGGAGTAGAGCCCTTTATCTTTCCCAAGAGGAGAACTTACATGGAACCTCACACAATAAAACAAATTAAAGTAGGGCTCTGGAGCCCACCCAGTTGGTCTTTCACTCATTGCCCTCAGTGGCCTCTGAGACATTTCCAGGTAACCCAGTTGGAAATTCACTGAGGTAGTGTATTACTGTGAAATGAGTGTGTTATGAGTCTCCCCACCCCAACCTCCAAAATCAAACGTTGACACCCTAATCCCTGAACAGATGGTGTTCGGAGGTATTTGACCTGGGAAGTAATCGGGTTTGAACAGGGTCTTAGGGGAGAGCGCCCATGATGGGATTGTGCCTCTGTAAGGTGATGAAGAGAACGGAGATCTGTCTCCCTTGGGAGGATACATCAAGTAGGCAGTCATCTGCAAGCCAAGAAGAGGGCTCTCAACAGAACATAGCCGTGCTGGCACTCAGCCTTTAGTATTTGTTACAGGCACTTAAACTGATTGTGGAATATGGGAAAGTGCTATTACGTCAAGTACAAAGTGACACAAACGTGTCAGTAACTTTTACTAGAGGTTAATGTGAGTTTGGGAAGGGAGTTGGAAGAGTGGTGGAGTAGGGAGGTGCTCTGAGGGAAAACCTGCCCTGATCTGGGCCAGCAAGGCCCACTTTGTGGGTACTTATGTCATTGCACAGGGCATGGCACTTAGAAGGGTCCTTCATTCTGCTCTGTGTTGCTGTTGCCATCCTGAAATTCTAGTAATATGTGAACAAGGTGCCATGCATTTCACTTAGGACTGGCCCCACAAATTCTGTAGCTGGGCCCCATCTATGGGGACATAAGTTTTATAGAATTCTCACTACTTGTTCTTGTTTCGCTCTCTGATGGGAGTAAACCATTATATGGTAGCTAGATCCTACCTCGAGTTCACTCCCTTTCTTCCCTCTTGAAACAGATGGCCTTTGTGAGCCCTGACTTCCTCCTGCCATTTGTCCTACTCGTGCTCATTCCGGACCTAAGCCTAAGCTTCACCAAAATCATTTTATTGCTAAATATGAACAGAATTAGTAGTACTTGGGGACATTAGAATAGACACACTGATTGTATTCATCAGCATTTTCCTCTGTGCAATCAGGCAAGTTTTCTCTAATCTAGGGCACAGGACCATCAGGCGACAATGTGATATCTGGAAGATTGTTCATGCTTCTGTTATAGCCATGAAATTGCAAAAATGCCTCCTTCAGGTTTGAGAAAGGTTTTTTTTTATTTCCTGTATCTTGATCATTGGGAGTGATCATCCAAGTAATCATCTGAGCCGGGTCACTTTTAAGATTGAAAAGAGGTGCCATTATTATTAATAATTATGTAATTTTCCACAGTTGTAAACCTGGACAGTCCTGGGCAGTCTAAGATTATGATCACTCCACCAGTATCTTCAATTGTCATTTTTTTTTCTCTCCAGGTTCTCTCAGAGAGAAAATGATGTGGTTAGTTTAAAAATGTCCTTTTGAATCTGGACTTGACCATCAAAGCAAAAAGAGTAGCAGCCGTTTAAGGAGAGGTAGATGGTGAACATAGCCTAAAACCTGTTCACTTCCTTACCGCTTTTCTTGCAGTACTCTAGGTAGGACATGCGGCACAGTTTTCTTCCTAGAGACATTGCTACACATGGGCCCCAATGAATCAGTGCTCCCATCTGTCAGGAGTAGTGACTTTACATGTGACAACAGGCGTTGATCCGTATGACCCCTCTTCTACAATATGGATCATATAGTGTGGCGCTGTTTTACTATAATGCTGTTTCTTTCAATGCTGTCAGCTTTGAGTACGATGAGTGTGAAGATTTCTTTCATCCTCTGCACCCTGCCCTGCCTCAGTATCTGCTGCCATGTGGGGCAGGCTCTCTTCATGCCTTGCCTGAAATCCTGCAGTCCTGGCTGGCTTTCTCTGCACTCCCGCTTCTCTCCATCCACCCCTTCCATCTGAAACTGTGGCCTTTGGGACTTTTGTGGAACAAAACCACACTGAGTCTTAGCTATTAATCCTTCAGCGATGTTCCATTGTCCTTAGGGTGAAGCCTGAGCTTCTTAGCCTGGCTGGTAAGGATATTTCTGATCAGACAGGAATCCAGGCCCACTATAGATGTATCAGGGTGGACAGAGATGAGGGTGATGGAGTGGAAGACAGAGGAACAGGGTGAGATTTTCTCTGGATTATGGGTGTTTTTGCAGTGCCCATGTGTCCTCCTCCTCCTTTTGGCAGGGGTCTCACTTGCCCTTCCTGCTACCAATTGCACTGTCCTTGAGTTTTCTTTTGAAAACTTGTAAGAGCTGGGCATGTTTAGTGGCCACAGGTAGGTTTTGTTTCTGAATTTGCTCTCTGATTTTAAAACAACTCTGAGGCTTTGGTATGAGGGATGGACAGTCCCATCTTCACAATGTGGATCAATGAGATCCATCAGACGACCAAGAAAGAATCACAACCTTATTGCAACTATACAGATATTACTTTGAAAGAGATTTCCTAAACAGTAAAAAATATAGAATAATTTGGATCATGTCACTGGATTTTCTATTTTATTCAGAGAAATAGACTAAGGGTTAGTGCTGGCCTACAGTCCCTCCATGACCTGCTTGCTGGCTGTATTTCTGACCTCATTCCTACTCTTTCACTCTTCCCTTCAGTGGTAGGCTGAAAACGTCCTCCCTTAGGGGAAAAAGAAGGAAAATATGTCCCCTGAAGATACCCTCATCAAATCCCTGGAAGGTACCTGTGAATGGTACCTACTATGGCAAAAGAAGTGATTAAATTAAGGATCTTGAGAGGAGGAGCTTACCCTGCATCATCCCAATGGGTCCAACATAATCACAGGGTTCCTTATAGGGGAGAAGCACAGAGACATATGGAGTAGTCACAAAGAATAGGAGATGTAAAGAAGGGGGCAGAGGTCAGAGTGATGTGGCCACATGGCAAGGAATGCAGTCCCAAGAGCAAGGAATAATAGATCCTCCTCTGGAGCCTCTGCAGGGAGCATGGCACCGCCACCCCCTTGATTTTGGACTTCTAGCCTCCAGAGCTGTGAGAGAGTGAATTTTTTTTAAGCCACCTAGTTTGTGGTACTGTGTCACAGTAGTCCTGGCAAAATGATCTACCTTCCTTCTAATAGCCCTGGCTTCCTGGCCATTCCTCACATAGGCCAAGAGAGGGCCACATTAGGATTTCTGTGCTCCCTACTCTTTTGGACTAGGAAGTTCTCCGGCCATATGGCTCCCTACTGACAGCTCCATGGCTTTCTCCTTTGCTTCCTTCAGGTGTCTGCTCAGATATTGCTTTTTCAGTAATGCCATCCATGACCACACTATCTAAAATAGGCCCCTTGGCACTCCTTAACATTCTTGCCCTGACATACTATCTGTTTTACATATTTACTCTTTTATTATTGTCTGCATCGGGTCCTTTACATACCCAGTAGGACATAAGCTCCACACTGTCAGGGCTCTTTGCCTATATCGTTTATTGCTGAGCTCCCAGCACGTAGGACAGTGCCTCAACACCCAGGACAAGGCCCAGTACATATTAGCATTCAGTGAACATTTGTTAAATGAAGAATCGTGTGACATCAGAGACAGAAAGAGGTAGCAATAGAAGAAGCATTTTATGACTTACCAGTTATGCTCCTCAAACTGTCCTTACCATTAACCATGCAATCTCCCTCCCTGCGAGAAATCACTTAATTTCCTTTTTACAGATCTTGGAGTTTTAGGAAAGACTTGGAGACACATTTCATGACTGTAGCTATGTTTTCAGTCATATATTTAAGTTTTTAAAAATCAAATGGCAGTTATCAAGTATTTTCTTCTGTAGCATGCTGAAATCCTCAGCACAGGGCTTCCTAATTAAGCAAACACTCTGCAGATAGGACAAAAAAAAAACCATGAGTGTATTTATTTTGAAAAAAACTGTACCTTTTTTTCTGTTTCAACAGATGTCGGTACAAAGAAATCCCCCAGGTGCCCCCCATGTGCTTCTAAGCTGCTGAGTACATGGGACACAGGTTAATTTCTGGGCTGTTTACAGTTCAGGTGGATAAAGAGAAAGGATGCAAAGACACAGTATCTACACTGCAGCCAGCAAGTTATGCATGCAAAGGTTAGCCAGAGGCAGATTTCCTGAGTCTGTTGGATGAGGAGTCCAACAGACTCTTTTGTTTCTATCTGAAAGTAAAGCACAGTATTGTTTGAGTTCCTCAGTTCCATTTTGTGGAGGAAATTTGTGCCAGTTACCAAAAGGAGTTGGAGGACATCCGAGAAAGGATTCCAAGATTGTAAACTACACTCCAGCCCAAGCCTGTATTGCTGCCAATACTAAGAATTTCTTGATGAAGATCAGTCACAGTACTTAATGTTGCTATTATACAATGTCAAATGGAAGGGTCAGACAGGCTCTCTATGACTTTGAAGCTTGCTTTGTTGAAATAAAGCCTGTCTTAAACTGAAAAGCTGAATCTACTCAAAAGTGAAAAGGGACGGAATAATATGTGAAAGTCTTGTGTGTGTGTGTTTTTTTAAGTCTTGTGTTTTGATGTTGCAGAAGTCTACATAAATTTTTGCCTTAAGCATTAGAAGAGTACTTGGAATATTTGGGGCCAATTACTATAAATATTTATGAGTACATTAGACTAATTGGGGGAAAGAAAATGGTGGAAATAATTGTTCTAATTATTGAACTATTACTCTATTTTAAGTAAGATTGGTTAATGAAGAAAGTGACATTCATACAGAAAAGCACACAACACATATCATACTTGTGTGACTTGATGAGTTTTTCCCACAGTAAATTTATCCTGTAGCTACCACTAGATCAGAAACTAGAACATTACTAGAATAAGTACTGCTGGTGCCCCCACTCCCTGTCACTACCCTCTCTTCCTCCCTAAAGGTATCTTCTTACTTTTTTTTTTTTTACAACAAAACACTCAACATCGTATTTTATGATTACCACTGAGAGCTCCACAGACGTTGATGTGAGGATTTCAACTTACCCACCATCAACTTTTATCAGTCTTTCTATTTTGTTTTTCTTTAAAACTGGGGGCTAAGGTTAGGGATCTGTACAATTTGATCTGAGAAAACTTCTGTTTCCCTCATCCCTGCTTCATTTATGTCCTCTAACACATGCTTTCAAAAAAAAAATCCTCCTTTTCCTCAAAATAAAGATGTGCTAGTAGCCAAGTAGCCAAGTGCTACAAAACAAGACAGAGTACACACGCACACCCAAAAAAAACCAAAACAACATAACATCAAAAAGCACACATTTTCGTTTAGAGTTATGACTTTAGTTTTATGCTTTAAAACTGTAGGTAAAACAATATTTTCTAAAGGACAAAAATACCTGAACTGTGTCCTTTTATTTATTTATTTATTTTTATTTATTTTATTTTTTTACTGTGTCCTTTTAAAAAAGAGTGAACTTAGATGTCAGGACCGTTGAATTCAAAAGTTCTTGTCCACTTTCCTGTTAGCCACCTTATATTTTTTAAGTAATGAAGAGCATTAAGCATAGGTTCAAGACACCACTGAAATACCATCTACTGGCCATGGGTTTTTTTCAGTTCTGTCCATCAGACCTCCCAAGAACGAGCCTGGGTGCCACCACCTGCAAGGAGTTCCAGCAGGTTCTGGCAGCACTGGCAGAGGGGCTCACTCTGTGGCTGGCAGTTTATCATTGTGAGGACATATCCTAGGTGGCTTTATGAAAGGATGAATGTTCAGCAAGTTCCAGCCCAAAGTTAATCTCAGAAAACCCAATGCTTCTGTAATTTTCATGGCATCTATGATTATCAGCCACTGAGACAGGACCTAAATACATATGCATGAGTGAAAAAAAAACACAGAGGTGCCACATCCAGGCTATAATCTCCTCTATGAATATAGCAAGGTTTCCAACTGATTAAAAAGGTTAATCTTGCAGAGGGATTTACTTAAAAGGCCTTAGAGTCAAGACCTAAGAGACCCGAAATCATTGCCTTTCATCCTTTTCGAATGGCTTTGACTTTCTGTGATAACTACAGAGTAGTTTCCACATAATGTTTTTATGCCTAAGTACTTGAACATTGAAAAATAAAGTCATCTGAAAGAGATTAAGTAACCACACTCCAAAGATACTCGCCACTGAGCAAGTCTGATGGTTCTTCCACATTCATTCATGCAGTGAAAAAATTCTGGCATCTCCGCAGGGAGAGGTGCTGATATACAGATGAAACTGAACATTCTCCTTCAGTTTAAACCTCTCTCACTCAATTTCTGAAATATGGATCTTTTTTTGATCATCTTTGTCATTTAAGTAAAGCTCAAGTTGTGTATAAAGAAATCTAAGCAAGGATCTCTGAGATATACTTTCTGCATGGCAGTCATTTAATGCAAGGCCACAATCACTCATGTATTTGCCACTAATACATTTTGTTCCTGTGGAAACACTTATCACCTTGGCATCTTTAACATCTGTGCCTGTTGTCATGACGATGCCAGCAAGAACTTTTCAATGTGTGTGAGGGGAGGAGAAATTGTCAGTCAGATCATCGAATTTATCCAGAACAAGCACAACAGCATCTACTAACATTTCTGTTTTCTTCATCTTCTGTATCCAGAGCAAAATACTTCTGAGGATTTCTTGGCTGGCGGAGACTATTCTTGTCTTGAATTTTCAGTCTTTATGTTTGCTCTGATCCCAAAGTAAAGCTTCCTTCAGTGACATTAGAACTGAGATAATATCTCAGTAGGAGTAGACGTGAAATAATAACAAGTAGTACGCACTTTGTCAGTGGGTTTTCTTCAATCGCTTCTGAAACATTCCATGCCCAACTTGAAAGACTTCACCTATAGCCACAGCCACGCAATGTTCTTCCAGGACTTAGTCACCACCACAGTCACGGCCACCCCAGCACCTCCTATCTTACCTTTTTAATTAGTTTCATCTGATTTTGAATTTTACATAGAGTTATACAGTATGTTCTCTTTAGTATTTGATTTCTTTCCACTAAATTCATGCTTGTGAGATTCATCCATGTTGCTACTTATGACAGCAATTCATTAATTTTTATTTCTGTGTAATTCATTGTTTTAATAATATACCATCATTTATTCAGTTATTTCAGTATTTATGAACATTCGGGTTGTTTCTAGTGTTCAGATACTACACATAGTGCTAATATGAACATTCTTGTCCATTTTTTTCAGTAAACATATGTATACATAGATGTTGAGTATATATGATGGAGTGAAATTAAAATTGCTGAGTCATAGGATATTAGTACATTCAGCTTTGATGGATACTGCCAGAGATTTCTTTTTTTTTTTTTTAAAGATTTTTTTTTTATTTATTCATGATAGTCACAGAGGAGAGAGAGAGAGAGGCAGAGACACAGGCAGAGGGAGAAGCAGGCTCCATGCACCAGGAGCCCGACGTGGGATTCGATCCCGGGTCTCCAGGATCGCGCCCTGGGCCAAAGGCAGGCGCCAGACCGCTGCGCCACCCAGGGATCCCCCTGCCAGAGATTTCTAATGTGTTTTACCACTTTACATTCATACTAGCAGTGTATGAGAGTTCTAGTTACTCCACATCTTTGTTAACACTTTGTACTGTGTTTTGTTTTGAGTCATTCTGGTATCCGTATGGTGGTAGTATGGTGGTATCTCATTGTGGTTCTATTTTTATTTCTCTCACAATTAATCATGTTAAGCATTTTTTACATGTACCCATTTTTTATTTGTTTATGTGTTTTATTGACCATTTGGAAATCCTCTTTCTTGAGTGCCTTTTCAACTCTTTTTTAAGAATTTATTTATTTATTCATGAGAGACACAGAGAGAGAGAGGCAGAGGCATAGGCAGAGGGAGAAGCAGGCTCCCTGTGGGGACCCTGATGAGGGACTCGATCCCAGGACCCCAGGATCACTACCTGAGCCAAAGGCAGGCACTCAATCACTGAACCACCCAGGTGCCCCTCTTTTCAACTCTTTAGCCCATTTCTTCCGGACTGTTTATTTATTTAATAAGAGCAGTCTACAGTCTGGTTGAATCTTTTGTCATTTGTGTATGTGTGTGAGATATATATATGTATGTGTGCATGTATGTGTGTGTGTATATATATAGCTTGAGGTAGAGAAAGAGAGATTGAGAGAAAGAGTCAATCAAGAAGATGCAAGGCTATAGAGCAACCAAAAAATTTATTTGGGGTTTTAGGGATTGGGAGACAGAGTGGACGAAAATCAAGGTGTGTACCCAGTTGCAAGCAGGAAAGGCAAAACCACAAGGTTACATAAGTTATTTTGAAAGAATAATGATTGATGCTGACAGAGCTTAAATTGACTATCTATACATAATTGGTTATTTATCTAACAAGTGTTACATTATCTCTATTTCGGTCCAATGTAGAAAGATGTGTTTCAAGAGGTAGTAGAGCTGCAGTTGACAAAAGTCAAAAGTTCATGGTGTTCTGAGAATCGAAACAAGAGACATGCACAGATCCTACTTCTTCAATATCCTCCTGACTCTATTTTGAGTGACTCTTTTAGCAATGCTTACTCCATTTTAGAATCTTCTTCCACATTTCCCCCTTCTGATGGAGATCTTTCTGGCAGGAAAACATCAATGATCAATTTCATGATTATGCAGTCCCGTTTTGTTGACAGAATGGTTGACAGCCTGCTCCAAGTGGTTGATGGTCTGTTCCAGGTCTATTACATCCTTCAAAATGGGGGGTTTCATAGTTGGTTGATATTTGATAGATTCCACAAGCATGTTAGGTGAGCGTCTTACATTTCAGTAAGAAGGAAGTTTGAGAAAATAAGGACTAGATATCAATTAAGGTCTCATTTATTTTAGTTAAAGGTAGATCTGGTGAATGGTTTTGAGTCTTTGAGCAACTATCACTATGACATTTTGAGCAGTGGTATAGCAATGGGAAATAGATAGCATAAGCAATTTGAAAATAGCATATAAGGCATAAGTGAAAATAATATACCTTATAAAAATATCAGAAAACATAAAGTTAAACCATTCTGGGGTAAAACTTGAATGTCCCTTTAAGTATTTGGCCAGTTTGAATAACTTATGAATAACTTAGTGGTTTCTAATTCTACTTGCTGTGAGGTGCTTATCCAAGTACAGTAAGAGGTATTAATTATGACATAAGCTCCTCTTTGGGCTGCAAGTAAAAAAATCTAAAGCAATCCCATTGTCAAAGACTACCTGGGTTAAGGAATCTAAAGAACTTTGTTGGGATCTGATGGCTCTGGATATGGAAAGAACTGCCCTGTTAACAGTTCTGGTCTAATTTCTTATCCTAACTTCTAAGTCTGTTGTGTCTGCTCCAAGCCATGAGCCTATGATTCTAAAGTGCTAGTTAAACAGATCTCCAGAATATATGGCAGGAAGATCACAGCCTTGGATGTAGCCACAACTATTGTCTTCATATTTGGAAAGGTCCTCATCGGAGTAATCATATATTTTTGTTAAGGTCCCTTTTTCTCTCAAGTGAGATTCAGGAGTAGTGGCTATAGCTATTTTAACAATAGTGAAAGAGGGGCACCTAGGTGTTTCAGTCGGTTAAGTGTTTGCCTTCTGCTCAAGTCATGATCCCAGGATCCTGGGATTGAGCTCCTTGCAGGCTCCCTGCTCAGTGGGAAGTCTGCTTCTCCCTCTCTCGGTGTCCCTCCCCCTACACTCATGCTTTTGCTCGTTCTCTCTCTCTCTCTCTCTCTCTCTCAAATAAATAAAACAAATCTTTAAAAAAAGGAATAGTAAAAGGATATTAAATGATCCAAAAACATGAACCACCAAATCCTCTCCAACCATCAAGATATTCAGAAGCCCAAGATTGTTAATCATATTCACAAACCAAAATATATCCCTTAGGTGCATAGAGCAAACCAGACATGTTGAAAGTATTTATAGATTCATTAAGAATGAAGAGGAGGTGAGCTCAAGCTATAGATCAGAAGTTTTATTAAGTTAGCAAGCCTGAGTTTTATTAAGTTAGCAAGCCAATTTTGTCAAGTGGCTAAGAGAATAGGGTTGGATAAGAAAGTCTTACAGAGTGAATTCTTATCAGAAAAAGATGGGTCCATGCATTTGCATTGCAGATACAAGTAAGAGCCCAGAAACCCACCTTCCAGGAGTCTAATGGTCTTGTACTAGAACAAAAAGTGAATAGGTATAGGGTACCAAGGGAAAGTATGGAAAAGGGGTTTGGGGCCTGAAAACTTAGATTTGGTAGGATATAGCAGAAGGTTTCTTATCAAAAATCACAGTAAAGTTGGGAATGTTTGAGATAGGCATAATTACTGGGTCATTATTTTTTGCAAATGATGACAGATTCCCAGATAAAGCTAGAGATTGAGACGTTTGCACAATAACATTATCTTTCCAAGTACTGGAGGTGATGAGTAGGGAGAAAAACTAATGGGATTAAAAACTTTATAATGCTGGAAAAACGTAAAGGCAAGGAGGAAACAATAATAAGTATATAGAAACCTTTGAGATTTTGGTTACCACCAGTGAAAAAGTCCTGCTGAGTGTAAAACAGCAAAATCTGTAAGAATTCCTACACAGAGAAAAAATTGTCCAAAGATCTCCATGACTTTAGAAGTTTCCATTAAAATTTTGGCAGTTATGAAAGCCATTTTATTGACCTGCTCCTGACTCTTGGGAAGCAGTCAACTCAGATGCTGTCTGCTTCTTTTTCCAGGATATAGTCAGTTTGAGGTCTCTGGTTAGTTTACTAGTTCAGTTGGATGTTGGGGCCTTTTTTTTTCTTTTTCAAAATGAGAAACATGAATCCATGAGCCCATGCCTTCTAATTTAGTGGTGCAAGGATCGGTTAGCAAAAACTGGTCTGGTCCCTTCCAGTGATGCTGGAGGGAGATGTGTCTTTTCTAATAAACGATGTCTTGGGGTTGAAGGCTGTGATGTTTGATGTCTATGTCTCCTGAGAGCACACAGTAGAAAGACTGTTATACAAAGTATAATTATTCCCTATGGATTTTATTAGGCTTTTGCAAAATTGAAGTATATCCTCTTTTATCAGCTGTGGATCAAAAGAAGCAGGAGATAGGTATATTGGGCATCCTGCTACAAGGAGAACAGTTTGTCATCAGACTTATATCAGAATTTTAGGAATTTGACATAATTTTTGAACACTTCTATTAACATATGTCTGTGTAAATACTATATAAAGAAGATTTAGTTTTCTTATTTGACAATGCTTCCTGTGTAATTTAACATATCAAATAAACTTAATTAGTTTAATTAATGCTTTGAAATGTTCCAGGGACCCTCTGAAAAGATATCCCAAAGTTTCTTCCAGGTCAAAAGACTTCATTTATAATTTGATTTGAGGAAGTTTGTCAAAAATATAAAAAATTTGGACACTTGGCTAAAAAGGACACTTGGCTAAACAATACTTAACTATCTACTTAAAACTAAACTAACAAAAAGATTTCAAGGACAAATTATAGGAGATTACATAGCTGCAAAAGCTGTAGCTTTTTTTTTTTTTTTTTTGAATACAGGAGACTCAGTTTTTATGTCATCAAAGATGTGATAGACAAAAGACAGAATCATTGTTTCCCAGGCAAATTAATTAATGACAAAGAAACTTTGTTCATGATTTTTTATTCATAACAGACTGATAATCTAAGAAAATTTTGTTCTTTTAACAGAGAGAAAGCCAGACTCTAGTCTTATATCAGTACACTATTGAGTTCATTTTTTAAAACCTGTAGATACATCCACTCAATCTTAACCAGCTTTGACCATGTAACATAAAATTCCTTTTCCACAAATTTCTACAACTTTGTAAGTCCATTTGACCTTATCCCTTGTTCTTTCCCTTTCCAAAATAACCAGCTTTACTTTAGGACAAAATCCCTTTTATTTTCCCTCAACAGAATGTATTTCCATTCCTCATACCTTCTTTTACTAAAAACACACATTTCATTTCCTTGTATACTTTTCATACATAGTCCTTTTCTTTCATCCTTATTGTTTTTAGTTGTTTCATTTTTATATGCATATTAATTAGAATTCTTAACACTTAGAATCTTTAATTCCCAGTGAAAACTTAGAAGTAAGCTGTTGTGGACTAGCAAATTTATGAATACATTGTATGATTTTTAGAAATATGTGCTTTCTTGATGTGGCATAAAACATGTTTACTAATTCATCCAAATATTCTTAGTTCTCTATAATAAAAAGGAAAAAGTGGATAAACCTATGTTTAGTAATTTATGTTGTAGTATTTTATCTTGGTTAGAAAATACAATGTTATTAATTGCTCTAAGATCCTGTACAAATCTCCATCCCTTCCATGTGGCTTGTGGGCAGGAGGATGGGAGAATTGCAGGGACTAGTGTAGGGGGCAATTAATTTTTTATCTTTTTTCTTCGAATTCAATTAGCCAACATATAGTGCATCATTAGTTGCAGATGTAGTGTTCAATAATTTATTAGTTGGGTATAAGACCCAGTGGTCATCACATCATGTGCCCTCCTTAATGTCCATCACCCAATTACTCCATCTCCCCACCCCAGCAATTAATTTCTTTGTAAATAGTCTTCAGAGGTAAGTTTGATTCCTTGGATTGTCTCGATGTTTAAAAGATACTATTTGACATTTGGCAAAAGCTTTCTTTCATCAATCTGGGTTTTAATGGATGGTACAGAATCAAAGAGGGATTCTGGGTTAGGGGGATTTACAGAAAGAATGGGAGTAGATATGGGGATGTCAAGATTTTCTTGAAGGTTTGGATTTGGAGGTTCAATATTCAAAAATATTTCCCCCTTTGAGGAAAGGGAGTTGTGTGCCCAATGGGCTTTAAGAAAATCTTGACCCAATAAATGAATAGGAGCTGAAGGTACCAGAAGGAACAGAAAGTGTCCCTGAATGGGTCCCAGTTAGAATGAGATGAGGAGGGATTTAAAAACAGTCACTGGGTGATTAGAAACCCCAAACATTTGTACAGTTTGAGTACTCCAACAAATGGGATAGGAGAGACTCTAGACAATTTTTCTAATTCTGACAGCCTCTCAGAAAGGTCTGAGTTAGCTTCCGAAGCTTGAAGTCAACTGCCTAAAAGGCAACAACCTTTTCAGTGTTTCTTTCTGAGGCCTCCAGGTGCCAAATAAATAAGCTTTCCACTCATTTTGTTTGCTTTCATAACCCCATGTGTACAAGTAAATGAAGTTTGAGACCCCAAAAGGGCTCCATCTTGGCCAATGAAGTTTTAAATCATCCTGGGTAATGTGAGTCCAACAGGACAAAAGCAGGCTACTGCAATAAGGGCCATATTCCTTAAACATAAATCCTGCAGGAGTTCTAGCAGGGGGCTGATTAATCAGGAGTCTCCTTAGAAGAATTCTTTCTCATAATTGAAACCTGAATATTTCACTCAAAACCAGTGAAGATGGAATCCTCCCTTCAGAAATGAACGAGGACAGAAACTGACAACAGAAGACACTCAGATAAAGGGCTGAACCCCAACCAAGGTGGAAGATTCAGAACCAAGACAGCCAAAGAACGGATGTCTCCTTTTATGGCGCCTTTTTAAAAAAAGAAAGAGCTTCATAAAACTCATACGATTCACCCACCATAAGTATATAGTTGAATGTTTTCCACTAAGTTTACAGAGTTGTGTAACAATACCAAAATTCAGTTGTAGAGCATTTCCATTCCCCCAAAGGATCTCTTATGCTGATTTGCAGTTAATCCCCATTATTACCCCTAGCTTTAGGCAACCCCTGATCTGATCTGATGTTTTCTCCTGAACTTTGCCTTTTCTTTGACGCCAAGAAAATAGAAACACACGATATGTTGGCTTTTGTTTTCTGGATTTCTTCACTTACCATAGTGACTTTGAGAGTCCTCCTTATTGTTTAATGTATCCTTAGTACCTTCTTTTTTATTGATGAATGATATTCCATTGTATGGATGTACCAAAATGTATTAATCCAACCATCTATTGAGAGGTATTTGGTTTGTTTCCAGTTCTCGGTGATTGGAATAAAGCTACTATAAAATTGTGCATACAGGCTTTGTGTAAATATAGTTTTTCATTTTACTTGGGTAAATACCTTGGAGTGGGCTCATTGAGGGATATAGTAAGTTATATGTCTAACTTTTTAAAAACTTCACAAACTGTTTTTTTTAAGTGGCTGATAACATTTTACAGTTGACCAGCACTGTATTGGAGTTCTTTTCTTTGCCAGCCCTTGGTGCTCTCATATTTTTTTCTTATTTTTTAAGTTGTAATACTAGAAGTATAGTGGTATCTCACTGTGGTTTTAATTTGCTAATGACTAATGATGTTGAGCATCTTTTCCTGTGCTTAATTACCATCCGTATATTTTCTTTGTTGAAGTGTTTACTCCAGTATTTGACCATTTTTTAAATTTTTGAGATGTTTCTTTTCTCATTGTTGAGTTACGAGAGTTCTTAATATATTCTAGCTACAAGCCCTTTATCAGATACGTGATTTGCAAATATTTTCTCTCTGTGACTTATCTTTTCATTCTCTTAAGAGTATCTTTTCAAGGGTGGAAGGCTTAATATTGATGAAGTCAAATGTATCACTTTTCTTTGTAGGTATTGTGTTTCGCTGTGGCATATAAGAAATCTTTACTTAACCGAGGACCACAAAATATTCTTCTATGTTTTCTTCTAAAAGACTTATTGTTTTAGATTTTATATTTAGAACCTTGAGCACATTTGAATTAGTCTCATACATGTGTGTACAGGTTCATTTTCTTCCATATGTATATCCACTTGTTCCAGCACCACTTACTGAAAAGCCTGTCCTTTCTCTGTAGTATTGCCTTTGAAACCTTGCCAAATCAGAGTTGAATATATTTGTGTGAATCTATTTACGGGTTTTCTGCTCTGCTCCACTGATCTATATATCTATCTCTATCTTATTATATCTGTATCTTTTTAGAGATTTTATTTATTTATTAGACAGAGAGAGAGAGAGAGAACACAGGTAGGCAGAGCATCAGGCAGAGGGAGAAGCAGGCTTTCCACTGAACAGGGAGCCCAATGCGGGACTTGATCCCAGGACCCTAGAACCATGACCTGAGCCAAAGGTAGATGCTTAACCGATTGAGCCACCCAAGTGCCCCTCATTTTTAGAATACTACACTGTTTTGATATATGTAGCTTTGTAGGGAATTTGGGAATCAAATCACTTGAGCCCTCCAAATTTGTCACTACTTTCAAGATTATTTTTTCTTTTTTTAAATTTATTTTTTATTGGTGTTCAATTTGCTAACATATAGAATAACACCCAGTGCTCATCTCACCAAGTGCCCACCTCAGTGCCCGTCACCCAGTCACCCCCACCCCCTGCCCACCTCCCCTTCCACCACCCCTAGTTCGTTCCCCAGAGTTAGGAGTCTTTCATGTTCTGTCTCCCTTTCTGATATTTCCCACTTATTTTTTCTCCTTTCCCCTTTATTCCCTTTATCTATACCAAATATATTCCCCAAATGAATGAGACCATATAATGTTTGTCCTTCTACAATTGACTTATTTCACTCAGCATAATACCCTCCAGTTCCATCCACGTCGAAGCAAATGGTGGGTATTTGTCGTTTCTAATGGCTGAGTAATTTTTTCTATTCAAGTTCCTCTGTTTATCCAAATAAATTTTAGAGTGAGCTTGTCAATTTCTGTTTAAAAAAACCCTACCAGGATTTTGATTGGAATTGCATTTAACCTATAGATAATTAAGGGAAGATTTCAAATTCTAGCAATTAGTCTTCCAGTCCATGGATATGTTTCACTAATTTAGATTTTCTCTGGCTTTTTTCCATCAGCATTTCTAGTTTTTAATATACTGATCCTGCACAAGTTTTGTAAGATTTATACTACGAATTTAATATTTTCAATACTACTGACAGTTGTATTGTTCCTTCTGAAATTCAGTTTGCAATTGTTATTGCTAATATATAAACAAAATATTTTTATATAATAAATCTATAAATATCTTACAATCTTGCTAAACTGTCGATTCTAACAACATTTTTTAATATTCTTTGAGGTTTTCTACATAAACCTGTTTTCTGTGAATAAAGACCTTTCTAGTCCAAATTTACCTTTCCAAAATGCCTTTCAGTCCTTTTTCCTGATTTATTGTGCTGGTTAGATACAATGTTGAATATGGGTGGTGTATGGTGATGGTTCTGGAGGGTGACAACACACATCCGTTCCTTCTTCCTGATCTTATGGGGGAAGTACTCAGTCTTTCAGTATTAAGTAGGTGAATTGCAGATATTTTAATATTATATTAAAGGTATTCATTATCAGGTTAAACAATCAGTTCTGTCCTTTTTTGTTTCATGCATTTTGAAACTCTGTTATTAAATGCATGCACATGTAAGGTTGCAATGTCATGTTGAAGAAGTGACCTCTTTATCATTAGTGAGAAAGTAAACTATCTAAACCTGGAATTATATTCTTTTAAATCTTTTGGGGAGAATATTTCTTGTACTTACTGCATTACTTGCAGACAAAACATGTAATTCCAGTTCTAATCTCTTCTTTTTACAATTTATACCAGATTAGTCTTTTAATATGAATTCTATAAACTCTACAATCTATACCAAACCCCACTTTGACCAAATAATTTATGGGTTTTAAAAACAGCTAACAAAATTTGACTCCAACATTACCTATTGTAGTTGATATGTAGTACCCTCTTCTTTGTGACTCTAAATAGCCTAATCTTTCACTACTCATTTATTCTCTATTCAAAATAGATGCACTACTCTTGTACAGAACATGGATCACTTACTTCACAACTCAGCATCCATCTGGAACAAAATTATTTAACTAAATTCCATGAAATTTTTTTTTTTGTGAAAAAGTGTTCCCTATTCTTAAAAAGATTATAAGCTAAGGTATACAAAAAATACGAAAATAAGCATAGATTAGAAGATAGAGCCAGGCTATGATACGAACAGAATTGGAGAGGGCAGAGAGGTAGGAGAGCACTCTGTAAATCGTGCAATAGTCTCAATGGAAAAGGACTCTGGGGCATGACTTTTTCAGAATCTAAAGTTATTCTGTAATTTGTCAGTTCCAGGATACAAAGTGTCAAGAACAAACAAAAATCCGAAGGCATTTAGTTGCCTATAATTCCAGAAACCACAACATCAAAGGACATAGTAATTGGTTTTGAGGGAATTGATCCTAAATATCTGTTTATAGCAGAATAACTTGCATGTTGGTCGACTGCAGTTTTAGGGATTTTAAATGGCATTTCTACTTAAGATTCTAGTTCATAGATAAATTTGGCTTAGATTTCAGTCTGTATTAAAGCAAGACTGAATATTAATTGTCTTAAATTATGTATTTGGAGAATAATTTATTCATATGAAATCTAGACCCAAATATAATATTCAGCACAATAATTAAGAATAAGAACCCAAAGAACCTCATGCTTCAGGCATTTAGCATCTGATATAATTTTGCATACTTATAAGGTGCACTGGAATGACCCTGAAAACACAGAGAGTGGATGCAATATATCACTCTGTAATTAGAGGGAACAGGTCTATAAAAGTATTATTAAAATAATTTGAAGAAGGAAACTGATTTTTTAAATGCATGTGTATTTTGGACATTTTTAATCTTTTATCTTAACCTTTTCAACAATGATTTGATTGACTTCATAACCCATGAGACTACTTACCTGTCAAATGGGCTGTTTTATAAATTATATTATAATTAAATCATGGTCTCTAGAGCCCAGTGTCAAACCAAAGGAGGAAGTACAAGATTTCTCTTGATTTCTGGCAAAAGTGATTTTTTTTCCTCTTTCAAGTTTTTATCCTAAAACCCAGTTAGTTAGGGGAGCCTGGGTGGCTCAGTCAGTTTAGTGTGTGACTCTTAATTTCAGCTATGATCTCAGTCACAGGGTGGTGAGTTCAAGCTCCTCATTGAGCTCTATGCTGGGTGTGGAGCCTAAAGAGCCTATTCCTTTTAACTGGAATAAAGAAATTCCAGTTAACATGCAATGTGATATTAGTTTCAGGTGTACAATTTAATGATTCATCACTTACATACACCACTCGGTGCTCCTCGAAACAAGTACTGCCTTAATCCCCATCACCTATTTAACCCATGTCTCCCAGCTCACCTCCCCTCCAGTTTGTTCTCCATAGTTAAGAGTGTTTTCTGGTTTACCTCTCTTTTTTTCCTTATGCTCATCTGTTTTGTTTCTTAAATTCCATATATTTTTTAATTTTTTTATTTAAATTCAGTTTGCCAACATATAGTATAATACCCAATGCTCACCCCATCAAGTGCCCTCCTTAGTGCCTGTCACCCAGTTACCCCATTCCCCTACCCAACTCCCCTTCTGCAAACCCTTTGTTTCCCAGGGTTAGGAGTCTCTCATGGTTTGCACTCTCTTTGTTTTTCACCATGACTAAGTAGGATTTATTCCCGGGACGCAAGGCTAGTTCAACACTCGTAAAACAATCAATGTGATTCATCATATCAGCAAGAGAAAAACCAAGAACCATATGATCCTCTCAATAGACGCAGAGAAGGCATTTGACAAAATACAGCATCCATTCCTGATCAAAACTCTTCAGAGTGTAGGGATAGAGGGAACATTCCTCGACATCTTAAAAGCCATCTATGAAAAACCCACAGCAAATATAATTCTCAATGGGGAAGCGCTGGGAGCCTTTCCCCTAAGATCAGGAATAAGACAGGGATGTCCACTCTCACCACTGCTGTTCAACATAGTACTGGAAGTCCTAGCCTCAGCAATCAGACAACAAAAAGACATTAAAGGCATTCAAATTGGCAAAGAAGAAGTCAAACTCTCCCTCTTCGCTGATGACATGATACTCTACATAGAAAACCCAAAAGACTTCACCCCAAGATTGCTAGAACTCATACAGCAATTTGGCAGTGTGGCAGGATACAAAATCAATGCCCAGAAGTCAGTGGCATTTCTCTACACTGAGACTGAAGAAAGAGAAATTAAGGAGTCAATCCCATTTACAATTGCACCCAAAAGCATAAGATACCTAGAAATAAACCTAACCAAAGAGGTAAAAGATCTATACTCTAAAAACTATAGAACACTTCTGAAAGAAATTGAGGAAGACACAAAAAGATGTTTTTTTTTAATAAATTCATTTTTTATTGGTGTTTAATTTGCCAACATACAGAATAACATCCAGTGCTCATCCCATCAAGTGCCCACCTCAGTGCCCGTCACCGTCACCTCCACCCCCCTGCCCACCTCCCCTTCCACCACCCCTAGTTCGTTTCCCAGAGTTAGGAGTCTCTCATGTTCTGTCTCCCTTTCTGATATTTCCCACTCATTTTTCTCCTTTCCCCTTTATTCCCTTTCACTATTTTTTTATATTCCCCAAATGAATGAGACCATATAATGTTTGTCCTTCTCCGATGGACTTACTTTACTCAGCATAATACCCTCCAGTTCCATCCATGTTGAAGCAAATGGTGGGTATTTGTCGTTTCTAATGGCTGAGGAATATTCCATTGTATACATAGACCACATCTTCTTTATCCATTCATCTTTCAATGGAGCCAAAATCATATGGTACTTATCTTTCTCTGACTTATTTCGCTCAGCATAATACTCTCTGGTTCTATCCACATCATTGCAAATGGTAAGATTTCATTCTTTTTAATGGCTAATATTCCACAACTTCTTTATCCATTCATCAGTTGATGGACATTTGGGATCTTTCCATAATTTGGCTAATGTTGATAATGCTGCTATAAACATCAGATTGCATAAATCCCTTTAAATCAGTATTTTTGTATCCTTTGGGTAAATACCTAGTAGTGCAATTGTTGAATTGTAGAGTAGTTCTATTTTTAACTTTGTGAGGAACATTCATACTATTTTTCAAAGTGGCTGCAACAGTTTACATTCCCAGCAACAGTGTAAGAGGGTTCCCCTGTCTCTGCATCCTCACCAACATCTGTTATTTCCTGTGTTGTTAATTTTGGCCATTCTGACTGGGGTGAGGTGATATATCATTAGAGTTTTGATTTGTATTTCCCTGATAATGAGTGATGTTGAGCATCTTTTCATGTGTCTGTTGGCTATCTGAATGTCTTCTTTGGAAAAATGTCTATTCCTATTTTTTGCCCATTTTTAGCTAGATTATTTAGTTTTGAGGTGTTGAGTTTTATAAATTCTCTATAGATTTTGGATACTAATCCTTTACTGGATATGTCATTTGCAAATATCTTCTTCTATTCCAAAGGTTGCCTTTTAGTTTTGCCGATTGTTTCCTTCACTCTGCAGAAGCTTTTTATCTTGATGAAGTCCCAATAGGTTATTTTTGCTTTTGTTTCCCTTGCCTCAGGAGACATATTTAGTAAGAAGTTGCTATGGCCAATGTCAAAGAGGTTACTGCCTGTGTTCTCCTCTAGGATTTTGATGGTTTCCTGTCTCATATTTAGGTCTTTCATCCATTTTGAATTTATTTTTGTGTATGGAATAAGAAAGTAGCCCAGTTTCATTCTTCTGCATGCTGCTGTCCAATTTCCCCAACACCATTTGTTGAAGTGACTGTCTTTTTCCCAATGTATATTCTTTCCTACTTTGTTACAGATTAGTTGACCATATAGTTATAGGTTCTGGCACAAGAGATTTTTTAAACCACTGGAGTGGTAGTCTATCTATTCATAATAAAAAGGAAAAAAAAAAGGCGTGTGTGTGTGTGTGTGTGTGTGTGTATGTGTGTGTGTATGCACATGTGGTTTTGTTGTTAATTTTGTGTTTGAATTAGGTAACAAAAGACAACTGGAAACTCTACTGGTTATTTATTAAGTATTTAAGAGAACCAGCAACTAGTAGACTGTTAGCCTTTGTTGTATACTTTGATTCTTTCCAAATATAAGTTATTTTCCCTTCTTGGAAGACTTTTTTTAAATTAGTAAACTTTATTTTTTAAAGAAGTTTTATATTGACAGCAAAATTGGGCAGTAAGTACATAGTTTCCAGGTGCCCTTTGTTTCCTCCCTTAGGCACAACCTTCCTCATTATGGACATCCCACAATAGTGATACATTTGGTATAATTGATGAACCTATATTGATACATCATTATCACTCTAAGTCCACAGCCTGCAATAAAGTTCATTCTTGGTGTTGTACAGTCTGTGAATTTTGATAAGTGTATAATGACTTGTATCCACTATTGTAGTATCATACAAAATAGTTTCACTACCCTAAAAATTTTCTGTGCCCTGCCTATTCATCTCTCCTATTCTCTCCTCAACCCCTGGCAACAACTAATCATTATACTGCCTCCATAGTTTTGCCTTTTCCACAATGTCATTTAGTTGGAATCAATTGTATATAACGTTTTCAAATCGGTTTCTTTCACTTAGCAATATAAATTTGTTTCCTCCATGTCTTTTGATGGCTTGAGAGTGCATTTCTTTCTAAAACTGAATAATATTTCCTTGTCTGGATGTCTACAGTTTATTTACCCGTGGTCTTAGTGAAGGACATTTTGGTTGTTTCTAAGTTTTGGCAGTTGTGAATAAAGCTGCTGAAAAACATCTGGGTGCAGGTTTTGTATGGACATTAGTTTTCAATACATCAAGGAGCATGATTGCTGGATTGTATGGTAAGAATGTGTTTAGTTTTATAAGAAACTGCCAAACTGTCTTCCAAAGTGGCTGTGCCATTTCGCAATTCTACCAGCAAAAATGAGAGTTCCTATTGTTTCCATATCCTCATTGGCATTTGGTCTTGTAAGTGTTTTGGATGTTAGCCATTCTAATAGATGTGTACTGGTATCTCATTGTTGTCCTAATTTTCAATTCCTTAATGTTATATGATGTTAAATATCTTTTCCTATGCTTACTTGTCATCCATATATCTTCTTTGATGAGGCATTTGTCCAGGGGTTTTTGTCCACTTTTAACTAGGTTGCTCATTCTCTTTTAATTAAGAGTTCTTTGTATATTTTGAATGACAGTCCTTTATCAGATGTATTTTTGCAAATATTTTCTCTTACTTTATCACTTATTTTTTCATTCTATCAATATTATCTTTCACAGAGCACAGGTTTTTAATTTTAATGAAGTTTAGTTTATTATTTATTTATTTATTTCACACATCTTGTCTTCTGGTGCTGTATCTAAAAAAGTCATCACCAGGGATGCCTGGATGGCTTAGTGGTTGAGTGTCTGCCTTCAGCTCAGGGCGTGATCTGGGGTCCAGGAATCAAGTCCCACATCGGGCTCCCTGCAGGGAGCGTGCTTCTCCTTCTGCCTGTGTCTCTGCTTTTCTCTCTCTCTCTCTCTCTCTCTCTCTCTCTCTCTCTCTGTCTCTCATGAATAAATAAATAAAATCTTTTTTTAAAAAAAGTCATCATCACACCCAAGATCAATTAGGTTTTCTTCTGTGTTGTCTTCTAGAAGTTTTATAGTTTTATGATTTATGTTTAAGTCTATGGGCCATTTCGAGTTAATTTTTGTAGAGTGTAAGTTCTGTGTCCAGATTCATTTGTCTTGCATGTGGATGTCCAGTTCTAGCACCATTTTCTAGAAAGATAATATTTACTCTGTGATCTTTGAGCAGGTTTCTCACTGTCTGAGCCTTATTTCCTCAGGTATAAACATCATCTAATAATAATATCTATCTCACAGGGCTGTTGAGAGGATTGGCACATGGTAGGTGCTCATAAAACAAATGTCAGTACCTGAATTGTTAAAATTATCATCAGAGTTTCCAGCAAGACTCAGACAGGCCAGATGGAAAGCTGTCCCTGTGGAGTAAGCATATGAGAGAGAGGAGAGAGCGAGCAAGCAAGCACTTGGGGATGGATCAAGCCCGTAGAGTCACAACCTACAGTATGTTATTAAACTACAGTGGAGAGAAGAGTATTACCATGAGGAAAGCCTAGATCATAAGGCAAAGAGAGAACAAAAGGGGTGTAGAGTTGAATGGGCGAGGCAAAAACTCCAGATAAGAACAAGTTGAAGATCAGAGACCAGGAGAAACAGAGAATTGAGTGGAGTATGACTCTTGGTGCAGAGAGGAAATCTAGTCTCTAAAGCTGGGCATGTAGTGAGATTGTGCTGTCATACACTTGCCTGATTTGGCCAGAACAAGCCTACCTCCTTCAAGACACTATGTGGGCTCCACCAGTACCACTGCGAGAACATCACGTATCTGATTTAGTGAACCCCTAAGCACAACAATCCATCTCATCTCCCGTGTATTTAATCCTTCCCAGGACCAACCACATAAAGCAGCGGTTCACTAGGTGCAAGAGGAAGAATTTATCTCCCATTTCCACCCATTTATCCTTTTCTTTCTGCTTTGGAATGCAAGAGGCTTGGCCATCATTAAATAGAAATACTATCTCAGATGTGCAATCCAAGGAAATAATTTTTCTCAACCTACTGGACCGAAAAATGTTTAGTCTTCCTAGAGGAGAGAATGGTAGCCCCCATGGTTTAGCTTCTTACATTAATACTCCCCTATGGGTTAATGTGCTATTAATATGGCCAAAAAGAAAGAAACCCCTTTAAATAGCAGCTTGTGCTTCTTTTTGATTTCTCTCCTGCAAAAGCTGATTTACTGTGTGTTTCTTCCATCTGGCAGGAAGCTAATCTGAATATGAATCAATCCTTGCAAAAATAACTGCAGGAAATTTTAGACATTCATAACTTTCCACAGTTTTTTTTTCTTTAACAATAGCATTTTTGTCATTCTCTCAGTTGAGCAAAGTTTTTCAATTGAAATTATGTATGACTATTTAAAGAATCGTGCCACCTCACCCTCAATGGCTTCTTTACTGTTATCGATTCACGTTGTTCATATTCTAGATATTTGCACATAAATGAGTAATTGCTGTTATCCCCAAAAGTTTTAATCATGAGAGGAAAGCAGATTAATGTGATGTTCACAACTTGATAAACAAAATGATCCAAAAAATCATTCTCAAATATCTGATTCTTCTTCCATTGCAGTATATTTCGTATTAATGCTGGTTTCTTCTAACATTGACTGTACAAACTAATATTTCTGATGCTATGGGGAACAAAACACCATTGACTCCTAAAATAAGTCTTGAATTTTTAGCAAGTAACTCCCAGTTATTTTCAAAGTAAGTGCTTCTCGACCGTTCCCACATCATGGCACATGAAGAAAATTATGCTTACTCTGGCATAAATGTAGACAGATCTGCCTGGGCAGAAGGTAACCCAGCCCTGGGGACTTCAGCTGCCCCATGCCCCATCAGGTACCCCAAGATGGAGGGAATAAATATCCTGTCACATCCTGTAACTTGTTTTCAGCACATAAACACTGCTCAAGGAAACCCGTTCCCAGATGTAAGAATTAGGGAAAGGAAATGTGCACCATGTGAAAATGGAAGAAACATCATCCAGACTAATGCATGAGTGTCTTTGGCAAAATTTCCAGACAGGAGCTGTGTGGCCAAGTCACCCCATACTTAACAAGTATAATGGACTAACTCAGCATTTTCCAAGTTATATTTTATAGAATGTTAGCTTTCCATGAGATATTAATAGAACTAAAGTTATTTTTCCCCTGTGGTCAAATAATTTTGAAATCTATTGGGCTAAACAGAGTTCATTACTGTAAGACTTTCTGGGTTCTTTCACATGCTAATGTGTTATTTGCGAATCTCCAGGAAAGAGGTGGAGCTGCTCTGCAACATATCGTTGTGCACACCCTGTACTGCACCATGCAAGAGGTCACTATTCATATTGCAGTCTATTGAATCTCACTCATTTAAGCAGTGTACAACCTACACATGGCCACACTAGGATACACCATGCAATCTACTCCCCTTAGCTTTGACCTCGGGATATTGTTTGTCCAGAATACCTGTTAATAGCCAGTAGAACATATCTGGTTCTTTATGGACTCCATTGATCCTCTTGTTCCTTACGTTGCATCTCAGGGATACCACGTTGTGACTAACTCTGCTCCTTCCTTTTCCCAAACAGATTGTGCATTCTCCTGCCTCTGTGAGGAAAGAACAGACTTGGACGTCTGATTGATCTGGGTTCAATATCAATTCAGACAACGACTTTATCAGCTCTGGGCCTTGATATTATCTCTTATAATGAAAGCAAACAATACCATGGATATTAGAGAGTGATTGTGCAGATTAAGTTAGGAAGCATATGTAAACCCTTTGCACAGTGCCTGACACACAGTAATAGACCACAAATATTCCTCTTCTCTCTTGGTGCCTTTGCTCATGTTGTTCCCACTGCCTGAAATGCTTTTCTATGCTCAATCTGCCCTTCAAGGACTACATTTACAAAGCCTGCCCTGATACAAATGTTCCCTCCCTCAAGCCTCCACAGCACTTTGTGTCTCTTTCAAAGGTACATCTTAACACATTTTTCTGATACTAGGATAATTGTGGCCAATTTCTCATCTTCCCTGCCACCACCCGCCCTCCCTCCCCTCTTGATTGTGAAATCTTCAAGGCTGCAACATTGTCTTGTTCACCTTGATCCTTGCCAAAATTTAGTCTGTCTTAGGCAATCAATAGATGTTTGTAGAATCTAATGGAATCCAAATGGCAAAGTAGCTGGCAGGTAACCACAGTGTATTTTTCACTGAGGAGGTGATAATATAGCAGCTCTTCTGGACTGACTGCATATACGTTATTATCTACAAATATCTGTTTACTGGTATGCAGAGACAGTCACTGCAAGCCTTGGAGATATATTTTGCACAGCACAAAGAAAATATTCTGAGGTTTAAGTTGCACAAATTGGTTGTACAATCAACACCTTCTATAAAATAAAGGGCTTTAAACATAGGGATGGTGGTGGCTAGTCTAATCATCAATTATAAACTCAGAAGTAAAGCAAATATTTTGGAACAGTCCTAGACTCGAAGGTCAATATGCATAAAATCTCTGTTCCTTAAGTTCTCTTTAAGTGCAGAGCTATACTAAATACTAAGCCAAACCACTTTTTAAATGTTAGTTAAGATGATACATTTGCTTATATTACGGTATATGCTGTTTTAAGTATATTTAGACAGCCTGTTTTTGCATTACTAAGTATGCATGATCTATATCCAGTGCTATATTTTATTCAGGTTCTCATGCTAAAGTATTTTTAAATAAGATGTATATGTGCAAAATAAATTACACATTAGCTTTTCAAATAAGAATTTTGTTATGAAAATTTGACAAATGCAAACAACCTTGTGAAGTAGATCTACATTTATCAACTAGAATTAGATACTTTAGGAAGAAAACCTAGGAATAAGAACCTCTTTCTTTAAAATAATGTTGGAACCAATGGATTTTCTACATGAACTGCCTGCTTAAAACCCACAGCTCCATTCTTTAATAGGTACTTCAGCCCTTGACACACAATTTACAGAGTGATTTATCCGAGAAGCACAAATAATGTAGTTGAAGGTTTTCATAACTACCATAACAAGCGATTAACTTCCATAACAACGTGATACAAATTGCCCCAACATAAAATTGTAATAATAATAATAATAATAATAATAATAATAATAATAATCAGTTATAGGGACTTAAGTGTTTGTCTCTGCAATTCCAAAGAGTTGGGGCTTTTGAAAATAAAAAGTTATATTTTCAAATACCTAGAGTGTGTGGACATAACCACTAAAGCAAGATAACAACTATTAAAGTGGACTTACTTGGTTAACTAATTTTTGGCAAAGCAGGAAAGAATATCCAATGGAATAAAGACAGTCTTTTCAACAAATGGTATTGGGAAAATTGGACAGCCACATGTGGAAGAATAAAACCGGACCATTTTCTTACACCAGATACAAAGATAAACTCAAGATGAATGGAAGACCCACACGTGAGACAGGAATCCATCAAAATCCTAGAGAAGAACACAGGCAGCAACCCCTTTGACCTCAGCTGCAGTAACTTCTTTCTAGACATGTCTCCAGAGGCAAGGGAAACAAAGGCAAAACTGAACTATTGGGACTTCGTCGGGGCAAAAAGCTTTTGCACAACAAAGGAAACAGTCAACAAAACTGAAAGGCAACCTACGGAAAGGGGGAAGATATTTGCAAATGGCATATTAAATAAAGGACTAGTATCCAAGATCTATAGAGAATTTGTCAAATGCAACATTCAAAAAACAAATAATCCAGTCAAGAAATGGGCATAAGACATGAACAAACACTTCTCCAAAGAAGACATACAAATGGCCAATAGACACATGAAAAAATTTTCCATATCACTCATCATCAGGGAAGTACAAATCAAAACCACAATGAGATACCACCTCTCACCAGTTACAATGGCTAAAATTAACAACTCAGGAAACGACACAAGTTGGCGAGGACGTGGACAAAGGGGAACCATCCTACACTGTTGATGGTAATGCAAGCTGATACAGCTGCTTCGGAAGACAGTATGGAGGTTCCTCAGGAAGTTAAATATAGAACTACCCTATGACCCAGCAATTGTACTACTAAGTATTTACTCCAAAGATACAAATGTAATGCTCCAAAGAGGCACATGCAACCCAATATTTATAGCAGCAATGTCCACAATAGCCAAACCGTGGAAAGAGCTATGATGTCCACTGATAGATGAATGGCTAAAGAAGATGTAGTACATATATACAATGGAATATTACTCAGCCATCAGAAAGGATGAATACTTATCATTTACTTCGACATGAATGGAACTAGAGGGTATTATGCTGAGCAAAATAAGTCAATCAGAGAAAGACGATTATCATATGGTTTCACTCATACGTGGAATTTAAGAAACAAAACAAAGGCTCACGCAGGAAAGGAGGGAAAATGGAATGGAATGAAATCAGAGAAGAAGACAAACCATGAAAGACTGTTAACTATCAGAAACAAACTGAGGGTTGGGGGGATGGGGTAACTGGGTGATAGGCATTAAGAAGGGCATGTGATGTGATGAGCACTGAGAGATATATGCAACTGGTGAATTACTGAACTCTACCTCTGAAACCAAGGATGTAATATATGTTGGCTAATTGAATTTATTTTTTTATAAATTTATTTTCTATTGGTGTTCAATTTGCCAACATATAGAATAACACCCAGTGCTCATCCCGTCAAGTGCCCACCTCAGTGCCCGTCACCCAGTCACCCCCCACCCCCCGCCCACCTCCCCTTCCACAACCCTTAGGTCATTTACCAGAGTTAGGAGTCTCCCATGTTCTGTCTCCCTTTCTGATATTTCCCAGTCATTTGTTGGCTAATTGAATTTAAATAAAAAAATGAAGTAGACTTACTCTCTTCAGAACAAATATCAGAAATTCTGTTGTAATTGTTGCTGTCTTGTTTTTTTAGCCAACATTTTACAGGGTCTCACTATTTGCCAACTACTATGCTAAATACTTTGCACACATTATCTCCACACTTAAAAAACAAATGTTGAGACCCAAGAGGGAGGAAGACATGGGGGAGAGTGAACTAACATTTTAAAAAACAAGATGGAAAGGAGGGGCAAATAAGGGTAATCTGGCTATCTGGTGAGAGATATCAAGGTGATTCTGACCAGAGTGAATTTCCTACTGCTCTGGGTCTGACCCTCAGCTTCCAAAGTCCAGAAATTTTTACCTGTACATTCCTTTATTGAAAGCAGATCTATGTAGGTAGCCAAACTAATCAGGTGGCTACTAGGTGAACTTGGAAGTAGAGCAAAGGAAAAGGAACAGTCTTTAAGGGTGTTTCATCCAGGCCACAGTGAGGCCCAGAAATGAGAATAGGTAAAGCCATAGGACGTGGGAAATAGTATGTGCAAAAGCAAAGAAGAGTCAAAAAGTACAATGTGTTTTTGAGAAATATCTCATAAGTCAAGACCTTGGGCTGGCTGGAGCAGGAAACCTGAAGCAGAGTTGTTATGGAAGACAGGACTGTAACAGCAGACAGGGCCAAAATACAAAAGACCTAGGACTTACCTTGATTGCAGTAAACTGTTTTAAAGCAAAGGATGACTCATGAGACTCTTCTGGAGTCTGGAGAAAAACAATAGCGAGTGCAAGGAAAACAGAAGACTGTTGTAAGTGGCCCAGGTGAAACGTTATACAAATCTAAATTAAGTTATAATTGAGGGATGAAATACCTTCATAATACTGCTTCCCTGAGAAAATGTGTTCTGAGTTGAAAACTACTGACTTCATTACACATTACATTTGATATTCAATACTTGGTACTCAATGCATTTGAAAGTTGACATGAGCCCATATTTAAAAACAAACTCTGTAGTGCAGTTGTTATTATTATATAAAATGTTTAGCGTTAGTGCAAGTCAGAAACCAAATGAGAAAAAAATTGAAACCTTAAATGATCAAAATGATTTTTATAAACTCCAGTAACAAGCACGGGTGACATCTCCTAAGAGTAAAAAATCAGTGTTGCATTCATTAAAAAGTTATCCTAGAAGTCTACTAAGCTCTTTTCCTCTTTTATATTTCCATGGATACTACTAGCTGATTCATCTTACTTCTTTTGTAAGCCTTTTAACACATTCAGTTTTTAGCTGTATTGAGAGATCACTGATTAATTTCTAACAACTAATAAAGGCAGACCAAACTTCCCAATTTTTATTTAATTGCCAAATAAAAATGTTTGTGCAGTTACCATATTAATCAAAATTTTAAAATTATCATGATCAAATAGTTTTCAATACAAAAACCCTAAAATTAATACTTTAAGAATTAATCCCACATAGTGCATGTTGTGTATGATTATATGAGAATGACTATTAGAAATATTAAAAGAAAATATGGAGAAAGTTACCAGTGTATATGTCTGTCAATGCATGTTGTGTATGTTTCTTGTAACAGGAGAAATAGACAAACAAATAAGAAGTAATAAGAGATTGAGGCAATGTCTACACATACACATCAGTTTGTGAGGGGAACATTGATTCAGCCAATCACCAATGACTGCATTCCACTGCTTTCCCCTAGCCTGATCGGTAAGCATAGATAAAATTTCTGTTCTTTAAATTTTAGAATAGGTATAATGCTCCCTGTGTTAGAATGCAAGTCCCTTTATTCTTACTCACATATAAGATGTTGTGAGAAAACACACACACACACACACACAGATTTGACCTTGTCCTTAAAATCCAGACAAATTAATTTTTTATTTAAATTCAATTACCAACATATGGTACATCATTAGTTTCAGAGATAGTGTTCAATAATTTAACACATATAACACCCAGTGCTCATCACAACCAGACAAATTATTTAAGAATGTGCATAACGCTTTATTCACAATAGTCCAAATTGAGAAGAGCCCAGGTGTTCATTAATAAAAGCATGAATAAACAAACTATGACATAGCTATACAATGGAATGCTATTCATTATTTAAAAAGGATGACCTTAAAAAAAATAAAAAAAATAAAAGGGATGACCTATTGATATTGACCAAAGACAATGATAGATCTCAAAACCATTATACTGAGGAAAAGAACCCAGAAGAGTGCATTCTCTATGATTTTATCTCTACGGAGTTCTAGAAAGAGGAAAACTAATGTATGGTGTAAAAAACAAAAACAAAAACAAAAACAAAAACACGAAACATTGGTGTCTGGGAACAGGGGAAGAGGATTGACTGGGAAAGGGGAATGAAAAAACTTTCTGGGAACAATGGAAATAGTTTATATCTTAATAGGGGTTAGGGCTACACAGATACATGAATTTTACAAAAATCAATGAATTTGTGGATGTAATTTAATTTCACATTTGTTTATTTTAAAATTTTACGATTTTTAAAATAGAAAAACTCAAGTATCAAATTCTAGTTAATGCTATACATAATGAACTATGTAGGTAGAGTATACTGATGCCTGCAACCTACAGCTTACTTTCTCTAATACATCTAAACTATGATGAATTGATGGATGAATAAAAGGATGGGCCAGTTGGTAGATATGTGATAAAACAAGTACAAGAAAATGTTAATGGTAGGATCCAGGAAATGGGTGTGCCAGTAATTTATTGCCGCATATCTCCATCCCAACCCTTCTTGGCCTCATTTTGTGACTCTGCAGCTCACTCTGTCCTTTGCTAGCTAGTTTGCCATCTTGCTCTGCCCATAGTGGGTATGAGAGGGTAACAAGCTTGAAGGTGGAAAAAAAGTACTGCACTAATGCGAGAGGGGATGATACCAATACTCAATCAGCTTTTACCCAGTTAATGGTTTTTCATGTTAAGTTTTCCTATTCAAAATTCTGATGTAGTTTCTGTCTTTTGACTGGGCATTGACTGATCAAGTGAGTATAAGAATGACTGATCAAGTGAGTATAAGAGTGCTCATTGTAAAATTCTTCCATCTTTGCTGTATGTTTGAAATTTTTAAAAATAAAATGATTCAAAAAATCTGAAAACAAGTATTGTGTTCTACTTCCAGTTTAGTCAGAGGAATGAAGGAAAATTATTTTATGCAATGAAAACAGGCAGCAGTATTTTTAAACCATAAAAATGGGAAGGGTGATAACTTTACCAGCAGCAAATTACCATAAGGCTATAACCTCATAGCAGACACTTCCAAAAAGTCATGGCCAATGGGAAAAAAAGAAGATCCTGGTATTCTAGGGTGATATATCAAAGAATTTGACCCAACCACAACCTGCAGAAATAGTCCTAAGGGAAAAAGTAGTTAATAAAAACTTGAAAATTCTTTCTGACACCCATCATCTGGTCAGAATCAGACTGATGACATGGATAGAGAGCCCAGAGAAAAGTCAAGGCTGAACTCTTGAAAGTAAAAGCCATTACTTACTGCTTTTAGGAATTTTTCAGTCAACATGAAGGGATCTTGAGAAAAGAGAACCCTTATAAAAATGACTTGGTGATGAAATCTAGCCAAACAAAAGATGAATGGAGAAGTCATGATAAAGGGTAGCCCAGAACTCAGGGCAAGCAGACAGCAGGGCCATTTCTGCAATCCTGGGAGTGGGCAGGGGTGGGGTAGGATCCATGGCATATAGTTTTATAACCGATCAAGATGTCCTTTGTGTATAAAGATAAAAGGCTTCTTCAAACATGCACACATTCAAGAGCCACCGTGAACCCTACCTGAAAAAAAGGGTTGATGATGCAACCAGTCACCTAAAAGATTGATCCAAATATAGAATTTAGGGCTGGAGAGATTGGGGCAAAAAAACTAATAAAACTAAAGTTATAGGAATTGGGATTTTTGAAGTCAATTTAAATGCTGATAGCCTTGAGAAAATAAAAATAAATAACAAGTATTCTCTAAAAATCTCCCATGGAACTTAAAAATAACTTTTAAAATAATACTTGAATTTTTTTTTTTTTGCTTAGCCTTGACAATTTTGTTCAGTTTTACTCTGATTTCTTTTTCTTCTACTAAAGTCAAATTAACTTCAATGTCCTCCTTTTGAATTTAAAATTAATACAGTATAATCCTATTTTTATAGAACTATTTCATGAATCTATCATCTAGTCACTTGTAGATTTGCATAGAGAGATGGAATGATGAAAAGTTCACTAATGTATTTCTGGATAATGGGCTTTGAGGTGACTTCCTCCTTTTTTGTATTTTTATATTGCTTGATTTTTTAAAAATAAACAAGCATTTACTGGAGCACCTGGGTGGCTCAGTCAATTAAGCGACTGCCTTAGGCTCAGGTCATGATCTCAGGGCCCTGGGATCTAGCCCAGTTCTCGTTCCATGCTCAGTGAGGTGTCTGCTTCTCCTTCTCCCTCGGGCCCTCCCCCTCCCTGCTCCTGCTCTTGCATGCTCTCTCTTCTCTCTCTCTAACAAAGAAATAAAATCATTTTTAAAAGTAAACAAATAAGCATTTACTGAAAAAGCCATATGATAAAAAGGAAAATAAAACACATAGAGATAGGATTGCTAAACCAATAACCTATCAATAAACACACATGAGAAGGGATGTTCAAACCTTATCAGAGAAGCTGCTGTAGTTAAGCTTCAATTTACAAATAATTCTGGCATTATTTATAGATCATTCTCATCGATTCGTAGAAAATATTGGACTCTACAGGACAAGACAGTAGTTAGTTGGCCAATGTAACAACTATGTGTATGAAAAAGTAAAGAAACTCTGTTTTAAAAAAAACTATCTTAGGGCAGCCTGGGTGGCTCAGTGGTTTAGTGCCACCTTCAGCCCAGGGTGTGATCCTGGAGACCCGGGATCGAGTCCCACTTCAAGCTCCCTGCATGAAGCCTGCTTCTCCCTCTGCCTGTGTCTCTGCCTCTCTGTGTCTCTCGTGAATAAATAAATACAAATCTTTAAAAAAATAAAAATAAAAAATAAAAAAACTATCTTATAAATTAGAGTTTTAGCAAATTTAAAACTCCCTTCATCCAAATTGGTGAAAGTTTACTTCGTTGCTATCATATTTATTTTTAAAATGCCATTAATCAACATGAAATGTATAACTTTTATCAGTTTCCAATCAAAATATCAAATGGATTATTGAGCCTTAATATCTCTTACGTTTCTTTGCAATAGAGTTTTACATTCTCTAGAGCAAATATTAGCTTACTTCCTATCCATTTGTCAAAAATCTCATTTTAAACCTTTAAAAGTTCTGTGGCCTTCAGTATTGATGCCATGCATTTCCATCAACTGCACAGAGATTTTATCTATGTGTTTTTATTCATTCATTTGATAAATAATTTATGTGGAGTCATCTAAATGTGGGCAAATCGGAAAAGTTCAGTTCAGGGTGCAATTATGCCCAATTTCATTAAATTACTTTTGGCAAACGGTGCTGGCTCTTTATAATAGTTTTCAAACATCTAATAAGGAATTGCTTGTAATTGTGCCATTGTCTGATAGTGAAATGAAAGAACAGACACTGCAGTGCTGCTGAACCCCTCCCTTTGTGTTATCCTGCCACGCTTTCTGGCCACACGATTCCTCCTGACTGTCATGCTGTGGAAATTGCAGGGGGTAGCTGCATAGGCTTTTAATTTACAAAGAAGAGCCAAGAGGAAAGTGGAATGGAATTACATAAATTAGCCCTGGCAGCCAAAGTCTGTTTCTCTTCTTACCTGACACGACAGCTCCTGGCCACCACAGAAGGGCCCAGCGCCTTCTTTGGAATCTTCGTTATTTAGCAGCCTGCATTTCAGTCCCTTAAATTGGCACACTGCAAGATTCTCTCACCGCTAGAGGTGACTGCTCGGCCCAAAGGCCATTTGCCTTCCTGATCCTTTTCAGGAAAAGGAAGTTTAAAAAAAAAAAAAAAAAAAAAACTAACCAGCTGCTATTTCCAGCTGGAAAATTCATTTGTTCATTCGTTGATCAAGTATTTATTGAGAACCTACTACATACAAGGCACTGGTCTGGTCACTAGGATTACAGAGGTAGGTAAGATAAACAAGGGTCTTCTTTTCTTTTTTTTAAATTTTTTTTATTGGAGTTCAATTTGCCAACATTTAGCATAACACCCAGTGCTCATCCCGCCAAGGACCCCCCTCAGTGCCCGTCACCTAGTCACCCCCACCCCTGCCCACCTCCCCTTCCACTACCCCTTGTTCATTTCCCAGAGTTAGGGGTCTCTCATGTTTTGTCACCCTCACTGATATTTTCGCTCATCCTCTCTCCTTTCCCCTTTATTCCCTTTCACTAATTTTTATATTCCCCAAATTAATGAGACCATATAATGTTTGTCCTTTTCTGATTGACTTACTTCACTCAGCATAATAAATACCCTCCAGGTCCATCCACGTCGAAGCAAATGGTGGGTATTCATCGTTTCTAATGGCTGAGGAATATTTCATTGCATACATAGACCACAGCTTCTTTATCAAGGGTCTTATTTTCAAATAGCTTACATTTTGCTAGGAGACGATAAATAACTAAGTACATAATATGTCAGACTGGGTGTAGTATTATGAAAAATAAGGCAGGATAAGGAGGCCAGAGAGGGACTGTTGTGGGGACAGGGGTGTTCAGAGATATGACAGCTATTGAATGGACACAAAAATAATTTATTGCAACCTATTTAAAAATATTTCCTGATGCACACTGGAAATTGTCCTCTATATTAGACAACAGGAAACAAATGATATTCCTTCCATATTCTCTTCATTCAAAGTGTTCTCTCTCCTCAGAGTCGGCGTGGTCATCCACTTAAAATCCTTGCCTGATGCTTTGTAGAACAGTTATTTCTGTACAGCTAATCTCCCCTACTAAATAAGAATCACTTTGACATCAAGGACTGTGTTTTATTCAGCTTAGCATCTATTATGGGTTGAGTTGTATCCCCCAAAAAGGATATGTCGAAGTTCTAACCCCTACTACCTCAGAATGTAGTTTTATTTGGAAACAGAATCTTCAGAGAGGTGCTCAAAATGAGATCACCAGAGTGATCTCTAATCTGATATGACTGGTGTTCTTACACAAAGGAGAAATTTGGACACAGAAATAGATACACATATAGGGAAGGCCCTGTGGAGACACACAGCGAGAAAAACATATGACGATGTGGGATTGCAGTGATGTATCTACAAGCCAAGGAATGGCAAAGATTATCAGCCAAACACCGGAAACTAGGAAAAAAGCAAAGAAGGATCCTCCTCTAGCACCTTTGGACAAATTGTGGTTCTCTTGACACTTTGATTTTGGACTTCTAGCCTCCAGAACTGTGAAGGAATAAATTTCTGTTGTTCTAAACCACATAGTTTGTGGTATGGTCCTTTGTTACAGCAGACCAAACATGCTAGAATAGGGTCACTCTAAGCGTTTATGAATGAATAGTAAATATTGATGCATAAATAAATGAAGTACTTGATAAGTAAGAAATTTTGTAGTCACTTTACAAGTGAAGAAACTAAAGCATAAATATAATTGAACTCTTTATGTGACACAAGATACGGATTTGGTTGACCTTCAAAACTTACATATTTCTATAACAGAGGTTTTGTGATAGGTGTCCCTTTTCTTTAATAAACAATATTCAATTCCTTTTGCTTTCTATAGTTTAGTCCAGTAAGGGGTATGTGTGTAAGACCTCCACCTTTCTGGAAAAGAAGAAATGAAAATCAAAAAGCAGATTTGATTACTTGGAGATGACCTCACATGTCTGGCCATATAAGGGAATCAAGCCTCAGCCTGGCTGAAAGGGTAATACTGGAAAGTGATTTTACAAGCTAGAAAGCACTGATGCAAAACCTAGGCCTAGTTCTGCAACCCTATCAATGTAGATTATGGGTAATTTACCCAGAAACAAATCGTTTAGTAAAACCCTGTTCTGAATCTGAACATGTCCTTCTTGCAAAAGGTAAATAGTCAATTCATCTAATACTTAGTACCACTCAGATCTTACTTAACATCTAGAATAGCAACCCAACCCATGCCCAAATTACTTTAGGGAATCAGTGTACTGTAATATTAAAAGTCATGGGATTTAGGTTTTTTTCCTGGCCTTATTGACAGTTGACAAAAATCGTACACATTTAAGGTATACAACATGACCTTTTGATATACGTACACATGTAACATGTTCATCACAATCAGGCTAATTAACATACCAGTCACCTCATATTGTTTACTTTTTTTGGTGAAACCAATTATCTACTCTCTTAGCAAATTTCAAGTATAAAATATAGTATTGTTTACTACAGTCACTATACTATACATTTAATCTCCATATTTTATTCACCCTACATATTTGAAACTTTGTACCATTTCACCGTTTCCCCACATTTTCCAGCCCCCAGCCCCAGGTAACTACTAGTCTATGATTTTAAGACTTCGAATTTTTCAAATTCTATATTTAAGTAAGACCAAGCAGTATTTGTCTTTCTATGTCTGCCTTATTTCACCTTAACATAATGTTCTCCAGTTTCATTCATGCCACAAATGGAAGGATTTCCTTCATTTTTATGAATAAATAATATTCTATTGCATATCTACATCACATTTTCACTTTCCATCCATTCTTTGATGGACACTTAGGTTGTTTCTATATCTTGGTTAGTGTGAACAAAGCTACAATGAACATCAGAGTGCAGATATCTCTTTGAGATACAAATTTTGTTTCTTTCAATTCAAGTACATGGAATATCTTCCTATTTATTTGTGTCTTCTTTAATTTCTTTCATTAATGTGCTATGATTATCAGTGTATATATCTTTCACCCCTTTGGTTAAATTTATTCCTCATATTTTATTGTTTTCAATGCTATGGTAAGTAGGATTGTTTTCTTAATTTCTTTTTTGGATGTTCATTGATAGTGTATAGAAATGCAACGAATTTATCTGGCCAGTACTGTGTTGAGTAGAAGTGGCAAGAATGGAGATCATTGACTTGTTCCTGATCTTACAGGAAAAGAGTTCAGCTTTTCACCCTTGAGTATAATGTTAGCTATGGGCTTGTAATATGTGACCTTTATTACGTTGAGATACATTCCTTCCGTATTTGTTGAGAATCTTATCATGATAGGATGTTGTGTTGTATTTTGTCAAATGTTTCCTTTTTCTCTCTCTTGAGATAATCATATGATTTTTATCCTTCATTCTGTTAATGTGGTATATCACTTCTATTGATTTGCAAATTTTAAAACATCCTTTCACCCCAGGGATAAATCTCACTGGTTCATGACATATGATCCTTTTTTTTTTTACCTGCAAAACATCTTTGTTTTTATTTTATTTTTTGTAAATTTATTTTTTATTGATGTTCAATTTGCCAACATATAGAATAACACCCAGTGCTCATCCCATCAAGTGCCCCCCTCAGTGCTTTTAATATGTCGTTGAATTCAATTTGCTAATATTTTTTGACAACATTTGCATCTATGTTGATTAGGGATATTGGTCTGCAATTTTCTTGTCTTGTAGTGCTTTGTCTTTGGTATGAAGGTAATGCTGATCTCATAAAATTCATTTGGAAATGTTCCTTCCTCTTGAATTTTTTTGGATGAGTTTGAGAAGGATCTACATTAATTCTTACTTAAATATTTAGTAGAATTCACCAGCAAAGCCAGCTGGTCCTGGTCTTTTATATACATTGGTAGATTTTTTATTACTGACTGAATCTCCTCATAGGTTATTGGGTTGTTCAGACTATTTATTTATTCATGAGAGACACAGATGCAGAGACATAGGCAGAGGGAGAAGTAGGAACTTCTACGTGGAACTCGATCCCAGGACCTCAGGGTCACATGCTGAGCTGAAGGCAGATGCTCAACCACTGAGCCACCCAGGCATCCTTGTTCAGACTATTTATGATTCAGTTTTGGTAGGTTATATATATTTCTAGTAATTTATTCATTTCTTCTAGGTTATCCCATTTTATAGTAGTCTTTTTATTTCGAAGATTTTATTTATTTATTTTATAAAAATATAGAGAGCAAGAGCAGGTGGAGGGGGAGAGGGAGAGAGAACCCTAAGCAGACTCTATGCCAAGTGCAGAGCCTGCCACGGGGCTCAATCCCAGGACCCCAAGATCATGACCTGAACCAAAATCAAGAGTTGGAGGCTCAACAGACTAAGTCACCCAGGTGTCCCATAGTAGTCTTTTATAATCCTTTCTTTTTCTATGGCATTAGATGTAATGTTTCCTCCTATTTATAGTTTTATCTCTTTAAGTCATGTCTTCTTTTTTCCTTAGTCTGCATAAAACATTGTCAGTTTTGTTGATCTTTTCAAAAGGAAAAGAAACAGCTCTTAGTTTCATTGATAGTTTTCTTTATTCTTTCCAGTCTTTACTTCATTTATTTCCACTGTAAACATCTTTCTTTTTTTTTTTTCTTTCTATCTTTGGGCTTAGTTTGTTCTTTCTTTTTTTTTTTTTTCTTTTCTTTTTAGTTCCTTGAGGTATAAAGTTAGGTTGTTTACTTAAGATCTTCCTTTCTTCTTTTTTTTTAAAGATTTATTTTTATTTATTTATGATCGACATAGAGAGAGAGAGAGAGGCAGAGACACAGGCAGAGGGAGAAGCAGGCTCCATGCCGGGAGCCCAACACGGGACTCGATCCCGGGACTCCAGGATCGCGCCCTGGGCCAAAAGCAGGCACGAAACAGCTGAGCCACCCAGGGGTCCCCCTTCCTTCTTTCTTAATATGGGTACATGTTGCTATAAAACATCCCTCTTTGGTATATTGTGCTTCCATTTTATGTTTTGAGATTTTTTTATTTCTCTTTTGATTTCTTTGATCCACTGAATGTTCAAAAATGTGTTTTATAATTTCCACATATCTGTGAATTTTCTGATTTTTCTCCCACTATTGATTTCTAGTTTCATACCACTGTGGTTAGAAAAGATTCTTGATATGATTTATCTTCTTAAATTGGTTAAGACTTATCCTGTGGCCTTATATATGACCTCTCCCAGATAATATTCCATATGCCTTTAAGAAGACTGAGTATGCTGCTAAGGTTGAATGTAGGATTCTGTATATGTCCATTAGGTTCATTTTGTCAATAGTGTTGTTCAACTCCAGTGTTTCCTTTTTGTTTTCCTGTCTGAACAGTCTATCCATTGTTGCAGGTGAGGTATTGAAGGCCCCTACTATTATTATACTGTTGTTATTTCTCCCCTCATATATTTTACTATTTGCTTTATATGTTTAGGTGCTCAAATATTGGGTACGTACATATCTATAATTGTTATATCATCTTGACGATTTGATCCCTTTATCATTATATAATATCCCTGTCTCATATTACAGTGTTTTACTTAATGTCTATTTGTCTGATAAAGGAATAGCTGCTTCGCTTCTCTTTTGGTGGCTATTTGCATGGAATATCTTCATCCAACCTTTCACTTTCAGTCTGTGTGTGTCCTTAAAATTAACTGATTGTAGGAAGTGTATGGATGGGTCTTCTCATTTTAATCTATTCACGCACATTATGTCTTTTGTTTGAGGAAATTAGTCTGTTTACATTTAAAGTAATTACTGATGGGTGAAGACGTTGCCATTTTGTTCATTGTTGTCTAGCTGTTTTGTAATTCCTTTGTTGCTTTCTTTACCTCTTACTGTCTTCATTTGTAACTTGATAATTTTTTTGTTCTTGTTCTGATTCCTTTCTTTATTTTGTAGATCTATTACAGATTCTTTGTGTTTACCATGAGGCTTAAATAAAACACTTATACAGTTATAATTATACATTATACAATTGTACAATGCATTATGCAATCATATATTATAGTATTTAAGCTGATAACAAAAACTTCAAATACATATTAAAATTCTATATTTACTCCCCCCACACACATTTTATGTTACAGATGTCACCATTTGCATTTTTTATATTGTGTATCCATTAACAAATTATTATAGTTATGGTTATTTTTATACTTTTTTCGACTTTTATACTAGAGTTGAGAGTGATTTATGCACTCTCATTACATTATTAAAGTATTCTGAATTTCACTGTGTACTTACCTTTACTGGTAAGTTTTATTATTCCATATGTTTCCATGCTACTAATTATTCTTTCATATGTTTTCATACTATTCTGCAACTTTATTATTTCATATAAAGGGACTTTTGAGATTTGCAGTCTTTCCATGTCGGTTTATTTCTAACTTAACAAGTACATGTAATCTCAGGAAGATTTTTATATTTTCATATAAACAATTGGCTAGGAAGTATCTCTCTTCCAACTATACTCTGAGGTAGTTGTTTCCTATATTCCAGGGGACTGATTTCAGGAAATGAAGAGCAAATTCTCATTGATAGAATGCTTTTCATAGGCAAAGCACAGTGATGTGTAATTCAGGTAGGTCCTGTCAAGGATCAGATCTCCCTCAGGCAAGGAGAGCAGGCTGCCAATATCTAAAACTGTGCCATAAGTAAGTACTTGGTCTCTAGGCAGACTACCAGCAAGGGCAAGTATTGTCCATATAATAAAAGTCATAATAAGGTTGAATAGAAAAGAACCTTTAGAGGCTGCAAAAAGAACGTGGCAAGGAAAATGTTTCATGTTTCATAGGAAATGCTATGGTGTACATATATCTCCACCTTCAGTTTGCACCGTAATCAAAAAGGATGTTACTTTTCCCACTCAAAGGAGCTAAAAATATTTCTCCCATCACTGCAGTGCAGCAGAAAATCTAAATAAAAGAATTAGCACTTGGCAAGATTCAGGATACTGAATGTCAGATTGGAGAGAGGCAGATGAAGATTACAAACTGACACAGGAGAAAAGCCATTTCCTAGTAGGCAGTAATGCAGACTGCATTTTTTAAAAGGACATTACTCAATGCTCATCATGGTATGTGAACTCTTAATCTTCTTTATCTATTTCACCCCTCCCCCTACCCATCTCCCCCTGGCAACCACCAATTTGTTCTCTGTATTTAAGAGTCTGTTTTTCTGTTTGTCTCTTTCTTGTTTGTTATGCTTCTTAAATTCCACATATGAGTGAAATCATATGGTATGTGTCTTTCTCTGATTTATTTTACTCAGCATTATACTCTCTAGGTCCATCCAAGATGTTGCAAATGGCAAGATTCCATTCTTTTTTATGGCTGAGTAATATTCCTGTGTGTGTGTGTGTGTGTGTGTGTGCGCACGCGCACACATATCTTTTCAAGTTAATATTTTTGTTTTCTTAGGGTAAATACCCAGTAGGGATCATATGGTAGTTCTATTTTAAATTTTTTGAGAAACCTCCATACTGTTTTCCACAGTGACTACATCAATTTGCATTCCCACCAATAGAGCACAAGTGTTCCTCTTTCTCCATACCCTGACCAACACTTGTTATTTCTTGTCTTTTTTATTCAAGTCATTTGGATGGGTGTG
Organism: Canis lupus dingo; assembly: GCF_003254725.2. Taxonomy (NCBI): domain Eukaryota; kingdom Metazoa; phylum Chordata; class Mammalia; order Carnivora; family Canidae; genus Canis; species Canis lupus. The sequence goes on along the minus strand of NC_064281.1, from coordinate 111,354,578 downwards.
AGGTGATATCTCATTGTGGTTTTGATTTGCATTTCCTTGATGCTTAGTGATAATGAGCATCTTTTCATATGTCTGTTGGCCATCTGTATATCTCTTTTGGAAAAATGTCTATTCATGTCCTCTGCTCATTTATTGATCAGATTACTTGTGGGGGGTTTTTTTGGTGTTCAGTTATATAAGTTATTTATATATTTTGGATATTAGTCCCTTAATAGATATATCCTTTGCAATCTCTTTTTCTATTCAATATGTAGCCATGTCATATTGCGGTTGGTTTCCTCCACTGTGCAAAAGCTTTTTATTTTGATGTAATCTCAACAGTTTATTTTTGCTTTTGTTTCCTTTGCCTGAGGAGACATATCTAGAAAAATGTTCTTATGACCAATGACAAATTACTAGCTATGTTTTCTTCTAGTAATTTTATGGTTTCAGGTCTCACATACAAGATATTAATCCATTTTGAGTTTGTTTTTGTGTATGGTGTAAGAAAATGGTCTGTTTTCCTTCTTTTGCATGTAGCTTTTGAGTTTGATGTCTGTATTATGGAGGGGTTGGGGGAGGTGCCTTAACAATGCAGTGACATTCTGTATCCAAAGTGAACTTTGATCAAGATAAAAATGTAAGAATTCTCTGCAAAAAATAACATGGACCCTGAGTTAAAATAATATCCTAACAAAGACATATGTAGAAATTTATTCAATAAATATTTGTTGGGTGAATGAGCGAGGAAGAAGTGGGAATATCAAGTGCAATCCATTGAGGGGGGGGGTTGAGAAGAGTAGAAACAAGGGAAATGAGGTGAGAGGAGACAAGTAGGGTTCACTTCTGAAGTACATAAGAAGAGCTATTTTTAAAAATGTATTTACATGATGGCTGTGGAGCTTGATTCTCCCTTAAAAAACCATACCCTGTGCGGGGTTTATAGATTATCTGGTTAACAGCATTCCATGTGCCCTTTTCACTCAAGTTCCCTAGCAGTATTAAAGGCATGCTTCAGCCTCAAGGTCAACTCCATTAGCCCAGATGGAAAGAATCTTGAATAAACAAAGCAAAGTGAGCAAACCTTCTACACAACATCAGTCAAATCCTACGGACTATCAAGAAAGACCAATTAACCTGTTTTCTCCATTTTTACTAGGACTAAGAGTGGGACTGGTCATCTATCATGAGAAAGCCAATTTTAACAAGATATCCAACCAGATTATAAATGGCTTACAATGTACTAGATGGCCTGTTTCTTAAGAGATTTTTTTCCTAAAACTGTGTGTGAATATACTCTTTGAGTAAGAGAATTTGTCTTTAGAAAAGACAAATTGGCAAATATATGAAAAGATATATACAAGGCTGTTCTTTGCAGCTTTATTTACAATACCAAAGGCAGGGCACAACCCAAATGTCCATCAATGGGGTACTGTTTGAATAAATTATATTATTTCATGTAAGGTGGAAAGAGTGCATACTGTTATGGTTAGCTAAGAAAGGTGGGGAGGTTGTATCTTATACACAGAATCAAAGAAGATGTCAAAGACTACTGAGGCTGTACCCAAAAAACCCAGGCACCAACTTAAAGAGGTTTCTACTGACGGGATAAACAAATGTGGGCATCAGTCAGAATAATAATTTTGATGGATTCAAACTCATAAAGTATGTTTAAATCCATGGCTTCATAGTGGTATTTTTAAACAATCGTTATTCACCTTTGGAGGACGCTAGGGAACTAACTCATATGTATTGGCTTGTATTTCAAAACTGAAAGCATGAACCAAAACCTCAAAAAATGTTCAAGGAAGAAAGGAATGGGATACAGACATTTTTGGTGTAACTATCAAGTGATGTAAAAATATAATTAATATGGGCGGCCCTGGTGGCTCAGCCGTTTAGCACCACCTGCAGCCCAGGGCATGATCCTGGAGACCCTGGATCGAGTCCCACATCAGGCTCTCTGCATGGAGCCTGCTTCTCCCTCTGCCTGTGTCTCTGCCTCTCTCTCTCTCTCTCTCTCTCTCTCTCTGCATCTCTATGAATAAATAAATAAAATCTTAAAAAATATATAATTAATATGAAATTCAGAATAGTAACCCAGGGTGGGTGTTGGGGGCATATGAGATTGGGAACAGACATGCAAGAGGCTTCAAATGCACTGGTAATTTTTTTATTTCTTAACTTAGATGGTGAGCATATCTGTTTTCATTGTATTATTATTGGTTACATAGTGTTTATATATACTGTATGTTGTATGTGTATGCATGCATGTGTGAGTCTTATATAGGCCTACACAAAAGTGGTTTATATAATAGCTAGAATATCATGTAGAACAAACATTTGAAAAAGAAAAGAAATTAACTATAAATAATTAAGTAAGGCACACAAAAGTAAATAATTAAATGGAGCTATTATGCTGCAATGGAAATGCAATCGTTCAACTTTGAAACACTGTAAGAGCAATTAAGTCATCAAATGTTTTTTAAGTCCCTGTGATGGGCATGCATTGACAAACCAAACACACACAATTCCCATTCTGTGGTGGGGGAGAGAAACATTGGACAAGTCGATGACCCATAAATGTGTACGTATGCCCTGCAATAAGGGCATTAGTCTAACAACCAACATTTACCAAGCAGGCTTGTGCCAGAAACTGCTGTAAAAGATAGATCACCATTTCTGCACAGGGAAAACTTAGTATACATCTATGTTAAGCAACTCGTTGGAGGTCAGATAGCTTATAAATGGAGCAACTGTGAACCAAACCCAGGCAGTTGGACTACAGAGCCCAAGCTCCTATGCCATGCTGAGTCAGAAAACACTTGAATTATCGGGAGAACAGAGGGGCTTATTTCTGTTTTTATTGGTCAGAGAAGGCCTCTTTGAGGACCTGACATTTATGCTTAGAAATACAGCATTAGGAAAAGCTAACTTGACCACTTGTATGTATTAAATGATCATCTAAGTGGTAGGAAGCCTAGAAGGCAGGTGTAGGCAAAAGGACACTACTGAAGGAGGTCAATGAGAAGTCTTTCTCCTTCAGCCCTTCATTCATTCCCTCAGACCTCAAGGGAGCATGCGACAAAAGGGACTGTGGTGAAATATTTGGCCAGGGCCTGGCACCAGGGAGCAAAGGACCAAGAAAGGAGTGTCAGTTACCACCTTAATATAAGCAAGTCTCTCTATGTTGGCTTCCCCTCGGGCCACTCTGGGGTTCCAGATGAGCTCCAGGGCCTTGGGCAGCTGCTTCTCAATGCTTTTCTCTAATGTTCCTTTGCTTCGTCCCTGAGGCCTACCCTACACTCTTCTCAAGACCAGGCCTCTGTTCAGTGCCTCAACTCAGGCTACTACTGCAACGTTCTACACTCTGAACAAATGGCAAGCCTCTACGCTGAGCCAAAAAAACCCCATCAACTATGGGAAGATGATTGCAATCCACTTCAAAAAATCTCTCCAGACATTGCCCATCAAACAGCATTCCAGGAGTGAGGTGTCATTTGGCATGACACCCAGAAAGACTCGTCCATAACAGTGCAATTACTATTTGACCTGGAGACAACAGGTTTTACAAATGCCCAGCAAAACAGAGTACAGGTTACTAAAGACCATTGTAAGAAAAGGCTAGATGATTTTTTAAATTAGGACAAATTTTTAAATCAGAGTTGAAATCACACATTATTTGAAGAAAATGAATGGTGGTTCTATTATTGTTTTCATAAGAAAAGACATTCAAAATTACTTTGACTTTAGAGGAAAACACTCTATTGCTCTTAAACCTCACTCAGAAGCAAAATTTTCAGATGTCTTTGAGGCAAATTTTAAAGAATACAGAATCCAAGGATACTTTGCTTCCTGATAAGGCTGTAGTCTTAACCTGAAGAACTAGACAGATAAGGAAATAGATTTGGTTAACCTGAAGCAAACTCTAAACTATGACTGGAAATGCAGAGAATAGAACTTTTAAAAGAGAAAGAAATTTAAGTACATGTTAATATGATACATCCAGAATTCCTTTTCACATAAATTTTACAAATTCTATACCATTGCAGAGTCAAGGAAATAATCTACTTAATGGTTCACAAATGTGTTCTTTCACTGTGAGGATGATGCTGTCAAAAATAAGAAAGAGGATGGTAATGATTTAGGAGTTGGGGTTACTAACAATAGAGTTCCCCAACATTTGTCAGGCTAAATGTATTTTTAAAAGCTTTGCTATTTTAAAATCCGATGAATGGGGTTAAATATATTGGGAACAGAGGAAGCCTAATCTGAAGAAAAGTAGCCCTAGCAATAGCCACTCTACCACTCTCTTGGAGCTTTCAGCCATCCTAAGGCATGCTTTTGATTACAGAGCCTTTGTAGATGTTGGGTGTTGTGAATGGAGAACGTGTCACTTTTAAATCACTTTTGAGGTTATAACACAGACAGGAGGAGCGTAGGACATGATAATTGTGAGAGAAGCTCTGCTGAGTTTAATGACAGGCGAGGAACTTGGGAGAGTATCGTGAATGAAGAAGCCATTTGCTATGAAACCTGTGAGTCCACTTTGAAATGGAAGAAGAAACAAGAAAATCATCAGGGGGCAAGTTTAATCCTTTTTGGGGACATTTGAAGCTTTTTCTGAAACTTCGGTAGGAAGAGCTGTTTGGAAATTGTTTTTGTTTTTGTTTCTTTCCCTTAACATTGCATGTGGCCATTGCTCATTCCATGCCACCTACTCTTGTCAGAGCTTCCCTAAAGGGTTGGCGAAAAGAATCAGAAGAAACCACAAAGAAGACTTCAAAATTCAAAGCTAAAAGGCTGAAACAGAGAGACCAGGAACTTCTTATGAAATGGAAGATTACATCTTAAAGCTTGATTATGCTTCTGTTTAAAACATATAAGATACAACGTTTCATGCATCTTTCAATAAACTTTGCGTTCATCTTACATTTCTTTTGACATTTTATTAATGATATTTTTAAAATAGGCTTCTATATCCTTTAAAAATTGTATTTTACGGGCAGCCCAGGTGGTTCAGGGGTTTAGCGCCACCTTCAGCCCAGGGCGTGATCCCGGAGACCCAGGATCGAGTCCCACGTCAGGCTCCCTGCATGGATCCTGGTTCTCCCTCTGCCTGTGTCTCTGCCTCTCTGTCTCTCATTAATAAATAAATAAAATCTTTTTTAAAAATTGTATTTAATAAAGTATTTTGGATATATCAACACTCGGGATACTGCTCATATCCATTGGGAGTGAATGTATTTCAAATACAATTTTGTTTCAGTTGTGATGTTCCATTTATTGTATGGACTATTTTAAAGAAACTCTTAAAATGTCAAATAATTCAATAACTATATTCCGTTATTTACTTCAGAATTTCTAAATTTAATTTTTATGCACTCCTATTGTTTTTGTACCTAAGTGACTGTTACAAGATTCAAGTTTCTTTTTCCCTTATAGTAATCTCTCATAGTGCATTCATCTCTAAGGAAAAAAGATAGCTATGCTCTCTGCAAAAGGAATATATATATATATATATATATATATATATATATATATATAATGACTTACTATAAATACATATATGCATATGCAAAGATGTTTTTCCTTTTACCTATAATAGCAAGGAGGAGCAGATATACGCAGGAGGAGGTGGAGGAGAAGGAAAAGAACTAGGGGGAAGAAGATAAGGAAGAAGAGGGGAAGTAGGAGGAGGAAAGGAGGAGAAAGAGGGAGAAAGAGGGGCAGAGAAGACTTTATTAATCAAAAGGGAGCTGCCAAGTATATTGTATGCCATTTATTCCATGAAATGCTTACAGTTGTTAAGTATATCTAGCAATTTGCCAAAATGTTTAAAACATAATACATAGTATAAAAAGCGAATACACAGCTGTATGCACACAATGCTTACAACTATCTAAAAAGATATATGCTTGTGGGCATCGCTTGGAGGAGAATATACCAAAAAAAAGTTGTGGATAATGGGATTGAGAGTGGGTTTTTTTTTTTCCTTTTCAAAATGTGTTAGCACTGCTATATTGTTTTTGCAATAAAATAAAAATAAGTGAGAAAATGAATCACTGCAGTTAATTAATCAACACGGCCATGATAAAGAACCAAAGATTTATCTGAGAATGATCTTTCAGCTAAGAAAATAAATCCCCCATTATTTATCATTTTAAGCATGGGTCTTCTCACCCACACACACAATTTAATGGCGAGGTAAGGAGCATAAGGGAAAGAAAAGCAGTCATAAATATGGGCAAACTGTACTGAGGTAGAGAAGCTGCCAAAAGAGGCTTAAGTGTGCATCTTAGGAGTACCAGACCATGCAGCTGGGAAAACAACATCCGCTTCCAAGTCCCATGAAAATGCAATCAGAATCAGAAGCTAAAGGTGTGCGGAATATAAAATGAAATAAGTAAGCGTCTTCCTTAAAGTGCCTAGGCTTTCCTTTCTGTGTGCGAGTTATAAATGCATGGATCCCCCAAAATGATTAAACACCTAAAATTCGCGTTCTCTATTTTTCAGCTAACTTCCTGAACAAAGATTAGGAATGCAGCATAGGGTGGAATGTTGCACCTGGGTCAGAGGGTGTATTCTTGACCAGATGCTACCCATTGGTCATACCTGAAAAAGGCTTCAACGGCCCTTTCTTTTTTGGGTACTACTATTCTTAGCATAATTCCTCTGGCCTCCCTGGAGAGAAATGCCTCCAGAAGGAGAAAAAGGGCTGAGATTTAGAGGCCAATGTTTTTTCACAGGAATACACTACAGGGTTGGGGAGAACAGGCTAATTATCTTTAGCGATGAAATTCTGTTTCGAGAAGGCCAGGGATGGGGCGGGCCACATGAAGGAATAAATAGGTCAGTCAGTTCATTGTTTTCAGCTTCCCTGAGTCAGCAGCTCTTTGGCTGCTCTAACACAGGGGAATGGGAGCCCTGACAACTCATAGGTCAGCAGAGCATATGTTGTTTAAATAAAATCTATCAATGCATTGGGATATGGCTGGTCCTCAAAAACTTCTCTTTCCTACAAAAAATATCAACATCTCAGCTCGCACCCCTTGGCTGTTCTCTATCTCAGTGCCTGCCTTTCCCTGACTAACCACTTCTTTGCAGAGCAGGTATACAGAACCTGTAATCCTTCAGAAAATTGCACATCACCCCGAGCTACAAATATTTTTCAAGCACCAATTGAAAGTAGGGAATAAAAACTGTTAAAATTGCAAGCTTCCCACTGAGCTCCAGCCACTGATCTGGACTGGAACAAGGTCTGATGACTTGGGAAGGGTTGAGTGAATCTCCAGCAAGCTTATTAACGTGCAGAATAAAGCAGACTGGCAGCGTTGCTCAGCTCATCCACTGGCCTTTTACCTGTGGAAGCCGTTGTCTTTAGAGAAAGTCTTCAATCATTTCTGGTCTGATTACCACACTCCAGCCCCAGCTCCAGAAATCAATCTACGTCATCCACAGCCTGAGATTCCCTATCAAGAGGAACCTCACACTCCCTTCTAGGGGCACTGGATCCCATCCCCAGCCTCTTCTCCCTGCCCTTCACACACACACACTGTCTGGACCCCGAACACTGATGTGAAAAACCACAGCTTCCAACACATTTCTAAATCTACCACAGGTCAAAGCTGTGTCTGAGTTACTGACCCATTCCATCAGAACATGAACTGGGTTGTAAATCACTCTTGGAACAAAAGGAAGGGGAAGGGGAATGGACATCATGCTAAGTGAAATAGGCCAGATTCATGAAGACAAATACCATATGATCTCACTTGCATGTGAAATCGAAAAATATCAAACTCATAGAAGCAGAGTGGCATAGAAGCAGGGACTTAGAGAAGGGGAATGAGAGAGACGTCGGTCAAAAGGTACAACGTTTCAGTTATGACGTAGATGAGTTCTGGAGATCTAATATATTATAACTACGGTTAATAATATTGTATAGTATACTTGAAATGTGGGTTTTAAAAAATATTTTATTTATTTATTCATAAGAGACACAGAGAGAGAGACAGAGACACAGGCAGAGGGAGAAGCAGGCTCCATGCAAGGAGCCTGATGTGGGACTCGAACCCAGGAATTTGGGATCACGCCCTGACCCAAATGCAGGCATTCAAATGCTGAGCCACCCAGGCGTCCCAAAATTTTGTGTGTTTTTTTTTTCTTTTAACAACTATCTTTTTTCACATGTTGGAAACACTTCTTACAGGCAACACAGAATGGGCAGCACATCCATTCACTAATATCGCACTATTTTTTTTAATATCACACTATTAAGAGAGCTGAACTTAGGTGTTCTCACTACAAAAAAAAATAATTAACTATGAGAAGTGATGGATATGTTCATCAGCTTGATTATGGTAATTATTTTGCAGTATATACACATATCAAAACATCACCCTGGTACCCCTTAAATATAAACAATTTTATTTGTTAATTATACCTCAATAAAAGCTCGAAAATCTAGTAAATTAGAATGAGGGCAGGATAAAAGTAGATGCTTTTGCAGTGCGGTCTTGGAAAGAGAAAGAGAAAGAGAAAGAAAGAGAAGAGAAAGAGAAAGAGAAAGAAAGAGAAAGAGAAAGAGAAAGAGAAAGAGAAAGAGAAAGAGAAAGAGAAAGAGAAAGAGAAAGACTTCGAATGGCACTCATGGATCTGTTGGTGGAGACGCATCCAATGCCTGATGGAGATGGTGGGAAGGGTTCATGAGTGGAACCAATGCTCACTCTCTGGAGGAATGCAGAGCAAGATAAAAGACAACCAATAAAAAAAAAAAAAGACAACCAATAGGCAAACATAAGGGGTTTTTCAGGAAAATGTCCACCAAGAATATTAAGTCAAGCTTTCTCAAGTGCTCTCATCTAACAACTAACATTTACTGAATACACTGTTTCAGACACTGCTTCAACTGTTTCTTCAACTGCCCCAATAATTTAATTATCACAACGCCCTATGGAATAAGGAAGATTATATCCGTATTGAAAGATGAAAAAACTGAAGCACAAGCGCATGCTTTTTACTACTCCACTATACTCTGCATCAGGAATCTGCAACCTTTTTCTGTAAATCCAAATAATAAATATCTTTGGCACTGCGAGCCACATACCATCATCTCTGTCTCAACTACTAAACTCTACCATTGTGGTGTAAAAGCAGAAATAGACAATATACTATGTTCCATGTTCCGATAAAACTGCCTTTACCAATAAAGTGAATAAAAGCTGCAGGGCAGATATGGCCTCAGGGCCATATTTTGTGGATCTCTGATCTGTATTTCTGGAGCCACAGCTGAAGTTGGTCGGAGACACATAGCATCAGAACACAAAACTGTTGCTTGTAGATAATGGGATTTTTCACTTTCTGTCAGGCTTGTCAGCCTTGTGGGTCTGCATCACTGGGACAGTTTGCTTTAGGTGTGCAACACGTCCAAGGAACATAACTGCAGTTTATGAGAGCCAACAAGACTCTTTTGCCTCCAGAAGGAGCCATTAAGAGGTGATCTCAGACATAACCCATATTTGGATACAGAAAGAAGTAACAGCCCTGGCATCTTTAGACATGTTCTGAGACTCCTTCCTGCAAATTATAAAGGCAGAGTCCATCAGAATCACTCGTCCTAAAACAAGTGTCATTTTGGTGGATATTCGAGGCAAGGGAAGAGAGAAAAACATTTCTATATTGTTTGTAATTTGATTTTAGAAATTTCAGCATAGACCATGTGTAAATTAACTTTCTCTTACCTCCTAGGTTCTATAGTTACCATCAGAAGTGACCTAATCAGGAATTCATACTCAGGGACCCTAGTTCAGAGGTTCTCATGCCACGGGGAGCTACTACCAACCTTACGGAATACAGATATCTAAATCTGTACCAAAGGCTTGATAAGTTGGCATGAGGATATGTGGTTGTCTAGAAAGTGTTTACCTCAAGCTTTTCCTGAAGGAGATTGAGCAATCTGTCAAAGGCAGCAGCTTTACACATTCACAGTAACACCCTAGATCTAGATAGACCTCTAAATGAGGAATTATGTCACCTGAGCCTATAAACATAGGAACAGACTCTGCCTTCATAATTTCCTGTCTTTGCCTCAGAGAGAACCTTTCATGTGGAGAACGTTGACTAAGTGCCTAGGGGCCCTAACGGGACAGAGAGTAAGAACTGCCTACAGAAATAGGTTGTGCAACTGTGTTTGGGCCTGCTCATTAATAAACGTTTGCACATGTGCCAGAATGTGGTCTGAGACTCGCTTTCATCATAACACACCACCTGGTAGCGAGGTTAGAGGGGAGGAGATATATAGCTCCCATGCACCTTTAATTTTCTGAAGCTACTCAGATCTACCAAGAAACCCTGACAACTGCTTGACCAACAGATTGACTTAGGTCAGGTTACCCAGACGCATCCATTTGTTATCTAAAAGATCTTTTGTGCAAATTGTTTTCTTCAGTGCCGGGTGGGTGCCAAAGACACAGAAAACAAGGACCCTATTCTCCAGGCAAGCACAGTTTGGTAGTAGGTAAAAGAAAATGTAGTGAATGTATTTTAATATTTTCTAAGGATTGCTCTTTTCCGACTTTGCGTTAGCTTTTAACTCAATTTATAAAGCATTTATCAGCCACATTGATATACATGCATTTTCACCAATCTCGTTTTACAGCCGAGGAAACTGGAAAATGAAAAATTACAAATACAGCTCAACAAAAATCTGATATTTCCCTAAAGCCTTCAAGTACTTATTAGTAAGAATGATTAAAGAGGTAAGTGGGAGGGCATACAGAGGATTGCAAGCAAGTGGTAGTTGAATAGCAGAATAGAGAATTAATTCAAAGAGCAAGATTCTTATCCAAATTGAACTTGAATTCCCTACTACATAACCAATCATAAACAAAAATGCATTCAAATGCACTGAGTCTATTCTCTCCAAAGAAAATCCACTCAAGTACAGAGTGCAAGCTGTAAACATTTGAGCTGCCACGATACATCAGTCTCCTGAGATCTTTGCACAAGTGTACACATCTGGCTTTCGTGTGGCACATATTGAAACCAGAAACTGACGACTAGATAATCATGTTTGTAATTATGCTCCTGAAATCAAATAATGTAATTCAGGGGGGTTTTAATTCTGAGCCCAGTCTTGCATTTTAATCCGATCTTGTGTTATGCGAAAGGACCACAGTGGCCACCAGTAATGGAGTCATAGACGCGAAGACCAGAGATCACAGAAAAAGACATCTAGTCCTTGTTTTCTTTTATAGAAGCCAGAATATAGAACATGTTACCATTTTTTAAAAGATTTTACTTATTTATTCATGAGAGACACACACAGAGAGAGAGGTAGAGACACAGGCAGAGGGAGAAGCAGGCTCCATACAGGGAGCCTGACATGGGACCCGATCCCAGGACTCCAGGATCATACCCTGGGCTGAAGGTGGCGCTAAACTGCTAAGCTACCCCGGGCTGCCCAGAACATGTGACCATTAAGCAGTATTCCCAGAATCCTCTGTCACTTCTTAAAATATAGCTGGGAAAGATAATGGCATTGATTACACAGTGACAATAATGTTGTTATTCTCCAGATCCCTTGAAACAGTGAGGACGGTACCGTTGCCTGGCTTGACACAGCCCTCCTATCTTAATGAAAATCAAAACTAAGCAGCTCTGCCCTGATGGCTATTATGTTCAGGAATAATTTTCATGATAACCTACTCAGACTCTTCCCAAGTCTCAAAAAAGAAAGTTAATTCTCCAGCTTCACACACACACACAATTTCTAGCTACTGAGTCAGACTTTGGAGTCACATGATGACTTCCAGGGCACATGGTAAACAGAATCACAGACTTGTGTCTGGGAGGCAGGATGTCCAGCTACCAGAACGCTGGTAGATCTCAAAGTCTCATTGGCAGCTCCCCAAACCAGTACTGCCACCAACCACGTCTCCACACTTGGGTTTTCAAGAATCCCTAGCAGTTGGAGAGCAACTGCACCAGCATCCCCTCCCTGACTCCACTCTGGGACTGGAGTCAGCTGTCTCCCCACCTGTCTCCTAATTGCCTCCTGCATCCAGATTCCTAATACACACTCCCTACCCCGCCCTTCCTCTATTTCCACATCCCAGCACACACAGGCATACTCTCTTGTGATCATATAGCTTCTGAGAAAAGTCATTCCTTCCTACACAGTTATTTGGGAGGCCCCAGGAAAGAATACAGAAAGATTACGGAGAAGCTATAGACACACACTTTCATGGATCAACACAGAATATGTGCACTGACAGATTCAATACGATTCTAAAGATAATTGCCAATTGAAATTCTTCAAATAATTTGGATATGAATTTTATTTAACAGTGAATGATGAGGCCGCCAGGGGGTGAGAGGGCAGGAGCTCAATTATATTAAATACACACCTACACTCTCTCGCTTAAACAATCAAACAAGCTGAAGGGAAATGAAGATGAAGTCGTAGAAAACACCAGAATAAAAAGTAAGAAATAGTATTGAGCTGACAGCTTATTCAAGTAGTAGATGGGGAGTTATGGGTTCAAATAATGAACCAGAAAGAGAAAACAAAGTAATCTATTAGAAAGATAGACTTCTAGCTAATAATTTTGGTGAAAGAATATAAAAAAAGCCTCCATATAGGAATTCTACTCACCAAGTGATAAATTGACTTTATATTTTTCACTCCGAGGTGATCACACAAGATTCTTCATTTTGCAAAGAAGCAATATGCCATAGTCGAATGCACATGGTCTTAGAATGAAGTTCTGGGTTCCTGTATTATAAAGCAAGAGTTTTCAACTTCGTTGCATATTGTCATCACCTAAGAGGTTCTAAAGCTCCAGATGCCTGGGCCCCATTGCTAGATATTCTGATTCATTGGGAGGAGCCTGAGCATCTAGATCTTTTTAAAACTCCCTGATTCTAATGAACAGTCATATTCAAAAACCACTATCTTAGAGCAGTATTTTTAAAGTGTGGTCCCTCTCCCAACAGCATCAGCATCATCTGGGAACTTGTTAGAAATGCTAATTCTCCAGCTCCACTCCAGATTCACTGATTCAGAAACTCTGGAGGTGGAGCCCAGCAAAAGTTAAGCTGCCATAGAACAATGGTTCTCAAATTTTGATTTGCATAAAAATAACCTGGCGATCTTGTTAAAATGCATATCTGATTCAGTAATTCTGAGGTGGAGCCTGAGATTCTGCATTTCCAACATCCTATCAGTTACTACCTAAAAATTTTGAGTAGCAAGGCTTTATAGAAGGGTTTGTTCTCTGATTTTGATGTCCACAAGAATAAGCAGGATGCTGTATATAATGCAGATTTTCTGCCCCATAAATGTTGGAATTAGTATATGGAAGGTGAGGCCTTGGATTTTTTTTTCTTCATCATGATGAGTGTCCTCTTTAATCCCCATCCCCTATTTTTCTCATCCCCCCCACCACCTCCCCTCTGGTAACCATCAGTTGGTTCTCTATAGCTAAGAGTCTGTTTCTTGGTTTGTCTCTCTCTTTTTCTTTGCTCATTTATTTTGTTTCTTACATTCCACATATGAGTGAGATCATATGCTATTTGTCTTTCTCTGACTGACTTATTTTGCTTAGCATTGTACTCTCTAGCTCTATCCACGTTGTTACAGATGGCAAGATTCCATTTCATTTTAAAGAAGAGGTGGTATATATATACCTTTATCCATTCATCTATCAATGGACACTTGGGCTGCTCCCATAGTTAGCTTTTGTAAATAATGATGCAATAAACAAAGGGGTTCATGTACCTCTTTGAACTAGTGCTTTTGTATTTTGGGGTAAATACCCAGTAGTGGGATTCCTGAATCGTAGGATAGTTCTATTTTTAATTTTTTGAGGAACCTCCATATTGTTTTCCACAGTTTCAGCAACAGTTTACATTCCCACCAACAGTGCATGAGTGTTCCCTTTTTCTCCACATCCTCTCCAACACCTATTTTTTCTTGTGTGGTGACTTTACCCATTCTGACAGGTGTCAGGTAATAACTCATCGTAGTTTTGATTTACATTTCCCCGATGATAAATGATGTTGAGCATCTTTTCATGCATCTATTGGCCATCTGGATGTCGTATTTGGAAAAATATCTGTTCATGTCTTCTGCACATTTTTTAGTTGGGTTACTTGTTTTGGGGGTATTGAGTTGTATCAGCCTAACAAGAAGCTGTTGGGGAAAACAAGTTTTTCTTTACCCTTTAAGTTTCTAGCTGGCCCAAGGAATTAAATTGACATGAGATAGACTAACAGGAGGAAACAAGTTTACTTATATGCACACAGAGGCCCAATAATGAAATTGAGACCCAAAGAAATGACTAAGGCAGGCAGTATTTGTACTTTTTAAACAAAGAGATAATAAATCTTTGAAGAATTGATAGAATAAAGAACACATGTTCAGGAGCTCCAAATAGTAAAGAATTCTAAACAGAAAATGTAATAAGGGTTGTTTATACAGCCTTCTTGGCTCTTCATTTCCTACCTCTGGCAATAAAGATGTCTCTTTACTTCCTGGTATGAGGAGGGTAACTTTCACATGGGACATTTATTTCCTGATGTTTGGAAACAAAATGGAGAGGGGTAGTCAGAATGTTCTTCTTGCACTGGGTGTTTCTTAAGTAACTTTTAATTTAAAATAATCAATATGCCAAAGTGGCACATTTTGGGGTGGCCTACCATTGGCTCCTACAAAGCTGAGGCAATTCACACACAGATGTTCCAAACCACACTTTGAAACATTGACTTAAAAGCAAACTTTGAGCCTTAACCTGGGCAAATCATTTAGCTTCTCAGTCCTTATTCCCGCACCTGCAGAATAAGGGTAATAATTCTTACCCTAACTATCCCATAGAATTGTTGCCAAAAATCAATGGAGATAATACAGATAAATTAGCCAAGTAACACATTCCAAAGATCAGAGACAAAATCAGAGTTTGGGACTCAGCTACCAGAGTTATGAAAATGTAGAAAGGATATGAAGTAGGAATCCCAGTATCCAATTCCTTGTGGGATGGCCCCTCAAGATTAAGAATAATGTTCTCAACCTCCTTGTGCCATAACCTGTTATCTAAACTACATCAAAAACTCAGAATCATGCAGAAAGCTATGTCATCTTGACTTCCAGATGGAATGAAAAACTCCTCTTAAAAATGCAGACCACAGACAAACACACACAGACACACAGACACACACACACACACACACACACACATTGATGTGCTATGCTGGTTACTTTGGTGGATGCTGTGGTGCTCCACCAAGGTCTTTTAGAGTCCTTACAGTTGCCAGAGGGAAGGGGGTTGGAGGGATGGGTAAAATGGGCAAAGGGGAGTGGGAGATATAGGCTTCCAGTTGTAGAATTAATAAGTCATGAGAATAAAGGGCACAGCATAGGAAATATGGCCAGTGATATTATAATAATATTATATGGTGACAGATGGTAGCTACACTTGTGGTAGCATAGTATAATGTATAGAGAAGTTGAATCACCATTTTTACACCTGGAATTAATTTTGCAACATTGTGTGTCAACGATACTCAATTTTTAAAAATTTTGAAGAGTTCTTTTGAGTATCCTACAGCTACTGAGAACATCAATTGCAGATGGTTGACAACTACATCACTCATTGCCTATTGTCCCACATCACCGCAACACACCTGTCAAATAGTAAATCAAAAACAACTCTTCATCTTGCATGAGAAATGGTAGAGATTGGTGCCATCCTCAAAGACTTAAAGAATGCAGGGGTGGTCATCTCCATCATACCTTCATTCAATTCACCAGTAAAGCTCCTATAAAAACTGGATGGATCATGGTGAATGACAATGAACTACACAAACTTAGCCAAGTGGTAGCCCTAAATGTAGTTGTTGTGCCATAGGATACATCTATGTTAGTGCAGACTAACTTTGATCTGGAATTTTTTCCCTTCTGAAACACTAATGATACCATGGTCAACACAGCAGCTATAATCTAGATTACTAGATTTGAATTTGCAGTGACCTTCAGTCATTGTCCAGGATCTATGTGGTTTTTATGGTCCGAACTGCCAAATTTAATGGAGCTATAACAGGTACCACCATTCCTGTGCCTTTAAAAAAAAAGATTTATTTGAGAGCGAGAGAGCACCAGATAGAGGGAAAGGGAAAGGGAATCTCAAGCAGACTCCCTGTTGAGTATGGATCCTGATGCAGGACTCAACCTCACAACCCTGAGATCATGACCTGAGTCAAAACCAAGAGTCAGACGCTTAACCAACTGCACCACCCAGGCACTCCACTCCTGTGTCTTCTAGATCTTTAAGTGTGGCACTAATCTTTACTATCCCTTACCATGGGATGTAATATTATTTTTTATTGACTACATTGGATGAGAGTAAAGCAGCTTCAGAGGCTTACATTTGGCCTTGGACACTATATCTTTTACCCCATAGACCAACTCCAATACTAAGTATTGCAGTACTAGGTATATCCTTGGGGAATGCAGAAATAACCATTGGGTGGGTCTGTGGGCCTCCTGGATCCATTGTAAGCCAGACTTTGAACAGTACTCTACTTATCACCTGGCTTCATGCACCCCCCTTTAATAGGGGGTCATGATGAAGTTTTGGGTCTCTGGGTATCAATGTCAAATCAAAGCCTGTGCCCAGTATTCCTTCAAGTGCCTGGTTATTTCCCCTTTCCCAGTATACAATCACCAGAGTAAATGACCAGAAGTCCCTTTAAGAAAGAACCAGAGAAAATATCACAGTACATGCTTGCTATAGTATTGCAAGTTTCTTCTTGCCAGAGACCTTGCCATCTCTGCAGTCAGTGGGTTATGGGTCTGAAATCTGGCTCTGGATCAATAACGGTACAATGTACCATGACTTTTTATTGAGGTGATATTCTTAGCCTCATGCTAATCAATTCTGGCTGTTTTTATTACATGTATTAAATAGTGCTCACATTGGTGGCCCATCTATTCTGTCCCGAGGAATAGTATGTTCTATTAATCATTTCCATAACTCTCTGGGAATCAAGTCCCCTTGGTTGCCTCTCTGACCTGGCTGGTCATTATAATAATTGTGACTCCCTGGCTTCTGGCCATTAAGCCTCACATTAAGCCTCATTTAAACACTATTGCTTCATGTCTCCATCTTCCCCATCACTATCAACAAGCTCGCTGACAGCCTCTCCCACCATCGGCCACAGCCTGCAGAGGAAAACTACTACTGAACTTCTGAGACATGCTGTTACTCCTCTTACCAGCATATTCCTGATAGCCTTGCTGTGGAATATAATCCTCTGGTATGTCTGGCCCCATTTTATCCACTCCTGCGTTCCCACGTTCTTAAGCCTATTAATTTTTGTCCACTGCTTACCATGACACTTCAACACTATTCAGAATGGGTCATTGCTTTCTCCTAGTTTGGGGGATGCACCCTAGCAGTAAGTTGTACCATTTCCTGGAGTTCTTGATACAATATTAAATCCAATATTCTCGAAGACTGCTCCCAAGTCAGTAACTCTTCCTTATCTAGTCTTATGATCCAGTCTTCTTGGTCAGGCATCTTCAAAATCCCGTTACCCAGGTAAATATTCCCTCAGCTCCTACAAATACATAATGGCTAATTCTTATAGCTCTGTTGAGGTATAATATCATGCTCAGTATGTCTCCAGATAGATTATTCTGTAACATGACCCTACTTATCCTCTTGGTCACCAGGAGAAAAAAATGTGGCAAATTTTGATGGGCTCTCTGTTGTTCTGTGTAGAAAGGTTTCTGCAGTGTCTTCTGGAACAGATGGTTGGGGAAGAAAATGCTAGCTCTTAGTATAGAATAAAGAGTCACCTCTGCTGTTTATGAAGGTTCAGTGAAGTCTGGGGATCTAAAATATCTGGAACATACAACCATTTGTATCCATCTCATATGTCAGAGTCCCAGGCTTTCCTAATTTCTTAATTAAGTCCCTGGGCTTGGCATAACAGATATACCTAGACTGAGCATTCAATTATCTTTGAAGCTCAGTGACTCTAGCTCAGCAGTTCTTAGCAGGAGGAAATCTTACCCTTTCCCTATAGGGTATATTTGACAATCTCTGGAGTCAATGTTTATTGTCATGATGGGGTAGGGATGCTGCTGGTATCTAGTGGGTAAACACTAGGGTGCCAGTCAACGTTCTACAATATTTAGGACAACAAGGAACTATTCAGATCAAAATGTCAGTAGCATTAAGGAGAAGCCCTGCTGCTATTATGTCTTCAGCTCCTTGTCTTCCATTGTAAATTATAATGGCCTCTTTGTAAGCTACCAAAGAGATCCTCTGGCCTTCATACTTAGTTCCCCGCTATTTGTTAACTGCTTTTATCTTTTTATTATCCCTTTCTAGGGCATCAATGCATCTTAACAGCAAATGTCCTTGTCCTTGTATACATTTTTGCTTCAAACATTTTAAATACCTGGATCATTGCAACTGCCATGGCATTTCATTCCACTAAATACTTCTCTCAAGTCACCACTGGTGAGTTTTAGCAGTTAGTCCCCATTTAGTGGCAGAGATTACCCTCCAACACATCCCAGGCTGGTGCCCTCACTGCAAGCCATACATTGATTCAGTCCCCAAACCACATCTCACTGCCTGCTTTCTTAAACCACTTCTGTTACCACTGTGTCAGTTGTGTTAATTGGGTCCTCCAGGCAGCTGGTGCCAAAATAGAGTTAAGAGTACCAAAGCTGTACTGGGGAGTAACACTTGCAGAAGGAAAATGAAGAAGTAGGATTGGGTAGAGGGAACCATCAGACGATGATACAGACCTGACACAATGCTGTCAGCACAGTGGGTTGCTCCAGAGCAAAGTTTGACTTTTAGAAGAGTCGTACTTTGGGGAGAAATAGCTAGACTCTTATGCCACAGTCTTGTCCTGTCATTGGCTGGGGCCACTATAGAAGCAGATGATTTCTACCCAAAAGCCTAACAAGTCTTAATGGAAACAGAAATAGAACAGAAATTATTGGCTTACCAGATTCCTCAGGTCTGGGCAATGTGTCCTTTATTGAAGCAGGATCTGAGTGGCAAATCTCCACATCTCCCAACATGATAACCAGGGGCTCAGAGATGAGAATCTGCATCACTTCACCTGGCAAGATAATTAGGCCAACAAAGGTGTTAGCTGAGGGTGAGAGGAATATGCAACATGTGGTTGAGGAAAAGGATTATATGCATCATCTGTAGTCTCAAGATGAAATGCAGCAAGCATCAGGGCTGTTGTTTGTTTTTAACTCTGCTCCTGAAAAGTTCTCCAGGAAATAAAACTAATGAGACCAACCAACCAGACTTCTGTACAAACTATTCCTTTTTTTTACGATTTTTATTTATTTATTCATGATAGACACAGAGAGAGAGAGAAAGGCAAAGACACAGGCAGAGGGAGAAGCAGGCTCCATGCAGGGATCCCAATTCAGGACTCGATCCAAGCATTCCGGGATCACACCCTGAGCCAAAGGCAGACACTCAACCGCTGAGCCTCCCAGGCGTCCCTGTACAAACTATTCCAAATGAGGTGAACTTACTATGAGGAACAAGTAGTTCTGAGCGGTGTAGACTATGGATAGTGTTGTACTCCACCCAAATCTTGGTTGATACAAGGGAGAAGGAAGTGGATTTATCAGATGCTAATGGCTGATTGCTGAATCCCTCACTAGACATTCTCCTTGACTGAAAAGAATTGCCTCAACCTAAGCTCATGTCCCTTCCCAGGGGTTGTGCTATGACTAATGACTGGCTCAGAAAGAGATGCAAAGTTCCAGCCCTTTTACTTCAGTTTGAGACAACTCTGAAGGACCATCTTTACTCCAAAACTCCTCATAAGGTTGTGTGAGGTCTCAGTTATAACTTTATGTCAGGGGACACCTGGGTGGCTCAGCGGTTGAGCGTCTGCCTTTGGCTCAAGGCGCATGATCTCAGGCCCGGGATCGAGTCCCACATCAGGCTCCCTGGGAGGAGCCTGCCTCTCCCTCTGTCTATGTCTCTGCCTCTCTCTGTGTGTCTCTCATGAATAAATTAAATAAATTTTTTTAAAAACTTTTAAAAGAATAACTTTATGTCAGCTTCTCCCTTTGATCATCCTTGCCTTCCTCACTTCCTTGCAAGTAAATCTCCCAAGAGTACTAAACAAGAAACCTGCACCTAACTCCCCATCTCAGATTGTTGCCAGAGAACACAATCTATAACATTTACTTATGTGGATGTCAGCTACTGATAAACTATTTATATGAAATGTGTAGGCAATCAAAATAATGCTAACCTTCTTTTCTCCATTCTTGGGCCACAGTGCTATGGGTAATATGAAGAGGCCAAGTATGTTATAAAGCATCCAGGTAGGAGAGGCCAAGATGGCAGAAGAGTGGCCTGGTCCCAGGAATTCAGCTAGATAGCTATCAAATCATTCTGAGCACCTGCAAACTCAACCGGAGAGCTAAGGAAGGGATAGTTGCAACTCTACAAATAGAAAAGCTACCACTTTCTGCAAGGTAGGAGGTGCAGAGAAGTAAATCCAAGGTGATATACTGGGAAGATAAACCTCAGGGGGAGGGAGCCTCTGGCAGCCAGCTACCAGAAAGTGATACAGCAACAGAGAGCAAAATCAGAACTTTTAGAAGGGCGCCCAGGTGGCAAAGCAGAGGGTGCATCTCCGGTGGGACAGTATGGTATCAGGATCCCTGGGGTCAGAGGAAGATGGGGGTGCCTGAGTGCAGCAGGGCCCCCCGGCATCGCAGTGGGGAAGGCGGCTTCAGTCAGCGAGCCCAGGAACAGGCTCTTAGCTCAGGGTGGCCACACATGGCTAACAGGGGCACCACCCCTGTGTCTTCTCTCTGAGCAGGAGCCCAGCAAGCAGTGGAGCCCGGGAAATCCCCCTTCCTCCCCTAGGAGGAGGGGTACTGCAGAAATCTGCAGGGTTTGGGGACTCGAAAGGGGGGTCATATGCCTGAGACAGAAATGTTCAGTCACAGGCTGGGTGAGCAGAGTGCACCAGGGACCTGGGAGACAGGAGTGATTGGCTGCTTTTCCTTAAGGGCGTACTGAGGAGTGGGGGCCTGAGCTTTCCATTCTGGGGCTGGAGATTGGGAGCCCACTGTGTTCATTCTCATCCTCTAGAGCCCCACGGAAAGCCTTCAGGGAACAAGAACCACGTAGAGGAATCTGGAGCAGATTACTTAGCCTGCCCTCCTGCCCCAAGGATGGTGCAATTCCCCCCACCAAAGACACCTGACAATCAGTGCAACAGCCCCCACCCCCCATCCCAAGGCCAGCAAGAACATCCAGCCAAGACCAAGTTCACTAATCATCAAGAACTGCAAAACTCCAGGGCTAGGGGAATATAGCATATAGAATTCATGGGAGTTTTTTCCCATGGTTCTTTAGTCTTACAATTCTAATTTTTTTCCTCTTTCCTTTTTCAACCAATTTCTAATTTTATCAACTCTTTTTAAAACATCTTTTTTAATTTTCCTTTTTACAGTTACATTCTATCCTTTCATTGTACTTAATTTTATTTTTGTATGTATGTAAGTTTTTCTTTCTTTACAATTTTAGTATACGGTTTCTTCTAACAGACCAAAATATACCCAGAATCTAGTGTATGGCTCTGTTCTCTTCACCTTTCTGATCATATTCATTTTTTTAAATTCTTTTCGTTTTTTTTCTGTTTTGTTAAAGTCTTTAAATTTTCATCTTTATGGTTACATTCTGTCCTTTCAATGTATTTAAATTTTTTGTACATATATAAGTTTATCTTTTGTTACAATTTTGGGATCTAGTTTTCTAACAAATGGACCAAAATACACACAGGATCCAGTGTATTGCTCTGTTCTGTTCACCTGTCTGATTATAATCTCTTTATCTTTTTTTTTGTTTCAGGTCTCTTCTAATTTGTTAAGTGTATATTTCTTTGGGGTTGTTGTTGCCATCTCAGTATTCTGTTCTCTCAGTTCATCTATTCTTCTCTGGACAGAATGACAAGACGGAAAAACTCACCTCATAAAAGAGAACCAGAGGCAGTATTGACTGCCAGGGACCTAATCAGTATAGATATAAGTAAGATGTTGGTACTAGAGTTCAGAATAATGATTATAAAGATACTAGCTGGGCTTGAAAAAGGCATAGAAGACACTAGAGAATCCCTTTCTGGAAAAATAAAAGAACTAAAGTCTAATCAAGATGAAATCAAAAAGGCTATTAATAAAATGCAATAAAAATGGAGGCTCTAACTGCTAGGATAAATGAGGCAGAAGAAAGAAATTGTAATATAGAAGACAAAACGATGAAGAATAAAGCAGAGAAAAGGGGAGATAGACAACTACTGGATCACAAGGGGAGAATTCGAGAGATAAGTGATACCATAAAGTGAAACAATATGAGAGTAATTGGGATCCCAGAAGAAGAGGAAAGAGAGAGGGAGGGTGGTTAGAGGGTATAATGGAGCAAATTATAGCAGAGAACATCCCTATTCTGGGGAAGGAAATAAGCATCCAAGTCCAGGAGGCACAGAGAATCCCCACAAAATCAATAAAAATACATCAACACCTGGACATATAATAGCAAAACTAGCAAATCTCAGAGACAAAGAGAAAATCCTGAAAGCATCTTGAGACAAGAAGTCTGTAACCAATAAGGGTAGAAACAGTAGACTGGCAGCAAACCTATCCACAGAGACTTGGCAGGCCAGAAAGTACAGGCATGATACATTCAGGGTGCTAAATGAGAAAAATACACAGCCAAGAATACTTTATCCAGCTAGGATGTCATTCAAATTGAAGGAGAGATAAAAAGCTTCTAGGACAAACAGAAAGAAAAAAAATTTGTGTGTGTGGGGGGGGTTTGTATATTTTTTTTATTGGAGTTCGATTTGCCAACATATAGCATAACACCCAGTGCTCATCCCATCTAGTGCCCCCCTCAGTGCCCATCACCCAGTCACCCCATCCTCCCACCCACCTCCCCTTCCACTACCCCTTGTTCATTTCCCAGAGTTGGGAGTCTCTCCTGGTTTGTCACTCTTCCTGATTTTTCCCCACTCATTTCCTCTCCTTTCCCCTATTACCTCTTTCACTATTTCTTACATTCTCTATGAGTGAAACCATATGATGATTGTCCTTCTCCAATTGACTTACTTCACTCACCATAGTACCCTCCAGTTCCATCCATGTCGAAGCAAATGGTGGGTTTTCGTCATTTCTAATGGTTGAGTAATATTCCATTGTATATATAGACCACATCTTCTTTATCCATTCATCTTTCAATGGACACCAAGGCTCCTTCCACAGTTTGGCTATTGTGGACATTGCTGCTAGAAACATTGGGGTGCAGGTGTCCTGCCATTTCACTGCATCTGTATATTTGGGGTAAATCCCCAGCAGAAGTATATAACAATACAAGCCTTTCTCAAAAACAAGAAAGGTCTCAAATACACAACCTAAACTTACACCTAAAGGATCTGGAGAAAGAACATCAAGTAAAGCCTAAACCCAACAGGAGAAAAGAAATAATAAAGATTAGAGCAGAACTCAATGAAATAGAGACCAGAAGAACAGTAGAACAGATCAACAAAACTAAGAGCTGGTTCTATGAAAGAATAGATAAACCCCTGGCCAGATTTATCAAAAAGAAAAGACAAAGGCCCCAAATAAATAAAATCATGAATGAAAGATAAGAGATCACAACCAATATCTAAGAACTACAATTATAAGAACATATTATGAGCAACTATATGCCAACAGATTAGGGCCTTCTGGAAGAAATGGATGCATTCCTGGACACGTATAAACTACCAAAACTGAAACAGGAAGAGAGAGAAAACCTGAACAGGCCCATAACCAGTAAGGAAATTGAAGCAGGAATCAAAAATCTTCCAACAAACAAGGCTGTATGGCCTCCCAGGGGAATTCTAAGCAAACATTTAAAGAAGGGTTAATATCTATTATTCTCAAAGTATTCCAAAAAGTAGAAATGGAAGGAAAACTTCCAAACTCATTCTATAAAGCCAGAATTTTACCTTGATCCCCAAACCAGATAAAGACCCCACTAAAAAGGAGAATTACAGGCCAATATCCCCAATGAACATGGATGCAAAAATTTCACCAAATACTAACCAATAGGATCGTATAGTACAGTAAAAGGATTATTCACCACAAACAAGTAGAATTTACTCCTGGGCTGCAAGGGTGGTTCAACATCCACAAATAAATCAATGTGATACACTACATTAATAAAAGAATGGACAAGAATCATATGATCCTTTCAATCGATGCAGGAAAAGCATTTGACAAAATATAGCATCCATTCTTAATAAAAACCCTCAACAAACTAGGGATACATGGAACATACCTCAATATCATAAAAGCCATTTACAAAAAGACCACAACAAATATCATTCTTAATGGGGGAAAACTGAGAGTTTTTCCCCTTAGGTCAAGAATACAGCAGAGATTTCCACTCTCAGCACTACTGCTCAACATAGTACAGAAATCCTAGCCTCAGCAATCAGACAACAAAAAGAAATAAAAGGCATCCAAATCGGCAAAGAAGTCAAACTCTCACTTTTTGCAGATGACATGATACTCTGTGTGGAAAACTCAAAAGACTGTGCCCTAAAATTGCTAGAAGTCATACAGGAATTCAGCAACGTGGCAGGATATAAAATCAATGCACAGAAATCAGTTGCATTTCTACACACGAACGAGACAGAAGAAAGAGAAATTGTGGAGTCAATCCCATTTGCAATTGCACCCAAAAGCATAATATACCTAGGGATAAGCATAACCAAAGAGGCAAAGAATCTGTACTCAGAATTAGAACACTCATGAAAGAAATTGAGGAAGACACAAAGAAATGGAAAAACATCCCATGCCCATGGATTGGGAGAACAAATATTGTTAAAATGTCTATGCTACCTAGATCAATCTATACTTTCAGTTCAATCCTTATCAAAATACCATTAATTTATTTTGCAGAGTTGAAACAAATAATCCTAAAATTTGTATGGAACCAGAAGAGACCCCTAATAGACAAAGGAGTGTTGAAAAAGAAAACTGAAACTGATGGCATCACAGTTCTGGAATCCAAGCTCTATTACAAAGCTAATCATCAAGACAGATGGCACTGACACAAAAACAGACACATAAATCAATGGAACAGAATAGAAAACCCAGAAATGGGCCCTCAACTCTATGGTCAACTAATCTTTGACAAAGCAGGAAAGAATATCTAATGGAAAAAAGTCCTTTCAACATATGGTGTTGGGAAAACTGGACAGCCACATGTAGAAGAATGAAACTGGACCGTTTCCTCACACCATACAGAAAAATAGACTCACAATGGATAAAAGGCCTAAACGTGAGACGGGAATCCATCAAAATCCTAGAGGAGAACACAGGCAGCAGCCTTTGTAACCTCAGCCACATCAACTTCCTACTAGACACATCTATGAAGGCAAGGGAAACAAAAGGAAAAATGAACTATTGGGACTTCATCAAGATAAAAAGCTTTTGCACAGCAGAGGAAACAGTCAACAAAACCAACTGATGTTGAATTTCCAGCCTCCAGAATTCTGAGAAATAAATTTCTGTTATTTTTAAGCCACCCAGTCAGTGGTATTTTGTTGTTTTAGTAGTCCAAATGGACTAAAACAAGACTTAAATTGATTTTCAATCTATCCTTTCATTAAGAAGGCAATTTTAATCCTAAGGAGCTTTTCCTTTCTTTACCATAAAAATATGTGTTAGTGGGCATGTTTTAACCAGAGATGAGAAGTTCTACAAATGTCTGAAAAATTCATGTAGGCAGAACCTGTCCTCCTAAATACTTAATACATCTTATTTTTTATCTTATCCTTGGAGCATATACTAATTATAGGTGTAAATAAGATGAAGCAGAATATTCATCTGTTTTTATTTTTTGTATTTATTTCATCATGAGAACAGAGAGAGAGAGAGAGAGAGAGAGGCAGAGACACAGGCAGAGGGCGAAGCAGGCTCCACGCAGGGAGCCCCATGCGGGACTGGATCCTGGGTCTCCAGAATCACCCCCTGGGCTGAAGGTGGCGCTAAACCGCTGAGCCACCCAGGTTGCCCCCATCTGTTTTTATTTAGAAGTGGGATGGACAGTAGGGGTTTCCCAGGACAACAGAAGAACTGGGAAACTTCATCAATGAGAAGACAATAACAACGGGAAAGAAAATCTCTACTGCTGCATGGCTTTTCTGTGGTCTAGAAGTCACATTAAATTACTTCAACATGAACAGTGTGACATACGTGTATGATTTAATCTATACCATTAGGAGGAGCTAATATTTTAAGTGTTCTAATCAAGAACGCACACTATCTGTAGTTGCCTTTGAAAGACCCTAATCAGGACCAACTATCATTTTAAAAATTTAAACAAGAGGCTTCTTTTGTTAGCTTACGAGGCATTAGAAATAGATTTTTGTGATGGTCAATATATGTGGATTGGCTGGAAATATTATAAAGCCACCTCCATTCTTGCTAACTGGGTATAACTACTGGTAAATGTAGCACTAGTATCCTTCACAATTGTGCTCCATGCCTACTATTCTTTTCCGCCCTACATCCCACCCCTTAATGGAGAAACATTGTCACCAGATCCAAACAAAAGATTGAAGGAATCCTAGGCCCGGATCACAACTGCCTGGAGTGAACCATTAATGCAAGGCTCTTGTCAAAATGCATAAAGAACAGAAAGCTGGAACTTCACCAACACTGGATGCACACTTGCTAATAATGTTTGTTCACTGGTAGAATTTGGTATGAAATTTACTTTTATTGTAGTATAGAACCAAGAAGAAACATAGGTTCACTGTATCCAACCATGGTTTTGACAATTTTGTCAAATCTGTGGTTTTATTTCACCACAAATTCCAATTCCTACATGAAGGAGTAAGCATGTAACAAACTGCCCCTCCTGAAGATTATAACTAGGGAAAAAACAAAATGTCAAAGATATCCATAACTTATATAAGAAAACAAAAATTTGATAAACTGCTGACTTCTGTTCAGGAGACCATATCTTTATAGGAGAACAACATCTTTAATT
Organism: Canis lupus dingo; assembly: GCF_003254725.2. NCBI lineage: Eukaryota > Metazoa > Chordata > Mammalia > Carnivora > Canidae > Canis > Canis lupus. The sequence continues at coordinate 111,327,486 of NC_064281.1, read as the reverse complement.
TCCTGAGGAAAAAAATGAAAAACTGTCAACCCAGAATTCTATATCCAACAAGATATTTTTCGAGTGTGAAAGCAAAATAATGACACTTTTTGTCTTCTTTATATTCTTCTGTATTTTTCCCTTTTTTAATAATCGGAACTTTTTAAAAATTTTTTACAATGTTATATTGGTTTCAGGCGTACAATATAGTGATTCAACATTTTCATACATCACCAGATACTCATCATGACAAGTGCACACTTTAATTCCCATCACATATTTCACTAAAAACCCCATCCCCTCCCCTCTGGTAACCATCAGTTTGTTCTCTATAATTGAGTCTCTTTCTTGGTTTCTCTTTCTCTCTTTTTTTACTCCTTTGCTCATTTGTTTTGTTTCTTAAATTCCACATATGAGTGAAATCATATGGTATTTGTCTTTCTCTGGCTGACTTGTTTCATTTAGCCTTATACTCTTTAGCCCCATCCATGTCATTACAAATGGTAAGATTTCATTCTTTTTTTTTTTAAAGATTTTATTTATTTACTCATGAGAGACACAGAGAGGCAGAGACACAGGCAGAGGGAGAAGCAGGCTCCATGCAGGGAGCCCGACGTGGGACTCGATCCCGGGTCTCCAGGATCAGGCCCTGGGCTGAAGGCAACGCTAAACTGCTGAGCCACCAGGGCTGCCCAGATTTCATTTTTTTTATGGCTGAATAATATTCTATGTGTGTGTGTGTGTATATATATATATATATATATATATATATATATTCCATTATATATTCCAATAATATTCCATTATATATGTATATGTATTATATATTCCCATATATTCAATATATACCCAATTACATATATTCCATTACATATATATATATGTGTGTGTTTGTATGTGTGTGTATCTCTTTATCCATTCATCAATTAATGGACACTTGGGCTACTTCCATATCTTGGCGATTGTAAAAAATGTTCCAATAAACATAGGGGTGCATGTATCCCTTTGAATTAGTGTTTTTGTATTCTTTGGTTAAACGCCTAGTGGTATGATTGCTGTATCATAGGGTAGCTCTATTATTAACTTCTTGAAGAACCTCCATACTATTTTCCAGAGTGGCTGCACCACTTTGCATTCCCACCAACAGTGCGTGGGTTTTGCTTTCTTTCTATATCCTCAGCAATACCTGTTTTTTTCTTGTGTTGTTGATCTTAGTCATTCTGACAGGTGTGAGCTGATATCTCATTATAGTTTTGATTTGTATTTCCCTGATGATGAGTGCTGTTGAACATTATTTCATGTGTTTGTTGGCCATCTGGATATCTTCTTTGGAAAAATGTCTATTCATGTGTTCCGCCCATTTCTTAACTGAATTATTTGGGTTTTGGGTATCCAGTTTAATAAATTCTTTATACATTTTAGGTACTAACCCTTTACTGGATATGTCATTTGCAAATATCTTCTCCCATTCTGATGATAGCCTTTTAGTTTTATTGACTGTTTCCTTCACTGTGCAGAAGCATTTTATTTTGCTATAGTCCCAATAGTTTGTTTGCTTTTGTTTCCCTTGCCTCAGGATACGTATCTAGAAAAGAAGTTCTTATGGGTGCTGTCAAAGAGTTTACTGCCTGTGTTCTCTTCTCGGATTTTTGTGGCTTCAGGTCTCACATGTAGGCCTTTAATCCATTTTGAGTTCATTTTTGTGTACGGTGTAAGAAAGTGGTCTAGTTTCATTCTTTTGCATGTTGCTGTCCATATTTCCCAACACCATTTGTTGAAGAGACTCTCTTCCACTGGATATTCTTTTTCTGCATTGTCAAATATTAAGTGACCATATAGTTAGCTGCAGGTTTATTTCAGGGATTTCTATTCTGATCAATTGATCTGTCTTGTTTTTGTGCCAGCATCATGCCATTTTGATTACTACCGCTTTGTAATATAACTTGAAGTCCAGAATTGTGATGCCCCCAGCTTTGCTTTTCCTTTTCAAGATTGCTTTGGCTATTCAGGGTCCTTTGAGGTACCATACAGGTTTTAGAATTGTTTGTTCTAGTCCTGTGACAAATGCTGTTGGTATTTTGATAGGAATTGCATTAAATGTGTAGATCGCTTTGGGTAGTATAGACACAATAACAATATTTGTTCTTCTAATCCATGAACATGGAATGTTATTTCCATTTCTTTGTGTCATCCTCAATTTCTCTCTTCAATATTTTATCGTTTTCAGGGTACAGATCTTTCATCTCTTTGTGTTTATTCCTATGGATCTTATTATTTTTGGTGCAGTTGCAAATGGCATTGTTTTCTTAATTTCTCTTTCTGTTGCTTCATTATTGGTGTGTAGAAATGCAGATTTTGTATCCTGTGACTTTACTGAATATGTGCATCAATTCTAGCAGTTTTTTGGTGGAGTCTTTCAGGTTTTTTATATATAGTATCATGTCATCTGCAAATAGTGAAAGTTTTACTTCTTCCTTACCAATTCGGATGCCTTTTATTGCTTTTTGTTGTCTGTTTGCTGTTGTCTAGGACTTCCAGTACTATGTTCAATAGAAGTGGTGAGAGTAGACATCCCAGTCTTCTTCTTGACCTTAGGGGAAAAGCTTTTAGTTTTTCCCCATTGAGGATGATGGTAACTGGGGGGTTTTCATATATGGCCTTTATGATGTTGAGGTATGTTCTCTCTAACCCTACTTGGTTGAGGGTTTTTATCATGAATGGATTTTGTATGTTGTCAAATACTTCTTCTGCATCTATTGAAATGATTATATGGTTCTTATCCTTTCTTTTATTGATGTGGTATATCATGTTGATTGGTTTGTGAATATTGAACCACCTTTGCAACCCAGGAATATACCCCACTTAATCATGGTGAATAATTTGTTGTTCTTTCTCTAGTTCCTTTAGGTGTAAAGTTAGGTTATATATTTGAGATTTTTCTTGCTTCTTTATGTAATCTTGTATTGCTCTATGTTCCCCTCTTAGGACTGCTTTTGCTGTATCCCAAAGGTTTTAGATTATCATGTTTTCATTATCATTTGTTTCTATGTATTTTTCATTTCTTCTTTAATTTCCTGGTTGACCCATTCATTCTTTAGTAGGATGTTCTTTAACCTCCATATATTTGTGGTCCTTCTAAATATTTTCTTGTGGTTGACTTCAAGTTTCATAGTGTTGTGGTCAGAAAATATGCATGGTATGATCTCAATCTTTTTGTACTTGTTGAGGCCTGTTTTGTGACCTAGTACGTGATCTATTCTGAAGAATGTCCCATGTGTGCTGGGAAATAATATGTATTCTGATGCTTTAGGATGAAATATTCTGAATATATCTGTGAAGTCCATCTGATCCAGTGTGTCATTCAAAGCCATTATTTCTTTGTTAATTATCTGCTTAGATGATCTGTCCATTGATGTAAATGGGGTGTTAAAGTTCCCAACTATTATTGTATTATTATCAGTAAGTTCCTTTACATTTGTTATTGTTTTATATATTTGGGTGCTCCCATGTTGGGTGCACAAATATTTACACTTCTTAAATCCTCTTGTTGGATAATCCCCTTTATTATGATATAGTGCTCTTCATCCCTTGATACAGTCTTTGTTTTTTTTAAGATTTTATTTATTTATTTGAAAGAGAGAGTGAATGAGTGAAAGAGAGCATGAACGTGGGGTGGAGAGCAGAGGGAAAGGCAGAAGCAGACTCCTCTCTGAGCAGGGAACCCGACGTGGGGCTCAATCCCAGGACTCTGGGACCATGACCTGAACTGAAGGCAGACACTTAACCAATTGAGCCACACAGGTGCCCCAAAGTCTTTGGTTTAAAATGTAGTTTGGTCTGATGTAAGTATTGCTACTCTGGCTTTTTTTGACAGCCATTAACATGATAAATACTTCTCCATCTCCTCACTGTCAATCTGCAAGTATATTTAGGTCTAAAGTGAGTCTCTTGTAGGGAGCACGTAGATGATTCTTGTTTCATTTTGTTTTGTTTTTATTCATTCTGACACCCTATGTCTTTTTATTGGAGCATTTAGCCCATTTATGTTCAAAGTAATTATTGATAGATATGAATTAGTTGCGCCATTTTATTACTTGTTTTGTCATTGTTCCTAGAGATTTTCTCTGTTCCTTTCTAGTCTTTGTTGCTTTTGGTATTTCTTTCCCACTCAAACAATCCCTTCTAATATTTCTTTCTGGTTTAGTGGTCACAAACTCCTTTAGTATTTGTCTGGGAAACTCTTTACTTCTCCTTTTCTGAATGACAGCCTTGCTGGGTAAAGTATTCTTGGCTGCAAATTTTTGCCATTTCAGCACATTGAATATATCATGCCACTCTCCACTGGCATGCCAAGTTTCTGTGAAGAAATCTTCTACTAACATTATTTGTCTTTCCTTATAAGTTAAGGACTTCTTTTGTAGTACTGCTTTTAGGATTCTTTTCTTTATCACTATATTTTGCAAATTTAACTACAATGTCTTGGTGTTGGCCTGCTTTTGTTGATTTTGATGGGAGTTCACTGTGCTTCCTGTATTTGGATGTCTGTGTCCTCCCTCAGATTAGGGAATTTTCATCTATAATTTCTTCAGATAAATCTTTTGCTCCTCTTTCCTTCTCTCCTTCTTCTGAGATGCCTGTGATATGAATATTATTATGCTTTATGGAGTTACCAAGTTTCTGAAGTCTATATTTGTGACCTAATATACTTCTTTCCCTCTTCTTTTTGGCTTACTTCCCATAATTTTATCTTCTATATCACTTATTCCTTTGCTTCTTCCATCCTTTTGGTCATTATATACAGTCAATTTCTACTCTCAGTTACTACATTTTTCATATTGGCTTGACTAATTTTTAGGTCTTTTATCTCTATAGTAAGGGACTCCCTGGTGTCTTCTATGCTTTTCTCAAGGCCAGACAGTATTCTTATGATTGTTGCCTTAAACTCTGGATTAGGCATATTACCTATATCTGTTTCAATTAGATCCCTGGCCATGACCTTTTCTTGTTCTTTCTTTGGGAGAAATTCCTTCATCTTGGCATTTTGTCTAGGTGTCTGTCTTCTTCTAAGTGTTAGGAAAGCCTTTATGTTTCCTGCTCCTGAAGGTAAGGCTTTATAAAAAAAAAGAAGCCATGTACTGTCCAGGGCTTTAGGAGGTGTCTCTGGTGTATGCTCCTGTGTGCACTCTGCTGCTGTGTTTTGGCTGCTCTATCCCTCAGGTCAGTCCTCTGCAGAATTTCCCCTTGCCTGCAGTGGGGAGCATTTGGACCTTGGCAAGAGTGTGGCAAGTTCTAACTAGGTGTGCTCTGGTCTGCTTGTTAAAAGAGATCTATTGCTCTTTCCACTGTAGCTGAAGCTTTGTAGAATCCTATGGTCAGTAGATGTGGTGTGTGTATGTGGGGGGGGGGGTTGTGCTTGTCTTCTGGGGGAAGGACTCGCTGTTCTAGTTTTCAGGCACACTTGCCAGAAAAGAAGCAACACCTGCAGAGCATGGGACTGGCGGGGGGGGGGGGGGGGGCGGCACTCGGTGTAAGCAAGTTAGGCAGCCACTGTTGGTGCTGTGCTGCCTACTGAAATTAGTTTATGCTGAGGGTCAGGGGAGAGAAATGGCGCCCACCCCTCCCTTCTCCCCTGAGATGGGAGTTCATGCCTGCCTGGGAGGCCCTCCCAAAAGAGTGAACAGTTTCCCCTTGTGTGTCCCAGACATCCCTCAGATCCCTGCTTTCACCCTGTGTTCCACCTATCTGCTGCTCAGCAGCACAGTACACACACATTCTAACCCAGGCAGGCCAGCTGAATTGTAAAACTCCAAACCCTAGGGACCTGGTGTGGTGCAGACCCTCACTGGTTCTCTGGGGGAGGGTCTTGCCACACTGGGACTGATGCAAGTTTGACCCACAAAGGCAGTTGCACCAAAGCATAGGGGCTTGGAATTTGGAGTAAAGCAAAGAGTTGGTGTCCCGGTTAGCTGCCCTCAGCAAGGGTCTCTGTGTCTATGCTGAGGAGCAGGGGAGGGAAATGACACCTGCTGGCTTTTTGTCCACAGAGAGGCAATGTCACCTCTCCCAGAGGTGCTCCAAGAAGGGGGAACCATCTCTCCCAGTGAATCCCAAGGGATCCTCAGATCATGCCATCTGTCCCCAGGCTGTCTGCCCATCTTCTCCACAGGAACACTGCAGTGCCCTTAGGACTCCACACCAGCCACTCCACAGACCTCTAAAACGCCAGTCTTTCAGACCCACTGGTTGTAAAAACTCTTGAAAATCAGCCCCTGTCATTTTTCCAGTCAATGGCTTTGGGGGGGTGTTTTCCTTGTGCAATCTCTCTCTCTCTCTCTCTCTCTCTCTCTCTCTCTCTCTCTCTGTGTGTGTGTGTGTGCGTGTGTGTGTGAGATCAGGGTTCCCTCCCCTCCACAGCATCCACTATCTCTTTCTCCCCCAAATCACATCTCCACACCTCCTACCTTCCCTAATGTGGCCTCTTCTCTCCCTCTAGTTGTGCAGTCCTCAGATCAATTTCTTGGGTATTCAGAATGAATTGATATGAACCTAGTGTTCCAGGGATTAGACAAGCTTAGGGCCTCCTACTACTCCACCATCTTAGCCAAAATAATGACACTTTAAGATAAAAGAATACTAAGAGAATTTGTTGCCACCAACCTCCATTAAAAGAAATGATAAAGCAAGTTCATTGTGTTGAAGGGAAATGATAAATAGAGGGAAACTCAGATCTTTAGGAATGCAGGAAGAAAAATGGAAATGGCAAATATATGAAAAAATAAAAATATTATTTTTCTCTTAATATAAAGAATACATAACATTGTCAAAGTAAAAATTATGATACTGTCAACTGGGGTTTATAATATATAGAGATGTAATATATACAAAAACTATAGCATAAAGGTTAGGGAGAGGAGATAAATGTTTCCATATGGTTGCAGGGTTTCTACATTTCATGTGAAGTAGCATGAAGTAGTATTCACTTTGAGCAGACTGAGAAAGTTAAGAATGTATATTGTAATTCCTAGAGGAACCACTAAAAAAATATAGAGACATAATGAAAAAGTCAATAGATAAATTAAAATGGAATTCAAAATATATTTAAATAATCCAAAAGAAAGGGGAGAACAGAGGAATAAGAACCAGAAAACAAATAATAAATAAATAACAAAATGGCAGTTGTGAATACAACCATATTAATAATTACATTAAATGTTAATATACTCGCCATTCCAGTTAAAACTCAGAGATTATCAGAATGAATGAAAAAACCAAGACTCATTTATGTGCTATTCACGGGAGACAAACGTTAAACATAAAGGCAAAGATAGGCTGCATATAAATAGATTGAATAAGAAAGATACACTCATGCAAATAGTGTAAGAGGGAGTGGTTATATTAATAGATAAAGTAGATCTTTAAGAAAAGAGTATTAACAGAGCTAAAGAGTGATATTTCCTTATAACAAAAGAAATAAGGAAGACATAACAATCATAAATCCCTCTATATGTAATAATAGCAGCACAAAATACATGAAAACTCAATTGATAAAAATAAAGGGAGAGTAGACAATCCCAATTATAGTGGGAAATTCTACCAACCCTTTCTCACGAAATGATAGAACTGAACAAAAATGTATTAAAATTATAGTTTACCTGACCAACACTATAAGCCTTCATCTATTTGTAGAACAAAACATGCAATTGCTATTACAGAATATAATTTCTTTTCCAGGACATGTGTTATGTTCAGCAAAATAGAACCTATGATGGGCTATAAAATAAGTCTTAAATAAATTCAAAATGATTGAAATCATATAGATTATATTATCTGAACAAATTATAAATCAATAATATGTTGATAATTTGGAAATTAAATAACATTTCAAAATAATGGGTCAAAGAAAAAATTAAAAAACAAATTGGGACCATTTGAAAATTAATAACAATGCAACATGGTTTGTGTAATCCAGCCAAAGAGGTACTTTGAGAGAAATTTTATCTTTAAATTGTTATATGAGAAAAGAAGAAAGACCTAATGTCAATGAATTAAGGTTTTCATTACGAATCTCTAAAAAGAAGAACAAAGTAAATCCAAGCAGATAGAAGGAAGGTAAAATAAAGATAATAGCAGGAAGAAACAAAATAGAAAATAGGCAAACACTACAGAAAATTACCAAAGCCAAAAGCTAGTTCTTTGAAGAAATAAAATTGATAAATCCCTTCTAGGGAAAAAAGAAAAAGAAAAAAGGGGATACTAGACAAAATACAAAACAAAACAAAAAAACACATTAGGAATGAAAGGACCTTTAAATACGGAATTTACTGACAATAAAAAGATGATAAAAAGCTATTTTAAGTAACTTTATGCCAATGGCATGAAGTAGGCAAATTTCTTGAAAATGTAATTTAATATCTTACTATTATTTAATATCTATTAGATAAATTTATTTTTATCAAAAATCCTCCCACTTATACATATTTGGTTTCTTTTTTTTAATAAATTTATTTTTTTATTGGTGTTCAATTTACCAACATACAGAATAACACTCAGTGCTCATCCGATCAAGTGCCCCCCTCAGTGCCCGTCACCCAGTCACCCCCACCCCCATTCGCCCTCCTCCCCTTCCACCACCCCTAGTTCATTTCCCAGAGTTAGGAGTCTTTATGTTCTGTCTCCCTTTCTGATATTTCCCACACATTTCTTCTCCCTTCCCTTTCTTTTCCTTTTAATAAAATAATTTTTATTGGTGTTCAATTTACCAACATACAGCATAACACCCAGTGCTCATCCCGTCAAGTGTCCCCCTCAGTGCCCGTCACCCACTCACCCCCACCCCCGCCCTCCTCCCCTTCCACCACCCCTAGTTTGTTTCCCAGAGTTAGGAGTCTTCATGTTCTGTCTCCCTTTCTGATATTTCCCACACATTTCTTCTCCCTTCCCCTATATTCCCTTTCACTATTATTTATATTCCCCAAATGAATGAGACCATATAATGTTTGTCCTTCTCCGATTGACTTATTTCACTCAGCATAATACCCTCCAGTTCCATCCACGTTGAAGCAAATGGTAGGTATTTGTCATTTCTACTGGCTGAGGAATATTCCATTGTATACATAGACCACATCTTCTTTATCCATTCATCTTTCGATGGACACTGAGGCTCCTTCCACAGTTTGGCTATTGTGGACATTGCTGCTAGAAACATCGGGGTGCAGGTGTCCTGGCGTTTCACTGCATCTGTATCTTTGGGGTAAATCCCCAACAGTGCAATTGCTGGGTTGTAGGGAAGGTCTATTTTTAACTCTTTGAGGAACCTCCACACAGTTTTCCAGAGTGGCTGCACCATTTCACATTCCCACCAACAATGTAAGAGGGTTCCCTTTTCTCCGCATCCTCTCCAACATTTGTGGTTTCCTGTCTTGTTAATTTTCCCCATTCTCACTGGGGTGAGGTGGTATCTCATTGTGGTTTTGATTTGTATTTCCCTGATGGCCAGTGATGCGGAGCATTCTCTCATGTGCGTGTTGGCCATGTCTATGTCTTCCTCTGTGAGATTTCTGTTCATGTCTTTTGCCCATTTCATGATTGGATTATTTGTTTCTTTGCTGTTGAGTTTAATAAGTTCTTTATAGATCTTGGAAACTAGCCCTTGATCTGATACGTCATTTGCAAATATCTTCTCCCATTCTGTAGGGTGTCTTTGAGTTTTGTTGACTGTATCCTTTGCTGTGCAAAAGCTTCTTATCTTGATGAAGTCCCAATAGTTCATTTTTGCTTTTGTTTCTTTTGCCTTCATGGATGTATCTTGCAAGAAGTTACTGTGGCTGAGTTCAAAAGGGGTGTTGCCTGTGTTCTCCTCTAGGATTTTGATGGAATCTTGTCTCACATTTAGATCTTTCATCTACGAAAAGCCCACAGCAAATATCATTCTCAGTGGGGAAGCACTGGGAGCCTTTCCCCTAAGATCAGGAACAAGACAGGGATGTCCACTCTCACCACTGCTGTTCAACATAGTACTGGAAGTCCTAGCCTCAGCAATCAGACAACAAAAAGACATTAAAGGCATTCAAATTGGCAAAGAAGAAGTCAAACTCTCCCTCTTCGCCGATTACATGATACTCTACATAGAAAACCCAAAAGCCTCCACCCCAAGATTGCTAGAACTCATACAGCAATTCGGTAGCGTGGCAGGATACAAAATCAATACCCAGAAATCAATGGCAGTTCTATACACTAACAATGAGTCTAAAGAAAGAGAAATTAAGGAGTCAATCCCATTTACAATTGCACCCAAAAGCATAAGATACCTAGGAATAAACCTAACCAAAGAGGTAAAAGATCTATACCCTCAAAACTACAGAACACTTCTGAAAGAAATTGAGGAAGACACAAAGAGATGGAAAAATATTCCATTCTCATGGATTGGCAGAATTAATGTTGTGAAAATGTCAATGTTACCCAGGGCAATTTACACGTTTAATGCAATCCCTATCAAAATACCAGGGACTTTCTTCAGAGAGTTAGAACAAATTATTTTAAGATTTGTGTGGAATCAGAAAAGACCCCGAATAGCCAGGGGAATTTTAAAAAAGAAAACCATATCTGGGGGCATCACAATGCCAGATTTCAGGTTGTACTACAAAGCTGTGGTCATCAAGACAGTGTGGTACTGGCACAAAAACAGACACATAGATCCATGGAACGGCATAGAGAACCCAGAAGTGGACCCTGAACTTTATGGTCAACTAATATTCGATAAAGGAGGAAAGACTATCCACTGGAAGAAAGACAGTCTCTTCAATAAATGGTGCTGGGAAAATTGGGCATCCACATGCAGAAGAATGAAACTAGACCACTCTCTTGCACCATACACAAAGATAAACTCAAAATGGATGAAACATATTTGGTTTCACTGGCAAATTCTACCAAACTTCCAATAAAGAAGTAACAGCAGTCTTATTTACAGTTCTTCAGAAAACAAAGGAAAAAGAAACACTTTCCAACACATCCTGACACCAGTGAAGCCACAAGAAGCCAATGTAATCCTGATATCAAAACCTAACAAGGACATTACTAAAAAAGAGGATGGAGGCAAAATTTTTTAACAGAATAGTGGCAGATTAATTCTACAATTTATAAAAAGGCTAATGCATATTGACCAGTTAGTATATATCCCAGTAATGCAAAATTGGTTTAACGTTTGAAAATCAAATAATGTAATTCACCATATTTACAGCCTAAAATAAACAAAACATATGATTAACTAAATAGATGTTGAAAGAGCATCTGGCAAAATTCAATACCCATTCGTGATTAAGGAAAAAAAAACTCTCAGCCAAATATGCATAGAAGGGAACTTCAATATGATAAAGGGCATCTCTGAAGCTCCTTCAGTTACCATCGTAATTGATAAAGTATTGAATACTTTCCCCTAATATGAGGATAAATGCAAGCATGTCTGGTCTCACTACTTCTATTCAACATGGTATTGGAAGTCCAAACCAGTACATTAAGGCAAGAAGAAAGACTAAAAAGGCATAAGCACTGAAAATAAATTAGTAAAATTGCTTCTGTTTGCAGATAATATGATTATTTACATAGAAGACTTCAATGAATCAACAAAACAGCTATTAGAACTAATAAGAACATTAGAAAAGTTGTGGGGTATAAAATTAATATACAAAAAGTAATTGTAGGGACACCTGGGTGGCTCAGTGGTTGAGCGTCTGCCTTTGGCTCAGGGCGTGATCCCAGGGTCCGGGATCGAGTCCCACATCGGGCTCCTTGCATGGAGCCTGCTTCTCCCTCTGCCTGTGTCTCTGCCTCTCTTTGTGTCTCTCATGAATAAATAAATAAAATCTTTTTAAAAATTAATTGTATTTCTGATAATAGTGGCAAGCATCTGGAGAACTAATTTTTTAATTCAATTTACAATAACATCAAAAATTATAAAATATTTAGGAATAAGATTAATAAAATATGTGTAAACCTTTCACTGAAAACTGTAACATTACTGAGAAATTTTTTTAAAATCTAAATAAATGGGGGGATATACCTTTTTCATGGATTGGAAGACTCAATATTGTTACAATGTCAATGTGTCTGAAATTGGTCTACAGATTTTTTTAAAACCCCAAGCAAGATCTCAGCAAGCTTTTCCGTAGAAATTGACAAGATGTTTCTAAAATAGATATGAAAAAAATAAAAAATAAAATTGATATGAAAATTAAAATCTAGAATATCCAAAACAACTTTTAAAAACACTCTTGAAGTGGCACCTGGGTTGCTCAGTCAGTTAAGTGTCTGCATTTGGCTCAAGTCATGATCCCAGGGTCCTGAGATCAAGCCCCGCATGGGGCTCCCTGCTCCGTGGGGATTCTGCTTCTCCCTCTGCTTCTACCCTGCTCATGATCTCTCTCTCTCTCTCAAATAAAGAAATAAAATCTTTTTTAAAAACTGAAAAATAAAACAAATAATAACTAACCTTTATTTAAAAAAACACGGAGGATTTACACTGACTTCAAGATTTACTATAAAGCTACAATAAATAAGACAGCATGATTTTAGCAAAAGGATAAACATAAAAATCAATAAAACAGGATAAAGAATCTAGAAATAGACTCCAAAAAAATCAATAGATTTTCATCAAATTTTCCAAGACAATTAAATGGAAAAAGCAGAGTTTTTTCAACATATAGTTGAATAACTGGATATCTGTTTTTTTAAAAGAACATGGTCTCCTATTTAATTAATTTGAAATGGATCATAGACCTATTTGTAAAAGCTCATACTATAAACCTACAAGGAAACACAAGAGAAGATATTTGCAACTGTGTATAAACACTAATTTCTTAGAACATAAAAATTATGAAACAGTAGAAAAATAATTGATAAATTGAATTTCATCAAAATCAAAACCTTTCACTCTTAGAAAGACACTATTTTAAAAACAAAAAGATGAGCCAGGAAATGGTAGAAAATATTCACGATGCATATAACTGACAAATTATTTGCATCCATATTTTATAAAGAACTTTTACAAATAATAATAACCAGACAAACAATCCAATCAAAATGAGCAAAGGATTTGTACAGGCACCAAGAAAATACACATGAAAATATGATGAATGCCATCAGTCATCAGAAGAAATGCAAATTAAAACCATGAGATAAAAAAAATAAAAAAATAAAACCATGAGATACCACTATACACTCATTAGAATGATCACCGTAAGACTGATCTTACAAATGTTGGTATGGTTTGGAGCAACTAGAACTTTCATACAGTACTGTGGAGATATAACATGATATAACCCAAGCATTGGACAGTTTCTTAAAATTTTAGGCATGTGCCTGCCATAAAACCCACACTCCTAGGTATTTACTCAAGAGAAATTTAAACATACATTTGCACAAATGTTCATAACAACTTTATTCACAATAGCCAAAACTTAGAAACGATCATAAAGTCCATCAATTGGTAAATAAATAAAACTGGAATACATACAAGAGAATACCAATAAGCAATTTTTAAAAAGGAACTTCTGATACATACAATAACATGGAATCTCAAAATAATTATGCTAGTGAAAGAAGCCATATCGAAGAAAAAGTACATACTGTGTGATTCCATTTACATAAAATTCTGGAAAATGTGAATTAATCTCTAGTGAAAAAATACAGACCATTTATTGTCCAGGGCCAGGGGCAGAGGGACGAACAGACTACAAAGGTACATGAGGAATATTTTTCAGGATCATGGAAGTGTTTATGCCTTGATTGTGGTGGTTGGTTTGATGTGTGTATACAACTACCAAACTCATCAAATTGTACACTTTAAATTGATGCAATTTATTGTACATAAGCTATAGCTGAACAAAGTAGATATTTATCAAAGTCCATTTCAACAGTAGAGCAGAAATAACCCATTTTAGCAAAGTTTGAGTAAATAGGTTTGTCTGCTTGCTGTTTAAATGCCTATCCTAACTACTCTGATGTAAACCTGCCCAGGGCTAACCGTGCTTTAAACTAGAACCTGAAGCAAAATCAATTTGTCTAGATCCCTCAGCCTACAGAGAACCAACTGAGGCCCAGTGAGATGGAAAGACTCAGCCAAAGTTACAAATCCAGTCACTAGCAGAACCAGGCCAATAATTTGGACCCCATACTATCCAGTGCTTTCTGCCATTTTACACAAACAGCTCACAAGGTTTTGACTTACCAAATTGCAAAGAGACCAAGAAGGTATAAGCTGGAACAAATGGGCGACACTGCGTCCTACCAAGAAAAGTCATTGGCCGTCATTCTTATAGTGCAACTTAGAGTTTAGAAACCAATGGTCTTGAGAATAGTCTTTAGAAACCTGGAACATAACCTGTTCATAAGTAGAATACCTGCTGTATATTCTATGGGATAGATCATTGTGATTCTTATTTCGGTGCTTTTGACTCCCAAGAGCCATGAGGATAATTAAACCCATCATTCATGCATGTATCAGTGGCACAGGCAAATATCCATAATGGAAATCTTGAAAATCAATTTTTAAAATAAGAAAATTAGTTACTAAGGAAGTATAAGGAATAAACTTCAGGAATTTACCATTAAAATACATTATTCTTCTAATACTGATTTTATCAACACTGACAGATATCACATCGAACCCAGCCCTTTATAATAGGATTTTGGACAAGAAGAATCGGCCTAGCAGCGTTCCATGCACTCACTCCAGCTCTTGCATTTTCTTTTTGCGATACCTAAATCTAAGCCCTGTTTTCCTTTATTCTGTTAAGGTGTCTAATATTTTTCTGGGCTGAGGTAACTTTAGCAAACAGTGTTAGCAATTTAATCATATATTTCTTATAAAATAAAATTTAAAACATTTCTCACGTAATAATCCTCCCTTAACCCAATTTTTTTTTTCTTTCCTGTTCTGTAGCAGTAAACCAAGCAGTGTTTTTCAAGGTGAATAGGTTTCATTTAGGGCAAATGTACTTCCCCCCACAAAGCAAACTCAGAGCAATGTCTGACTACTTGTCGTTGCTTAGGTGGAAAATCACTCTTGTCTTTGCCACCACACAGCAACCTGTTCCCCTTATTTTTTTAGTTATACTCCCTCTCCTATCAGAGCTGAAATTGGCTGATGAGAAGCTCTGATAACTGTCTCAGAGCAGACTTGATTAGGAAGCATGTTACTTCTAACCTTGCTCCAAGGAGTTTAGGGCATGGTAAGCCATGACTGCAACATGTGTCTAGCTCCTCTTTCCCTTTTGGGAAAGAGTTAAGCCACAAATGAGAAGAGCACTTCTCCATCTAACAATAATCCATTTCACTTCTTACAAGTCACCCTTAGATTTCTCCCTCTACATTATTCTCTTGCCACAAACACCTGAGAAAATACTCACTGACATCTACTTTTATAAAATATACACTTTAATACTGAAGAAAAAAACTATTGTTATTCCAAGGCTAGAGTGATATCAGCCCATGATTCATGTACATGCTTGGTTGAAGAAATGTGTGTGGGAAATATAGTACCAAATCAAATGGCAAACAGTTTCTCAGAAATGTTTTGTGAGGTGCACAATGTTCTTTTCTCAAACATATGCCTATACTCCTTTCCCAAGGGCATTGCTGTTTTTTAACAAAGAAATAATTATGAATATTAAATGTGGCCAAAACATCCAGACAAGTACTGCTGTCTCCAAAATACAAGGCAGAAGAACTTGGCAAGGCAGTACAACTCTTCTTCCTGTAATATATTAATACTGTGTACGAAATTTCTATTTTTTCCAGAAACCACAGAGGGCGTAAAGAAGAAACAAAGAGCAAGTCAGCATGGTCAGGGTCAAGATGCTGACTTCTTGTCTCTGCCCCACCAACTTTCATCATCCCCTACAGAAAATATATAGGAAAAGGACAACCCAAGGTTGAATGCAGGATAACCCTTTGAGAGACACCTCCATGAAATGAGAATCTCATAATAGACATTTGATGCTGAAGCCAGACTCCTTCTCAGAACATTTCTTGCTTGGAGGAATGAAAGTGGGACCCGCAGAGAGAAGAATCTCACACAGCAGAATTCTTATAGAGTATGTAATAGGCTATCCTATCTAAGTGCCTGGAATAACAGAACTTCTTCACTTTGGCCTCAGCAATGTTGTGATATATGAGCATGGAATTTCTGTAAAGATAAAAGTTCCCTGTTATTCATTGTTTGTAAAAAAAAAAATCTATGCTTAGAGGCTTCTAGGACAGCTGTGTCAAGCAGCATTGTCTCTTGGGTGTAGAAAAGCAACTATAACAACAGCAAGGAACTGAGTCATATGTAGATTATAAGAAGCTTCTAGAAAAAAAAAAGACATGAGTTCTAGCCCTGATTGCCACTTACCTATTGCATCTTGAACCCCAACTTCTTGAGCTATAAAACCTGGCCTACATGTATAAGCCTCAGGGTAGCTGTAAGATCAAATGAGATGATCTATATAAAGATATTCTTTATAAAGCTCTGGGTAAATGTTGTGAAAAGCTAGAAATGTATGTTATCATAATGTTTGTACTATTATACTTACGGCATTAGTTCCTCTACTTAACTTCTTTCTAATTCTCAAGTAGCTGCTCTCAATGGTGTGCAAGACCTAGATGACTTGTTTCTGAAGTGTGCATTGATTAGGCTGCAGTATTCACCAGCATTTATATTATACTTTTTATTTCTGTCTTTCATTTTCAACCAGAAAGAGCCCTTCCGAAAATATTCCTGGACCTCTGACATACATAAGGAATTATCTTTGGGGTTCAGGTAAGCAGTCAATGCTAAAGACACAGTTCTTCAGTAAAGACCAGTGGCTTTTAACTGATGGGCCTCTCTCTCAAGACAGCCAGTGAGTCCCAGGAATCTGTATATTTAACAGGAAACCAGCACCATGCCTTTTTGAGGCAGGCAGTTCCTTACCAATCTTTAGCATATTTATTTCCTGATAAGAATTATTCAGAGTGCTTAATAAATATATGGATACCAGGCCTTTTCTTGGAAAATCTGACTCAGTAGGTTTGAGTTAGGACCCAGGAATTTATGTTTTGAACAGGCACCCCAAGTGATTGTTACTGTGGACACAATTCTTTATGCCATCTTTACATCTTGCGCAACACTGGTAGAGGGAAACTACTGTTCATTCCAAAAGTAGGGGCACAGTTTGGTTTTTTTTGTTTTGTTTTGTTTTGTTTTTAAAGATTTTATTTATTTATTCATAGAGAAAGAGAGAGGCAGAGGGAGAAGCAGGCTCCATGCAGGGAGCCCGATGCGGGACTCGATCCCGGGTGGGGGGCACAGTTTTGGACCCTTTTCAGCATTAACCTTCACTAAACAGAGCCAGTAAAATTAATTATCATTCTTACATGAGTGGTTCAGGAAGAAATAATTTTCCATGAAATGCTTCTTGCCCCACTGAGAGACACTGTATACTTAACGGTAGACAATATAAAAACTAGGATTAGATACTGTCCTCAACTTTAGGCAGCTCTGTCTTATACCAGCATTTTACCTGATGTTATCCTTCCAATTGCTGGTGGACTCGTCCTAATTTTGTATTTATCCCATCACCAAAATCTCACAAGATCTGCCCTGATTAGCAATCATCGCCTCACAAGGACGGTCACATTTGACTTCGACTTAAATTAAAAACGTGGTGCCATTTTGGGGTTCATGGTGGCTTATTTGAATGAATCAGGTATGAAGAAAAGGATCAAGAGATAAGAATCTCTTTAAGTGATGCGAGCTAGGTGATAAAGAAAGCTATAAAAGAAGTTCTCTGCCGGAAGGTGGAACTGTTGAAAGGAACTGTAACTCTGAGTCATAGGATGGCTAAATATATTTTGTGCTACAGGAGAAGGAAATGTCTTTCAGAATGGTATGAAAGGCCCCGATTGGTATAAAAAGACAGTGTATGCTGTAGGTGCGTGGCTCCAACAACTGTCTGAAAGCCCATGAGAATAAAAGTATTCTATGAAAGTCTCTAAACAGTTGTTTCATGGATGCCTTAAAAACCATCATTTCCTTATGTATTTTTTGGCTTTTAGCCACCCCTCCCATACCTCTGTGGGATCAAGAAGCTATCCCTGATTAATAGGTAGGCTCTGCACCCTAGAGGTAGCCAAATCAGATAGGAAAAGTCACAGCCGGAAGAAAAATTGAGAAGCTTCAGCTGACACTACAGGTCTTATTCTTATCTCCAGAGATAATACCGATTTCTAAAGAACTGGAGGTTGTAAATGGGTCAGCTGACAGATAACAGCCGATAGGCTAGCTCCTGCAGAATAGCAAATCCTGGCACAACCCAACATTTTAACCCTTAGAGTTCCTGAATGTATATTTTACATTGTTTTGTCCTATTATAAAAGTAACATGTAAGTATTGTAAGAAATTTGGAAAACTAGGAGCAAAATGACACTACTGTGATCATTTATTGTAGACAAACAGCGAAAAACAACTGTGTTCAGTGAACTGACAGGGGAAAGATCACCCCATTCTGCGAGTTGGAGGAAGGAGGCGAGATCAAGAGGTAGTCTGAAGGGGTAAAGAAATTGTGTTCTTTTTTTTTTTTTTTTTTTAAGAAATTGTGTTCTTAATGTCTCCCCGTCCCTATATTTTTCTTTTCAACTTCTCTGCTCACTCAACCCTTCCCACCTCTGTTCCCACCCCAAAGCCATCCGCTATGTCCTTCTTTCAGAATTCCTAGTCTACATATAGCAAGCCCCTCTAAATCCTAAACCAGTGCTACACCAGCATTAATGTGCACTCGAATCACTAGGAGATTTTGTTAAAATGCAAATTCTGATCCAGTAGGAGGGATGCAATCTCCCCTCCTCCTCCAGCTCTCAGAATGTGGTGGATCTTTCCCATGTCGCTTCACTGAACACAGTTGTTTTTAGCATTTGTCTGAGATTCTATGCTTCAAACAAGCTCCCAGATAATAATGCTGGTCATTGGGACAGATTTTGAGTAGAAACTCCTAAACCTTTTGTCAAGTGTTCACTTCATCACCTAAACTTCACTTGAATCTTCAGCTGTCTCCTCTGAGGACACTGTCTTCCTTTCAGTCCACTCAAGTGGGGGCTATTTTGTCTTTCACACCCCACATGCCTCAAGTGCCATTTTCGGACAATTATTTTCATTTACTTCTCTAGTGGAAAAAACAAAAAACAAAATCTGGCTCCTTTGGGGCTTATGTCTTCCAGTTATGCCAGCCCCCTCCTCCTCAAGGCAATTGTCACCAACTTCGTGTCACTCTTCCTGGCAGTAGACACTGGCACACAGCACGAGGTACAATATGGAAAGATACAATGAGGAATTTTATAAGAATGGCTGAGAATTACAGGAGAAATTCACAAAATCTGCCTATCAAATGTATGTCATTATAAATTCCTTGTCACTAAAGGGGTGCCTGGGTAGCTCAGTCAGTTGAGCATCCAACTCTTGGTTTCAGCTCAGGTCATGATCTCAGGTTTGTTAGATCAAGCCCCACATGAAGCCCATGTCAGGACCCCTGCTCAGCTGGGAGTCTGCATGAGAGTCTGTCTCTGGCCCTCTCCCCACTCACGTGTATGCATATGCATTCTCTCTCTCTCTCTCTCTCTCTCTCTTTCTCAAATAAATAAATCTTTAAAAATAAATAAATAAATAAATAAATAAATAAATAAATAAATAAGTAAGTAAGTTCCTGGTCACTTATGTAAAAGACTGAGTGTTGTGAGGAGCTGATGTGGCATCATAGCAAGATCTTGATGTTCTCCTGTTGAACATGAACAATTTCACAGAACATCAACATCAAACAAGGCTACTCTGTGATCATGATAGGTCAAGACAAAAATATGATCGCTCCATAATCACATGTAAGCACGGACAAGATGTGAACACTGGGCAAGCCACAAAAATGAGCAAACGTCCTTCAACTTAGCTAACGTGAGTGACTGCAGCTTCTATGCCAATTATAGCTTTAGTCTGTGTTTGTTTTTACTTCCCCTAGATATGATTTACTAAAATACCCAATCATAGCATTACCCCTGCTTCCTGACGGCACCCAATCCAGAGCAAAGCCTTGCTTTCTTAAATGGTCTCTCAAATCACCTAACTCAATCCCAAACCCTACAATAAGCCGTACCTAACGCTGTCTTCCTGAGAGGCCCCATGGTTCCCCATGACGTGTGTTCTCCCCTCCTGAATGAATAATATATAGACCAACTTGTTCAAACTACTGTTGTGTTCCTGGTGGCCTTTGCCATTGGCAAACTGTATCCTAGAAGATGCTGCCCTTATTAGATAAATGTGACTGTGATTAGTTCTTGCCAGAATCACATTCACTCAGAATGTCAGTGGAGACAATATATGCCACTTCTGGGTTAAAGATTTTTTTTACATTTTTTAAAATTTTTATTTATTTATGATAGTCACACACACACAGAGAGAGAGAGAGATGTGAGCTAGAAACACATATTTTTTCAAATGGAAAGGAAATTGCTCCAGCATCATTGGCAAACATTTCATTCTTTTTCCCAAAGATCTTCAGGGCCATTTCTATCATATCAGCTAAGTTTTTAGATGTGTGTGTATGTGGAGAGCACTGTTTATGGTTTCTCTACTAATTTGTCTAGCAATTTTGTCTACTAATTTGGTAGCAAATTTTCTTATTTTGCATAGTTTTTTAAAAAGATTTATTTATTTATTTATTCATGAGAATACACAGAGAGGAGAGAGAGAGAGAGAGGCAGAGACACAGGCAGAGGGAGAAGCAGGCTCCATGCACCGGGAGCCCGACGTGGGATTCAATCCCGGGTCTCCAAGATCATGCCCTGGGTCAAAGGCAGGTGCTAAACCGCTGAGCCTCCCAGGGACCCTGGGTTAAAGATTTTAAAGAAACAATATGTCAACTCCATGCTGTTTCTGCTTTCCTTGGCTGGGTGAAAATAAGCATGGGGAATGGCAAAGTTACACGTGGAAGAGAGGCCATGTGCAGAGGAGCTGCCCATTAAATTGGAACACCCGACATGAGCAAGAAGTATGGCCTTTCAGTTGTTATGTATTTGAGGGTCTATCGTAACAATAGCGGTTTAACCTACACTAATGAATATAATCACCAAACCCAAATGGATTTCCAAGACTTCCTAACCATCTATTATATTTCTCCATAAACCCTATTCATGAAGGCTGTAGAATAATGAGGTTATACCTTCTTTACTCTAGTCAGGCTTCCCACAGATGCTCCTCTTCACTATCTCTACTGCCACGTTATCTCATGGCTCATATTCCATATCCAAAATAGAAACCTTCAAAATGTGGTGCCCTCATTTCCTCACTAGCAAACTCACCAGCTTACCTATAATCCTCAACGATCCACTCTGTCTTCACTCCAATAACAACTAAGGAAGTATTCCTCCCAGTATCCAAAACCAGTCCTTCTACATGTGCTCTATCTCTTTCTGCCTTCCCATTCTTTCTTCTCAGCCACTGTCTCTGTTCCTTATATTACCTCACATCTCTCATGCTTCTTTATTCTATATCTCTTTCAACTGCATCCTTCCCATAAGTAATTAAATATACTCCAGTACCTCTCATTTAAAAAAAAAACCCTCCCTCTGCTACCATTCTATTTCTCAGCCTCACTTCATGGGAAAAGTTTCTGATTTGATTTATCTTTTCATGGGAAAAGTTTCTGATTTGATTTAAACTTTTCATGGGAAAAGTTTCTGATTTGATTTATCTCTTATTGCTGTCATTTTCTCCCAGTTCACTTTCAAACTCTCTTCACTTAGACTTGAGCCTCTACCACTCCATTTCAACATCTTTTTTTTTTTTTGCATGTCACCAACTACTTTATTTTGGCCAAATCTAGTGATTACTTCTCTGTTCCCACTGTAGTTGACTTCTTAGGAGCATTCCGTGTGGCTTTGAGTCCCTTAGTTCTGAAATACTTTCTTCCTTTGGCTTTCCTGATTCCACACTTTCCTTGTCCTCTTACATGACTCCTCAGTCTCCTTTGAGATTTATTGAAAAGACTGTTCTTTCTCCCACTGAATGGGCTGGGGGTTTTCTTATATTTAGAGTTGGGAAGAAAATGAAGAACAAGCAAAGAAGAAAAGATATGCTGTACTCATAAAATAGTCAATATCGGAATGATGTCAAATCCCTGCAAATTAAGCTATATATCAATGCAATTTCAATTGAAATCCCAAAAGAATGTTTTTCTGTGTAATGTGCCAAACTAGCACTAACATTTATGTGGAAGAATAAAGAGGAAACTCAGAAGGAAAGAATAAAGTGAATGAAGTTCCCTCCTAGACTTTAAGACTTACTATTAAACTATACAAAATAAGGGCAGCCCAGATGGCTCAGCAGTTTAGCACCGCCTTCAGCCCAGGGCGTGATCCTGGAGTCCCAGGATGGAGTCCTCCGTCGGGTTCCCTGCAGGGAGAACTCTGCCTGTGTCTCTGCCTCTCTCTCTCTCTCCTCTCTGTGTATTCTCATGAATAAATAAATCTTTTTAAAAAACTATGCAAAATAAGAAAATTTGCTACCGATAAAGAGTAGACAAATTAGTAGAGAAACCATAAACAGTGCTCTCCACATACACACACATCTAAAAACTTAGCTGATATGATAGAAATGGCCCTGAAGATCTTTGGGAAAAAGAATGAAATGTTTGCCAATGATGCTGGAGCAATTTCCTTTCCATTTGAAAAAATATGTGTTTCTAGCTCACATCTTATAAAAGAAATCAATTCCAGACAGTAAAGAATTAAATGTAGAAGGTAAAGCTTTAAAATATATAGAAGATAGTAGAGTAAGAGGTAAGAGGTTCCCCACTCATATCTTCCCTAAGCAATAACAGTTTGGCAGCCATCCACATATAAAAATGCCTTTGTGGGATGTCTGGGTGGTTCAGTGGTTTAGCCTCTGCCTTCAGCTCAGGGCCTGATCCCAGGTCCAAGCATCGAGTCCCACATCGGAGTCCCTGCAAGGAGCCTGCTTCTCCCTCTGTCTATGTTTCTGCTTCTCTCTCCATGTCTTTCATGAATAAATAAATAAATTTACAAAAAGAAAAAAATACTTTTGTGAAAGCTTTGAGATCCAGATAGGAGCTTGTGATATCCTGGTGGAGCCTAAGACCAAAGAAGGCTGTTTTGAGAAGGCATTCCCATGCCCAGGTGTCAGGCTTGCCAACTGTGGTCCCATCTAGGAGACCCAAAAACCACATCATCCCTCTATAGAATCAACTATATTCTTGTTTACCTTGGTCTTGCCAGTAGCACCACCTACCCAGGGTCCTGGTTGGAGTCATGCCCTCCTATAACCTGAGTAACAGGCCACCAAACTCTATCTCAGCTGAAGAAACTATGGTGGTTCCACCGAGGGGCCTGCCAGGAGATATGCACATCCATGCTCCCAGAGGGAGGCCTGCCAACCTCAGTCCATCTGTAGATCCAGAAGTAGCCCTATAAATTGGCCCCAGCCTCTCAGCCAGCCTGGGAGTGATCTACCCATCCAAGAACCTAGAGGGAGACATACCTATCGATGCCCCACAGGCAAGCCTGTGATTTTGTTTCAACCCCACTTAGTTGCACTCTGGTGCCAGTCTTGCCTGCCCAGAGACACATCCAATGAACCAGCAGAAGACTTTCTAAGGATTCCAGCGGGAGTGCATACTCATCCATGCACCTGGAAACAGGCCCACTGTCTGCAGACCTTGAAATGGATCCTTGTCCCAGCACCAGCCCCATAGACCAGTTCTATATGTAGTCCTGATCCACATCTGCATTAGCCTCTAGTAACAAGAGCACCAACCATGGACCCCACTGTATATCCAGCAGTAGTCATGTAAATTAATTCCCAACACGACTCAACTGCAATCCAGAAGACAGTATTATCAGCCCAAGGATGCAACAGAAGGTCTTCATCTGACAAAACCAGTCTGTAAAGACTAGAAAAAGGCCTTTCTCCTTCAAATGTACAGAATCATTGCAAGACTACACAGATTGCCAAGAATCAGACATGACACCACCAAAAGAAACTGATAAACTTCCAGTAACCAACTGCAAAGAAAGGAGACGTATGAACTGCCTGAAAAGGATTCAAAATAATAATTTTCTAAAAGCTCAGTGAAAAAAAAATAAAAAAAAATAAAAGCTCAGTGAGACGCAGGAGAACACATATAGACAACTAAATAAAATCAGGGTGGAAATAATGAGTGGGAAATATCAGAAAGGGAGACAGAACATGAAAGACTCCTAACTCTGGGAAACGAACTAGGGGTGGTGGAAGGGGAGGTGGGCGGGGGTGGGGGTGACTCGGTGATGGGCACTGAGGGGGGCACTTGCTGGGATGAGCACTGGGTGTTATTCTATATGTTGGCAAATTGAACACCAATAAAAAATAAACTTATAAAAAAATAAATAAAATAAAATAAAATGGAAAAAAAATCAGGGTGGAAAAAAAGCGTGAGCAAAATGAGAAGTTTACTCAAGAGATAGAAACCATAAAATCAAACAAACGGCAATTCTGAGCTGAAGAATACAATGACAGAACTGAAAAATTCAATAGAGAAGTTAGTAGCAGACCCAATCTTTTAGAAGGAAGAATCAGCAAACTCAAAAACAGGTCATTTTTGAAATTAGACAGAGGAACAAAAAGAAAAAGGGACTGAAAGGGAGCAAAGAAAACACATGGGATACCATAAAAAAAAAAAAGAATGTACACATTATGAGAGTCTCGGGAGAAGAGAGAGAGAGAAAAGGGCAGAAAGCTTATTTAAAGAAATAATGACTGAAAACTTTCCAAATCTTGGGAGGGACTTGGACATACAGATTCATGAGGCTCAAAGGACCCCAGGCAGATCCACCAAAAAAACTGTTGGAATGAATAATCGAATTCAGATAAGTTGCAGGACACAAAATCAGCATACAAAAATTAGTTGTATTTCAATACACTAACAATAAACTATCTGAAAAAGAAATTAATCAGATTTACAATAGCATAAAAAACAATAAAATGTGTGGAATAAATTTAACCAAGGAAACAGAAGATCTGTACCCTAAATCTATAACATATTGATAAAAGAAATTTTAAAAGACACAAATAAATGAAAAACTATCCCATGCTCATGAATTGAAAGAATCAATATTATTAAGATGTCCACACTATCCAAAGCCATCTATAGATTCAATGCAACCCTATAAAAATTCCAATGACATTTTCATGGAAATATTAAAAACAATCCTAAAATTCATATGGAAACACAAGAGACCCTGAATAGCCAAAGAATCTTGAGAAAGAAGAACAAAACTGGAGGCACTGTATTTCCTGAATTCAAGCTATATTACAAAGCTATACTAATCAAAACAGAGTGGTAGTAGCATAAAAATAGACATATAGACCAATAGAATAGCATACAGAAGCCAGTAATAAACTCATGCATATATGGTCAACTAATCTTGGACAATGGTACCAAGAATACACAATGAGGAAAGGATAGTTTCTTCAATAAATGGTGCTGGGAGAATGAGATATCCACATGCAAAAAGATAAAATTGGACACTTACACTGCAACAAAAAAATCAAAATTAATTAAATATTTAAATGTAAGACCTAAAACTACAGTCCTAGAAGAAAACATAGGGGGAAATCTTCTTGACAGTGATCTTAACAATGATGTCTTGACATGACACCAGAAGTACAAGCAACAAAACCAAAAATAGAGAAATGGGATTGCATCAAACTAAAAAGTTGCACAGTAAAGGAAGTAATCAAAAGAGTAAAAAGTCAACCTACAGAGTGGGAGAAAGTATCTGCAAAACATACATCTGATAATTTAATATCCAAAATATAAAAGGAACTCATATAACTCAATAGCAAATAAGTAAAAATAACACAGTTTTAAAATGGGCAAAACACTTGAATAGACATTTCTCCAAAGGAGACACACAAATGGCCAATGAGAAGGTGTGTAGACACACCCTAATCATCAGGGAAATTCAAATCGAAACCACAATGAGATATTGCCCTATACCTGTTAAAACAGCTATTATCAGAAAGATAACTAGTGTTGGTTAGGATGTGGAGAAAAGGAAATCCTCGCACATTGTTGGTGGGAAAGTAAATTGGTATAGACACTATGGAAAACATAATGGAGGTTCCTTGAAAAAATTTAAGTGGAACTACGATATGATCCAGCAATCTCACTTCTGCATATATATCCTAAGGAAATGAAATCAGTATCTTGAAGAGATATCTGCACTGCCATGTTTATTTAGCAATATTTATAAGACCCAAGATATGGAAACCACCTAAGTGTCTGTTTGTGATAACATGTTTGAACCTGGAGGTCATTATGCTAAGTGTAACAAGCCAGACACAGCAAGACAATTACTGCTATGATCTCACTTATACATGGAATCTGAAAAAAATCAAACTCACAGAAGCAGAAAGTAGAAAGGTAGTTGACAGGGGATAGGAGTGGGGAGAATGGAGAAATACTGGTCAAAAGATACAAGCTTTCCATTATAAGATGAGTAAATTCTGGGGATCTCATGCACAAAACATGATGACTAAAGTTAATACTGCATTTTATACTTGAAATTTTCTAAGAAGATGGATCTTATGTGTTTTCACTGTACACACAAAAAATCAGTAACTATGTAAGGTGATTGATGTGTTAATTAGCTTGAATGTGGTCATTATTTTGAAAAGTATACATACATCAGATCATCACATTGTACATTTTAAATATATGCAATTTTTATTTGACAATTATACCTTAATAAAGCTCGACAAATAAAAATAATAAAACTTATAAAAGGAAACATAAGAGACTGTTTTTGTGGCCCTGGGAAGAGAAAGGATTTGTTGAAATCACACACACACACACACACACACACACACACCATATAATAGAACGTTGAAAAACTCAACTACCTAATGTTGATTATTTTTGGTCTTCAAAATAGCCATGATATAGAAAGTGAAAAAGTGAGACATAAACTAAGAAGTAGTATCCAAAATATATTTAAAAACTAAAAAATCAATGACATAAATAAAAATAAGTAACATTTTTAAAATGAGTACAAACCAAACAGATACTACACAAAAGAGAGAGTGAGCATGGCCAATAATCATGAAATCCATTGAACCTCATTAATAATTATGAAAATGCAAATTAAGCTTAAGATGAGATAACATTTTATCTCCACAATATGGGCAAAAATTAAAAAGTCTGACAATCCTAATCGTGGGTAAAAGTCTGATGCAAGAGGAAGTAGTTCAATACTTGTGGAAGTGTTATGTGGAAAACAATATGGCATTGTTTTGTAAAGCTAAACATGCTCACAGAGCACGACGTAGCAACTCAGTTTCTATGCATACACCCTAGAAAAACTCTTGACTATGCTAACCTTGAGACATGTATAAGAGGGTTCATAAACAACAAAAAAATGTTAAATAACTCAAATTTCCATCAATAGTACAATGGATAAATTGTGAAATATTCACACAACAAAATATTATACCATAGTTGAAATGTATGACTGCAGCCAAATCATCAGCAGATATGTGTCCTACAAACGTAATGTTGAGGTTTTTAATGACTTGTATAATGACTATACATATAATGTTTTTTATGAAGTTCAAAAACAAAACTGTATATTGTTTAGAGATTGTGTATATATGACAGGGCTACTGTAAAAAAAGAAAGAATAAAGGAATGTTAAAAACAAACTTTAGAATAGTACTGTGGGGATATGATAGGGGAAAGGCATTGGGGAAGAATTCACAGGTACTGTCAAAACTAAAGGAGATTGGTCATCTTCTAATTTTTAAATTGGGTAGTAGGTTCAGAGGTATTCATTTTTCATTTTATTATTATTATTCCTAACTTATAAGTAAGTTGCATTTATTATTGACATGCAATACATAAACGAAATTAAAATCTTAAAGTAAATGTGCATAATATGTACATATACATATATACAAATTCAGATCACGTCATTCTTCTACTTGAAACCTTTCAATGGCTCCCCATTTTGGACTACGCAGCCCCGAATTATCTCGCTATCTATCCCCCTCCTGCATTTCCAGCTTTATTTCATTTTCCCTCCCTTTTCACTACACACTAACCATCCTGGCTTTCTTTTGTGACTTCAAAGAGGCAAGCCCTTTCCTGCCTCAGGAGCCTTCGTGCTTACTATTCCCTCTGCATAGAAGATTCTTCTTTGCCATCCACCCACATCACTTTTTGATTTCAGCTTAAACATCTTTTCTTAGAGAGGTCCCTACCTAACCAGTCCCCTCCATCCTCTCTCTTGGATTTATATTAAGTGCTGTTGTTACGTTGAACTTCTATATTTATGCAATAATTTCTTTAATATTTGCCTGCTCCACTCTAAGCTCCATAAGGAGAGCAATCATGGTAATTTTTGTTCATCACTGTGCTCACCAGCATGTAAAACGACATTCTGTCTAGAGTAGGCATTCAAAAAATATCTGTTGCATAAAATAAGTAAATGAATGGAAAATGAAAGAATGTGAATAAATAGCATGAATACTCATTCGCAAGATGGGAGAAAGAATCATGAAGCTGGTGTGTTTGTGTGTATATGCACATGCGTGCACACTCAAATATATGTGGCATCACTAAAGCAACTACTAAAAGATGAACTTAAAGTATAAGGAAAATGATTACAGAAGAAGATCTGAAGTGTGAGAAGATAGAGTGGGCTTATGTTAAACATGAGATCAATCTAAACACACATATAAAATATTAATAATGATGATTACATTAATAGTGCAAAAAAAGAGGGTGGAACAGAAATACAAAATACTGGTAAACAGTGGCATAAAAGTTTAGATGTACAAATTAAAGGGGGAAGTATGAGCCTGATTGTATCAACTTAGTTAAGTCAATCTTTTTGAGCTTTAGTTTGTTTATCTATAGGCACTCAATAAATATTGAAAAAAAACTTAACCTACAAAATGGGAGACGCCTCCTTTCCAGGTAGAATGTTTTATGCCTTCTTAAATGAAGATGAATAGTTAGAAACACTTACCACTTGGACAGTCAGCCTCAATTATGTGCAAAACTTATTCCAGTATTCTTTCAAAGTGCATATAAAAGCATAGGAAAGACCCTGTAAGGGGAAAAATGTAAAGAAATATTGGCATGGATAAAGCATCATATCTTTCAAAATTAAAGTCTGTTCAGATTTGAAAAGTATTTTTCCCATCTTTAAGGAATCACCAAACTTTTCCTTTAATGAAGTGTGGTGATCCTACATGTTAGCACTTGCTACATTGCCACTTGCAAGCAACCATTTCTCTCCCATTCTATTTTCTATGGCGGGACACTAAGTAAGCATATCTCCAGGATGAAAGCTTCAGAAATACTTAGTGAGCTCACACGCCCTACTCTGAGTCAAGCGTACTTACTACCACCAAGCCATGGCCATCTCTCATAATTACCATCCCTTCTGACCAACCTGTCAGGAGCACCACTGTTTGCTCCCAAGGCAGCTCTGGCCTCAGCAGAAGTACACAACTTTTTGTTTTGCATATTCTACTTTCTATTCTCTGTGGTTAAGGACTATTATACTATTATTGTGTCTGACAAATATAACCCAGCAGGTATCATGACACCACTTGGAGAGGAACATTTTTGAAGGATTTATGTCATAAGAAAACACACTAACAAATATAGCTGAACAGATGGATCCTGATCACAGATTCAGAGAGGTTGAACACAGCAAGTAGTGAAGATTGATACCTACCTACAAAGCAGCAATCTGGGCTCAGAGAACAGCAGGCTGCCACAGATATTTGGCATATTTATTGAAGCATTAAAAGAGTTTCACAGTCCTCCTAATTATTATACCTACCTCTGGTTACATAGAGCTAGTCTATAGTGAGTTCTCCACTGATTTATTTAACTCTTAAATACCATAAACTTCTAAGCAATACCTATGTTCATGCAGAGGCAATAAATTTTCTGCCGTGCTATTAAACATTGTTTGCACTTTCGAAATGTCAGTGATATTTGCAGTTCTAAACACTGTGTTTTATGCCATTTTAAAGGTGCAGTTGTTAGAGCCAAAAATATTCATGTTTTAAAAACCTTTCTCATATAAATGGTTCAGGGTCAAAAGACATGAAAAATCTCTGTTTCATCTTAAGTCTGCTCAAATGTGTTATATAAAAGAATGTCAAGAAGAAAATAAATCCTGGAAGATGTGCCTGCTTTGCAAAATGAAAAGAAGCTTTAGATTCACCTCAATTCCCATTTACAGCTTGGAAAAGTGTTTCTCGACTAACAAGTTTCAACACATAACTAAAATCACTCCATTCACTCTATTTAGCTAAACACTGAGGATAACATTGTGGTTTTGATTAATGGCAATAGGAAAACGTCCTCTTCCTTGGCAACTGAAGATGCTATTTTATGTATGCTAAAACTTGCCCTCACCTTCTGAATTTATGCCTTCCACTTAAATCCTACAACCTTTAAAGAAATCGTGAAAATCAAAGCTGTTCAGCAAGTCCGAGAATCCAATGTGGTGACCAGAAGGCCCACGGCCCAAGCTCATGCATTCAAGGGATACCAAGTCGCTGGAGCCTAACTTCTTGTTAATGTTTACTGTATTTCCCTAACCAAAGTAATGAAAAATCATTATTCATTCATCCAATACTTTTTGAGCAGCTACTCGGTATCAAACATAACCTTAGGCACTGAGGAGAGAGCTATGAGGAAGAGGGGCAAGGCCCCAGCACCCACAAAGCTCACAGCCTACTGGTAAGACAAACATTAAACAAAAATGTTAAGTGAGATTCATGCAAAGAAACAGATCAATATTATTTTGAGAGTACATTATAGGGAAGCCTTGCCTGGCCTGAGGGGTCAGAGAAGGCCTCCTCAAGGCAGTGGCATTTATTTTTATTTTTTTAATTTAAATTCAATTTGCCAGCATATAATATAACACCCAGTGCTGTGGCATTTAAATGGAGACCTCATGGAGGAACAGGAGTCAGCCACATTCAGAGAAGCCACTGGCCTTGGTTCCGATAAATCTGCGAACTACTGTCCCCCTAGATGATAACACCCCCCCCCTTCTAGCTGCTTCAACTACTAAACCACAGTCTTATTTAGAAGAGAGGGTAACAAATTCTTCTATCTGCCAGTTAAGATACTATGGCTTGCCAAATAATGATTGGTATCTTTAACTGACAAGTCCTTTTCTTCTCCCCTGTGACCTAGCTTATTTCTGCTGTGATAAATGGAGCTAAATTTAACCCAGGAGGAAGGTGACATATTGGTCCAGGGAAACAAAGTAGCCAAAATGTCTAGCCTCTAAGTTCAAAAGCCAGGGGTTCAAGTGTAATGCAGCAAGATGCAGACACACTCTGGGACAACCCATTCTCTTCAACCCTTCACACTCCCCAGAAAAACCCTTTTGAGAACTATCACGCTGTTGACAAAATACCAAGGAAGTCATGCCCTTGGGTGACGTAAGCAAAAAGAGGGTTTAAGAGCATTCCCGCAATGTCTTTATCTCCAAAATTTCTGCAGGTGCCCAATGGGGGCATAGAAGTTGGCAGAGACAGACAGAGGGTCTGCCCACTGTCCCAGGGCTCTGAGGCAAGAACAGGCAAAAAGGGATATAGTGACAAGCACAGCTCTGCCCACCCCACCTCCCAGGACCCATTCTCTGGAAACAGGAGAAGACATAGTTGCATAATAGTTGTGTGCCACAGTGAGAACAGTCATTAGCGGTTTAAACCATGGAGACAACTGCATAAGAGATATGCAGAATCCACTCAGATGTCATTACACTGTAAGAATTATGGCTCAGCGGGGGTCCCTGGGTGGCTCAGCCGTTGGGTGCCTGCCTTCGGCCCAGGGCGTGATCCTGGAGACCCGGGATCAAGTCCCACGTCGGGCTCTCTGCATGGAGCCTGCTTCTCCCTCTGCCTGTCTCTCTCTCTCTCTCTCTCTCTCTCTCTGTCTTTCATGAATGAATAAATGAAATCTTAAAAAAAAAGAAATGTGGCTCAGATGGGAATATACAAAAAGACTCTTGAATTCACTCAGGCAGTAGGCATTCATTCAAGGAAGTTAGCTAAGAACTTGGGTGAGGGAGGGGGCAGTTTGAAGACTCCCATTATTCACATTAGTAATGATGATGGAAAACTGATTCAAGGGTGTAGCTTGAATTTATAAGAACAACCCCAGCTGAAAAATATGGATCTAGAGTTCCCCGTGGCCATAGGGATATAGAAAGGATCCCAGTTTACACAACTGCACACTATAGAATAGCCATGGGATGTCGTTTCTCCTGATACTGCATCCCACTCCCACATCTCGGACTCATAAGTGATCTCGGCTCACTTGTAATGGCAAGCACAGCTTATTTGGCCGGAGGTGATGCACTACACCCCTTAGGACTAGGTCTCTATCAAATCTTAGGGAGGTTTGGAATAAAATACAGAGATAATGAAGTGAACAACATCCACTGTATTAATACCAATATGTGAAGTTCAGAATAATGTGTGTGCACTTGGTATTTAGTGTGCTATGTGGAAGAGAATGTGGCATATTTTAGAATGACAGTTTAAACAGAACAGATTCCAGTTTTAAAATTTCATGATTTTGTGATTTTTCTTGAAGTACATAAGTTATGTTTATTATATTTATTTTTAATGTACTAGAATGATTAAAAGAACTTGATCTTCCTTATATTAAGTTTAACTTATAAAATATATAAAAGTTATTCAAGCAAAAGATTTTGCTTTTGGGGAATCATAAATTCACCTGGCCAAGTATTTTAAGTGCTTGAAAAGAAAATCAGATATATTCGACTTAAATATGCACTTAGAAAGGTTGAAGAGAATTGAGGCACCTAAGTTCACAAACTATTATTCACGAAATTAAGCAGAATTTAGCCTGTTCGGCCTGAATTGATCTAACATTAATTGAAGGCTTCTTGCAAGTGATTGAAAAAATAAGTTAGATTTATGGAATTGACTAATATTTTTAAATTGACTTTAAAGACCAGGAGAAGATTAGTTTTTAATTTGTAATTGTAATAAATTAATATAAAACCAAGTAATCGCAAATAGTGTTTCCCACATACAAAAGGTCCCCCTTCAAAAGCAAAAAAAAATCAGTGATGGAACCTAGTCACTCTCAGACCATCTCAGTCATGATCTCAGGGAGCATTGTGTATTTCCTGTATCAAGAACCAGACTGGGGGATCCCTGGGTGGCTCAGCAGTTTAGTATCTGCCTTCAGCCCAGGGTGTGATCCTGAGGACCCGGGATCGAGTCCCTCATCGGGCTCCCTGGATGGAACCTGCTTCTCCCTCTGCCTGTCTCTCTTTCTCTGTCTCTCTCTGTCTCTCTGTGTCTCTCATGAATAAATAAATAAAATCTTAAAAAAAAACAAAAAGAACGAGACTGGTAGTGGTTCTTGACGGCTGGCCACTCAAGATGCTATTCTCAACTCCATCTCCCTTGCTTGTCTTCCATGACAGAAGTGGAAACCCAGAAAGTCACTTTCCCTTCCTTCTTCATAGCAAGTGGTACCCTTGATTCATTTCTGCTCAGAGCAAGTTTTTGAGGACCTCCTGCTCTCCTGATTAAAGAGATATAAACAAGTTTCTTCTACTGATTAATGATGATTCTTTCCTGATAAAAGAAGTATAAACAAGTTGCATCTCCTGATCAATGATGTTTTTTTTCTGCCTTGGAAAGCATATATGATGTCAGGATGTGCAGTGGCCATTTTGTGACCATGAGGTAAGACGCACAAAATTGAAAAGCCAACATGCAAAGAAATGGCAGAGCAGAAAGATAGCAAAAGCCAGGATCATTGAACTGTCAGAACAACTTTGAGGCCACTTGCATCTGGATGTTCTTATTACTAAATAATAAATAACCTTGGGTTTAAGGCACTGTTAGTTGGTTTTCTGTTACTTTTGGGCAGAAACCTTCCTAATGGTTATACCAGAGATCAGCTGGAGTAGGAGGATTTCATAGGATCAAGACAGAAGAGGTTAAAGAAGAGAGCCTTTCGAGACTCCTTCCTCAAAAATGCCATGGAACAGCTGCATAAAGCCAAGTTCCCACAAACATCACCGTGCATAGAAGCTTAAAAGAAACCACAAGGAAAAAAGAAAAAAGAAAGAAACTGCAAGGAAATGGAGGCAAGAGAGAAAAAGTGAGATGTTTTAAATCTGAATGTGGCTGAATTATTAACTTGTATTAACTACACCATAACAAATTTGGACTGGGTTTACCTGGCAGCAACTAGATTAAGGTAATTATTGCTATTGTTATGGTTGTGGTTGTTGGTGCTACTTCCTACTAGTATAAGATAGACTAGGAATTGGAAAAAGAAAATGAATTCACTAACAGAAAAATGAAGTAAGCTATATTTCTTGCATATTTAAGTTTGTGGCTATGAAATCCACACATTGCTATCTCCCCTCTAGCTGCTCAGATCTTAGGGAGCTACCTGGCATCAAACAGGAGAAATGGACCGACAAATGAAACTGCTTACAATATATATCTGCCACACTACATCAAATTAACACATAAATTGAGTCCTTACTATATGTCCGGCTCTGCTCAAGTTTGCTTTTGCTAATTTAAGTACCTTCTAATATGTAAACAGTTGACTTTGCAAACTTCGGTGATACAAACCACAAAAGATACATCTGAACTAGAGGCTTCCCAATGCTCTCAGGAGGCTGAAAGCTCTGAAAAGAAGTCAAGCGCTGGTCCAAAAAGAAGATGAAAAACAGATGTTCTCCTTTCTCTCTTTTCCACTATTAGAACTGTCAGGATTTTACCTCTCTTCATATTGATCTCACCTATGATTCCTCAAATGCCTGAAAAGAAGATTAAATGTTGAAATGTTGTCTTTTTTCATGATCCAGCTGAACCCAATGAACTTTTCTATGTTCTGTGATACATACTTGGAATATAAGAAAGCACTATGTATGGAAAAGGTTATTTCAGATGTTATGGAAGTAGGAAGCATGAGAAGCCAACTCAACTAACTCTGATTTACTAAAAGGGAGAAGAAGATAGAAGCCCACAAAGTCTAGCCCAATGAGGCCTTATTGTTTTTAAATTTGACTAAAAGAAAACTATCTGACTTAATCATCCTCATCAGTATCATCAACTAAGAGGGGAAGCATGAAAGTGGATCTATTGATTTTGCTCTGGCTTTTAAGTAAACCGGACACTGTTGTTTATCTAAGCATTTCCAAAACTACGGAGTAAGCAAAATGGAATATAAACCATTTTACATTTGGATTCAGTTCATTCATTAACTTTGATAAGGGTATATTGTATTTTGGCTTTTGCAAGAAATTCATTCAAGAGCAGATCAATAAATAGAGCATACAGAGCTATGAATGGCTGCAGATTATTTTTTTAAGATTTTATTTATTTATTCATGAGAGAGACGAGAGGCAGAGACACAGGCAGAGGGAGAAGCAGGCTCCACGCAGGGAGCCTGATGCGGGACTTGATTCCGGGTCTCCAGGATTAGAACCCGGGCTGAAGGCAGGTGCTAAACCACTGAGCCACCCAGGCTTCCCTGCAGATTATTGTAAAAAGAAAGGAATGGCTACTTCCAATTTTTTGCCAAGCATTTTATATAGCCTGATGTGGGTTAAGTCACATTTTAATCATTAATTTAACCCTTAGTTGAGGGTCTCCTTAGCAGACATCACTTCCGGCCCATCTTTGCAGGCGCTCACTCCACTCCATCATGCTTCCTACCTATTCCTATATCAGCAACGGATGGTGTACTTTCTCTTCTGTAGGAATAGAGGTTGCCTCACCTCCCACTGCACAGCCTGCATCAAACTAATTTTAGTCAGTCCACATCAACAACTCCTCGAGGTGACTGTCAGTATCTGTAAGCCCTCAGCAGAGAGATGTGCCCTCAAGGGAAAAAGTCTTTTTAATAAACAGCATCTTTCAACCACCTTAAAATAATTTTCTCTACATCGTGTTCATCTTTCAACTCACTCTTTAGCATTTTAAAGTACATATACAAAGGCAAAACTTACTTTTACTCTATCCTAGGGAATAAAAGGGCTAATGTGGTGGGGGGGCCTGCTGACATTAAATGTATGTTTAGTATATAGATGGAAATATACAGATATAGATGTATTTTACATAATATATATGTACCTAGATACATATATAGATGGAAAAATTAACAACTAACATATACATCTACTATACTTTATATCTTAAAAACATCTTTCACATGTATTATTCATGCATTCATTTATTCAAAGTATATATTAATAACCTACTGTGTCAGGCACTGTTATTGATAAGTGAGATAAATAAATAGACAACAAAACATCCAAAGACCCCTATCCTTGTAAAGCCAAGCAAAGGGAGACATATTTTTTTAAAATCATCATGAATTACTCAGTCCCAGTTTATACCTGTTATCCTGGTAAACTTTAATGGCACTCACTTCCACTCTCATAAGTTTTCCAGTTGGTACAAAACTCATAGCCACTATATGAACAAGTATGTATTACAGTAAACAATGAATAGTGCTATGGAAAAGAAAAAATCCAGCAGAGTAAGGGGAGCTGAAATGTAAGAAAGATAGTTGCCATTTTAAACAAGATGGGCACAGTAGGCTCCATTAAAAAAGCAGCATTTGAGCAGAGATTTGAAGGAAATGTGAGCGTTAGCCATGTAGTTCTCTGCCCAAATAGCATTCCTGAAAGAGGCAAAAACAAGCAAAAGCCTCTGAGTTGAGATTGTACCTAGTGTGATTGAGGAATACCAAGAAAACCAGTGTGGCTGGAGCAGCATGAATGAGAGCACTAGAGAAGAGGTCAGCATGGTGATGTAAGTGGGCAGACCACAGAGGGATGTGTAGACCAATATTAGGACTTCTGCTTTAATTCCAAGTGAATTATTGAACCACTGGAGGATTTGGAACAGAACAGTGAGTCCCACTGAGATCGAATTTGCTTTTTAGTGGGATTACCCTTGCTCCATTCAGAATGGAGTTGGCAGGTGGGGTGGCAAGGGTGGAGCAGGAAGGCCAGGTCTGCTATTACAATAATCCAGGAAAGAAATATTGGTGGTTGGACCAGAATGGCAGCAGTGACAGTAGTGAGAAATAGTTGGATTCAAGGTATATTTTGAAGGTAGAGATATTTTTATTAGATATTCACAATAACTCTGAGATTTAAACAAGAAAGATAATATTATTCCCATTGTACAGATGAAGAAACTGGAACTCAGGTTGTAGCTTACCTAAGTGTACACAACTAATTGAATGGAAGAAAGAGCATAGAAACTAGTCCCCTATTAGTCACAGACCTTGTGTATGTTACACAGTGGTTTCCAAACATACCACAGACTCTGCAGTAAGCATGCATTTTCCTCATAACAGGTCCCAAAGGAGTATTCTCCAACACAAAAGGGTGAAAATGCCTTTATCAGCATCAGCTTGGGGTTCTATCTGGACACATGTTAGGGATTATGTCCCTTCTCAGATGTGACAACTTTGAAATGATTAATGACTTGTGCATATATGGACATAGCTTAATACCCTCTAAAAGAGCAGTTTCATATAATGGGAAGAAGAAAGGAATAAGTAGATTTGGGTTTAAATCTTACCTGCACATGTATAAGCTGTGAATTTAGCACGTTACCCAGTATATGCCTCCCAAGATTGTTGAAAACATTAAATTTTAAAAAGTCTAAAAAAACACACCAAATATATTCTCATAGGCTGATCTCACTGCCTGGAATCCTCCTCCTCCGGGTATTTATCTGTCTCCTATTTGCTCAAATGGTACCTCGTCGGAGAGCCCTTCCCTGGCCACCCAGTTTCATCTTCTTAAGAACACATCACTATAGGAAATTAAATTAATATTGAGTTGTGCATTTATAGTCTCTCTTACCAACTAGAAAGTAGTTACATAAGGGCAGCAATTTTTTTCCATTATCATATCCCCAATACCTAGAACAGTGCCTTGTACAATGGGCCCCAGAATATTTGATGAAAAAATGAGTCTTGTGCCCCTTTCCTGCTCATTCCTTCAGTCATTGGAAGACATTAGTCTTCTTTCAGTGCTCTGGGCTCTTTCTCATTTCAAAGCCTTTGTATCTAGAGTTCTCCACCTGGAACACTCTTCCTCCCACTCTGTGTCTATTGAACCTCTACTCATTTTTCCATTCTTGGCCTAAATGGACATTACCTTAGCGTGGGCTTCCTTGATCCTGGACTAGGTCAGTTCTCCCTATTAGAAGCTCCAAGAGCACAGTGTGCTTTTCCTTCATAGTGCTTACCATAGTTCTTAATTATTTATTTCCTTGGGTGATTATTTAAGATCTGTCCCCACCATTGGAAGATAAGCTTTATGAGTTCATTGCTGTTTATATCTAGCACCTAACACATAGTAGACAATAAGTATATACAAAATGGATAAAGGAAGAAAGGCATGCATGTGCAGGAAACTCAGAAATCCTACAGAACTTGTATTTGTTTATTAAAAACCCAAAAGATTGGTTCCAAAAAAGGATCCATTTCAGGAAAATTATAAATGTGAGGCCATAAATTGGGGCCATGCTTCCCCTTGCACAAGCAGGAAGGATTCACTGACAAGAAGGCAAAGGTGTTCCAGTCACATGAATAAGTAGCTGATCCAAAGGTCATTTCAAAATATTGTCCAATAGGCACACAAGCAATTTCCCCTGAAATTGTTTTTTTCTGTTGATCCTATTTTCTTTCAAAAAATCAACCAAGAGGGCTTGCACTCTCTATGTAACTTCTTATAAACAAGTATGTGGTTCATTGACTCCAACTCTGAAAACTGTTCCAATTTCATTGTGAGGCTGCAGAGTGAATATAACGGTTAACTAGATAGTGATGGCTCTAGCACAAGAACAAATTCCATAAGAATTGGAATCTTTGAGTCATGGGTCTTCTGTATAGTTTCTTCTACACTTCGGTAGGAGAGGATATGAAAGACTACATAGTTCACTTGATATTTATATGTGCACTTGGCATTTGTAAGTATACTCGACATTTAAGATTAAAATCTGGCCCTTGGCACTAAATTGACTTAAAAATGAAAGATACTGAGAGAGGGGAGCATTTTTCCAAAGTAAGGAGTGAATCAACACAATCAAACTTTATAATCCAAATACTTGCTTTCTTTAGAAGCAAAAGAACAGAACTCAGCATTTGCTAGATTCCACTCTCCATGGCCACTGGTGATGGAGGCAACATATATACATTTTGTCTTGGTTAGGTAACTTGCCCTCTGTTAGAGAGTAAAAAATAAAACTATTGGATAATTCATA
Source organism: Canis lupus dingo (assembly GCF_003254725.2). Taxonomy (NCBI): domain Eukaryota; kingdom Metazoa; phylum Chordata; class Mammalia; order Carnivora; family Canidae; genus Canis; species Canis lupus. Next base: position 111,288,119 of record NC_064281.1, on the reverse strand, counting down.
CCTATGTACATAAGTTGTACCAAACCATCCTATCTCCTTCAAGCATCTCAGGCCCCCTAATCTATGATTCACTCACTCCCCAGTTTTTCTCCTATGGCATCCTAGAAGTGGAGAATACCAGGGGAGACAAAAGGAAGACATTAAGAAATCAGGATCATTGAAAATCTAGAGGAGGCAATGATCTGGACAGCTGTTCCCACCTTACAAGGTTGGATGACTGATCTACTTTATCACTCTGATTTTTTACAGCTCATTAACAAATCAAACTAGTCAACTGGGTTTATTTCTTGTCCCCTAGACTAGGGGTGAACAAACTACAACCTACTCATAGGACAAATCTGGCCCTCCAGCTGTTTTTATCAATAAAGTTTGTTGGAACATGGCCATACTCATCCATTTATTCAGTGTCTATGGCTGCTTTTATGATAAAATGGTAGTGTTGAGTAGGTTTCCCTCACTATCCAAAAGTAGAGCAAAAAGAAAAAGTTGAGCAAGGTAAAAGGGACTCAAATATGAGAAAGGTGGCTGCCATTTTAAATAGGATGGGCACAATAGGCTCCATTAAGAAAGCAGCATGTGGGGGTGCCTAAGTGGCTCAGTTGGTTGGGAGCTCCCGCATGGAGCTCTCTGCTTGGCAGGGAGCCTGCTTCTCCCTCTCCTCCTCGTTTGTGCTCTCGGCTGCTATCTTTGTCTCTCTCTCTCTCAAGTAAATAAATGAAATCTTTTTAAAAAGAGAGACAGAAGAAGAAGGAAGCGGCATTTGAGCTGAGACTTGAAGGAAATGTGGTCATTAGCCACGTAGCTCTGAAAATTTTCCTAAGCAGAGATGGCATAAAGCAAAGAAGCAATTACTATTAATTTACAGGGAAACATTTGTGAGCATTCCCAGACCCCAAACAATAATCTCTCTTGAGCTTTCCTGATACCTTAGGATACATCTTGCTAATAGACGCACAAAAATAAACCAAGATCAAAGCACAGATGTTCACGGACCCAGTTCAAGGACTCACCCCTCGACGCTGAGATGCTGAGTGTGGTTCCTGGGGAAGGCGCTGGGCGGCGCCACTCGCTGCTCAGGATGCACAACTTCCCAACAGCTCGCTGGCTGCAAAACAAATGCTCAGTGCTCTTTTTGCTTTTGGCTTTTTTCTTTTTTCATAAAAGCCAAAATCCTCTTTGAATTCTTTCAGTTAGTGAATACAGGTACTAATGTAGGTCTTTCCTAAAAGCTAAGCGGCTTAATGGGAACCTTCAAAAAGTGAGGGCTACCTAGAGTTGCAACAGAGACCATCTATCTCTCTATCCCAGGATGCCTAAAATATTCACTCTCTTGCTCTTTACAGAAGTTTATTGACCCCTCGCCTTAGACAATGGTTACCTGACAACTGAAAAAGAGTCTGGACAATTTGGGATATTAAACTGTGTTAATAAATGAAATATAGTAATGTCTTCTCTTTGTTGGTCAGCCTTTCAATAACCAAAAGCCTTTAACCTTTAAGCAATAAGTTGTTTTTGTTTTTGCTTCAAATCATTATGAAATTTAACCAGATTGCCCCCGTTCCACTCTAAAATGTATTGCACAATTAAACAGAAGATACTGAGCATAATTTAATAATGCAGTATAACAGAATAAGCCTGGGCTCTGGAGTCCAACCAGAGATTTGACAGGATTTGTGCTAATTCCATTGACAAACAGCCCAATAGGCGTTTAGATAAGGATTTAGGAGCTCCAAGTCCTGTCAGATATTTCCCTTTTGTATCCCTCTATTTTGAACAGCCATATGTTCCCAAGAACTTGTCAGCCATCAGTCCTTTCTGCAAAAGGAAAAATTGAGGTCACATCCTCCATTTGGTGGCAATTTGCTCACCTAACCTGCTGACTTTATTCCGTGTTCTCCGTGCTCACCAGCACTGTTCTAATCTAGATCAAACTCCCTAGTGTCTAATAAAAGCCAATCAACATCAAAACCAGATGTATTGCCCTGCTCTGAGCAATGGTAGTCCAGAAACAGAAGTTGTAAGGAATATTACAAAGAACTAAATAGTGATTATAAACTAACAGCAGTGGGGCACCTGGGTGGCTCAGTCAGTTAAGTGTCTGATTCTTGACTTTGGCTCAGGTCATGATTCAGGGTCAATGAGATCAAGCCCCACGTCGGGCTCCACACTGTGCATGGAGTCTGCTTGAGATTCTCCCTCTCTCTGCCCCTCTCTGACCTCTGTCTCCCTCTCTCAAAAAATGAAAATATAAATAAAAAAATAAATAAACAAGCAAACAGAATAACTCACAAGAGAGTTTACCAATTTACTTAATCATCTCCAGGAATGACTCTCTTTACAAATATTTAGAGTGTGACTATTTACTGTAGAAATTGGAAGGGTCGGCCATTAGAAACGACAAATACCCACCATTTGCTTTGGCGTGGATGGAACTGGAGGGTATTATGCTGAGTGAAGTAAGTCAGTCGGAGAAGGACAAACATTATATGGTCTCATTCATTTGGGGAATATAAATAATAGTGAAAGGGAATAAAGGGGAAAGGAGAAAAATAAGTGGGAAATATCAGAGAGGGAGACAGAACATGAGAGACTCCTAACTCTGGGAAACGAACTAGGGGTGGTGGAAGGGGAGGTGGGCGGGGGGTGGGGGTGACTGGGTGACGGGCACTGAGGGGGGCACTTGATGGGATGAGCACTGGGTGTTATTCTATATGTTGGCAAATTGAACACCAATAAAAAATAAATTTATAAAAAAAAAAGAAATTTGAAGGGTTGGGAGATAGAGCTTTGCCTCACTGAGATTTCACAAATGATGACGAATGAGATTTTTTACTTTGTCACAAAAGAGGGATTCTTTACCCCTGGATCTCCAGAAACAGGTTGAATTAATGGCCCTGGAACATTTGAAAAGACTTTCTGATTTTTTTTCTCCTGTTTTGTTTCTGTTCTTAGCTTTGTTTGAGATGAGTGGAATAAAGCAAGTTGTAAAAGTGTGTCTGCTGACTTGGACATTTAGATGGTATTTGGTTTCTCTGTCATCTATGCAAAACCAATGAAAATATAAGCTACTCTAGCAGTTTCTTGGTTCTCCTGGAAAAATAACGCTCTTCTGCAGAAAGATCTATCAGGCTCCACAGCTATTGAGATTATACTCATTACCCACTCTACCACACCAGACCCCAAAATTTCCTACCTCAGATGCTCGGACTGGGAGCAGCTCCTTTGGAACTTTTCACCAGCCTTCCCACAATCAGGAATGCAGTTTTCCCCTTTCTCCACCGCAAAATATCCAGAGTTATCTGAAGGAGGCAATCCTGTTTGAGTTATAGAAGCCTTCTAGAGACCATCCTGGCTTGGTCCTGAGGAAGACTTAGAACTGAAAACCTAACAACTGTGCTCCTGTGCTTCACAGGGTGATTCCCTCGGGACTAGGGCTCCATCTCAGTTCTTATGGAAGTAGCTGATATATTTATCCAGAAGTCATTATCACCATGTTTCCCAGGGGATGAGCCTGGAAAATGTTTTACTATACTTTGTCCCTGATAGGCAGTATGTGCAATGGCTCTTTTTTTTAGACAAGTGGGCTGGCTCTGGAACAGGAATTCCACTGTTGAAATTGCAATCTACATGAGTGGTGCCCCATTGGAACTGTGTTGTACAGAACTTACACAGCCATACTGTGGTACGGAGAATAATGGTCCCAAAGATATCCATGAACTAATCCCTGGGAATGACAATATGTTACATTACCTGGCAAGGTAAAATTAGGTTGAGGATGGACAGGAGGTCACTAATCTACTGACCCTGAGAGAGCAAATGACCCTGTGTGATGGACAATTTTAAGTGTCAACATGGCTGGGCCACAGTGCCTAGTTATTTGATCAAACGTTATTTTGGATTTTTCTGTAGAGGTGTTTTTGGATGAGAAGGATATTTAAATCAGTGGACTTTGAGTAAGGCAGATTGCCCTCCAAAATGTGGGTGGGCCTCATCCAATCAGCTGAAGGCCTCAATAGAGCAAAACACTGACCTCTCCGAAGCAAGAAAGAATCCTCCAGCAGATGGCCTTTGAACTTAAACTGCAACATTGGTGTTTCCCTGGTCCCCAGCCCGTTGGCCCACCCTGCAGATTTTGGACTTGCCAGCCTCTATAGTTGCATAAGCCAATTCCTTAAGTCAGTCTCTCTCTTTCAATCTCTCTCTCTCTCTCTCCACACACACACACACACACACACACACACACCCTATGGGTTCTGTTTCTCTGGAGAACCCTGGCTAATACACATTGCTTTATCTGGTTGGACCTAAGGTAATCACAAGGACCCTTTAAATATGGAAGAGGGTGGTGAAGAGAAGGTCGGAGTGATGGGATGTAAGAAGAACTTAACCTGTCACTGCTGGCTTTAAAGATAGAGGAAGGGGGCCATGGGCCAAGGAATTTGGGCAGTCTCTAGAAGCTGGAAAAGGTAGACAATCATTAAAAAAAAAACTCTGGCCCAAATTGTCTGCAACCTGAGGAACATACTGGTCAAAGGATCAAAGGGATAGGTAGGAAGAAGAAACTTGTTTGCTGAGCAGCGGCAAGCAAAAATCATTTATTAAAAACCTGATGCATACTATAGAGCTGAGAACAAAGAATCACACAGATATGGCCCCTGGTCTCCGAAGCTTATAAAAAAGCCAGTCTACAATAGAGTAGAGACATCACAATGACATTAGGATGTTATTGAGAAGACAAACTTTCACAAATACCAGTTGCCTCAAATCATTCAACAGACATTTCTTAATCATCTGTTAAGTGCCAGGACTTTCACATACGTTACTCCACTTAATCTTCATATCAGTGTGACATGCCTTTCTACGACAATATTTAATTGATAAGAAACTGGTACAGAGAGAGATGAAGTGACTTACTCAGGGTGATATAGTGGCAGAGTCAGGATTTGAAGACGATCCCTCTGTTCACATTGCCTATGCTACGCTGCTGCTTACTTTTTTAAAAATGCCTCTTGATTTAGATAAATTGACTGAGGTTGTAGATAGGAGAAGAGAAAGATTTCCACAAGAGGGATTAGGGAAAAAGCTCAAAACATTGTTAACTTCTTTACTTCGCTAAGGGTCTGTAACTTACTGTTACAGTAAGTAACTGTAAGGGTCTGTAATACTATCCCTTGAATTTTTTTAAAAAGTGTTTGTCTTCCAATTCTTAGAAAGAAAAGCCTCAGTATCCATGAGCCAAAATGCACATTGTTAGAAGGCATTCTTTTTAACCTTTGAACACTGGAAAACAAGCAAAAGCTCCTTTCCTGTGAGGGTTTTTTTCTCCCTCTCCTTACACATGCAGATCACACCCCTTGGAGATGCTGATCTTTTCCCATGATGCACTTGGCTGACAGAAAGACAAGCTTTCACACAGAAATGCCAGTTGAGTTGACAAGCAAACTCCATCAGTATGCAATGTTTACACAGTACAGTTTAGCAACAGCAGTTCACACAGTCTGCTGTCTTGGATCAGAATTCTAATTAAGCCTTAAATCTTCTGAGTTCAGATTAATTCCTATCACTGAGGTCTTAGACTTTTCGTTGTAGAAATCTGAAGCTTTGTTTGTCTGCAAAGAAAACAGTTTAGGCTGAGCAGTTGTGTATAAACATCCTGGAGCACTGTTTGTGGTGCGAATGCAATGCGCTTTGGTCCACCTAGATTTTTTTTTTCTCATTAATTACCACCTTCAGTGGTTGCTGAGGATCAGAGAACTGTACTTTTCTGGAGTTGCCTATACTCCAAGGAACACACAAAATAAATGGGTTTGTGACAAACTTCTGGTTGTTGGCAGTAATGACTACTCAGCATCAGGTTACAAGTATCTCTATACCATGTAAGAAAGAGACAGTATTGGTAAGCTTACAGCAAATAGTATCTTAATTCAGTTTCTACCTATTAAAACTTCTGAAGTATACTTCAAAAGAGACAGCTGGAAAGCCAAATGCCAATTCCATCTCTTTGAGCTTTTATCTCTTCAACAAATTTCACCATCTCTGTCACAAAGGCACAAATGAAGCTTATGAAGTACCAATTACTGTGGAGCAACCCCATTGAAGTCAACGTTTTCCCCTCCCTTAGTTCAGACTACATATCATCAACATTTTCACCTAAGATGCTTTATTGGAAATTAAAAAGAAGTGATTAGCGCTAATCCTTTTCCAGAATTAGAAGTGGCAGAAAAATAACACATTTTAGAACTTCACTCTTTAAAAAGCGATTTTGTTTCCATTGCTATTCCTGAACAATGCACTCTGATAGCAGTTCAAAAGGCATGGGGATGGGGGGAGCGATTAGCCAGCTAACAAAAGGCTTGTGATTCTCTCTGAGACCAAAATGAAATGTGATTCTCTCTGAGACCAAAGACTCAGCCACGTGCAGGACTTCATATCTAAGCAAAAATGAGCGTGGATTCCACAGAGCTGAAGTATGGAGAGGACTATTCCAGAGTTATTTAAAAAGAGGGAGGTTTCAAGGATTGTGGACTTGGAGGCTAGTTGCATCCCTCAGGTGAGGGATGGAGAGCAAAGAAAGAACAGCTTCCTGGCCTACCAGCCAGATTATTGGTCTTGAACCATCACTGCCCCTCCTAGTGGGCCTAGCGCAGGTCATGGCCGGAAACAGGAACTAAATAAATATCTGATAGACGTAAGAGAAGATTTTTGATCAAAAAAGTAAAGTGATGAGAACTAACCAGAGGAAAATTCACTTGGTAGCAATATGGAAGCTGACCTGGGTCTGGAAAAAACTGGAGAAGAGGAGAATCATCAAGAGGCAGAATGATACATGAATGGAAAATATGAATTAAAAATAAAACAACAGGTCAAAAAAAAACCCAATAGGTCAACCTTGTTAATGAAGAAAATAGAAATTAAAATGGCAATGAAATAATTTTCCCCTGTCAGATATGCAATGAATAAGAAATCTAGCAATGTCAAGTGTTGGCAAGGATTTGAGGAAGAGGCTTTTCGGAGAACAACTTAACAGTATCTCATGGGATTTAAAATGTACAAATCCTTTGATCCAGGAATTTTACCTATAGAAATGATATCACTTGTGCACATGCATTTTTAGGATATTCACTGCAGTATGGCTTATAATCAAACACAACAAAATCATGACCCAAAACACCCTTGGAAAACAGCCTAAATGTCTACCAGAAAAGGACTGGCAAAATAAATGACACATCTTTATTTTGTTAAGACAGCTTAAACAGCAATTTAAAAGAATGAGGAAGAGGGCAGCCCGGGTGGCTCAGCAGTTTAGCGCCGCCTTCAGCCCAGGGGGTGATCCTGGGGTCCCGGGATCGAGTCCCACATCGGGCTCCCTGCATGAAGCCTGCTTCTCCCTCTGCCTGTGTCTCTGCCTCTCTCTCTCTCTCTCTCTCTCTCTCTCTCTGTGTGTGTGTCTCATGAATAAATAAATAAAATCTTAAAGAAAAAAAAGAGTGAGGAAGACCTAGGTGTACTGACATGAAATGATCATCACATTGTGCTAATAGGGGAAAAAAACAAGTTAACATACTAATGTATATAGCATGATCCAATGTGTATAAAAATAACCAAAACTAACCAAATATGCGTATATATGTCTAGAAAAAAAGTCTGGAAGAGTACACACCAAACTATTATTAACTGATGCTATCTTTTTGTTTTAATTATTGAGTTGGAAATATTAAGTGACATACCGTTAAGTGACAAAAGCATGTCACAGTGAAATATGTATAGTATGGTCCTGTGTAGGTGTTTGAAAATCTCTGTATGTTTGTTTCAATCAGTTTCAACTGTTACAACAAATACCATAGACTGGGTGGTTTAAACAACAGAAATTTATTTCTCACAGTTCTAGAGGCTGGAAAATCTAAGATTAAGGTGCCGGCAGCCTCAGTGTCTGGTCAGAGCCCCCTTCCTGGTTTGTAGGCAGCCACCTTCTTACGGTACCCTCACATGGCCAAGAGAAATTATCTCTCTTGTGTCTTATAAGGACACTAAGCCCATTCATGAGGGCTCTACTGTCATGACCTAATTACCTCTCAAAGGTCCCAGCTCCGAATACCATCACATTGGAGACTAGGTTTTCAACATATGAATTTGGGGAAATGCTATGCTCATATACAAATAGAAAGTGGCCTGGCAGGACTCATATCAATGATTCTAAGCAGACATCAGTGGTTACCTCTGAGTAAAAAAGTAGGATGTGTATGGGGTAGGGGTGCTGCATGGATAAGGTTGATGGAGCTGGTTGATGAAAGAACATATTTTCATTGCTTATTATATATAATTTTGCATTAATTATATTTTTATAATAGCCATGTATAAATTTGGAAAATTTTGCTTGTTTTGAAATATATATATTTATATATATAGATATATCAAAAAGAACAACCCTAAGTTTGTATGGTTTTCATTCTGAACCCCTCTGTGGGCCACCTAGAAGCCAACTCAGAGCCAGTCAGCTGTAGATCACCACTTGAAATACAGGTTGGCTTACTCTCCCAGGGTCAAGTCCACTCACCGAGGCACTTAATCATGGTCTTCTGATACTCTCACATACGGAAGCTCAAAAAGCAGATTCAGCAGATGAAGCTCCAATGATACGTGCTGCCCAGAATCCCCGCCCCTACTACACACACACACACACACACACACACACACACACACACACTGCAACAGTTATCTTGGTCCTCGGGAAATTCTGTACAAAATCACTATGGCATAGGGCTTTGGTACCCTAGTCTGTTGTTGCTCTGGAAGACTAGTTAAACTGCAAATCGATCTGCTCTCATCCCTAGGCAATGTCTCAGTACAATACACACTGTAGATCAAATGGCACATTGCTTACACATCTAGCTAAAGCACAAGGTAGGGTTTCCTTCAAGCAACTGTAATTTATACCCCTTCTTCTTAAATAAAGAGCCTCTGTGTTTCCTACAGGCACACAATTCTTCCAAACTGGGCATACTTCTTTTAGAGCTGTCCATATTTGGGGCACTGAATGTCTCCTGGGGATAATTGTAAGTCAGTAATTTGTACTGAGTGAAGACGGCTTAACACCACCGTTGGCTCCACTTGTTTTATGATGTGTCACACTTTCAGACAATACAGTTCTAGGGAATTGGTATAAACAAAGTGAAACTTATACTTAATAGAGTCTTCTTAAAAGGACACCTAGGAGGCTTCCATTAGGATTCTTCATGAAGTTTTGCTTTGGCTATTTTTGAATTATTTTAAGATAGAAAATGAAAACATTCATCCTCATTCTATCATATGACATTCATTCATTCAATCAATCGATCATTTCACTTCATTCATTCAACTAATATTTTCTTAGTACCATTTATTTAACAAACATTCACTGAAACCTACTCTGTTCCAGGAATTGTGCCACACGCTGACATGCAGCATTCTCGGTGGATGACAATACTGGTGATAAATGCCGGCATGGAAGAAAAAGAAGCATCTCTGCCTTCACTGTGCTCAGAGATACTGACACTCAATTAACTTGGTTCAATTAGCTCTTCTTTTTTTTCAAGACTGACTTTATTTATTTATTTATTTATTTATTTATTTATTTATTTGCGAGTGCTCGCACATGTGAGAGTAGGGGGAGCAGCAGAGGGAGAGGAGAAAAAGAGAGCCTCAAGCAGACTCTGTGCTGAGCATGGAGCTGGACACAGGGTTCAATCTCACCACCCTGAGATCATGACCTGAGCCAAAACCAAGCATCAGATGCTCAACCAACTGAGCCACTGAGGTGCCCTCAATTAGCTTTTCTTAGCTTCCCCACCATCCATTCATTCATCAACACACACACACACACACACACACATATTTATATATATAATATCCAGGCATTGTATTAGGCATTAGGGATACAGCAATGAGCAAAAAGAAACAAAGCCCCAGGCTGGAGTGCTCTCTTTTAATCAAATAATCACACATGTGCAAAACTGCAACAGTGACACATGCACCAAGATATCCATTGTGCCCCTCATTCTTGCTCCCCACTCCCATAAAATCCAACTAAAGCAGCTTCACTTTAATCTATTTTATGTATTGGACTTCCAGGTAAGATTTATTTAGGGCAAAAATGAGGTTTGATAGTGTATAAAGTTGGAAAAGTAACTTTCTTTTATTACATTGGCTATGAACTTTCTTTCTATTGAATCTTTATAACTGTATGTCTCAAATCTGGGAAAATATAATTTCTTAAAAATTATTTCTTAATATTGCTGACAGGTTCTTATTTCCCGAGGATTTTACATTCACTCATTTTATAAACATTTCCTCTGAGATTTTCATCTATCTTTACAGACCAAATGAACTCTTATCAGTGCACAAAAATCAGGCAAGAAGGAATTCATCTTGCTGACTCACCTACTTCCTATATAAGGAGTTGGTCTCTAATGCAAACTTAATTCACCCTTGATGATGGATATAACCTGTTAAATTGATTTAAGAGCATATACTAAACTATCATGACCACCCCCACTAGATACAAACCTCTTTGACGTGTTGAACAAAAAAGTCCTTACTTATCCATACCTTCTACTTAGCAAGAATTTTTTCTTTTTTTTTTTTTTGAGAGAGAGAGAGAGAGCAGCAGAGGGAGAAGCAGACTCTCGACTGAGCAGGGGGTCAGATACAGGGCTCAATTCCAGAACTCTGAGATCATGACTTGAGCAAAAGGCAGACACTTAACCACTGAGCCACCCAGGTGCCACAGCAAACATGTTGTGACGGTGTTCAACTATGAGATTGTACTTGTTCCTACCTGCTGCACAAGTAGCAATGATAATTCCTTACACTAGAGTAATATAACACAATTTACAAAGAACTTCAAATGCACCACCTTATGTGATCCTTAAACAACTCAGTAACTCACAAGTAGTATTTGAAAATGGCACAACACAACTAGCCAGCCATGTTTGTCAATGCTTTATTTTTGAGTTTGAGGAATGCCTGTTTTCTAGTGATATTATCCATGTTTATAAAGTTCTGGACTGGGACCCCTGGGTGGCTCAGCGGTTTAGCGCTGGCCTCTGGCCCAGGGTGTAATTCTGGAGTCCTGGGATCAAGTCCCACATCGGGCTCTCTGCATGGAGCCTGCTTCTCCCTCTGCCTGTGTCTCTGCCTCTCTCTGTATGTCTCCCTCTCCTCTCTGTGTCTTTCATGAATAAATAAATAAAATCCTTAAAAAATAAATAAATAAATAAAAATAAAGTTCTGGACTACTAACAAGCCAAAAAAAAAAGAGGGAGAATAATTTATATATTTTTCTGCTTTATGAAATTTCAATTATGCCCTTATCTCCAATTTCCCACTTATGAATTGTTAAGTTATGGGATTATACTGATGTGGAAGCTGATTAGTTAAACATTGTGTTTTGGTCAAACATGCCACTGTAGCTAACCAAACTATATCCATATCTTCATTATGCAAATAAGATATTGATGTAATCCTATGCTCCTCCTAATTATTTGAAATGTTTCTGAGCAGATGGTACATCCTGAATCCCACTAAAAGAAACTGGAGCAGGTTGAAAGGTGACCTCCCAAAGGGTACATATACATCCAAATACTTGGAACCTGTGAATGTTGCCTTATTTGGAAAAAAAAAAGGGGGTCTTTGTTGATGTAATTAAAGATCTTGGGATGAGATCATCCTGCATTATCCCAGGTTGGCCCCACACACAATGACAAGTGTCCTTATAAGAAAACAGAAGGAGACACAAACATACAGAGGAGAAGGTAATAATGTGAAGACAGAGGCAGGAACTGGAGAGACGCTATCACAGCCAAGCAATACCTGGAGCCATCAGGAGCTGGAAAAGTAAAGCAACAACTCTTCTAGAGCCTCCAGAGGGAGAGTGGCCCTGCAGATGCCTTGATTTCAGATTCCTAACCATCAGAGCTGTGAAAGAATAAATTTATGTTATTTTAAACCACCAACTTTGTGGTGATTTGTTACAGCCGCCACTGGAAACAAATACACTAACCAAGTGAAAATTTCAAGTACTTGCAGCCATTCCTCACGTTAAAGTCTGGACATTGACTCTGTTCTAATGCAGTCAGATTCCTTGTTAGACTAACCAGCTTTTATCACCATTGAGCAAAGGTAAACTTCCAGCATTTCTAAAATTGCAATTCAAAAAAATAAAAAATTAAATTGTAATTCCACTTCAGAAGCCTGTTAAAAATTAGTCAATATTTTTAAATTCAAGCAAAAAAAAAAAAAAAAAAGAGCTGAATTCCCTGGGTGACTCAGTCAGTTAAGCATCTGACTCTTGATTTTGGCTCAGGTCAAGATCCCAGGGTTTGTGAGATGGAGCCACACTGGGCATGGAGCCTGCTTAAGATTCTCTTTCTCTCTCTGCCCCTCCCCTACTCCCTCTCCTAAAAAAAAGTTTAAACTTTGTGATTTTGGTTTATTGTTGTAGAAAATGTAAAATGGTGTGTCTATAAACATCTAAAGAGAAACTTCTAAAATCATTGCATTAAATCTTAGTGCAATATGATTTTTGTTTGCTTCCAAAGTATTCTCTATTTTTATTGCTCTAATTCAGTTAGCTAGACTGTTTTATACTTAGAAACTGTGTGTGTGTCTGTGTGTGAGAGAGAGAGAGAGAGAGAGGGAATGAGTGTGTATGTATGGGGGGATGGGTGTTTCAATAGACCACTAAGTCACTCAATGGTATGCTTCTGCTCTAGCTGGGCTTCACGTATGATATTATTTACTGTATTCCCTGTGCATTAGGTAAAATAACAATGAAAAGATAAAAATTGGTTTCACTTAGCATTGCTAGCATAAATTTAAAAAAAACAAATGGCCAAATCTATCAGAGTTCACTAAATATTAAGCCTTTTATCATATTTGTGCCATAAAACACTCCAAACAAAAACTCTTTTCACATAGCTTGTAATTACAATCCAGATCACAGAAAACAGTTCTCATTATGGGGGGAATATGAATGTAAATTTGATCTGCATGAAAAAGGTCACCGTGTTATTTTACTTCAAAATTTACACAAAACATGTGACTATTTTTACTTTGAAAAGATGTAGCAGATTTCTTTGAACTCTTGTTAATCACTTCGGTCCTTCTTAGTTTTGACAGCCTGGAGTTGAAGAAAGACCATTGTCTCTGATGTTAGAAGACTTGATCATTATCCCTTCTCTGGCAGTGTGAGGGTGGCCTCTCAAAACCCCTGATTCTTTTTTTTTTTTTTTTTTTTTTTTTTTTTTTTAATTTATTTATTTATTTTTATTGGTGTTCAATTTACTAACATACAGAATAACACCCAGTGCCCGTCACCCATTCACTCCCACCCCCCGCCCTCCTCCCCTTCTACCACCCCTAGTTCGTTTCCCAGAGTTAGCAGTCTTTAACCCCTGATTCTTAATCTGAAAACATGAAGGTAAAAGCATCGGCGCCACCTACCTCAGAGTCCTTACCAGCATCGCTACTGAAATTTCACTCATCCTTCCCTAAGCCCATCACATCTCCCTGTAAAGTGGTTCCTGTAGCTGCACACTGGAATCTCCTGGAAGGCTGGAACCACTCCCAGAGATCCCAGATTGACTGGTTTAGGGTTCAGTGTGGATATTAAAACATTTTTAAGGTCCCCGAGGTGACTTTAATGTACAGCCAGAGTTTAGAACTACTGCTGTTAAGCCTTTTTTTTTTTAATCCAGAGCAGCAGAATTCATCTGTATCTTGCTGATAACTCTTAACCTAATCAAACTCTGTTTAAGTGACTTGGCCAAACAACTGAAATGCTTCCTTCCCCCTGTAAAACATACTAAGTAGTGCCCTCAGGAAATGCGCAGCTGATGGATTACCCTCTGAAAATAGCTAAAGTTTCTGTAAGGTACTGCTCCAAGAATTCTACAAGTACTAACTCATACAATCCTCACAATAACACCAATATCGTCTCCATTTAATTTTTTTATAAATTTATTTTTTATTGGTGTTCATTTTGCCAACATATAGAATAACACCCAATGCTCATCCCGTCAAGTGCCCCCCTCAGTGCCCGTCACCAGGTCATCCCCACACCCCGCCCACCTCCCCTTCCACCACCCCTAGTTCGTTTCCCAGAGTTAGGAGTCTTTCATGTTCTGTCTCCCTTTCTGATATTTCCCACTCATTTTTTTCTCCTTTCCCCTTTATTCCCTTTCACTATTTTTTATATTCCCCAAATGAATGAGACCATATAATGCTTGTCCTTCTCCGATTGACTTATTTCACTCAGCATAATACCCTCCAGTTCCATCCACGTCGAAGCAAATGGTGGGTATTTGTCGTTTCTAATGGCTGAGGAATATTCCATTGTATACATAGACCACATCTTCTTGATCCATTCATCTTTCGATGGACACCGAGGCTCCTTCCACAGTTTGGCTATTGTGGACATTGCTGCTAGAAACATCGGGGTGCAGGTGTCCTGGCGTTTCACTGCATCTGTATCTTTGGGGTAAATCCCCAGCAGTGCAATTGCTGGGTCGTAGGGCAGGTCTATTTTTAACTCTTTGAGGAACCTCCACACAGTTTTCCAGAGTGGCTGCACCAGTTCACATTCCCACCAACAGTGCAAGACGGTTCCCTTTTCTCCACATCCTCTCCAACATTTGCGGTTTCCTGCCTTGTTAATGTTCCCCATTCTCACTGGTGTGAGGTGGTATCTCATTGTGGTTTTGATTTGTATTTCCCTGATGGCCAGTGATGCAGAGCATTTTCTCATGTGCTTGTTGGCCACGTCTATGTCTTCCTCTGTGAGATTTCTGTTCATGTCTTTTGCCCATTTCATGATTGGATTGTTTGTTTCTTTGCTGTTGAGTTTAAAAAGTTCTTTATAGATCTTGGAAACTAGCCCTTTATCTGATACGTCATTTGCAAATATCTTCTCCCATTCTGTAGGGTGTCTTTGAGTTTTGTTGACTGCGTCCTTTGCTGTGCAAAAGCTTCTTATCTTGATGAAGTCCCAATAGTTCATTGTTGCTTTTGTTTCTCTTGCCTTCATGGATGTATCTTGCAAGAAGTTACTGTGGCCAAGTTCAAAAAGGGTGTTGCCTGCGTTCTCTTCTAGGATTTTGATGGAATCTTGTCTCACATTAAGATCTTTCATCCATTTTGAGTTTATCTTTGTGTATGGTGAAAGAGAGTGGTCCAGTTTCATTCTTCTGCACGTGGATGTCCAATTTTCCCAGCACCATTTATTGAAGAGACTGTCTTTCTTCCAATGGATAGTCTTTCCTCCTTTATCGAATATTAGTTGCCCATAAAGTTCAGGGTCCACTTCTGGATTCTCTATTCTGTTCCATTGATCTATGTGTCTGTTTTTGTGCCAGTACCACACTGTCTTGATGACCACAGCTTTGTAATACAATCTGCAATCCGGCATTGTGATGCCCCCAGCTATGGTTTTCTTTTTTAAAATTCCCCTGGCTATTCGGGGTCTTTTCTAATTCCACAGAAATCTTAAAATAATTAGTTCTAACTCTCTGAAGAAAGTCCCTGGTATTTTTATAGAGATTGCATTAAACGTGTAAATAGCCCTGGGTAACATTGACATTTTCACAATATTAATTCTTCCAACCATGAGCATGGAATATTTTTCCATCTCTTTATGTCTTCCTCAATTTCCTTCAGAAGCGTTCTATAGTTTTTAGGGTATAGATCCTTTACCTCTTTGGTGAGGTTTATTCCTAGGTATCTTATGCTTTTGGGTGCAATTGTAAATGGGATTGACTCCTTAATTTCTTTCTTCAGTCTCATTGTTAGTGTAGAGAAATGCCACTGACTTCTGGGCATTGATTTTGTATCCTGCCACGCTACCAAATTGCTGTATTCATCTCCATTTAATTGATGCACTGAGCCCAGAGAAATTAAGTAAATGGCTCACTGTCAGCATGCAATACACTGAGCAGAGGTTTGAACCAGGGTAACCACTAGGCAACACTGCAGCCTAGTAGAATGACTGCTCACTTCTGCTCCCACCAAGTGGGTTATACGCTAAGGAAAATCAGTATGGATTTTCCCAAACCTGTTTGTGTCTGTTGTGGCAAAGTTCCATAATTTAATTAACTATAATGTCAATACCACCCCCCAAAAAACCAGATGAGTGCAAAAAAAAAAAGCTGCTATTTCTATGAAAACTGAGATAATTGTTTTAGAAGGAAACTCACTAAAAAACTGTTGTCAAATTTAAGTGCGGGTGAGGCACCTATAACTTAATTTTTTTTCTTTATCCATTCATCTTTCTTTTTTTAATTTATTTTTATAGGTGTTCATTTTGCCAACAAATAGAATAACACCCAATGCTCATTCCGTCAAGTGCCCCCCTCAGTGCTCGTCACCCAGTCACCCCCACCCCCCGCCCTCCTCCCCTTCCACCACCCCTAGTTCGTTTCCCAGAGTTAGGGGTCTCTCATGTTCTGTCTCCCTCCCTGATATTTCCCACTCATTTTTTTCTCCTTTCCCCTTTATTCCCTTTCACTATTTTTTATATTCCCCAAATGAATGAGACCATATAATGTTTGTCCTTCTCCGATTGACTTACTTCACTCAGCATAATACCCTCCAGTTCCATCCACGTCGAAGCAAATGGTGGCTATTTGTCGTTTCTAATGGCTGAGGAATATTCCATTGTAGACATAAACCACATCTTCTTTATCCATTCATCTTTCGATGGGCACCGAGGCTCCTTCCACAGTTGGGCTACTGTGGACATTGCTGCTAGAAACATCGGGGTGCAGGTGTCCTGGCATTTCATTGCATCTGTATCTTTGGGGTAAATCCCCAGCAGGAGGCACCTATAACTTACTTGTGAAAAGTCATTAAATATAGGATCCTGTTCCCTAATTGCTTTCCAAATATTTTTTATTTAATTTTGTGTTCCAATTTAAAGAAGCTGACACTGTAAACCATAAGTAAAACATTATGGATATAATGAAAGAGGACGGAAACTGCACTCAGCAGATCCATAATCAAAGAAAAGGCCTTAGACCTGTATCAAAATATATAAACAAGTATATACATGTACATATTTAAATTAAAATAAAATATTTCAGGCATGTATATATAATTTTTTAAAGATTCTATTTATTTATTCATGAGACAGAGAGAGAGAGAGAGAGAGAGAGACACAGGCAGAGGGAGAAGCAGGCTCCATGCAGGGAGCCTGATGTGGGACTCGATCCCGGGTCTCCAGGATCACGCCCTGGGCCAAAGGTGGTGCCAAACCGCTGTGCCACCGGGGCTGCCTATATATATATATATATATATATATATATATATATATATATATATAATTTTTTATAATTATCCAATCCAATCAATTTTAAATTGACTGACCAACTACCGATACCTACCATCATGTTGGATACAAGTCTAAAGACATAGAATACCCTTGATCGTTTGGTATTCTGAGTGTTGACAAGTGTATTTCCCTCACCTTACTATGAGTACTTTGAGGACAGGGACACCGTCTTATTCATTTCATGTTCAGGCCTGGCACAGAATACAAACTCAATTAATATAAAATTAAATGAGGGATGCCTAGGTGGCTCAGTGGTTGAGTGTCTGCCTTTAGCTCAGGTCATGATCCCAGGGTCCAGGGATCAAATCCCACATCGGGCTCCCTGCAAGAAGCCTGCTTCACCCTCTGCCTGTGTCTCTGCCTCTCTGTGTTCCTCATGAATAAATAAATAAAATTTTTAAAATATATACATAAAATTAAAGAGATTATGTATGTGAAAGTACTTTGAAGCTATAAAGTGCTGTGGGACTGTGGACTGTGCTTCGAATGGGCACACAGATCAGTGTGTTATGGTTTCTCAAGGAAGACATTCAGGAGCACAACCACTCCCAGGATTAATCAGAAATGTCAGTATAACCTGGTGGTTCAAAGAGTGGGTTCTAGAGTCCGACCTAGTTTTGAATGGCTTCACAACTTTCTAGCTGGGTGACCATGGAAGATGGTAGATGCTTAGCACTAAGACTATCACTCAAAGTACCTTCAAGTATGCTATTCTAAGGAAACCGAAAGTTACAGTCCCAGTCTTTCCTATCTAAAATTAAAATCTCCACGGAAATAGCATTATAATGAACATTCCCACTTAATAATCTGGCATTTCTTTAACACTTTTACAATCGGTACTTTTTTACGGCAATTAGGATTGGCAGTTTGGTTTTGTCTTGGCCCCACCACCTTGTGAGTTAGGTAGTGCAGATGTTATTATATTCCACTGTGTCAATAAATCCCCCTAGTTCCTAAGCAATGAAGGGGCTTGCCTGGGGTCACACCACAGGCCAGAGAAAGGTTATGTTCTTACTCATGTTCTTACTCATGTGGCATTGAACTAGGATCCTGGGTTTCTGACTATCAATCAAGGGCTCTTTCCTCGAATGTCAATTTAAGTGAAGGTGGGCTGACTGGTGACCCAAGCTAGGAGAGCAAAGAGTGAGGGATATGTAGGTTATTACACTGATGTAATCTATTTTTGTTGTAAGCATTGGCTGGTGGATTCTGAGGATGATCTAGATATGATAGTAATTAATCCAGCACCAGCTATGTACCAGGCACTGTAGTGAGCATTTTCTGTTTATTGTTTCATTGAAGCTTTTTCTTGCTCAGACCAAAAAACATGAAGTCTCCTCAACTCCACTGTTTCTCTCATAACTTCACACCTCATCTTTCAGAAAACCCTGTTACACTGCTATCAAATCTACTCAGGGTATGGGGTGCCTGCGTGGCTCAGCGGCTGAGCGGCTGCCTTCGGTTCAGGGCGTGATCTCAGATCCCAGGTCCAGGCATCGAGTCCCACATCAGGCTCCCCTCAAGGAGTCTGCTTCTCCCTCTGCCTGTGTCTCTGCCTCTCTCTGTGTGTCTCTCATGAAGAAATAAAATCTTAAAAAAAGAATCTACTCAGGGTAGGTCCACTTTTGACCCCTTCACTGCTATTTCTCATCATCTCTCACTCAATTATGGCAATCACTTCTTCACTAGCCTCCCTCCTTCCACCTTTTCCCTACCTTAATTTATTCTCAACACAGCAGCCAGAGTGATCCTTTGAAAATCTGAATCATACCATGTCATTACCCTGCTCAAAACCGCGTTATGCCTTCCAATTTCACTCGGAGTAAAAGCCAAATCTTGACAGTAGCCTATGAAGCCTACATGATCTACCAAACAGCCCTCCATGTGGTTCCCTTCCACTTGCCATGCTCTATCTTTGGAATGCTCTTTTCCAAGAATCTGCATGGCCTTTCTCCTCACCTTCAGATTTCTGCTCAAATACTATCTAAACACAGAAGCCTTCCCTGACCACTCTATTTAAAATGACTTTCTTCCCCCTACCCCAGGACTCCCTAACCTTCCATATTTTTTTTCCTAAGCACTTATTCCACATGACATACTAAATCTTCTAGATGTTTTATTTTGTGTGTTCCCTTACAAGAATGTAGGCTCATGAAGGAAATTCTGGTTTGTCTCCAGCACCTAGAACAGTGCCAGATACAGGATAGGTTCTCAAGAAGTATTTGTTGATTAATACAAAAAAGAATTATGTATCATAATTATTCTCATTTGAAAATGTAGGGTCACAGAGTTTAAGTGACTTGGTTAGCATCACTCATCTGATAAGAGAGGAGTGAGGAGTTGAACACAGGCTACGTTTGTAAAGATAGCATTCTATGTGTGTGTGCCTCTCTCTAGTTTTTCTTTCTCCCTCTTTTGCAGAAGTTAAATCTTTTAAGAAAAACTTCTTTCATGAGACTCATCAGCTCTAGATGCACTAAAATTTGTATTTTGAAATGATTCATTAAAAATTTATTCCAATATTTCATAGCCTAAAAAAAATACCCTTAACATCTCTAGTAACAGTTGCATCAGCAGAAAAATCCTTCTCAAAATTAAAAATCATCAGAACCTACTTGCAATCTTGCATTCGCCAAAAGCAATGGATGATTCTTTCAATTATATCAATTGAAAATAAAATTATTAAAAGGCACCTGAGTGGCTCAATTGATTAAGTGGCCAACTCTGGATTTCGGCTCAGGTCAGGGTCCTGGGATTAAGCCCCATGTTGGGCTCCATGCTCAGTGGGAAGTTGGCTTAAGGATGCTCTCTCTCCCTCTGCCCCTTCTCCCTCTGTTTCTCTCTCTGTCTCTAAAATAAATAGATAAATCTTTAATGAAAAAGAAAAGAAATCATTATCATCATTATCATTTCTTATATTTAACAAATTATGACACCAAAATATTATTTGCATTTTGAAAGGTTATTACTCATGTATCACTATTACTCCTAATGTATTTCATAAGTAACCAAATGTTTTTAAAGGGAAAGGCTTTATATTTTTGTCCCTTTAATGTTACGTTTTCCTGCCTTTGAAACAAGGGGCTCTGTATTTTCCTTTTGTACTGCGTCTTTGAAAAGAAATACATGGAGATAATACCCTAAGAAGATATTTCCCTTTCCAAGTTTGATCTGTAGCCTGCCCTGCTTTAAGACTATACCATCCCGCACCTCCTACCTGACTCCGCTGCCACATACACATAGCTAATAAAGTAAACTTGCCCTTGTCTTATATATCATTTAATTAGGGCCTAGCATTAGCCAGGGACTAATCACCTGATTAATGTTGAAATGCTCTAAAGTGATAGTAAACATATTCTCCATCCCAGATAATACATGGGTTTTAATAGAGGCCTCCACTGATAAGTATCAAAGGCTTATTCATCTGGATCTCTAGCTCCTAGCACAAGGCCTAACACAGAGTTGACACTTGGTAAATGTCTGCTGAACTAAATGTATAATAGGGGACTTTGGGGCTCCCTAGCTGGTTGTTAGTGGTACAATTCTTAGTCAAGGGTACCTTTCTTGGTGCTCCTTTGCCAGTCCCTCTCAGATGATGGTATGTAAATCAAAGTAAAATAACTTATTATTGTCTATGAGGGCAGGGACTGCCCATCTCATTTCCCAGTATCCCTTCACCCTAAAACAGTACCTGGCACTCTATCAAAACTTGGTACAGAAAAAATAAATAAATAAATAAATAAATAAATAAATAAATAAATAAATAAAACTTGGTACAGGAGCAGCCTGGGTGGCTCAGCGGTTTAGCGCCACCTTCAGCCCAGGGCCTGATCCTGGGGACCCGGGATCGAGTCCCATGTCAGGCTCCCTGCATGGAGCCTGCTTCTCCCTCTACCTGTGTCTCTGCCTCTCTCTCTTTATCTCTGTGTCTCTCGTGAATTAATAAAAAATCTTAAAAAAAAACTTGATACATGATAAATGAGTAAACAGCGCATGTAGATCACTGCTCTACTATGGCCCCAAAGTATAATTGAAGTCTAACCTGGGCTTTCCTGTGTTACTGGAGCCCAGTGAAGGAAATATATTATGCTCCTATCCAAGAACACCATATCACAAATAATGAATGTTTTTTTCTTTTTAGACAAAGCACCAAGATATCCCTGAATTCCAAAGCAAGAGGTCCCAAAGAGTTCACTGAATGAAAAGGTTAACAAGGTTAACTCTACTGTCAGCCCCTAATGCCTTCCTTCTTCTTTTACATCCCAACAAGACTCCCTTATTAAAATACCAGTCTACATTTAGACAACAATCCATTTTGTAGAGTGGAGTAGGGTGACATTATCCAAGAGTTTTACTACATGCCATGGAAATATAAAAATTAAATTGACATAAAATACAAATACAAAATACAAATGGGGCTAAACAGTATTTCCAGGGAGTCTGAATGGCTCAGTCAGTTATACATCTGCTCAAGTCATGATCCCAGGGTCCTGGGATTGAGCCCCACATCAGGCACCCTGCCCACCTCTCTCACTCTCTTTTAAATAAATAAATAATTTTAAAAAGATTTCCAAAGTACAGATTTCTAATTCTAAGAATGTCAATAAATGAATCAGTTTGACCGTCTCAAATCACCTGACAAAAATCTATCCTCTTAATCTACGCAATGAGCCTCTTTCTCTCCCAGCACCATGCCTATCTCTCAGCTTTCTTGCATCATATTACCTCTCAACCTGAGACCCTCAACCTCCACCACCAAAGACTTGCCAAATCCTCAGGTGCTTCCCAGACTTTTCTAGAACTAGAAGTGAGCTAGATTATTGACTTGCTGCAGAACAGAACTACTTTCCAAATCTTTGCTGGATTGAATGATTGCCCTAGTTTTAAATTCGATTCTATCACTCAGAAACAATTTTACTAAAGAACATTAGCTTTTTACAAAATTCTATAATAGCACTTTAAACATATAGCACTTGAAGTACAACTAGGTCAGCACATATACAGAAGTGGGTGGGAGTGTCAGAAAGAAAATGATTCAGATCAAGGTGCACAATGAGTACTAAGGTATGATGAAACAAGCCTATGCTATGAATCACTTCTGATAGAGGTGTGTCTGTGATATGCCATGGCTCATACTTCATTGCATCTCCCATAGAGCCCTGCACCTAGCATATGCTCTCCAACAGTAGAGTGCTCCATAAAGGTCTATAAATGATTTACTGGTTGCTGGTCCTTCAACAGAGGAAAAAAAATCACTTTCTAGAGAGGTCTGTTTTTAAGATACAAATCAGACAGGCAGATTATTTTTCTTCAAAAATGGCAATTATTTACTGTATTGTAAATAAATATAGAATGTAATGTTATCAAGGAAATATTTTTGGATCTAAGGGTACGAAGTCAAAAGGAATACGTTGAAAGAATATCCAAGGGGAGAGCTAAGATGGTGATGTGGTAGGAGGGCCCTAAGCTTGCCTCCTCCCCGGACATAGGTAAATAGCTATCAAATCATTCTGAATACCCAAGAAATGGACCAGAGGAATGAAAGAACAAACTACACTACTAGAGAGAGAGAAGAGGCGACATCAAGGAAGGTAGGAATCAAGGACACATGGTTTGGGAGAAAACCAGATCAAGTGTGCTGCCTGAGGAGAGGAGGGAGCATTGGTCTCAAAGAAAGGCAATGAGGAGAAGAGAACACGGGGAATCACAACAGGGATAACACTTTCCTGAAGCCATTGGTAGGAAAAACAAGAGGGTCTGGTTTTTGTGAGTTCTTACAACCAGCAGGGCTTGAAAACTGAAGTTTTAAAGGTCAGTGGGCTTGGCTGGGAGAGAGCTCTAAAAGTGCTGCCTTATTCCTGGCTAGAAGGCAGGTAAGCAACCCAAAGGGCAGATGGCACAATCCAAGGAACACCTAAGGCTCACAGGGGAGAGATTTTTTGCTCTTCTTGGAATACATCTGTGCATCTGCACAGATGCTTCTCTGGAGACAAAAAAAAAAAAAAAGCCAGTGGGTGCCATTCCCCTCCCCCATAGACATAGATCCACCTACTGAGGGCAGCTCACCTAGATACTGGCCACCTAGCCTGCTTGCTACAGGCCCCACCCTACTGTGCTCTGGCACAACTGCCCTTCTCAGTCAAACCTGCATCCATCCCAGTGTGGTGAGACCCTCTCCTAGAAGACCATTGCAGGCCCCTACCACACCACATCCCTAAGTTTTGAAGTTTTAAAAGTTAGCAAGCTTGGCTGGGATATAGCCCAAAGTGCAGACAAGCAATCTGTAGATATGATGAAAACAGTAATCTGAAAAATGCCTGGGACATACAGGGGGAGATAATTCACTCTTCTGGGAGGGATTGCCTAAAAGCACCAAGCATGGAGGCCCCTCTCCCAGGACAACGGAGCTGGCTGGCACCATTTCCCTCCCCAACCCTTCAGCATAAACACAAAATCACCTTCTGTAAACAGCACAGTGCCAACCCTGGCTGCCTAACCTGCTTACACCAAGTCCCACCCCCCAACCCCCGTCCTCTGCTGGTACTGCCCTTCTCAGCCAAGTGTACCTAAGTTCCAGCACAGTGGAACCCCGTCCCCAGAAGACCAGCTGAAATCTCCACACACACCACATCTCCCAAGAGAGTTGGGAACTCCCAGAGAGTTCTACAAGTATTCAGTTCTAGAGAAATAGAATCAGGTCTTATTTAATAAGCAGACCAGAGCATACCTAGTTAAAACTCACCACACTCTAGCAAAAGTCCAAACACTACACAAGGCAGGCAAGGATAGCCTCTTCAGGCTACTGGCCTGAAGGATAGAGCGGCCAAAATGCAGCAGCAGAGTGCACACAGCATCACACACCAGACACACTGCCTGAAGCACCAGGCCCTGGGCACTATACAACCTCTTCTTCATATAGCCATTACTGTCAGAATCAGGAAACACAACAAGCTTTTCTAACACAGAAAAAACAAAGACCTAGATGAAATGTCAAGACAGAGGAATTCATCCCAAATGAAACAAGAGAAGATCATGACCAGATAGCTAATCAAAACAGATAAGTAATATGCCTGATAGAGAATTTAAAGCAATAATCATTAAGGATACTCACTGGGCTTGAGAAAAGAATGGAAGACATCGGGGATCCCTGGGTGGCCCAGCGGTTTGGCGCCTGCCTTTGGCCCAGGGCTCGATCCTGGAGACCCGGGATCGAGTCCCACATCGGGCTCCCGGTGCATGGAGCCTGCTTCTCCCTCTGCCTATGTCTCTGCCTCTCTCTCTCTGTGACTATCATAAATAAATAAATAAATAAATTATTTTAAAAAAAAGAATGGAAGACATCAGGAAGATCCTTACTGCCAGAGATAAAAGAGTTAAAAAACAAAAAAGGAAAAATGCAATAACTGAGATACGAAATAGACTGGATATAATGAGTGAACACAAGGATGGAGGAAGCAGAGAAACAAATAAGTGATGTAGATTATAAAATAATGGAAAATAATGAAGCTGAAAAGAAGAGGGAAAGAAAAACATTAGACCATGGATGTAGAGTTAGGGAGCTTAGTGAGTCCATAAAGCATAATAACATTCATATCATAGGAGAAGAAAAGAGGGAAATGGGGACAGAAAATTTATTTGAGGAAATTATAGCTGAAAACTTCCCTATCTGGAGAAGGAAACAGACATCCAAATCCAGAAAGCACAAAGGACCACCATCAAATTCAACAAAAACAGACCAACATCAAGACATATTGTCATTAAATTTGCAAAAAAAAAAAGAATGATAAAGAAAAAACCCTAAAAGCAGCAAGAAGATAAAAGTAGCCCCTAACTTACAAGGAAAGACCCATAGGCTAGCTGCAGATCAATCCACAGAAACTTGGCAACAAAGAAGAAAGTAGCATGATATATTTAATGTGCTGAATGGGAAAAATCTGCAGCCTCTCCAAAAAACTCCATCCAGCAAGGCTATCATTCAGAATAGAAGGAGGGATAAACTGTTTCTCAAACAAACAAAAACTAAAGAAGTTCGTAACCACTAAACCAGCCCTGCAAGAAATATTGAAGGGAACTCTTTGAGTGGAAACGAAAGAACAAAAGTGACTATGACTAGAAAGGAACAGAGAAAATTTCCAAAAAGAACAAAATAAGTAATAAAATGGCACCAAATTCATATCTATCAATAATTACTCTGAATGTAAATGGACTAAATACTCTAATCAAAAGACATTGAGCATCAAAATGGATAAAAAACAAGATCCATCTATCTATAGCCTACAAGACTTATTTCAAAACTAAAGACAACTGAAGATTAGAAGTAAGGGGTTGGGAAATATGTATCATGCAAATGGACATCAAAAGAAAGCTGGGAAAAAAAGAAAGCTGGAGTAGCAATCCTTATATCAGAAAAACTACATTTTAAATCAAAGACTGTAACAAGGGACGAAAAAGGGCATTATATCATAATAAAGGGGATTATGCAACAAGAAGATCTAACAGTTGTAAGTATTTCTGTGCCCAACTTGGGAACACCCAAACATATAAAACAATTAATAACAAACATAAAGGAACTCACTGATAATAATACAATAATAGTGGGAGATTTAACACCCCACTTACATCAATGGATGTAAGATACATTCAGATCATTTCATCCTAAAGCAACAGAACACATATTTTCCAGTGCACATGGGACATTCTCCAGAATAGTTCACATATTGGGTCACAAATCAGTCCTCAATAAGTACAAAAATATTGAAATCATACCATGCATATTTTCAGACCACAATGCTATGTAACTTGAAGTCAACCACAAGAAAACATTTGGAAAGACCATAAATACTTGGAGGTTAAGCAACATGCTACAAAAAAATGAACCAAAAAATCAAAGAAGAAATTTAAAAAATACATGGAAACAAATGATAATGAAAACACAACAATCCAAAACCTTTGAGATGCAGCAAAAGCAGTCCTAAGAGGGAAGTATATAACAATACAGGCCTATCTCAAGAAACAAGAAAAATCTCAAATATGCAAATGAACCTCTCACCTAAGGGTGCTAGAAAAAAAAAACAATAAATGAAGCATAAAGCCAGCAGAAGGGAAATAATAAAGACTAGGGCAGAAATGAATGATATAGAAACTAAAAAGAGAGAGAATGAAACCAGGAGCTGGTTCTTCCAAGAATTAATTAAATTGACAAACCACTAGCCAAAATTATCAAAAAGAAAGAGAAAAACTCAAGTAAATAAAATCACAAATGAGAAAGGAGAAATACCAACCAACACCAGAGAAATACAAATAATTACAAGAGAATATTATGAAAATGTATATGCCAACAAATTGGACAACCTAGAAGACATGGATAAATTCCTAGAAACATGTAAAATACCAAAGCTGAAACAAGAAGAAATAGAAAACATGAACAGATCATCAACCAGCAAAGAAATGGAATCAGTAATCAAAAATCTCCCAAGCTAACAAAAGTCCAGGGCCAGATGGCTTCCCAGGGGAAGTCTACCAAACATTTAAACAAGAGTTATTACCTATTCTTCTCAAACTATTCCACAAATAGAAATGGAAGGAAAACTTCGAAATTCATTCTATGAAGCCAGCATCACCCTGATACCAAAACCAAAAACTCCACTAAAAAAAGAAAATTACTTGCCAATATCCCTGATGAACATGGATGCAAAATTTCTCAATAAACACTAGTGAATCAAATCCAACTATACATTAAAAGAATCATTCACCACAACCAAGTGGAATACATTCCTGGGCTGCAAGGGTGATTCAATATTCGCAAACCAGTCAACACGATACACCACATCAATAAAAGAGAGGATGAGAACACTATGATCCTCTCAACAGGTGCAGAAAAAAAAAGCATTTGCCAAAGTACAACATCCATTCATGGTAAAAACACTCCACAAAGTAAAGGTGAGAGGAAACATGCCCCAATGTAATAAAGGCCATATACAAAAAACCCCTCAGCTAATATTATCCTCAATGGGGGAAAACTGAGAGCTTTCCCTCTACAGTCAGAAACAATGCATGGATGTTCACAATCACCATTGTTACTTAGCATAGTACTAGAAGTCCTAGTGTCAGTAATTAGACAACAAAAAGAAATAAAAAGCATCTGGTCAGCAAGGAAGAAGTCAAACTTTCACTATCTACAGATGACATGACATGGTACTCTATATAGAAAACCCAAAAACCCCACCAAAAGGTTACTAGAACTCATACCCAAATTCAGTATAGTTGCAGGATACAAACTCAATGCACAGAAATCTGTTGCGTTTCTATACACCAATAATGAAGCAGCAGAAAGAGAAATCAAGGAATTGATCCCATTTACAACCACATCAAAAAACGTAAGAAACCAAGAATAAACCTAACCAAAGAAGTAAAAGATCTGTTCTCTGAAACTATAAAAACACGGATGAAAGAAATTGGAAATGACACAAAGAAATTGAAAAACATTCTTTGCTCATGGATTGGAAGAACAAATACTGTTAAAATGTCTATTCTGCCCTAAACAATCTACATATTTAATGCAATACCATCAGAATACCACCAGCAATTGTCACAGAGCTAGAAGAAACAATTCTAAAATTTGTATGGAACCACAAAAGACCCTGAATACTCCAAGCAATCTTGAAAAAGCAAAGCAAAGCTGGAGGCATCGCAATGCTGGACTTCAAGTTATATTACAAAGCTGTAGTGATCAAGACAGTACGGTACTTGCACAAAAGCAGACACATAAATTAATGGAACAGAATAGAAAACCCAGGGATGCCTGGGTGGCTCAGCAGTTAAGCGTCTGCCTTTGGCTCAGGGCATGATCCTGGAGTCCCAGGATGGAGTCCCACACTGGGCTTCCTGCATGGAGCCTGCTTCTCCCTCTGCTTATATTTCTGCCTCTCTCTAGCTCTCTCTCTCTCTCTCTCTCTCATGAATAAATAAATAAAATCTTAAAAAAAAAGAAAACCCATAAATAAACCTATATGGTAAACTCACCTTTGACAAAGCAGGAAAGACTATCCAATGAGGAAAAGACAGTCTCTTCACCAAATGGTGTTAGGAAATCTGGACAGCAATATGCAAAAGAATGAAACTGGACCACTCTCTTATTCAATACACAAAAATAAATTCAAAATGAATTAAAGACCTAAATGTGAGACAGGGATCCATCAAAATCCTAGAGGAGAACAAAGGCAGTAACCTCTTTGACATGGGCCATAGCAACTTCTTTCTAGATGTGTCTCCTGAAGCAAGGGAAACAAAGGCAAAATACGAACTATTGGGACTTCATCAGGATAAAAAGCTTTTGCACAGTAAAGGAAACAATCAACAAAACTAAAAGGCAACCTATGGAATGGGAAAAGATATTTGCAAATGACATATCTGAGAAAGGGTTAGCATCCAAAATATATAAAAGAACTTATACAACTCAACACTCCCCAAACAAATAATCCAGTTAAAAAATGGGCAGAAAATACGAATAGACATTTTTCCAAAGAAGACATCCAGATGGCTAATAGACACATGAAAAGATGCTCAATATCATTCATCATCAGGGAAATACAAATCAAAACTACAATGAGATATCTCCTTACATCAGTCAGAATGGCCAAAATTAACAACATAGAAAACAACACATACTGACAAGAATGAAGAGAAAGGGGAACCTCTTACATTTTTTATGGGAATGCAAACTGGTGCATCCACTCTGGAAAACAGTATGGATGTTCCTCATAAAGTTAAAAATAGAACTACCTTGCAATCCAGCAATTGCACTACTAGATATTTACCCAAAGGATAAAAAGAATTACTGATTTGAAGGAATGCATGCACCCCAATGTTTATAGCAACATTATGAACAATAGCCAAATTATGGAAAGATCCCAAATGCCCATTGGCTGATGAGTGGACCAAGAAGTTGTGGTATTAATATATATATAAATATATTAGTATATTATATGTATAATATATTAATATATAAATATATTAGTATACTAATATATTAGTATATTTATATATGAATATATAATTTATATATATCAATTAATTATATTATAATTATATTATAATTAATTATACATATAATATACTAATGTGTATTCGTATATTAATTTTAATAATATATATTAATAATATATCAATATATATTTATATATATATATTACTCCACCGTAAAAAGAGTGAAATCTTGCCATTTGCAATGACATGGATGGAGCTGCAGAGTATTATACTAACCAAAATAAATCAGAAAAAAACAAATACCATATGACTTCATTCATATACGGAATTCAAGAAACAAAAGAGGGGTGCCTGGGCGGCTCAGTCAGTTGGGCGCCTAACTCTTGGTTTCAGTTCAGGTCATGTTCCTGGGATTGGGCCCTGTGCTGGGCTCCATGCTCAGCAGGGAGTCTGCTTGAGGATTTTCTCTCTTCTCCCACTGCCCCTCTCCCTGCTCCCATTCTCTCTCTCTCTTTCAAATAAATAGATAAATCTTTTAAAAAGAAGAAAAATGCATGTCATTGGTATTAAAAGATAAGAAAAATGATTTTTTTAAAAAAGAAACAAAACAAATGAGCATCAGGGCAAAAAAAGAAACAAACCAAGAAACAGACTCTTAAATAGAGAACAAACTGATGGTTACTGCAGGAAAGGTGGGTGGGGAGATGGGTTAAATAGGTGATAAGGATTAAGGAGGGCACTTGTGATGGGCACTGGGTGTTGTATGTAAAATGATGAGTCACTAAACTCTATACCTGAAACTAATATTGCACTCTATGTTAACTAGCTGGAATTTAAGTAAAACTTGGAATAGAATTAGGGAAAAAATACCCTAAGAAGATATTCCCCTGTCCAAGTTTAATAAATGACTATTTTAACAAAAGCTTATGAGATGAAATTGCTGTATGAATGAGACATTTCATGCCAAGTTCCAGCCAGTAGCCAACAATATTGCATCTTCAATGCAATGTTAATAATTTGAAATATATTGAAATAATTTTATAAATTAATACTGTAGCTTTGAAAAGCTCAACCTCATAACCATTCTCCTCTGGAAACACTCTATTCCATCTTATTTTTATAAGCACTTTATATGGAAATATGATACGTTATTCCTGTTAAGCAAACTACTTTAGGAGGCAATAAATGGATTTATTAAATAATTAGCATGCAGATAGAGGAAATCTATGTGCCTTGCAGAAGATCTAAAATTATTATTGGGAGCAAAGTGATATTCATATTTTTAAACTATATCAGAAATTACAGATGCCAAGCACATTCACAATAACGGTCAATTCAGTCATGGATTAGATATGGACACGGTGCTAGCATTTTAGTGTGAGAATAATTTTGGTAATATAAATTTGAGCAAACCTATGAGGATCTAGAAAGGCCAGAAAAGGCATAAAATATATCCTGGCTGCAGCAGGGTAACAGAGTCATTCTAGAAGAGGATATATAATGTGTATTATTCATAACCTAAGAGAAGACTTAGCAACACACAGAAGACTCTTACTAATAGAAATGGAGATGATAATGCACACATTTATTAAATGCCCAGAGGGTAGCAAGTGTAATATTGGACATCTAAAAAGGCCAAGTGTTTCTCTCTTGGCACTACAAAAGAAATATCAGAATGTCCCTAAAGATAGGAAAAGCATAAGCCAGTGAGTTTTGTTTTAATAAAAGATGTGCTTGGCAGAGACAATGGAAATTAATGACCAAATAAGTGACCAAATTTGTGCCTCTGCTACAACCACGGATAAACTCCACCTCTCTGTCAAAGAAAAACAAACAAATAAATAAACAAAAAAGAAACCCTAAAGATTTAGGATGACATCCAAATTATTCTTTGTTTATATTCTCCTTCAGAATAGCCATGAGGGAGAAAACATGAAAATGCGACAATAAGGTGAAGTTTTAGAGATGAAGAAAATAATTACCTCAAAGCGCTTTTGTACTCAGTAAAATAACGAATGAAAAATAATTATGATTTGTAATACAGTCTTGGGATTTCCAATATGTTTTCAGATTCCTGTTCTGATTTAAGCCAGGTGTTTTCACTTATCTATTATTTCCTTTACTACTCAAAATGTTAATGATTCCCATGGAAAAAAGAGATTCCAAAAAAAAAAAAAAATGAACGACTGGACTCTGGTCAGGCAAGCCAGTGAGTGGATAGATCTGGGGAGAGTCAAACTCCGGTGCTCTGCTTCCTAGGCCAGAAACATGGCTATTAGAGCTATTAGGTTCTTAATTAATCTGCCTCTCTTTTCACTGAGAAGATCCCCATTTGTTCAAAGTAGAAGCCACCTCATGTTAATATTCTACCCAAAATGTAAACACTGGCTTGAGACACAATTTTTTCTTCATGTTCCTATGACCCATTTAATTAATTATTTTTTGCCCTTATTCTAAATCTTTTTTTAATCACAAGAACAATCACCCAATAACATTGATGAAATTCTGACTTGAAAATCCAGCACCATTTCAGCCAATACAACAAATAGAAACTAGTTGACTTATGAGGCAATGTGTAGCTCTTAATGTTTCTTCCCTGAGGATTCAGAGTTGTTGGCAGTAGAAACCAATGCAAATAAAAATGCCCCTAAGAAAAGATGTTTGACTTTATTGAGCATATGCCATGTTAAACTGAACTGCAACTTTAGTGATAACAATGGATAATCAGATCATTCCTTTAAGTAATTTAAATGCATCTAATTCTTCAACTTAAAATTTGCTATTGTGTGATTTTCCAGTTTCCACATTCCATGTTCAACTTAGTATGGAATATTTGCTATATACAAATAGCAAGAGAGGTAAATTATTATTTCAAGGCTTTTTGGTATGCCGTTAAAGTTTGGAAATATGCTTATTAGCATAAAAAACAATTCCCCTAGTAGCTGAAGGAAGTATCAGGTATATAGAAACATACCTCCCAGCCCTGCTGAGAATGAGAGCCAGTAAAACTTTGGGATTTCCCACAGGTTGGTCTTGGCATTCAGAAATAGCCTGGGAATGAGCAAGCAACAAGTAGGCCGAAAGGGAAATTCTCTTCCTTTACTGAAAGACAGGAAACTGAACTTCTCTAAAGTTTTCTCATGACTTAATAAATTAAATGTTTATAATAATAAATCTGAATCATTGGCCTCTACTCCTCCTCCTCGATACTCATACAAAACAACTCCATAAAAAGACAGCACCGAGAAATGAGATGCAAGCATAGGCATAACTTTATCAGATCTTCTGGGGAAAGGCCAAAAAAAGGAACAAAAGGTAGAAAGTAAGCCTGAATGATGTCTTGTGGCATAAACTACAAAAATATGACAACCCAAAATGCTTATCTCATATCCTGAAGGGTCATTCATATGTTTCCTTGTGCTCATAGTGAAGGTCCTGGCTTCTGTCTCCCATGTAAGCCAATTGGGTTTTACTACCTCTCAGGTGTCTCACTGTGCCTCTAACCCCAGGTGACCCTATTGCAAAGGTGTGCCTGTGGCCAAAAAGACTGATACAGTGAAGGGAACTCACCATGAGGAAAGCAATCTAAAGCACAAGGAACCAGCCATTTTAACCAAATTACTGTGATGAAACAGAGCCTACAGAAAATTGGTAGACAACAAGTTCTTGGACCACTTGGAAATAAGCTGGATGAGATGGCAGATTTGAAACAATAAAGGGGGAGCTTCAA
Source organism: Canis lupus dingo (assembly GCF_003254725.2). NCBI lineage: Eukaryota > Metazoa > Chordata > Mammalia > Carnivora > Canidae > Canis > Canis lupus. Next base: position 111,255,045 of record NC_064281.1, on the reverse strand, counting down.
AAAGACTCTTGGCACAATTCAATTTCAAAGAAGAAAAAGATGATGGCATACCAGATTTTTCAAGATGGTCCACATGGAGGACATAGATATTGAATTACATCTTAAAGACTGAGTAGGAATTAACTGAGAAGAGAATAACAGTATCCATGGCGTGAGCACTTATTCTGTGCCAAGCGCTGGGCTACGTCCTTTGCATACATCAAGTGACTGACTTCTTATATAGGGGAGATTTTATTACCCTCATGTTAGAAATCAGGAAAAGAGGCTCAAGATGATCAAGTGACTTTCCCAAGGCCAGACTGCTACAAAGGGCCATCAGGAAAATGTCACAATCATGACTTACACCATTTTGCATAGTTGACCCCTGCTTGACTTTCCAGCCTCACTTAACACCACTCACTTGCTCATTCAATACACTCTAACCATAAATGAACCAATCTCTTTCATCATAGAATGTTCACATTTTAAATCACTTCTCCTTCTCCGACTGGCTTACTTCACTCAGCATAATACCCTCATGTTCTCATTCATTTGGGGAATATAAATAATAGTGAAAGGGAATATAAGGGAAGGGGGAAGAAATGTGTGGGAAATATCAGAAAGGGAGACAGAACGTAAAGACTGCTAACTCTGGGAAACGAACTAGGGGTGGTAGAAGGGGAGGAGGGCGGGGGGCGGGAGTGAATGGGTGACGGGCACTGGGGGTTATTCTGTATGTTAGTAAATTGAACACCAATAAAAAATAAATTAAATAAATAAATAAATAAATCACTTCTCCTTTCACAAATCTGTCTTATTTGTCTGCAAAACTTCTATGTATCTAGCAGATTTTTTTAAATGCTACTTCTTTAAAGAGGCGTCCTCTGCTGATTTACATTAAGTCCCACATAAAGACATACAATTCATAGCACTTATCATAGATTACATCTAAACAATTATATACATGTGCTAGTGTGCTCCAGGCCAGCAAGCTGGAAATTCAGGTAAAAGTTGATATTGGAGTCTTGAGTCTGAATTCTGCAGGTTGGAAACACAGACAAGATGTCTGTGTTGCAGTCTTGAGAATAATTCTTTCTCCTTGGGGAATCATCAGCCTTTGTCCTCCCAAGGCCTTCAATGGATTTAACAGGGCCCACCCATACCATGGGGAGCAATCTGCTTTACTCAATGTATATAAGCTATATGGTGTTTTTTGTTTGTTTGTTTTTAGAGAGAGAGAGTGCACACAAGTGGCAGGGGAGGGGCAGGAGGGAGAGAGAATCTTAAGCAGGCTCCACACCCAGCCTGGAGCCCGATGTGGGGTTCCATCCCCCGATTCTAAAAGCATGGTCTGAGCTGAAATCAAGAGTAAGATGCTTAACTGACTGAGCCACCCAGTCACCCCTACTAAGATTATATATTAATCACATCTTCTTAAAAAAAAAACAACTTCCATAGCAACATCTACACTGGTGTTTGCACAATACTGCACTATATAGCCTAGCCAAGTTGACATATAAAATTAAACATCTGCATGTATATTTAAGGACTGTTTTCCCTACTTGACTATAAGCTCCATGAGGATAGAGATCCAGGCCATTTTTTTTTTCAAAATTGTATTCACAGTGCCTAGAACAGTGTTTGGCATATAACATATGCTCAAAAATTATTTGCTGCTGAATAAAAGAAATACCTGCCAAGTCTAGATTGATGACTCAATCTAGCACTGGCAGAAAATGGGAAACAGCAAGTGCTAAGTAACTACAGGACAGAAAGCATTTCTAGCCAGTCATATTTAATTCTATGTAACCAACAATTAAGTACTGGCTTTCATCAGCACAAAACTATTTTATGTATACAAGGAATATCAAAATGAATCTAACAGAAGTCAAACAAAGATTATAATACAAAGATGTTTATCGCTGCACTATTTATAGAGTTCAAGATTGAAAATAATCTCTATGTCCAACCATAGGGAACTGAAAAAAATGATTATTGATGTTACAGTGAGCACCGATAACTAGGTTTGAACAATTTATGTATGGCATACTTTTTCTACTATGGACTGGTAATAACTCATTCATTTATATGCAAAACTAGATGCCTTGAAGCAACACTGGATGGCAGTTCTAGTAGATCATCATGTTTAGTATGTGTTGTCAGCCTGGCCTCAGTTAGAGACAAATTTGCTTTAACAGGGTAATCCCATCTTCAGATATTGATACTTACTATGTGCTAAGCTCTGTTCTAGGTAATAGACATATAGTGATGAACAAAACACTCAAATATTCATGCACTCATGGACAGAAAAGTAAACCATGGAAAGGAAAAATACGTCTGGAATGAGGATTAACATATTGGATTAAAACATCAAAAAAATACTTCACAGAGAAAGTGACAATTTAAAATTTTTTGAAAGTGGGGGACAGCTGGGTCGCTCAGTGGTTGAGCTTCTGCCTTTGGCTCGGGTTGTGATCCCGGGGTCCTGGGATCGAGACCCACATCGGGCTCCCCACAGGGAGCCTGCTTCTCCCTCTGCCTATGTCTCTGTCTCTCTCTGTGTCTCTCACGAATAAATAAATAAAATCCTAAAAAAAATTTTTAAAGAAGTGAGGGGGTGAGCTATTTGTATAGCTACAGTAGAGAGTTCCACGCAGAAGGAACAGCAAGTGCGAAGATCCAAGATGGGAGTTGTCCTGGCATGTTTGAAGTTGAAGCAGGGTGAAAAAGAGGGAGAGCAGCAGTAGGACATGAGATCAGAGATGTAATGGTAAGGGTGAGAGGAAGATGAAAGGGACACATAGTATCATGTGTGAATGTGAGAAGAAAAGTAATTTTGGAACTGGTTGGAGGATGAGGTACAAGATGGTGCAGAATGTTAAATCCAAATGTAATATCTACACCCATTAAACACAAAGAAAGACCCTGTCCCTATAAGCAACTTACCTAGACCCTAGTCAAACTAGCAAACCCTTGAAAATAGCTTATATTTCCTAACATTGCTAGAATTTGTAGCTTATATTTTCTAACATTGTTATATTCTAACATTTTAAGCCAGACTGCAGATACTTGGGCAATTCTTATAGTAACACACCGTTTTAGTAACCATGCCTAAACATATCCCACCAACACCAGAATCTCTCCCTTGCTGCCCAAGTGTTATGGGAGAAATTTATCTTATTTTTATAGGTTTCATAATTAGATTCATTCAAATTAAGAAAGAATATTGACTTTGAGTTGCTGCATGAGGTGCTTCAAATACCCAAGATCAGAAAGTCTACAGTATAGCCTTGCTTTCCATAAGGAGATTGCAAATTGGGTAGATATAACTGAACTTCATTAAGCTACAGAGAAGACTGGTAGTGGAGCAAAAGGGACACCGAGAACAGTATAAAATTCAGGATAGTAGTTACTCTGGTAGGAGGGGCATAGTGACAGAGAAGGACCATAAAGAGGGTCTGAGGGGTGTTTGATATGATCGATCCATAAAAAAGTGTATTTACATTGTAAAAAATATATGGAATTGCATGCTTATGATTTGTGCACCTTTTTAAATTCATGCCTACTTAAAAGAAGTATACTTAAATAAACGTCAGAATGGAAACCAGGGGTAGAGCTATCAAGCTAAAGGAATGATCACAATCAGTAAATAGCTGTCCAGGAGCTGGTGGAGACAGCTCCATCCAATCCTGTCTAGGAAACCTGACAGAGCTAAAAGAAAATACCTCTAATACGGCCCAAAATGAAAGCCCTTCCCAGTTCTAGAGGAGTAATGTGAGGCTAAAGGTAGGATGAGAAAATAAATGGAGGGAAGAACAAAGATAGTTGGCACCCTAGAATGGGAAGTGGGAATCCTCCCATAAAGGGTGGTATACCAATTGCCATGTGGTGATGGAGGGTAAGATGCAACCTGCCTTCCTTGTGATCCCTTTCCTCTTTCCTCAAACCTACTATAGCCTCACTCACACGCTTGCAGCAGATGGCTTCGCCTTATTCTTCATTTGATCTTAGCCAAAAGGCTGAGAAGCGATCACTTTATTCTTTGAAAAATTAGAAGTAACTAACTTGAATTCCCTGATCTTCTTCTTTAAGGTAACCAATGATCTCCATGCTTCCAATTCCAGTGGATCTTCTCAGTTTCTGTCTTAAATACTCCTTTAAACCCTCTCATCTCTCAATTCTCAGGATATTACAATGTTCTGATTCATTTCACACCCAGCTGGACAACCCTCAGTATCATCTTCCATTTCTTTGCCTTACATTATTGAAGAGTCCCAATATTGAGGAGGACTGTCCTCTAAAAATAGTTTATCCCTAAAAAATCTCAACCAAGCATAGTGCTTTAACTGTCATCCATATACCAAATTTATAGCTTCAGGTTTGACCTTTTCTATGAACTTCAGATTGCTTTATTCTTCTTAATATCACCACATAGTTCTCTATTACAATTTATTTAAATTCAATATGACCCAAGATCCTGATTTTTCACTCTGAAATTAATGCTGACTCATTCCTCAGTCTTCGTGTTGTGGTAAATGGCACTATCATCCATCCACTTGCTCAAACCAAGAATCAAGAGGCCATACTTGATTCTTCCCATTCTCTAATCATTTAAATCCAATCCAACAAGTTTTGTTAATTTATCTTCAAAATATATCCCTGAACCCATGCACTTCTGTCCATCCTTATTGCTTTCAGGATAATCCAAGTCACTATTATCTCTCACCAGCTTGCTTTCACTCTTGCCCCTCACACCTGAGTCTAATCACCAAATACAGTTAATTCCCAAATATAAATCATATCATATCATTCTCCTGCTTAAATCCCCTCAGTGGTTTCCCATCACACTCAAAATACAGTTCCCAGCCTTTCTCATGGGTTACATGGCCTCAGAGGGTCTGCTCTTGCTAAGTTTCCAATCTAACCTTATCCTTCTCTTCTCATTTTACACTGGCCTCCTTTTTGTTCCTCAAATTAGCAAAACTCTTTCTTACTTCAGAATCTTTGTGCTTGCTGATTCCTCTACCTGGAGTGTTCTTTTCTCAGTTCTTCATGTGGCTGGCCTTTTTGTGGTTATTTAAATCTCAGGACAAATGTCGTGTCTTCAGAGAGGCTTTTCTGAGACATCTTCCTACCCCTTAACCCCACCACATTCTAACATGCCACCCTTTCCATTTCTTTCATATCAAAACAACCAGTAATTATATTTTGGTTTGTTTGTTTTTTGGGTTATTTCTTATAATCCATCTAGAATATAAGCTTTTAGAGGGCCTATCTTGTCTTTCATGTTGTGGACATATGGAGCACCCTGACTATATGATCTGATGAGTTGTAAGGAGTATACCCTAACAAGAAACAATTCCAACTTTTCTCCTCCTAACAGGGTAGCTAGAAGCATAGCCTAGGGGTATCTACCACCCAAGTCTCATACTATCCTCTGTGTCACTATTTCGAAAATAAGTCTAATAATAAAACTAACTTGAAAGGTATTTTGTTGCTGCATGTATCTAGAACCAGAAAAACTACTCTTCAATTCCATTAGGCAAATACTTATTCAGTGCCCACGCTGGTTCTGAACCCCTTCCCTCAATACATGTGATACAGTGGTCAATAAGACAGGGACCTTATCCTCAAGAAACACACAGCCTGGTGGGAAAGGGAAGGAGAAGCTGTAAAACCTAAATATCTCTACTACAACTCCTTTATAAAGCAGTGAGAAATGCTGTCCTGAAGATGCGAAAGGAGGTCAGAACACAAAAACAGTAGGATCTGTGAAGGCTTTTGCCAAAAAGAGGCATGCTTGGACTACTATTTGAAGCCAACATCACTGAAGCAAAGACATAAATCATACACAAACTAACCCAGAGTGCATCTGGAGGTTTCCTGAATGGAAATGGAAACACACTAACTGAGGCATTTTTTATACCTGTTAGCAAGATCAAGTCCAACCCTGGGGTCCCTAGACTCTGTTTGAAAGCCTCATGCATCAGAAGCACTTCTGTGTCCTTGAACTTTCTTTGCAGTCAGAACCATAGAGTGTTGGGGCAGGGGAATAACTTAGTGGAAATCATTTATCTGTTCAGCTATCAAAGAATCAGGTACTCACGGTGTCGTGTCTAAAGGGTCAAAGTGTCAGAAAAAGTACAACTCCCTGATGTGCAATTGATTACATAAAAGCAAGAGGACAGTTTGTCAGAAACTTCTATTCTAACTCTTGCACACCAGTAGGACAATATATTAAACTACCATATAATATAGACTGGTCCCAGCACTTACAGAAGAGGCCAGGGCTTCCCCAACTCATAAGTCAGGATCTCTAAATAGATTGTTAGAGCATGGAGTGAAAATTCATAAGTACATGTAAGCTTAGGTAGACTCTCCACTTGTCTGAATTCTAGTTTTCCCCTATGTAAAAAGATGTTAATAATACCAATATCTGTGTTATCCTAAGCACCGAATGAAATAATAGATGTTCTACAATATCACTTGATGTATTTACAAGTGCAATATTGCTTCCATGCCACATTACCTTCTGAAAAAAAAAAAGTCAATTTTTTCTCTTCAATTCAGGAGATGGACTTTACTATTGACCCCTGCCTCACGAAGAACATCAGTGATTTAACCCTCATTCCATCACTGCGATGGAATCTCCTCTAAGAAACGTTGGTGTCCCTTTGAATAATCAATCACTTATCACTCTGTAAGTAATGTTTAGAAACCCTGTCAATGTATCATTGAAAATTGATCCCAGTACCCTGAATAAAATATTTTTTTACTTAAAAATAAAAGTAAGACTTAGCCAGTGCAATAAGGTAAGAAAAAGTAATAAAATGCATACATGTTGGAGAGGAAGAAATAAAATGATTTTTATTCACAGATAACATGACTGTCTCCACAGAAAATCCCAAGGAATCTAAATATACACGTATGCCCTAGAACTAAGGGAGTTCAGCAAAGTTGTGGGATAAGAAGTCATATAAGGACAATATACAAAAGTCAACTGCATTCTTATATACCAGCAAAGAAAAATTGGAAATTAAAATTTGAAATAAAAAATACTATTTGCAATACCATAAGATGTGAAGTATATAGATATGAATCTAACAAAATACATGCAAGATCTGTACATAGAAATCTATAAAGCACTGATGAAAGAAATTTAAAAAGACCTATATAAATAGAAATGTAATCCATGTTTATGGATTGGAAGACTCAATAATAAGATGTTGATTCTTCCTCACTTATCTGTAGATTCAGTGCAAACCCAATCAACTCCCAGTACAAATTTTGTAGCTATCGACAAACCGACTATAAGATTTATATGGAAACATAAAGGAGTTAGAGTAGCCGAAACGACTTTGAACAAGAGGAACAAAGTTGTAAGGTACTACTTGATATTACAGTTTATTATAAAACCATATTAAGCAATGCAGCATGGCATTGTCATAACAATAGATAAGTAGTTCAATGGAAGAAAATACAGAATTCGTAAACCTATACATATACGGACAACTAATTTTTAACACATACACAAAGGCAATACTGTGGTGATAGAATGGTCTTTTCCATAAGTGGCATTGCAACAGTTGGATATCCAAGTGCAAAAAAAATTTAAAAAAAGAAATAACTTAAATCTACACCTCATACCATATACAAAATTTAATTCAAAATAAAACATAGCCCTAAATGTAAACTTTAGAATTATGAAATTTCTAGACCAAAGAATGGAAGAAAATCTTTGTGATCTTAGGTTAGACAACAATTTTTTGAATATGATACCAAAACACCAAATCCATAAAAATAAATTGATAGATTGGACTTCAAAAAATGTTTAAATCTTCTCGCAAATGTTGTTAAGAAAATGTTAAGCCAAAGCCTGGGAGAAAATAATGGAAAATCACATATCTAATCAAAGACTTATATACAGTGTATATAGAAAATTTTCAAAACTCAAAAATAAGAAAACTAATAATCCAATAAAAATAGGTTAAAAATCTTGAACAGACATATCAACAAATAAGAGTCAAAAATGGCCAATAAGCACATGAAAGGATGGTAATTTGGTAAATACAGATTAAAACCACATGATATACCATCCCACACCTACCAAAGGCTGAAATTAAAAGGTTGACCATACAAAGTGTTGGTGAGTGTACCCTAATCTTCCCACTCTCCCATTCTATCACTCTAGTTCAAATCGTTATGAATGCTTGTCTTTACTGTTCAAATAGTTTCCCAACATGTCTCCCCATTTTTACTACTGCCACTTTCCAGTTGTTCACACTGCAAACAGTGTGCTGTGATCTGAATGTTTGTATTCCCCCAAAATTTATATGTTGAAATCCTAAGGTTCAATGTGGTGGTATTAATAGGTATAGCCTTTGGGGGAATGATTAGGTCATGTGAACAGAGCCCTCATGAATAGGATTAATGCCTTTATAAAATAATGAGACCCGAGAGAGCTCTCTTGCCCCTTTTCATCATTAAGAAGATGTCTGTGTGTCTGTGACCCAGAAGAGGGCCTTCATCCAACTATACTGGTGCCCTGATCTTTGGACTTCCAGCCTCCAGAACCATGAGAAATTTGTTATTTATAAGCTATCCAGTCTGTGGTATTTTGTTATAGTGCCCTAAACAAACTAAAACAGAAAAGTGGTCCTGGAAGTGAGGTTGCCACTACAACGAATAGTTAAAAATGAAGAAGCAGCTTTGGAACTGGGTAATGGGCAGAGGCTGGAAGAGTTTGGAGGTACATTCTAGAAAAAGTTTACATTTCAGTGAATAGACTACTTATGGTAATTCTCATTGAAGACTCAGAAGAGAAAGGATAGAGAAAACTTCCATCTTTTTTGTTTGTTTTCTTTGATTCTTTTTTTTGTTTCTTTACACTGAAGTATAGTTGATGCACAATGTTACATTAGTTTGAGGTGTACAGCACAGTAAGGTGACAAGTTTGCATGTCATACTCTCCACAAGTGTAGCTACCATGTGTCACCATACAATGCTATTATAATACCATTGACTATATCTCCTATGCTGTACCTTTCACCCCCATGACTTATTCATTCCTTAACCGGAAGCCTTTACCTCCCACTCCCTTTCATTCATTGTGCCAACCCCCCACTCTGCCCCTCCCTTCTGGCAATCATGAGTTTGTTCTCTGCATTTATGGGTCTGTTTCTGGAGAAATCCTCCATCTTCTCTCCTCCTTCATCACTATGCTCCACCCACGCATCCTTCTCTCTTCTAGCTTTTTAAAAGCTGTATCTTATGCCTCCTTCCGCGTATATATCTTATACATCCCATCAGACAAAACCACATGTTATATTCCCTGAGCACATTATTTTATTTCAGACTGCTGTGCCCTTTACAAATTCACTATTCTTTTTATGTGGAATGTCCTCTCTTCTCCTGGCCAACTTGTAACCATTTGTCAAGATTCTGCAACAACATCATTTCTTCTGTGATGTTGTCCTCCAAGCATTATCTCTTCTGTGTTCTCATAACACTTTACGTTTCATCAGTCTGTAAGAACTCTCTTGGTGTATTATACGAACTAATTTACGTGTCTGCCTCTTCTATGCTATGAGCCCTTTAATGGTATGAATTGTGACCTTATATATTTAGTGCTACCATAGCACTTAATTCATGGTAGGTGCTCAGTAAATGTTTGAGAAAGATGAAATATTCTTAAGCATAATTTAATTTATATCTACTCTAAAGCATTCTTTCTTTTTTATGCCTAAGCTGTCTTTAATGTAGGAATGATTTGCAATTTAGAAAGACACTTGCCTGAAATATAAGCTTAATTCTTTTTTTTTTTTTTTGTCTAAAAATAGGAGAGGATCATTAAATGTCATCTGGGGACTTCCACGCTCCCTGTACCCTGGCACCAAGCAAGATGATCCTTTTCAAAAAATTGCAAATTTAATGAAAACAAATGAGCTGTCGGGTCTGGAAAAGACTTCTGACTTTGGGCTCTTTCATAGGAAGTGAACAAGGCAAATCAGTGATTGTTTCAAGATGAAGTTTTTGGATTTTTGGTTTTCCTTCACTTTCTTTTTGTCTAAATTGCTTTTCTTTTTGGTGCTCACTAGCATCAATACAGGCAGGTTCACACAGGTAAAACTTAGAAGTTTAAACCATCTTTTTTCTTATTTGGGTGTGTTGATAGATTCCTGGTTTTCAGATCCTTTTGCTGCTTATTTTGAATGCATCGGCCATTTACAAAATGTCTGAAAATTCATGTGGAGGAAGTTACATAAGAAGGGAGGCTGGGTACTTGAAATCCAAGAAATTTTTTTCAGACTCAGCATGATGTTATGAAATATTTATAGCCTCACTGTAGTCCTGAACTGATGATCATTTTCTCCAGGAGATTTCTGGGATTTTTTTGTCACAGTCATATATTACCTTCAAACAACTACCTTAATAGTCCTCCAAGGAGATCAACCTTATTCTCCCTAACATGTTTGTAGAGTTGTTTATGGCTGTGTGATCTGTGTTTTTAACATAAATCTGGCCCCTGGAGCACTGTGTTTGAAATTTTCTTGCTGCGATAGATGATTCTCTCAGAAGCTTATATTATTAACTTAATCGTTCCCAGCCCCATTGGGAGCTTCATTTTTTGGGGGGGTTGGGAATGGTTATAAGAAGTGTGGTCCAACCTTAAACCAATTAGGCAATAAATATGTGACCCCTGACCAAACTTACCATTTTTTGCATGCCTCTCAGGGACACTTAAAATTCTTTGAAACACACATGAGACTTGAACATTAGGTATGTCAAGAGCTTTGGGGGCAGAAAGATCAGTTTATTTTTTCCCAGCTGTCCTGATATGGGTAGAAGACTAGGACTAGGAGCAAAGTTCAGAGTGAAGCAAGCTTTGGCTCAATGTAAGAATATGCATTCTAGTGGTCAAGCTGGATGAGACCTAGGACTCTTACTGAGACCTAGTATGCTTTCTTAAGATTAAAGACAACTCTATAATTTTCACCTAGAAGAGATTTAGAGATGGCACTTCAGTCACAAGTGGATCCTAAGGAATTGGGTTGAAAGCTGCTTTTGCACAGCAATTTATACAAGATTGTGACAACATCTTTTGTCCGTATCAATGAATTGAGAAAAAGCGATAGATGTTTGGGGAGAAGTTAAAGGCCAAACCACTTCCGCTGCTGTTGCTGCTCTGGAAAGATAGTGCATTCTCTTATAATGGAAAGTGTTTAACTTCTTGGTACAATTATTGAAGAATTTTTGCTTAGAATAGATTCTATTCTTCTGTTTCCATGAATTGACTTTTTTTTAAAAAGCAACTTGATCTCTGTCGCTTTATGATATAAAATCTAGATGTAATTCTTAGATAATTCTGCTATTCTAAGGAGGAATAGAATGTGGCATTTCACTTTCTGGTAGTTGTAAATATACACAAAAAAAAAAACCCAAAATGATAAGGTAGGTAAGGCAGGACATTTTGGTCCTATTTTATATGAGGAAAAATGGAAGACTGCTAAATAACTTTAATATTTAGCACAGGCAATACTTTTTAAAGGAGGAAGCAAAGTTTAGGTGGCCTAAAGTTTCATATTTAACATACTGGTAGACCCAATTAAGGTGTTGATTCCTTTTTCCATTTTTTTTCACCAGACAACTTTGATACCTATAAACAGGTAATTTTATAGATTTATAGGTAGAGTTCCAGAATTTTAACTACTTAAACAATGCCCAAAGTTCAAGGCAATTTCTATTTCTACTTTGTTTTTTATTTTACTGGTTTATTCATCAGGTTCATACATACACATAGACACACACATATACCCATAAACATCTCCACACACGTACACACTCACCCTCCCATATCAAAACTTTACAGTTACTGTAGGTTGGAAAAGAACTAAAGAATGACCAGCAAGACAGCAGGCAAGCTGACTTTTAGGTGAGGACACCAGGTTTGCTTCTTTTTTTTTAATTGAAGTTTATAGTTGACACAAAATGTCACATTAGTTTCAAGTGTAAAACATAGCAATTCAACAAGTTTATATATTATGACATGCTCACCACAAATGTAGCTACCATCTGTCACCATACAATGCTATTACAGTATCATTAACCATATTCCCTATGCTGTACATTTTATTCCTGGGAATTATTCTTTCTGTAAATGGAAGACAGCATCTACCTCTTCCTTTCACGCATTTTGCCCATCTCCCCACAACCCTCCCCTCTGGCGATCATCAGTTTGTTCTCTGTATTTATGGATCTGTTTCTGCCTTTTGTTTATTCATTTGTTTTGTTTTTTAGATTCCACATATAAGTGAAATCATATGGCATTTGTCTTTCTCTGTCTGACTTTTTCACTTAGCTTAATACCCTCTAAGCCCATCCATATTGTCACAAATGGCAAGATCTCATCCTTTTATGGCTGAATAATACTCCATTGCGTATATATATCGCTCCTTCTTTATTTATCTTCGGACAGTTGGGCTGCTTCCATAATTTGACTTTGGAAATAATGCTGCAATAAACAGAGGGGTGCATATACACTTTTGAATTAGTGTTCTCATGTTCTTTGGGCAAATACCCAGTAGTGAAATTACTGGATCATGTGGTAGATCTATTTCTATTTCTATTTTTTTAAAGATTTTATTTATTTATTCATGAGAGACACACAGAGAGAGAGAGAGAGAGAGAGGCTCAGAGATACAGGCAGAGAGAGAAGCAGAGAGAGAAGCAGGCTCCATGCAGGGAGCCTGAGGTGGGGCTCAATCCTGGGTCTCCAGGATCACGCCCTGGGCTAAAAGGCAGCACTAAACCGCTGAGCCATCTGGGCTGCCCATTTATTTCTATTTTTTTTAAAGAACCTCCATACTATTTTTCAGAATGCCTGCACCAGATTGCGTGCCTGCCAACAGTGCACAAGAGTTCCTCTTTTCTCCTCATCTTTATCAATACTTGTTTCTTGTGTTTTTGATTTTAGCCATTCTGACAGGTGTGAAGTGATATTGCATTGTGGTTTTCATCTGCATTTCCTTGATGATGAGTGATGTTGAGCATCTTTTTATGTGTCTGTTGGCCATCTGGATGCCTTCTTTAGAGAAATGCCTGTTCGTGTCTTCTGTTCACTTTTTAATTGGGTTGTTTCCTTTTAGGGGTGTTGAGTTGTCTGCATTCTTTATATATTTCAGATACTCACCCTTTATTGGATATGTCATTTGCAAATATCTTTTCCCATTTAGTAGGTTGTCTTTTCATTTTGTTGATTGTTTCCTTTGCTGTGCAGAAAGTTTTTATTTTATGTAGTCCCAATAGTTTAGTTTTGCTTTTGTTTTCCTTGCCTCTGGAAACACATGTGGAAAAAGGTTGTTAGAGCCAATGTCAGAGAAATTACTACCTGTGCTCTCTACTATGATTTTTTATGGTTTCAGGTCTCATGTTTAGGTCTTTAATCCATTTTGAGTTTATTTTTGTGTATGCTGTAAGAAAGTGGTTCATCTTCATTCTTTTGCATGTAGCTGTCCAGGTTTCCCAATACCATTTGTTGGAAACTTTTTCCCCATTGTATATTCTTTCCTCCTTTGTCAAAGATTATTAGCCATATAATTGGGGGTTTATTTCTGTGTTTTCTATTCTGTTCTATTGATCTATGTGTCTATTTTTGTGCTAGTACCATACTGTTTTGATTACTACAGCTTTGTAGTATATCTTGAGCTCTGGAAATGCAATACCTCCAGTTTTGTTCTTTTTCAAGATTTTTTTTGTGTATTTGGGGTCTTTTGTGGTTCCATGCATGTTTTAGGATCATTTGTTCTAGTTCTGTGAAAAATGCTCTTGGTATTTTGATAGGGATTGCAATAAGTATATAGATATCTTCAGGTAGGATAGATGTTTTGAAAATATTTGTTCTTCCAATCTATGAGCATACAATATCTTTCCATCTGTTTGTGCTCTCTTCAATTTCTTTCATCAGCATTTTACAGTTTTCAGAGTACAGGTCTTTCATCTCCTTGGTTAGGTTTATCCCTAGATAACTTATTATTTTTGGTGCAATTGTAAATGGGATTGCATTCTTAATTTTTCCTTGTGCTATTTTATTATTAGTGTACAGAAATGCGACAGATTTCTGTATATGATTTTATATCCTGAGAACTTACTAAATTCATTTATCGGTTCTAGTAGCTTTTTGGTGGAGTCTTTAGGATTTTCTATATATAGTATCATGTCATCTGCAAATAAGGAAAGTTTTACTTCTTCCTTACCAATTTGGATGCCTTTTTTTCTTGTCTGATTGCTGTGAATAGGACTTTCAGTAATGTGTTGAAAGAAGTGATGAGAGTGGACCTTGTCTTATTCCTGACCCTAGGAGAAAAGCTCTCAGTTTCTCACCATTGAGAATTATGTGCGTGGTGGGTTTTTCATATATGGCTTTTATTATGTTGAAGTATGTTCCCTCTAAACCTACTTTGCTAAGTAAAACATCATGAATGAATGTTTTACTTTGTCACATGCTTTTTCTGCATCTATGGAAATGATCGCATGGCTCTTATCCTTTCTCTCATCAATGTGATGCATCATGTTGATTGGTTTGTGAAAATTGAAACATCCTTACAGCCCAGGAATAAACCCTCTTGATTTCGTGAATGATTTTTCTTAATGTATTGATAGATTTGGTTTGCTAATTTTTGTTGGGATTTTTGTGTCTATATCCATTAGAGATATTGGCCTATAGTTCTCTTTTTTTTTTTTTTTTTGTATTATCTTTACCTAGTTTTAGTATCAGGTTAATATTGGCTTCATAAGTTGAATTTGGAAGCTTTCCTTCCTCTTCTATTTTTTGGAATAGTTTGACAAGAATAAGTATTAACTCTTTAAATGTTTGATAGAATTCATCTGTGAAGCAATCTGGTCCTGTACTTTGTTTGTTGGGAGCTTTCTGATTACTGATTCCATTTCATTGCTGGTAATCAGTCTGCTCAAATTTTCTATTTCTTTTTGCTTCTTTCTGTTTTGGTAGGTTATGTGTTTCTAGGAATTTATCCATTTCTTCTAGGTTGGCAATTTGTTGGCATATAATTTTTCATAATATTCTCTTGTAATTGTGTTTCTGTGGTATTGATTGTTATTTCTCTTCTGACACTTCTAATTGTGTTTGAGTCTTCTCTCTCTCTTTTGCTTCATATGTCTAGCTAAAGGTTTATCAATGTAATTGGTTTTTTCAAAGACTCAGCTCTTGGTTTCATTTATCTGTTCTATCATTTTTTAGTTTCTATTTCATTTATTTTTGCTCTAATGTTTATTATTTCCTTCCTTCTACTGGTTTTCAGTTTTGTTTATTCTCCTTTTTCTAGCTCTTTAGGTGTAAGGTTAGGTTGTTATTTGGCATAGTTCTCGCTTCTGGAGGTAGACCTGTATTGCTCTAAAGTTCCCCCTTAGAACAGCTTTTGCTGCATCCCCATGATTTTGGACCATTGTGTTTTCATTTTTACTTGTCCCCATGTATATTTTTATTTTCTCTGTGATTTCTTGGTTGATCCACTCATTGTTTAGTAGAATGCTATTTAACCTCCATTTGTTTGTGTATTTTCCATATTTTTTATGGTTGGTTTCTAGCGTCATAGCATTGTGGTCAGAAAAGATGCATGGTATGACTTCAATCTTTCTGAATTTGTTGACACTTGCTTTGTGGGCTAACATATAACTTATTCTGAAGAATGTTTCATGTGCAGTTGAAAAAATATATATTCTGCTATTTTAGGATGGAATATTCTAAATATATCCATTACATCTATCTGGTCCAATGTTTCATTGAAAGCCACTGTTTCCTTGTTGATTTTTCAAAAGATTTTATTTGTTTGTTTGTTTGTTTGCTTGCTTGCTTGTTTTTTTTTGGGGGGGGGAGGGCAGAGGGAGAGAAATCAAGCAAGCTCCATGCTGAGTGTGGAGCCTGACATGGGACTCAATCTCACGACTCTGAGATCATGACCTGAGCCTAAATCAAAAGTCCAACACTGGGGGGAAGGAGCAAGATGGCGGAGGAGTAGGGTCCCCAAATCACCTGTCTCCACCAAATTACCTAGAAAACCTTCAAATTATCCTGAAAATCTATGAATTCGGCCTGAGATTTAAAGCGAGACCAGCTGGAATGCTACAGTGAGAAGAGTTCGCGCTTCTATCAAGGTAGGAAGACGGGGAAAAAGAAATAAAGGAACAAAGGCCTCCAAGGGGGAGGGGCCCCGCGAGGAGCCGGGCTGAGGCCGGGGCGAGTGTCCCCAGGACAGGAGAGCCCCGTCCCGGAGGAGCAGGAGCTGCACCGACCTTCCCGGGGGAAAGGGGCTCGCGGGGAGGTGGAGCAGGACCCAGGAGGGAGGGGATGCCCTCGGGCTCCCCGGGACAGTAACAGCAACTGCGCGCTCAGGAGAGTGCGCCGAGCTCCCTAAGGGCTGCAGCGCGCACGGCGGGACCCGGCGGGACCCGGAGCAGCTCGGGGGGCTCGGGGGCGGCTCCGCGGAGGGGGCTGCGCAGCCCCGGGAGCAGCTCGGAGGGGCTCGGGCAGAGGAAGAGGCTCCGTGCAGCCAGGAGGGGCTCGGGCGGCGGCTCCGCGGAGGGGGCTGCGCGGCCCGGGAGCGCGAATCCACCAGCGCAGGCTCCGGAGCACAGGGCGCCGGGACACAGCCCAGGATCCGGCCTCCCCCGGGACACGCAGAGGCCAGGAGGGCCCAGGACAGCGAGGACGCTCCTGCCCCGAGCTGAGCAGATCAGCGGCCCCGCCCCGGAGCCTCCAGGCCCTGCAGACGGAGTTCCTGCCGGAGCTGAATCCAGGTTTCCAGAGCTGCCCCGCCACTGGGGCTGTTCCTCCTGCGGCCTCACGGGGTAAACAACCCCCACCGAGCCCTGCACCAGGCAGGGGCACAGCAGCTCCCCAACTGCTCACACCTGAAAATCAGCACAACAGGCCCTTCCCCCAGAACACCAGCTAGACGGACAACTTCCAGGAGAAGCCAAGGGACTTAAAGTACAGAGAATCAGAAGATACTCCCCGGTGGTTCTTTTTTTTTTTGTTTTGTTTTGTTTTGCTTTTTGATTTGTTTCCTTCCCCCACCCCGTTTTTTTCTCCTTTCTTTTTCTTTCTCTTTTTCTTCTTTTTTTTTCCTTTTTTTCTTCCCTTTTTTTTCTCTTTCTCTTTTCTTTCCTTCTTTCTCTCCTCTCTTTTTCTCTTTTTCCCAATACAACTTGCTTTTAGCCACTCTGCACTGAGCAAAATGACTAGAAGGAAAACCTCACCTCAAAAGAAAGAATCAGAAACAGTCCTCTCTCCCACAGAGTTACAAAATCTGGATTACAATTCAATGTCAGAAAGCCAATTCAGAAGCACTATTATACAGCTACTGGTGGCTCTAGAAAAAAGTATAAAGGACTCAAGAGACTTCATGACTGCAGAATTTAGAGCTAATCAGGCAGAAATTAAAAATCAATTGAATGAGATGCAATCCAAACTAGAAGTCCTAACGACGAGGGTTAACGAGGTGGAAGAACGAGTGAGTGACCTAGAAGACAAGTTGATAGCAAAGAGGGAAACTGAGGAAAAAAGAGACAAACAATTAAAAGACCATGAAGATAGATTAAGGGAAATAAACGACAGCCTGAGAAAGAAAAACCTACGTTTAATTGGGGTTCCCGAGGGCGCCGAAAGGGACAGAGGGCCAGAATATGTATTTGAACAAATTCTAGCTGAAAACTTTCCGAATCTGGGAAGGGAAACAGGCATTCAGATCCAGGAAATAGAGAGATCCCCCCCTAAAATCAATAAAAACCGTTCAACACCTCGACATTTAATAGTGAAGCTTGCAAATTCCAAAGATAAAGAGAAGATCCTTAAAGCAGCAAGAGACAAGAAATCCCTGACTTTTATGGGGAGGAGTATTAGGGTAACAGCAGACCTCTCCACAGAGACCTGGCAGGCCAGAAAGGGCTGGCAGGATATATTCAGGGTCCTAAAGGAGAAGAACATGCAACCAAGAATACTTTATCCGGCAAGGCTCTCATTCAACATGGAAGGAGAGATAAAGAGCTTCCAAGACAGGCAGCAACTAAAAGAATATGTGACCTCCAAACCAGCTCTGCAAGAAATTTTAAGGGGGACTCTTAAAATTCCCCTTTAAGAAGAAGTTCAGTGGAACAGTCCACAAAAACAAGGACTGAATAGATATCATGATGACACTAAACTCATATCTCTCAATAGTAACTCTGAATGTGAACGGGCTTAATGACCCCATCAAAAGGCGCAGGGTTTCAGACTGGATAAAAAAGCAGGACCCATCTATTTGCTGTCTACAAGAGACTCATTTTAGACAGAAGGACACCTACAGCCTGAAAATAAAAGGTTGGAGAACCATTTACCATTCAAGTGGTCCTCAAAAGAAAGCAGGGGTAGCCATCCTTATATCAGATAAACTAAAATTTACCCCAAAGACTGTAGTGAGAGATGAAGAGGGACACTATATCATACTTAAAGGATCTATTCAACAAGAGGACTTAACAATCCTCAATATAGGGATCCCTGGGTGGCGCAGCGGTTTGGCGCCTGCCTTTGGCCCAGGGCGCGATCCTGGAGACCCGGGATCGAATCCCACGTCGGGCTCCCGGTGCATGGAGCCGGCTTCTCCCTCTGCCTGTGTCTCTGCCTCTCTCTCTCTCTCTCTCTGTGACTATCATAAATAAATAAAGAAAAAAAAATTAAAAAAAAAAAAACAATCCTCAATATATATGCCCCGAATGTAGGAGCTGCCAAATATATAAATCAATTATTAACCAAAGTGAAGAAATACTTAGATAATAATACACTTATACTTGGTGACTTCAATCTAGCTCTTTGTATACTCGATAGGTCTTCTAAGCACAACATCTCCAAAGAAACGAGAGCTTTAAATGATACACTGGACCAGATGGATTTCACAGATATCTACAGAACTTTACATCCAAACTCAACTGAATACACATTCTTCTCAAGCGCACATGGAACTTTCTCCAGAATAGACCACATATTGGGTCACAAATCGGGTCTGAACCGATACCAAAAGATTGGGATCGTCCCCTGCATATTCTCAGACCATAATGCCTTGAAATTAGAACTAAATCACAACAAGAAGTTTGGAAGGACCTCAAACACGTGGAGGTTAAGGACCATCCTGCTAAAAGATAAAAGGGTCAACCAGGAAATTAAGGAAGAATTAAAAAGATTCGTGGAAACTAATGAGAATGAAGATACAACCGTTCAAAATCTTTGGGATGCAGCAAAAGCAGTCCTAAGGGGGAAGTACATCGCAATACAAGCATCCATTCAAAAACTGGAAAGAACTCAAATACAAAAGCTAACCTTACACAGAAAGGAGCTAGAGAAAAAACAGCAAATAGATCCTACACCCAAGAGAAGAAGGGAGTTAATAAAGATTCGAGCAGAACTCAACGAAATCGAGACCAGAAGAACTGTGGAACAGATCAACAGAACCAGGAGTTGGTTCTTTGAAAGAATTAATAAGATAGATAAACCATTAGCCAGCCTTATTAAAAAGAAGAGAGAGAAGACTCAAATTAATAAAATCATGAATGAGAAAGGAGAGATCACTACCAACACCAAGGAAATACAAACGATTTTAAAAACATATTATGAACAGCTATACGCCAATAAATTAGGCAATCTAGAAGAAATGGACTCATTCCTGGAAAGCCACAAACTACCAAAACTGGAACAGGAAGAAATAGAAAACCTGAACAGGCCAATAACCAGGGAGGAAATTGAAGCAGTCATCAAAAACCTCCCAAGACACAAGAGTCCAAGGCCAGATGGCTTCCCAGGGGAATTTTATCAAACGTTTAAAGAAGAAATCATACCTATTCTCCTAAAGCTGTTTGGAAAGATAGAAAGAGATGGAGTACTTCCAAATTCGTTCTATGAGGCCAGCATCACCTTAATTCCAAAACCAGACAAAGACCCCACCGAAAAGGAGAATTACAGACCAATATCCCTGATGAACATGGATGCAAAAATTCTCAACAAAATACTGGCCAATAGGATCCAACAGTACATTAAAAAAATTATTCACCATGACCAAGTAGGATTTATCCCTGGGACACAAGGCTGGTTCAACACCCGTAAAACAATCAATGTGATTCATCATATCAGCAAGAGAAAAACCAAGAACCATATGATCCTCTCATTGGATGCAGAGAAAGCATTTGACAAAATACAGCATCCATTCCTGATCAAAACTCTTCAGAGTGTAGGGATAAAGGGAACATTCCTCGACATCTTAAAAGCCATCTATGAAAAGCCCACAGCAAATATCATTCTCAATGGGGAAGCACTGGGAGCCTTTCCCCTAAGATCAGGAACAAGACAGGGATGTCCACTCTCACCACTGCTGTTCAACATAGTACTGGAAGTCCTAGCCTCAGCAATCAGACAACAAAAAGACATTAAAGGCATTCAAATTGGCAAAGAAGAAGTCAAACTCTCCCTCTTCGCCGATGACATGATACTCTACATAGAAAACCCAAAAGTCTCCACCCCAAAATTGCTAGAACTCATACAGCAATTCGGTAGCGTGGCAGGATACAAAATCAATGCCCAGAAGTCAGTGGCATTTCTATACACTAACAATGAGACTGAAGAAAGAGAAATTAAGGAGTCAATCCCATTTACAATTGCACCCAAAAGCATAAGATACCTAGGAATAAACCTAACCAAAGATGTAAAGGATCTATACCCTCAAAACTATAGAACACTTCTGAAAGAAATTGAGGAAGACACAAAGAGATGGAAAAATATTCCATGCTCATGGATTGGCAGAATTAATATTGTGAAAATGTCAATGTTACCCAGGGCAATATACACGTTTAATGCAATCCCTATCAAAATACCATGGACTTTCTTCAGAGAGTTAGAACAAATTATTTTAAGATTTGTGTGGAATCAGAAAAGACCCCTGAATAGCCAGGGGAATTTTAAAAAAGAAACCATATCTGGGGGCATCACAATGCCAGATTTCAGGTTGTACTACAAAGCTGTGGTCATCAAGACAGTGTGGTACTGGCACAAAAAAAGACACATAGATCAGTGGAACAGAATAGAGAATCCAGAAGTGGACCCTGAGCTTTATGGCAACTAATATTCGATAAAGGAGGAAAGACTATCCATTGGAAGAAAGACAGTCTCTTCAATAAATGGTGCTGGGAAAATTGGACATCCACATGCAGAAGAATGAAACTAGACCACTCTCTTGCACCATACACAAAGATAAACTCAAAATGGATGAAAGATCTCAATGTGAGACAAGATTCCATCAAAATCCTAGAGAAGAACACAGGCAACACCCTTTTTGAACTCGGCCATAGTAACTTCTTGCAAGATACATCCACGAAGGCAAAAGAAACAAAAGCAACAATGAACTATTGGGACTTCATCAAGATAAGAAGCTTTTGCACAGCAAAGGATACAGTCAACAAAACTCAAAGACAACCTACAGAATGGGAGAAGATATTTGCAAATGACATATCAGATAAAGGGCTAGTTTCCAAGATCTATAAAGAACTTATTAAACTCAACACCAAAAAAACAAACAATCCAATCATAAAATGAGCAAAAGACATGAACAGAAATCTCACAGAGGAAGACCTAGACATGGCCAACACGCACATGAGAAAATGCTCTGCATCACTTGCCATCAGGGAAATACAAATCAAAACCACAATGAGATACCACCTCACACCGGTGAGAATGGGGAAAATTAACAAGGCAGGAAACAACAAATGTTGGAGAGGATGTGGAGAAAAGGGAACCCTCATACACTGTTGGTGGGAATGTGAACTGGTGCAGCCACTCTGGAAAACTGTGTGGAGGTTCCTCAAAGAGTTAAAAATATACCTGCCCTACGACCCAGCAATTGCACTGTTGGGGATTTACCCCAAAGATACAAATGCAATGAAACGCCGGGACACCTGCACCCCGATGTTTATAGCAGCAATGGCCACGATAGCCAAACTGTGGAAGGAGCCTCGGTGTCCAACGAAAGATGAATGGCTAAAGAAGATGTGGTTTATGTATACAATGGAATATTACTCAGCTATTAGAAATGACAAATACCCACCATTTGCTTCAACGTGGATGGAACTGGAGGGTATTATGCTGAGTGAAGTAAGCCAGTCGGAGAAGGACAAACATTATATGTTCTCATTCATTTGGGGAATATAAATAATAGTGAAAGGGAATATAAGGGAATGGAGAAGAAATATGTGGGAAATATCAGAAAGGGGGACAGAACGTAAAGACTGCTAACTCTGGGAAGCGAACTAGGGGTGGTAGAAGGGGAGGAGGGCGGGGGGTGGGAGTGAATGGGTGACGGGCACTGGGGGTTATTCTGTATGTTAGTAAATTGAACACCAATAAAAAATAAATTAAAAATAAATACAAATAAATACAAATAAATAAAAAAACAAAACAAAAGTCCAACACTTAACGGAATGAACAATCCAGGCATCCCTCCTGGTTGATTTTCTATTTGGATGATGTATTCATTGATGTAAATGAGTATTAAGGTACCCTAATATTATTCCATTACTACTTATTACTTCCTTTATGTTTGTTATTAGCTGCTTTATGTATTTGGGTGCTCCTGTGATGGGCGCACAAATATTTACAATTGTTATATGTTCTTGTTGTATATTCCCTTTATGATTATATAATGTCCTTCTTTGCCTCTTCTTAGTCTTTGTTTTAAAGTTTATTTTGTTCTATGTGAGTATTGATACCCTGGTTTTCTTTTTACTTCTATTTGCGTAAATGCTTTTCCCTCCTTTCACTTTCAATCTGCAGGTGTCTTTAGGTCTGAAATGAGTCTCTTACAGGCAGCATATAGATGGACCTTGCTTATTTATTTCTTCTGTCACCTTATATTTTTTTGTTGGAGTGTTTAGTCCATTTATATTCGAAGTAATTATTGATAGGTTTGTACTTCTTGCCATTTTGTTCCTTGTTTTATGGTTGTTTTTGTAGTTCTTCTCCATTCCTTTTTTCTCTTTCTCTGTTTCATGATTTGCTAGCTTTCTTTAATGGTATAAACTTCCTCATAATCTTTTGCCTATCTATTACTGGTTTTTAATTTGTGTTTACCATTAGGTTTATATATAACATCTTATGCTTATAGCAGTCTATATTAAGTTCATGGTCACTTAAGTTTTAACCCATCTTAAAGCATGTTTTATTCATATCAACCACCCACCATGTTTTACATATATGGTGTCATACTTTACACCCTTTTATTTTGTGAATTCATTGCCTGATTTGTATAGATATACTTAATTTTACTCCTTTTATGCTTTCTACTTTTCTGACTCCTGCTTATGGTCTTTCCTTTCCACTGGCAGAGTCCCCTTTAACATTTCTTACAAGGTAGGTTAGTGGTGATGAATTCCTTTACTTTTGTTTGTCTGGGAAACTCTTTGTCTCTCCTATTTTGAATGATAACCTTCCTAGATAGGGTATTCTTGGTTGCAGAGGTTTTTTTTTTTCTTTCAGCACTTTGACTATATCATGTCACTCCCTTCTGGCCTATGAAGTCTCTGTTAAAAAAAATCAGCTGATAGCCTTACAGGGTTTCCCTTGTATGTCACTGTTTTCTTTTCTCTTTTTGCTTTTAAATTTCTCTCTTTATCAGTACCTTTTGCCATTTTAATTACTTTGTGACTTGGTATGGATCTCCTTGGGTTGATTTTGTTGGAGACTCTCTGTGCTTCCTGAATCTAAATTTCTGCTTCCTGTTCCAGATTTGGAAAGTTTTCAGCTATTATTTTTTCAAATAAATTTTCTGCCCCCCTTTCTCTCTTCTCCTTCTAGGATCTCTATAATGCAAATGTTATTATGCTTGATGGCGTCATTGAGCTCCCTAAGTTTATTTTCATATTTTATTTTTTTTCTGTTCAACTTGATTGTTTTCCATTACTCAGTCCTCCAGATCACTGATCCATTCTTCTGCTTCCTCTAGTATACATTTTATTCCCTCTAGTGTATTTTTCATATCAGTCATTGAGTTCTTCATCTCTGATTGGTTTCTTATGTTTTCTGTATCTTTGTTGATGGTCTCATTGAGATCCTCCCTTCTTCTCAAGTCCAGAGAAGACTTACGATCATTACTTAAAATTCTTTATTAGGCATATTACTTATCTCCATTTTATTTAGATCTCTTGCTGTGATTTTGTCCTGTTCTTTCATTTGGGACGTATTCCTGTCTCCTCATATTGTCTAAATCATCTCTGTGTCTGTTTCTATATGTTAGTAACATCAGTTATGTAGCCTGCTCTTGAAATAGTGGCTTTAAGAAGAGGTCCTGTAGTGCTCTGCAGTGCAGTGTTCTTGCTCACTGGAACCTGACACTTTAGCGGTGTCTCCTAAGCATGTTGCATGTTCCCTCCTATTGTGGCTGAGCCATATTTGCCTTCAGTCCAATATTCTTCAGTGGCTCTCTTTGCCTGTTTGTGGGCATAGTTTGGGCCCGGTGTTGTTAGTGGGCCTGTCTGCAATCACCTAAGGCTTGAACTAAGTCAGACCAGGCTTTTGCCAGAGTTGCAGTCACATCAAACTGCAGGGTGCTCTCCTTGTGCTGCCCCTTGAGAAACCTTCATTAGTGGGTGGGGCCTTCAGTCAGACTGGTGTGTGTGGTTGTCCTGTCTCCTTCCCAGGGCAAGAGTCACTTTGGAGTGCTGCTGACCCCTGTCGGGACTCCTTACACACTACTAGGTTTGTGCACCACTTTAGGTGGGCTCCAGTCAAGGGCATATTGAAGGGGGCAGGTCCACACGAGAGCCCGGTGCCAGCAGGTTCTATGCTGGACCACTGCAGAAAGGGAGCTGCAACCACCCAGGAAATCTGCCGAGCCTGGCCAGGCTGGATGGAGCAGATCCACAGAAGCATGCAGGCAGTGTGCACCATTAGCAAGGTAAGTGAGGTGTTTGGTCCTGCACTGATTCTTGCAGGTATCTCTGCATCTAGGATGGGGGACAAGGGAGGCAAATGGCACCCACTAGTTCTTTTGTTCCTGAAGAAGTCTCCCAAAGTTCCCTGACCCTCCAGCACATATTCTGATATTACTAAATAACTATCCTTCTTGTTTCCCTCAAGAATTTTTCAAACTATTACTTCTAAGCTGTATCTTAGTGGAACTGTTTGTTGTGCTGTCCCATTAAGGGCAGAGACTCCATTTCTTTTCACCCTTCTGGCCCTCTCAGAGCCAAGCCCATTGGTTTTTAAAGTTCCAGGTGTTAAGTCCAACTGATTGTCAAAAATTCACAAAACCAGTCCCTTCAGGCCTTCAAAGCCAAATCTTATAAGGATTCATCTTCCCATTGCCTCCTGTGCCTAAAATGCCTGGTGCAGGTTCTCTCCTCTCTTCTCTCCGTAGCTGTGTCTCTCCCTCCTGTAGACTCTCCCATGGGTCGGTTTAGCTTCCAACCATGTCTCTGCCCTTTCTACCCTCTACATTTAGCTGTGGAGAGCCTGTTCCACTAGTCTTCAGGTCATTTTCTGGGTTATTTACACTGATGTGTGTGTTATCTAGGTCTATCAGTGGGATGAGGTGAGCCCAGAATCCTCTTACTCTGTCATCTTCCCCAGAAGTCCCAGATGCACTTCTTAAAGAAGTGTGGAGATTGGGGTTCAGATTCCACCCTATCAGAGAAGGCAATCAACTATACAGATTGTGCCATCTCTGCCAATTCCCACAAGTCAAATATATAGACTATAAAATACCACAAGAATGTTAAAAATTGTTATTGAAAAAAAATGTCGAAAACATATAAAAGTAGGGAGAAGAATATAATTAAAACCAAATACTCATCATCCAGTTTCAACTATTACTAATTGTCAGCCAATTTTGTTTTATCTCCTATATTAGTTTTCTATTGCTGCATAGCAAATTATCAACATTTTTAGAGGCTTAAAGCAACATTCATTTATTATATCACAGAAAGTCAAAAGTCTAGAAATAGTGTAACTGGTTTCTCTGCTCATGGTCTCACCAAGCTGCAAAGTATTGCCTGGAGTTACAATCTCATGTGGGGTCTGGGACCCTCTGCCAAGCTTATGTGATTGCTGGCACATTTCAATTCCTTGTGGTTATAGGACTGAAGTCCCTGTTTTCTTGGTGGCTATCAGCCAAGGAGCTTCTCTCATCTCCTAGAGAGCATTCTCTAATCTCTGGCACGTGGCCCTCTGCATAGGCAGTTACAACATTGTTGTTCACTTCTTCAAGGACAGCAGGAAATCATCTGCTGTTACTCTTCATCTCTTTTCATGGCTATCCTCATTAGGTCAGACCCAAGTAGGAAAATCTTCTATTTTATTAATTCACAGTCAGCCTATTGTATCTTTTTTTAAATAATAAATTTATTTTTTATTGGTGTTCAATTTGCCAACATACAGAATAACACCCAGTGCTCATCCCATCAAGTGCCCCACTCAGTGCCTGTCACCCATTCACCCCCACCCCCCACCCTCCTCCCCTTCCACCACCCCTAGTTCGTTTCCCAGAGTTAGGAGTCTTCATGTTCTGTCTCCCTTTCTGATATTTCCTACCCATTTCTTCTCCCTTCCCTTCTATTCCCTTTCACTATTATTGCATCTTAATTAAATGTGGAAAAGGTCTTATACCATATAACATAACATAATCATGAGAGCAGTATCTTATCATATTCACAATTTCACTCAAGGGGAAGAGTTTATAGTGCATGTCTTCAGGGGTGGCATTCATGGGGCCATCTGAGAATTATGACCACCCTAATCACCCAAATTATTTTGAAGCAAACATCTGAAAGAGTATCAATTAATATTTGTGTGTATCTCTAAAATGTAAACACTGATTTTTAAACAACCACTATGCCATTATCAAACTTAAAATAATCCATTAATATCACCTGATATACAATAAATGTTCAAATTTTTCCTATTTTTATTATTTTTAAAGTTTGATCACATCAGGATCTTAATGAGATTCAAGTATTGAAGTTGGGAGCTATGTCTCTTAAATTTCTTTAAATATATATAATCTCTTCCTCCATCCTTTTTTTCCCTTTGTAATGTACTTCTTGAAGAAACAGGGCCATTTTTCATATAAATTTCTTAGAATGGATTTTTGTTTTTACTATTAAACTTTTCATTTTAAGATAATTGTAGATTCACATGAAATTGTAAGAAATAATGCAGAGAGATCACATTTACATTTACCTAGTTTCTCCAACTATATCAACTTGAAAAACTTTATCATAATGTATAGTGAAAATACATAATATTCCCATCATCACAAGAATTCTTCATGTGCCTTTCAAAAGCCACAATAGCCAAACTGTAGGAGCCATGATGTCCTTTGACAGATGAATGGATAAAGTGGGAATGCAAACTGGTGCAGCCACTCTGGAAAACAGTGTGGAGGTTCCTCAAGAAGTTAAAAATAAAGCTACCCTATGACCCAGCAATTGCACTACTGGGTATTTACCCCAAAGATACAGATGTAGTGAAACCAAGAGGGCACCTGCACCTTGATGTTTATAGCAGCAATGTCCACAAAAGCCAAACTGTGGAAGGAGCTGAGATGTTCTTCGGCAGATGAATGGATAAAGAAGATGTGGTACATATATAAAATGGAATATTACTCAGCCATCAGAAAGGATGAATACCTACCATTTACATCGACCTGGATGGAACTTCAGGGTATTATGCTGAGTTAAATAAGTCAATCAGAGAAAGACAATTATCATACGGTTTCACTTATACGTGAAAAGTGAGTAATAGTGAAAGGGACCATACGGGAGGGGGGGAAACTGAGTGAGGAAAAATTAGAAAGGAGAACAAGCCATGAAGACCCTGGACTCTGGGAAACAAAGAAAGGGTTTCAGAAGGGGAGGTGGGTGGGAAGGGATAGGGTAACTGGGTGATGGGCATTAAGGAGGGCACATGATGATATGAGCACTGGATGTTATACTATATGTCGACAAATTTAATTTAAATAAATAAATAAGCTATATCTACTTCCCACCTATCCCAACCCTCCTTAATCTCTATTAACCAATAATCTGATCTCCATTTTTATACATTTGCCATTTTAAGAATGATATATACATGGAATCATACAGTATGTAACATTTGAAATTGGCTGTTTCAGCAAAATTCTCTGTTTATCAATAGTTCATTCTTTTTTATTGTTTAGTATTGCTTCATGGTATGTATATACCACAGTTTGCTTAATCAATCTAGGATATCTATATTGTTTCCTGTTTAGGGATTTTATCAATAAAGCTACTAAAACTTGCATGTACAGTTTTCCATGACTATCAGTTTTTATTTCTCTGAGATAAATGCACAAAAGCACAATTTCTAGGTCATGTGGCAAGTGAATGTTTGGATTTTTTTAATTGAAGAAGCTGTTGACTGTTTACTAGACTAGCTGACTAGTTATACCATTTTACATTCCCATAAACAATTCATACATAACTGATAAGTATGCAATGATGTCTTAGTATGGCTTTAAATTGTATTTCTCTAGTAGCTAGCACATCTTTTCAGGTACTTTTTGGCCATCTGTGTATACATGGTAAAATGTTTTTCATGTTGTTTACCCACTTTCTAATTGGATGTTTGTTTTTTGCTGTTAAATTTTGAATTGTTTATTTATTTTAGGTGAGTTCCTTATCAGATGTGTGGTTTGCAAATATTTTCTCCCAGTATAAAGTTTGTCTTTTCATCTTCTTAACAAGGCCATTCACAGAGCAAAAGTCTTAATTTTCATGAGATCCAATTTATGAATTCCTTTTATGCATCATTCTTCTGGTGTCAAGGCTAGAACTCTTTGCCAAGTCCTAGAGCCCAAAAGTCTTCTATTTCTTTTCTAATACTTTTATAGTTTTTCATCTTACATTTATGTTCATGATCTGTTTTGAGTTGATTTTTGTATAAGTTGTGATGTTTAAGTTAAGATTCCCTTTTTTGCCCATGGACTTCAGTACTATTTGTTGAAAAGGCTCTTGATCCTCTATTAAATTGCTTTTGCACCATTGTCAAAAATCACCTTGGCATTCCTATGTGGGTCTATTTTTGAGTAGTATACTCTATTCCATTGATCTATGTGTCTATCCCTCCAACAATATTATGCAATGTTTATTACTGTAGCTATAAAATAATTCCTGAAAATGAGGTTGACTGATTCCTACCAATTTATTTTTTCCAAAATTGCTAAAGTTATTCTACTTCCTTTGCCCTTCCATATACATTTTATAATAATCTTGTCTATCTATAAAAAAATCTTGCTGAGACTTTTATCATAATTATATTAAACATGCATATCAATCTGGGGGACGATTGGCATCTTGGCTATGTTGAGTCTTTTGATCAATAAATATGGCATGTTATGTAGATCTTTGAGATTAACTCAGCTTTTTGAATCTGTAGGACTATGTCTTTTACCAAATTTGGAAAGTTTTTAGTCATTACTTCTTAGAGTATTTTTCTTCAGCCCCTTCTTTCTCCTCTTATTCTGACACTCCAGTGACATGGATTTAGATCCTTTGTTATACTTCCACAAGTCACTTAGTCTTTATTTTTTTCAGTCTATTTTTCCTTTGCTGTTCAGATAGGCTTCTATTCATATCCAAAGGTTGAAGGTTACCTCAGATCCTCTCCACTAGGTGGGGTAAAATTCCAGGCCCTCAAGAGGTCTCCACAATCACTGCTGATGCCCAGTGGTGATGACAGTCCTCTGCCTCCATTTGGTCTTCTCTGGCAAGGGAGTTGGAGTGCCTCATTACAGCCCCGTGAAGGTGGAAATCTGTTTCCTCTCAGCCTTGACTGATGTGTGCGGGGATGGAGTTGCAATTATTTCTGTGATACTGGGCTGGAGTACAGCAGTTATTGTCTAAAAGGTTTTTGTCTTGCTGGGCTGTCCCTTTCCTGGTCCTTTGGCTAGAAGGAGAAGGCTTTTGCTGGAACTTTTTTTGTCTGCATCCATTGGCATTTCCTGATTGCTGGCTTCTTCAGCTTCAAGTTTGGAATATATGATGCAAGACAAAAAGAAACTCAGGGAATGCACCACTTTGCCATTCCTCAGATCCCTAGGACCCTAGCCAGTCTGGCTTCTTCTTTCCAACTTTCAGTGTATTTTTATATTTGCTTTAAATATAAGACCTAGGATTTTTAGTTGCTCGTAGCAGGAGTACTAGGTAAAATACTTTTACTCCATCTTCTCAAAAACAAAAGTCTCCAGACTGGATTTTGATGATTATATCTACAAGTTCAGTCTATTTTCACTCTGCTTTGCAGATCAGTAAATTCTACTGATCTCTTCAAGTTCACTGATTCGATCCTGTCATCTCCTCTCTACTACTGAGCCCATCCAGCAAGATTTTTATATCAGCTATTATATTTTCAGTTCTGTTTTTCCTATCTGCTTCTTTTTTTCATAACTTCTATTTCTTCCCTGAAATCTTCTATTTCTATTTTGTTTACAGGGAATTTGTAGTTGCCTGTTGAACCAGTTTTATGAAGGCTTCTTTAAAATCCTTGTCATATTCCAGCATTTTTTTCACCTTAGTGTTGACATCTCCCATTTTTTTTCTCACTCAAATTGTGATTTTCTTGGCCCTTGGTATGAAAGGCTCTTTCAATTGTATCCTATACATTGTGGACCTTATATTATGAACTCCAGATCCTATTACTTTTTCTTTTTAGAAAGCAATTCCTCTGTTGAGATGTACAGCAAGGGACTGTGGGTGTCCATGTTCAGCTTCCCTCTAGTCCCTATCAATATCTTCCCAGCAAAAGTAGGATGCTCACCACACAGCCTTATTCCAGACAGTAGAAGTTCAGTTCCTTCTCACTGAACCTGACACCTTCCTGGATAATGTGAAAAAGTAACTAACACCTCACACTGGTGTTAGCTTATTTTTTTTCCAAAATTGTTTTAGTTATTCTATTTCCTGTTTTGTTGCTGTAGGATAAGTAGGTTCTCAGCTCACCACTGGCCCCAATGATACAAGGAAAGTGGAAGGGAGAAGACAAGTAGAGTGCCAAATAGCCCTGGTTCTGACTGCCTAGTTCAACATCATGCAGGAGAGAAGAGATTCAGTAGTGCCTGTATCCTGTTCATGTTACCTTTGAAGGGGAATCAGAGCACCTCCTATTCTGGGTGGGAGGCGGAAGATGAAAGGTGAGAGATGCCAGGTGGGAGATGGAAGATCAGCTCTCTATCTGTTCCTTGTAGGAGAATTGGAATAATGCCTGCTTTTGGCAGGCAGGCAATGTGAAAGCTAACTCCCTGCCAATCCCTGCCAACACTATCCTGACAGGGGAGTCATAGCACTACCATTTTCAATCTGGCTGGAAATGGAAGATCAGTTCCCAGCTCCAGAGATTGTCTTCATGACCCAAAATTAGGCAAAGAAGTCTTAAACATGACACCAAAAGCGTGACATAAAAGAAAAAAATGCTAAATTGGCATCTCAAAATTAAAACTTTTACTCTGAGGAACTCTCTTGTTAGGACAATAAAAATCAAGCTATTGCCTAGAAAAAATATTTTCAAATTAATATCTAATAAAGGACATATCAAGAATATATGGACGCTTCAAAACTCAGAAATTAGAAAACAACCCAATATTAAAAATGGGCAAAAATCATCAATTGACATTTCATTAAATTGGACATATGGATGGCAAATGAATAAATGAAAAATTGTTAAACATCATTAGCCACTTGAGAAATGCAAATTAAAACCATAATTTTATACCATGATACACATTTGAAAATAACTAAAATTTTTAAATATATATATATATATATGTACATTACTGAGTGCCATAGTACTATCAGGTCTGAAGAATAACAAACTCTCATACATTACTGGTAGAAATGTAGAATGGTACAGCCATTGTGGAAAATGATTTGGTAATTTCTTATAAACTCACATTTACCATATGATTCAGAAATCCCATTCTTGGGAGAAATAAAAACTTATGGTCAAACAAAACCTGTAAACAAATGTTTATAACAGCTCTATTCATGTTTTCCAAAGCCTGAAAACAACCCAAATATATCCTTCTACAGGTGAATGGATAAATAAACTATGGTGCATCCACTTAAGGGAATACTATTCAGCAATAAAGAGTGAACCACTGATACACAAAACCAATTGAATGC
The DNA here is from genome assembly GCF_003254725.2 of Canis lupus dingo. Classification (NCBI taxonomy): domain Eukaryota; kingdom Metazoa; phylum Chordata; class Mammalia; order Carnivora; family Canidae; genus Canis; species Canis lupus. Next base: position 111,222,846 of record NC_064281.1, on the reverse strand, counting down.
TTCTCAAAAACATTTTGCTGAGTGAGAAAAGCCAGCCTCAACAAATTACATACTTTATTATTCCACTGTTTTTAGAAAATATGAATCCATATTTTTAAAAAGGAAATATAAAAATATTAGAAGTTTATTCCAGTGAAAAAAAATAGTAATGTGCATATATTTTACAACTGAGTATCTATAGAAACACCTTTAAACCAAAATCATTTGGTAGAACTCAGGGATTGATGAGCTTCAGAAAGAGGGCCATGGGCCAAAATATAAAAAAGAAAAATGCTCACAGGAGCAAAGAGAATATGTGGTTCTTCTAAAATAGAAAAGAAAAGAATAAAGAACAAATAATACAGTGGTGAGAACATTTCTGAGGCACACAAATAATATATCAATGTGAAAGAAAACATTAGTAATTTTATTAGGACAATGTGTAAATGAAATTTTTAAAATGGAAGAATGGTAAATGCAAAAAATAAGTATATGAGATATAACTAACAACCAAGCAAATAACCTCTACAATAGAGAAATATTAACAAAACCATGAATCATAGTTCTTTTTACACTGAATTTACTTTGTGAAAGCTAGTCATGTGTTAGCTTAAGTAACTGTGTTGAATAATAGTCTGAATGAAAATGGTGATTATTCTTATGTAAATCTTATGAAAATCAAGTGATATTTCAATAAAAATACATTTTCAGGCATGACTTGGACTTAATGGTAGTTATGACTGAAGAATATATTTTCAAATAACATTATTATAATCATTGACAAGGTACATATAAACAACATTCATAATAATTAATATGATTATTGCAATTCCTACATTCCTACTTGCAGTCCTTCATATCAATATTGAACCCAATCATGTCATGGAGAATATGGCTTATTATATATAAATATAATTTTCCTTTTTAAAATATAAGTTAATACTTTTCCTGGAGAGAAGGCCTAAAAAAAACAAGACAGATTATTACCTGTGTATTGTTATACTTGAAAGTGTGGGGGAAATTGGATGACTCACATTGTGTACCCACTGGACATCAGAGTTTTTTTCTTTCTAGTTATGCAAGTGGTAAGTATACCAGAGACAGAATAGAATCCAGCATGAGTATGGTCAATATTGCAAACAAAAAACAAAAACAAAAACAAATATGTACAGAATATGTGTTTATTTCTAGTAGTCTATATCACATCTTTAAAGATTTATATTTTATAATTATGAATGTTATTTATATTTTATAATTTTACATGTTCAGAAGTGTTGGAAAATATTGAAGCCATCAATAAGAAAATAAATATATTACTTATAATTTCAATAGCAAGAGGAAAACATTGTTGCTGGTTGCTTTGTGTTCTCCCCATTGTAAGTATGTCTATATGAATAGTCCTTCAATCTTGGCTTTAATTTAAGTAAGTTTGAATTATTAGGCTATTCATCATGCCAGATTTTTTAGGTTTTAAGTTAGTATTATAAGACTTCTCTTTCTGCCTAAGATTGAATAACAGAGACCAAATTGATATTATCTGAAATAGCTAAAAAAATGACAACACAGATGAAACAATGATTTTCAATTTATTGGATATTGGGCAACAAAGGAGCATGATCTCAGAGATGAAAATAAATGAAGTGAGGCTGACAATTGCTGCAGCTTACTGTCTGGAGAGAGACTGCAGGACACAGTACAAAGAGGGGGAGGCTGGCAGTCACCTTGAGTTGATGAGATGGAGCTGAGAGTCCAAGGAGCCCAGAGAGTCCAGAATTTGAAGGACAGGATACCAGAGAAGAGAGAGCTGCACAGAGAGAAAACTCCAGAGCTCACACAGGGCTAGGAATTGTTCTTGTTCCCACCAGAATGGTAAAATGAATAATTCATGGAGCATTGATCAGAATATTTAAAGGGTTTTGCCTTAGAAATGAGACAATATTGGCAATAGTAGCTATAGGGTAAACACTATTCTGATCTTTCCTAGCTAAGTTTAAAAACTAGACCTGTGTTGGGGGTTGAATTGTGTCCCTTAAAAGGAGTTATCTGTGACTGTGACCTTATTGGAAATAAAGTCTTCACAGGTGTAATTAATTGAGTCAAAATCAGGTCATATGGAAGTGAGGTGGACACTAGTCCCATATGACTGGTGTCCTTCCAAAAGGAGAAGACAGAGACACAAAGGGAGAATACCATGTGAAGACGGAAGCAGGAACTGGAGTGATGCATTCACAAGCCAAGGAACAATAGACAAATTGTTCCAAGGATTGCTGGCTGTCACCAGGAAATAGGAGAGAGACTCAGAACAGATTCACTCTCAGAACCCTTAGAAGGAACCCAACCTACTGGCACCTTAATTTCAGACTTCTAGCCTCCAGAACTTTAGGACAATAAATTCCTGTTGTTTTAAGCCACCTAGTCTATGGTACTTTGTTGTGGCAACCCTTAGGAAACAAATACAACCCAAAGGATCATGCTATTTCCAAGTAATTTGTGTTTCAGAACAAATCTCAAGGATAATTATTTATAGAAATACGAAAATACCCAGCACACATGTAAGGTAAGATTCACGTGGTGTAGCATCCAATCAAAATTAGCAGGCATGCAAAGAAACTGGAAAGTAGGATTCGTAGTGATGAGAAAATTCAATGAATTTAAACTGACCTAGAAATTACACAAATTGATAGAGTTAGTAGATAAGGGCATCAAAACAGTTGTTACAGCTGTATTCCATATTTTCCAGAAACAAGAGGAGAGTTTAAACATGTTAAATATAGACACAGAAGACATAAAAAGACCTCAAATGCACGTTTGAGAGACAAAAATGAAAATGTCAGAGTTGAAAAGATACACTGGTTTGGATTAAAGACAGAAAAAATGATTAGTGAACTTGAATATACAGCAAAATAAATTTTTGGTAATGAATCAAAAAGAAAAAAAAATGAAACTAATGAATAGAGCACTAGTAAGCACTGAAATCACTTCCAGTGAACTAATATACATACATTTGGAGATCCCAAAAGCAAAAAAGGCATGCAGATAGAAAAAAAAATACTTGAGGATATAAATGAAAAATTATCAAATTTTATGAAAATTGTAATCACACAGACAGACCCAAGAAGCTAAAAGAATCCCCCAAACAAGAAAAGTATGAGGAGAACCCTTTTATAATGTGTACAGATGTCAAATCATCATGATGTGCACATTAAATATGTTACAATTTTGTCAATTTTACTTCAATAAAGCTGAAAAAAATAGAAAAAAAAAAAAGCTATGCCAAGTCACATAATAAACAAATTGCTTAAAACTAGTGCTAAAAAAGAAAAGCCGGGATCCCTGGGTGGCGCAGCGGTTTAGCGCCTGCCTTTGGCCCAGGGCACGATCCTGGAGACCCGGGATCGAATCCCACGTCAGGCTCCCGGTGCATGGAGCCTGCTTCTCCCTCTGCCTGTGTCTCTGCCTCTCTCTCTCTGTGTGTGTGTGACTATCATAAATAAATAAAAATTTAAAAAAATAAAAAAGAAAAAAAATAAAAAAGAAAAGCCTTTAGGGAGCAGTGCAGGAGGGTCCCACTTTACCTACAAAGGAACAAAGATAAAGATGACAGTCGTTTTTTATGACACAAAAGATCAGATATTGTACGATTCTATTTATATGAGATATCCAGGATAAAAAAACCCATTAGGACAGACAACAGATTACTGGTTGCCAGGCACTGGGGAAAGGAAGAAATTAGAAGCAATTGCTTCATGAGGATGGGGATTCTGTGTGAGGTCATGGAGAAGTTCTAAAAATAGTAGTGATGATTGCACTTTGAGTGCCACTGACTTGTTCACCTTAAAACCACTAAAATGGTTAGTTTTATCATGTGAATTTTACTACACAAGAAAAGAAAGCCAGAGAAAGTAGAACAAAATCTTTAAAGTACTAAAAGGGGAAAAAAAAAACTCTACCTAGATTTCTATACCCAGTTAAAATATATTTCAAAAACAGAAGTGAAATAAATTTTTTTTCAGAACTACAAAACCTGAAACCATGTATTACCAACAGATGTGCACTATGAGAAATGTTGAGAGAAGTCCTCCAAGCAGACAGAAAATGTAGATCCATCTGGATCTACAAAGGAATGAGAGGCAACTGCATGGAAATTGCCACCACATGATATAGCATAACAGTAATTACCTGAGTAAATATGAGCTATTTTCCATATCGTGTAAATGTCTTTAATAAGACATAATTGATAGTTTAAAGTAAAAAGAAAAACAGTACATGGAGTGGTTTATAACATACGTAAAAGAAAAATGTATGACAATGGCAGACAAAAGGTCGAGAAGAAAGAAGTTTATGTATACTGTTGGTTTTTGTATGTCTGACTATTCTGAGATACAATTGATAAGAGTGGCTGTTCTTTTCTTTGTACATAAAGGCCCTGGCACAGCGACTGGGTGGGCCCACACATAACAAGCATTTCAAAGACATTCATCATTTAAAGTATGAACATAATGCGACTAGAGGCAATACTGTAAACTCCAGAAAAATTCTTTTTCTCAGTTCCTTGAATAAAGAACTCAAGGAATCACTTCACCTTGTGTTCTCAAAGGGCATCAAACTACACATTTTTTATTGATTTGGTTGCCATCAGGCAACCTGAGCATCAGTCAAGTGGACCATGTAGCGGGGGGCGGGGGGGCAGAGGTGACAGATGAACGGAAAATGAGCAATATTCCCAGCTCTTGTTGAGGAGGCTGGAACATGAACTGAGAATACTTTCAAAAGAAGGAAACGTGGGTGCAAAGTCAGGGAAGGCCCTCCATGTTATTTGGTGCTGAGGAGCTACCACAGAAAGGCACTAGCTGGGACCTCTTTGCACAAGAGAGTTTGAAGTAAAGCTAGAAAGGAAGAGACAAGGATTGGGATCAGCAGGAAGAGCCTGTGAAAATTCCTAACAGAACCCTAAGGGGAACAGTGGGTCACAGGGAAGGCAGCCGGTCCCATGCTGAAAATTGAGACTGGATGAGTGGGTAGGACAGCATGTGCCAGTGTGTCTAGGTCAGGGGTGGGACAGTGAGGAGTTGGGAATGAGAAATGGGGTGGTAAGGTATGCTAGAGATGCAGAGATTGGGGCTCACAAGTTGTTGACGATGCTGGAGAGCCAGGCAGCAAAACTAGGATTCAGTACATTGGGTGGAATGGGGTCCACACAGATACATGCCTGCAAGGGGTGTGACAGTCCACGGTCCAGGAAGGGGCTTCTAGCACCGGGCTTTCCCCGGAGTGCTCAGAGGGAAACTAGAGTTCTGTGGTTGGGTGACAGGGCCACTGTCCCATAGGAAGAGGGAAGGGTAGTGAGTGGGCAGGACTCCAGGATTATAGTCCTCATTTCAGTCAGACTGGTCTGCCTTCCTCATTGTAGGGTCAAGACCTAAAATTAAGGCTCAATATTATGTGCTGCCTTGACTTCTGGGAAATTGGGAGTGCCTTGAATAATCTAACTCTCAGTTCCCCACTCCACTCTGCTCTTGCCGATAAGGGTCCCCTGGCAAACAATCCTCCTTACAAAGAGAACCGGGTACAGTTCTTATCCTTGAGGAGGTTTCAGTTCCTGCCAGCCTGCAAAACTATTCAGGCCAGTCACATCCTGCTGTGGGAACCAGGGGTCATCCCATTGTCTTGATTCCTCAAAGGCCATCACCTTCCACAGTCTGGGTTGTTCCATGTTCCCAAGTGCAACCCCTGTGTGGCCCTGCATGGCATGCTGTGTCCTCCTCCTCTGAGCTGTAAGTACATGTGATTAATAAACCACCAATCTCGTCACACCGTCAGATGTCATATGCTCAAGCATCATGTCAGATGTCACATGCTAACCATAGACCTAAGGCAGGAGTCCCTCACTCACCAACAGGAAGAATAGGAGATGGTCAAAACACTTGTATTTGCGGCTTGGACTTCTATAGAAGGCTTCAGTTGAAATGAGAATTCTCAGGTCTAAAATTTTGACGACCACTGTCCACCAGTTAGATATAGAATGGATCATGGAGAGATGGCCTCCGGGTACCCTGACCTAAGATCAACTTCCAGTCCCTTGCTCTGTTTGCCATGAAAAGCTTTAGTCACTGCAGACCTACCAGCTTCCTGAAACAGACACACTGGATTAGAGGAGTGTCTGGGTATTGGTGTGTGTAAACTTGGACTTGCTCATTGGTGTGTGTAAACTTGGACTTGCTCAAGAGCAGACCTTTAAAAGTGGCCTGGGGATCCCTGGGTGGCGCAGCGGTTTGGCGCCTGCCTTTGGCCCAGGGCGCGATCCTGGAGACCCGGGATCGAATCCCACATCGGGCTCCCGGTGCATGGAGCCTGTTCCTCCCTCTGCCTGTGTCTCTGCTGCGCTCTCTCTCTCTCTGTGACTATCATAAATAAATAAAAAATTAAAAAAAAATAAATAAATAAAAATAAAAGTGGCCTGACTCCCTGCATGGAGCCTGCTTCTCCCTCTGCCTGTGTCTCTGCCTGTCTCGAATAAATAAATAAAATCTAAAATAAATAAATAAATAAATAAATAAATAAATAAATAAATAAATAAATATAAAAGTGGCCTGAAATCACAGACATGTGACTCCAAACTCATATCACCGCATATATAATAGTAGCCACAGATCCACAAGCATATATCTGCATGCATATGTGTGTGTATTATATGTGTGTATGTCATATACGAAAGTATATATAAGTATATATAGTTATACATAAAAATATATTTAACTATATACATAAATATATATAGTTATACATATTTTGAAAAGTACTCACCCAGGAATCCACCAGAAAATGTTTTCTGGTTTCCTTAAACTGGGTGAGCACATTTTCCCTTTCAAGTCTTCCCTGGATTTTTGAAACTTTGATTTTGGCTGCTAACTATATGATCCTATTGACGTGACCTAATCTAGTCTCCAGCCCGAGTCCCTCTCCTGCTAGTCTACACCATGCTTCCTCCCGCCCACTGGACAGCTTCACGTGCACAGCCCTCTCAGCCTCACCAGCAACACGGCCCCCACTTGCTCATCCGCTGCATCCTTCCTCATTTCTACCCCTAATTCCAATCACCACAAACTTCCCTCCTCTATCTTCGATCTCAGGGAGGAGGAAGAGCTTCTCTCTAGTCAACAACCTTCAGAACTCAGAATCACTATACACTCCTCACCACCCTTTCATTAGGCTTTCCCCAAAATCTATCTCTAAACCTTCTCCCACCCATGGCCTGAATTGACTGCCTTGTCATTTTCGTTTGCTTCATTTGCTTGGTGTTTTTAACTCACTATGTTTTCAGTAAATATTTATCTAATCAATACATGAAGTAATGAATCAATCAATCAAACTACAAGAGGGTCACATTCAATGATTCAGAATATGGAGCCTGTCCGCTGCCTGGGCCTCTGACTGCATGGAAGAAACTCGAAGTGCTACAGCTGCTCACATAACTTTAGAATTCCCATGAGAAACTCACTGACAGTGTCACTTGGGACATCTTCCTACATACAAACATCATCTCAGAGGTGGAGATGCTCTCAGCAGGTAGTACGCGATGCTTCCTGCATTGGACCTCGCAAACCCCCTCATCCCCAGGCAGCTCAACAAGGAAGAGGGCCATCTCCGTGGCTTTCCATCCCCCCTGCAGATGTCTGCACCTTGGGCCAATCCTCTATCTGGTGGCAACATAGACCAGCAGTCATAGCCATAGGACATCTGCCCTCTAGGGTGCCAACAGCTCACGATCTGTGGGGGGCAGCCTGAGCCAGGGACGACACCTGGACCTATTTCCAGGCATTCCCACACCCAGCCCTTTACACTGCAGAGTTTCTGAGGTGCCTAGTCCCAGGGCACTACCCCTCCAACCCCATCCCTCCTTGCAGCTGCACACTCCCTTCCCCTGCTCTCTAGTGTTTCTGGTCTGTCTCAACCCAGACGTCCGTCACCACCTCCACTCACTCACATAGCCCCGCCTCTACAGAGGGGCCCACTGTGCACAGGGAGGCACATCCCAGCCTCCAGCAGGCACCAAGGCAGCTCTCAGCCCCGGGACCCTGGCAAGGGTGCACCGGACCCTCGTACTCAGGAGGACTCAAGACTGTTGCTCAGCCAAATGATGCAGGGAGCAGCTGTGCTCTTCCTGACAGAACTCAGGTGACCCTAAGGTAGGGGCTGGTGTCTGGCTTGCGGCAGGGCCACTCCTCCAGTTGACCCATTTGCTCAGACCTCTCTGAGACTTCCAGCCCGTAATGATGATTCTGAGATCTCCCAAACCTATTCATGTAACTTGTCCAATACCACCTACTCAGACTTCCCACCATCTCCCCTTCCAGACTCTTCTCCCTACACTGAACTCTGCACTCAAAGCCCTGACTGCCAGCCTTCCAGGGGCTCTCTGGACTTGATCTTGCATGTGGTCTTTCTTGTGGACTCTGGCAATTGCTCTCCCCAGGATGGTCTCAATGCCCCTCACTGACTAATGGTGTCCTGTCTGGTCCCCTTCCCTGGCTCCTGGTCATTCTGGCCAAATCCTTGCTTCTCAAATAAAGGAAAAATGTCGTGCTGACATTTCAAGGTTCTAATCATGCCCAGAGGAATCCCTTTACTCAGGACATCACTACATAAATCCAGCTTTATAAGGGTGAGAGATTAAGTTAATTTCCTGCTTAACCTAATGAAAAAATGGGAGACACAAATTAAAATCACATTGACACAATATTTTTTGCTCATAATTTTGACCAAAATTTACAAGATTGGTAAAATATTTGTGAGAGCATAGGATATACAAGACGGTATGAACCTTTGTAAGTAAAATATTTTTAAAAGCCTAAAACCAGAAATAGGAGGTGTCTGTTAATCAGTTAAAATAACGGCTAGCTGATACAATAGACAAAGCCTGTAATATGCATGACTTAACATGACAAAATTTTTGTTGTCATTCACACAGATTCTGTTGTGGGTTGGCAGGGACTTTCTGTTCTCAAGCAACTCAGAAATCCAGGCTGCTTCCATCTTGTAGCTCTACATCCCAACACAGGGTCCCTAGGTTTGCTGCTGATGAGCAAAAGAAGCATGGAAATGGCACACTGGCTACTACCTAAAAGTGGGCCACCCAGGAGGGGAGAGAGACACACACAAGATGTGGATGAGCACTTACAATCTCTCCCAGAAGCTGTCACCCACTTAGTACTTAAGAAAAAGGAATTATAATTCGTGATGACAGCAACCCTCTTCGTTCTTGGAGGAGTCTCTGAGAAAACCACATTTGCATTGAAGATCACCTACTTTTTCAAGAGCCTACTATGCGACAGGTGCTCTCAAATACAGGATCACACCCAATTTTCTTTTTTTTTAAGATTTTATTTATTTATTCATGAGAGACACAGAGAGAGAGGCAGAGACACAGGCAGAGGGAGAAGCAGGCTCCATGCAGGGAGCCCAACGTGGGACTCGATCCCGGGACTCCGGGATCACGCCCTGAGCCAAAGGCAGATGATCAACCACTGAGCCACCCGGGCATCCCAACACATCTAGTTTTCAAGGGATGCTCTGAATCTTAGCCGGGGGAACTCACCCTCCTGCGTTCAATAGCACTTTTCTTCACTGCCTTTTGCAATAACCTCTGTAATCTCAGCAGACTGAGAATTTTCTCCTTCCTTGTGATGCATGGTCAAAATCTTAATTTATGGGCCTCTGCTACCTTCCGCATGACTGTACATTTCTGAACACCTTTTGGCACCCTGCAAATCAGGATTTTCTTGTGGGGCAGATACACAGACAAGGGGCAGTGGAAGGATGGCTTAGTTGGCTTGGGCTGCTATAGTAAGATTCCATAGACAGGATGGTTTGAACAACAGAAATTTCTCACTGTTGTAAGGTCTGTGAAGTCTAAGATCAGGGTGCTGGCAGATTCGGTGTCTGGAAAGGACCTTCCTGGTTTGCAGCCAGCCACCCATTTTCTTCTTTTGTCACCACATGGCCAACAGGTCTCAAGTCTCTCTTCTTATAAGGATACTAATCTCATCATGGAGGCTCCACTCTCATGATTTCATTGAACCTTAATTACCTCCCTAAGGCATCCTAATAATACCCCCTTTGGGGGTTATGGTTTCAGTAAAAGAACTTGGAAATAACAAAAAAACCTATAGTCTATAATGATGATTGTTTTTTCGAGTTTTTTTTTTTTTTTTTTTTAAATCAGAGCTGGCATGTCTGCTAAGGAACCATGCTTCACCTCCGAGGAGGACTCCAAAGATTTTAAGAATTCAGCCACTGTAGATGTTTGCTTACAGAGATGTTTCTATGGCCTTTCTTTATCTACCATTTATGGAGGAGGCTTTGGAGTTTGTTAGTTTTTGTTTGTTTTGTTCATTTTATTTAAATTCAAGTTGTTTAATATATACTGTATTATTAGGTTCAGGGGTAGAATTTAGTGATTCATCAGTTGCATATAACACTCAGTACTCATTACATCAAGTGCTCTCCTTAATGCCCATCACCCAATCCCATCAGCCCACCCACCTCCCCTCCAGCAACCCTCAATTTGTTCCTTACAGTTAAGAGTCTTTTTCATGGCTTGCCTCCCTCTCTATTCTCATCTTATTTTATTTTTCCTTTTTAATTTTAACAATTTGAGGCTTTAATGTCCTTTGGATAAATACCCAGTAGTGCAACTGCTGAGTAATAGGGTAGTTCTAATGTTAACTTTCTAAGGAACTGCCATACTGTTTTCCAGAGTTCCTGCATCAGTTTGAGTTTCTGTCAACGAAGTAAGAAGGTTTCCCTTTCTCTGCATCGTGGCCAACATCTATTGTCTCCTGAGTTGTTAATTTTAGCCATTCTTACTGGTATGAGGGGGTATCTCATTGTGGTTTTGGTTTGTACATCCCTGATGATGAGTGATGTTGAACATTTTTTTCATGTGTCTGTTAGCCTTCTTTGTCTTCTTTGGAGAAATGTCTGTTCATGTCTTCTGCCCATTTGTTGACTGGACTTTTTCTTGATGGGGGGCAGTTTGAGTTTGATAAGTTCTTTATGGATTTTGGATACTAGCACTTTATCTGATATGTCATTTGCAAATATCTTCTCCCATTCTATAGGTTGCCTTTTAGTTTTTTGACTGCTTCCTCAGCTGTGCAAAAGCTTTTATCCTGTTGAAGTCCCAATATTCATTTTTGCTTTTGTTTCACTTGCCCCTGGAGCTGTGTCTAGCAAGAAGTTGCTGTGGCCAAGGTCTGTGCTGTCCTCCAGGATTTTTTTTTAAGGTTTTATTTATTTATTTATTTATTTATTTATTTATTTATCTATCTATCTATCTATCTATCTATTTATTTATTTATGAGAGACACAGAGAGAGAGAGAGGCAGAGACACAGGCAGAGGCAGAAGCAGGCTTTATTCAGGGAGCCCGATGCAGGACTCGATACCGGGTCTCCAGGATCACGCCCTGGGTGGAAGGCGGTGCTAAACCGCTGAGCCACCAGGGCTGCCCTGTCCTCCAGGATTTTGATGAATTCCTGTCTCACATTTAGGTCTTTCATCCATTTTGAATTTATTTTTGTGTATGGTGTGAGGAAATGGTCCAGTTTCACTCTTCTGCATGTGGCTGTCCAATTTTCCCAACACCACTTATTGAAGAGACTGTTTTTTTTCCATTGGATATTCTTTCCAGCTTTGTCAAAGATGAGTTGACCATAGAGTTGAGGGTCCATTTCTGAGTTCCCTATTCTGTTCCATTAATCTATGCATCTGTTTTGGTGTCAGTGCCATACTGTCTTGATGATCACAGCTTTGTAGTACAGCTTGAAGTCTGGAATTGAGATGTCTCCAGCTTTGGTTTTCTTTTTCGACATTCCTCTGGCTATTTGGTTTTTTTTCTGGTTCCATACAAATTTTAAAATTGTTTGTTCTACCTCTGTGAAATAAGCTAATGGTATTTTGATAGGGATTGCACTGAATGTGTAGACTGCTTTGGGTAGTATAGACATTTTAACAATATTTGTTCTTCCAATCCATGAGCATGGAATGTTTTTACATTTCTTTGTGCCTTCCTCAATTTCTTTCATAACTAATCTATAGTTTTCAGAGTACAGATCTTTTACCTCTTTGGTTAGGCTTATTCATAAGTATCTTAGGAATTTTGGTGCAATTGTAAATAGGATCAATTCCTTTATTTCTCTTTCTGCTGCCTCATTGCTGGTGTACAGAAATACAACAGACTTCAGTGCATTGATTTATATCCTGTGACTTTGCTGAACTCGTGTATCAGTTCTAGCAATTCTGGGGTGGAGTCCTTTGGGTTTTCTACATATTCTATCATGTAATCTGTGAAGAGAGGAAGTTTGACTTCTTCTTTGCCCATTTGGATGCCTTTTATTTCTTTTTGTTGTCTGCTGAGGTTGGGACTTCCAGTACTATGTTGAAGAACAGTGGGGAGAGTGCACATCCCTGTTGTGTTCCTGATCTTAGGGGAAAGGCTCTCAGTTTTTCCCCATTGAGAATGATATTAGCTGTGGGTCTTCTGTATATGGCTTTTATGATGTTGAGGTATGTTCCATGTACCCCTACTTTGTTGAGGGTTTTTCAAGAAAGGATGCTGTATCTTGTCAAATGCTCTTTCTGCATCTTTTGAAAGGATTATATGGCTCTTATCCTTTCTTCTATCAATGTGGTATATCATGTTGATTGATTTGCAGATGTTGAACCACTCCTGCAGCCACTCCACCATCCCACTTGGTGGTGGTGAACTTTTAATGTACTGTTGGATCCCATTAGCTAGTATCTTGGTGAGAACTTTTACATCAATGTTCATCAGGTATATTGGTTTGTAATTCTCCTTTTTAGTGGGGCCTTTGTCTGGTTTGGGGATCAAGGTAAGATGCTGGCTTCATAGAATGAGTTTGGAAGTTTTCCTTCCATTTCTACTTTTTGGAATACTTAGAGAAGAATAGATATTAATTCTTCTTTAAATGTTTGCTAAAATTCCCCTGGGAGACCATACAGCCTTGGACTCTTGTTTGTTGGGAGATTTTTAATTCCTGATTTAATTTCCTTACTGGTTATGGGAATGTTCAGGTTTCCTCTTTCTTCCTGTTTCAGTTTTGGTAGTTTATACGTGTCCAGGAATGCATCCATTTCTTCCAGAAGGCCTAATCTGTTGGCATATAGTTGCTCATAATGTGTTCTTTTTTAAAAAGATTTTATTTATTTATTCATGAGAAACAGCAAGAGAAGGAGGCAGAGACACAGGCAGAGGGAGAATTAGGAAGCCTGATGTGAGACTTGATCCCAGACCCCAGGATCACACCCTGAGTCAAAAGGCAGACACTCAACCACTGAGCCACCCAGGAATCCCAAGTTGCTTATAATATGTTCTTATAATTGTAGTTCTTAGGTGTTAGTTGTGATCTCTTCTCTTTCATTCATAATTTTATTTATTTGAGTCCTTTCTCTTTTCTTTTTGATAAGTATGGCCAGGGGTTTGTCAATTTTATTCTTTCATAGAACCAGCTTTTAGTTTAATTTGTCTGTTCTACTGTGGTTTTTGTTTGTTTGTTTGTTTCTATTTCATTGATTATATTATTTCTCTTCTCCTGCTGGGTTTAGGCTCATTTGCTGTTCTTTCTCCAGCTCCTTTAGGTGTAAGTTTAGGTTGTATATTTGAGACCTTTCCTGTTTTGGGAGAAATGCTTATATTCTATATACTTCCCTCTTAGGACCACCTTTGCTGTATCACAAATGTTTTGAATAATTGTGCTTTCATTTTCATTTGTTTCCATGAATTTTTAAAAATTCTTCTTTAATTTCCTGGTTGACCCATTCATTCTTTAGTAGGATGCTCTTTAGGCTCCATATATTTGTGGTCCTTCCAAATTTTTTTCTTGGTTGACTTCAAGTTTCATAGCATTGTGGTCTGAAAATATGCTTGGTATGATCTCAATCTTTTTGTCCTGGTTGAGTCCTGATTTGTGACCCAGTATGTGTTATGTTCTGGAGAATGTTCCATGTGCACTTGAAAAAAAAAGTATATTCTGCTGCTTTAGGATGAAATGCTCTGAATTTATCTGTGAAATCCATCTGGTCCAGTCTGTCATTCAAAGCCCTTGTTTCTAGTCAGTCTTCTGCTTAGATCATCTATCCATTGCTGTGAGTAGGTTGTTAAAGTCCCCTACTATCATTGTATTATTATCAATGAGTTTCTTAAGTTTGCTATTAATTGATTTATATATTTGGCTGCTCCCAAGTTAGAGCATAAATATTTCCAATTGTTAGATCTTCCTGTAGATAGACTCCTTTTTCATGATATACTGTCCTTCTTCATCTCTTATTACAGTCTTTGTTTTAAAATCTAGTAATACAAATTTTAAAATATAATGAAAAATAATAATAAAATAAAGAATAAAAGTACAAAGGAAGCTAGATACTATTTTCCCGTAGAGCTGGAGCTTTGCAGCATTGTATGATCAGTAAACTTGGTGTGAGCTAGTTATTTGTACTGGTCTTCTGGGGGAAGAGTCTGCTGCTCTGAGTCTCAGGTGGACGTTCACTACTGGAAATGTATCTCCAGGGTGCAGGGAAGCAGGGCTTGGTGTTAGCAGCTCTGGACTCCACTAGGTGATGCCGTTTTGCTCCCTCAAGTCTTTCAGCTCTGATAGGCCAGATGAATATGGTGGCACCCGTCTCTAGCCCTCGAGCTGAAAATTCACACCCCCCACTATTCAGTAAGCCCTCACAGAAGAGCAATCACTCTTGTCTCCCTGATTTCCATCAGAACCCTGTGTTCACCCTGCCTGAGTCTGAGCTTTTTTTTATCTCAGGCACGTGACTGAATTTCAAAACTTCAAATCTTAGGGGCTCCAGCAGCATGGACCTGTGCTGTTCCTCCTGGGGAGGGTCTCGCCATGCTTCTGCCTTTTGCTGACCAGGCCCAGGAAAGCAGCCATACAACTGTGCAGCGGTTCGCAGTTTATGGCAATACAGGGCAGAAAGCCAGTGGTTCTCAGACAGCTACCACACTCCCGTGCCTGGAAACAGTGTAGCACTCAAGCACCCCCATTCTTCTTATGACCCAGGGGATCCTCAGACCACAGTGTCACACCTGGAATTCTGCAGCCACTTCACCACCTGAGCTCCTTTAAGCTGGACATGTCCCCTACTGTAGCCAACTTCCAGAAGTTCCCATTTTGTACTCCACTGCCTTTGCAGTAGCCTCCTTAAGCAGGCTCCATCCTCACTACCATATCCATATCACACCATGTTCAAGTCTCCACACCTCCTACCTTCCAAAAGGTGGTCATTTTTCTACTTGTAGACTTGTAGTTATTTGTTCTCCAAGACCTCTGATTGATTGCTCAGATGTTCAGAATGATTTGATAAGCAGCTGTATTTGAGGGACCAGACAAACTTAGGATCCCCAACCCCTCCACCATCTTAACTCCTCTTGTTTTGTTTCAGGTTTTTTTTCTGGAGGCTTTGGGTTTTAACCACATGGGTAAGCTCATTCATCTATGTGTGTGTTCAGTGGACAATTTCAAAAGATGTACCCCATTAAAATTCTACTGCAGATATCAGGGTGGTTTCAAAAATCATCTGACTTCAGAGTTACATGCCAATAACCAGTAGATTACATGTCATATTAGACCCTACTCACAAGCCCATTTGGAAAACACTGAGAGGTTTTTAAGTATACCGGGGGCCGGGGTGGTGGTGGGTGGGAATGACTATATATTAGCTTCCTAGGGCTGCCGTAAAAAATTACCACAAACTGACTGGATTAAAACAATACAAATTTATTATTTCATTGTTCTTGAGGCCCACAGTCCAAAATGAAGGTGTCAGTAAGTTGGTTCCTTCTGCAGACTTTGAAGGAGAACTCTATCTCATGGCTGTCTCCTAGCTTCTGGCAACTGGCAGCAATCCTTGACATTCCTTCCCTTTCAGATGGCTCATTCCAATCTCTGATTCCATGCTTCCTGTCTGTGTCTGTGTTTAAATCTCCCTCTCCTTTCTCTTTTTACACCATTCATTGTTTTTAGGGCCCACCCTAAATCCAAGACAATCGCAACTCTAGATTCCCAAAGTAATTGCATTTGCAAACACTCTACTCCCAAATAAGGCCACATGCACACATACAGGTATGGCCCATTTTTAGAAAGTTGGTGTTGTGCCACTTCATTTTTAGGAAAGATCTATGTATGTTTGTACCTGTTTTCATTAACCAAAAGAAATCCAAAGAGGATTTTTGCTTTTAAGAAAAAAAAAAGTGAAAAACGAAAATAAGAGTCCAGCATTTATTTTGCAGTGACACCTTATAGAAGCAGCACACACCCCCAAGCAGAGAGAGTGACACCACCAAGCTCCTTCCCCTGTGGAACCACACTCAGCATCTCAGCATCAAGCTGCCATACATTTGGAAGTTATCTGAACATCTTGATTTATTTTGTAGATCTGTTAGCAAGATGTGTCCTAAGGTAGCAGAAAAGCCTAAGACAGGTTATTTTGGGGGTCTGGGAATGCTAAAAACATTTTCCTTGTAAATTAATGGTAATTGCTTCTCCAGGTTATGCCATTTAGGCTTACAAAAGTTTTCATGGGAATGCTCTACTTTCAGATAGAGAGGGAAATCTATACTGGAAATCAGAACTTGGACATATCTTTTGAAGGGTCACTATTCAACTTCCTATAGATCAACCTAAACGACACTTGTCCAAATCAAACTTTTAAATTCAAGGGGTTGGCAAGCTGGTGGAGGAGTATGGTCTCCAAGTCACCTGCCCCACCAACTTACCTAGATAACTTTCAAATCATCCTGAAAAACTACGAATTTGGCCTGAGATTTAAAGAGAGAACAGCGGGAACGCTAGAGAGAGAACGGTTTGTGCTTCTAACAAGGTAGGAAGGTGGGAGAAATAAAATAAAAAAGAATCCAGTGGGGGAGGGGCCCTGCAAGGAGCCGGGCTAAAGGGGGCGGGAGCCTCAGGACAGGGGACCCCGGCCTGGAGAAGCGGGAACTTTAAAAATCTGTCCCAGATTCTTCCCAGACGGAAAGGCGCTCAACAGGAAAACCGGACAGAACCACAGGAGGGGTGGTGGAGTCCCCAGATTCCTGGGGTCACTAACAGGAGGGGCGCCCCAGGGAGAGCACCCACCCCATGGGCTGAGCGGAATAAAAAGATGGAGCGCACCCAGTGGGGTCCTGGGAGCAGCTCAGCGGTGGCTCTGCGTGGAGGGGGCTGTGCCACCCGGGAGCGGGATTCCAGTGGTGCAGGCCCCGGAGCCCAGGGCAACGGGGGACACAGCCCAAGATCCGGCGCTCCCCCTGGGGACAGGCAGAGGCCAGGAGGGCTTAAGACAGTGAGGACGCTCCTGCTGCCAGCTGGCCCTGAGCTGTGCATGTCAGAGCCCCCACCCCCAGAGCATCCAGGCCCCTGCGGACGGGTTGCTGTGGGAGTTACTGCTGGAGCTGACTCCAGGGCTGGGGAGCTGGCCGCCACCAGTGGGGTTGTTCCTCCCGGTGTCACCTTGTGCCTGGGATAGAGCGGGGCCACCGGGGAGCAGGGGCCTCACAGGACAAAGAGTTCCCACTGAACCGTGCACCTGGCAGGGGGCGGGGAAGCTGCCCAGGTGCACACACCTGAGAGTCAGGCAGCAGGCCCCTCCCCCAGACGAGCTGGAAGGATAGGGGAAGAGCAAGTTCTTGACAGAGCAGGCTGGAAAGCTCCAGGGAAAGTCGAGGGGCTTACAGTGTATAGAATCAGAGGGTACCCCTTCTTGTTTTCTTTTGTTTTTCTTTTTCTTTTTTTCTTCCTTTTTCCAGTACAACTCCTTTTTAGCCACTCTGCACTGAGCAAAATGACTAGAAAGAAGAACTCACCCAAAGAATTAGAAACAGTACTCTCTCCCACAGAGTTACAGAATTTGGATTATAATTCGATGTCAGAAAGCCAATTCAGAAGCACAATTATAAAGCTACTGGTGGCTCTGGAAAAAAGCGTAAAGGATTCAAAACACTTCATGACTGCAGAATTTAGATCTAATCAGGCTGAAATTAAAAATCAATTAAATGCGATGCAATCCAAGCTGGAGGTCCTAATGACGAGGGTTAACCAGGTAGAAGAACATGTGAGTGACATAGAAGACAAGTTGATGGCAAGGAAGGAAGCTGAGGAAGAAAGAGAAAAACAATTAAAGACCATGAGGAAAGGTTAAGGGAAATAAATGACAGCCTCAGAAGGAAACATCTATGTATAATTGGGGTTCCAGAGGGTGCTGAAAGGGACAGAGGACCAGAAAGCATATTTGAACAAATCATAGTCGAGAACTTCCCTAATTTGAGGAGTGAAACAGGCATTCAGATCCAGGAAATAGAGAGTTCCCCCCCTAAAATCAATAAAAACCATTCAACACCTCGACATTTAATAGTGAAACTAGCCAATTCCAAAGATAAAGAGAAAATCCTTAAAGCAGCAAGAGACAAGAGATCCCTAAATTATATGGGGAGAAGATTAGATTAACAGCAGACCTCTCCACAGAGACCTGGCAGGCCAGAAAGGGCTGGCAGGATATATTCAGGGTCCTAAATGAGAAGAACATGCAGCCAAGAGTACCCTATCCAGCAAGGCTCTCATTCAGAATAGAAGGAGAGATAACGAGCTTCCAAGATAGGCAGAAACTGAAAGAATATGTGACCACCAAACCAGCTCGGCAAGAAATATTAAGGGGGACTCTGTAAAAGAAAAAGGAAGTCCAAGGTAACAATCCACAAAAACAGGGACTGAATAGGTATTATGATGACACTAAATTCATATTTTTCTCTTTTTTTAATAATAAATTTATTTTTATTGGTGTTCAATTTGCCAATATACAGAATAATACCCAGTGCTAATCCTGTGAAGTGCCCCGCTCAGTGCCCGTTACCCATTCACCCCCACCCCCTGCCCTCCTCCCCTGCCACCACCCCTAGTTCGTTTCCCAGAGTTAGGAGTCTTTATGTTCTGTCTCCCTTTTTGATATTTCCTACCCATTTCTTCTCCCTTCCCTTCTATTCCCTTTCACTATTATTTATATTCCCCAAATGAATGAGAACATATAATGTTTGTCCTTCTCCAATTGACTTATTTCACTCAGCATAATACCCTCCAGTTCCATCCACGTTGAAGCAAATGGTGAGTATTTTTAAATAGGAACTCTGAACATGAATGGGCTTCATGATCCCATCAAAGATGCAAAGTTTCAGACTGGATAAAAAAGCAAGACCCATCTATTTGCTGTCTACAAGAGACTCATTTTAGACTTAAGGACACCTCCAGCCTGAACACGAAAGGTTGGAGAACCATTTACCATTCAGATGGTCCTCAAAAGAAAGCTGTGGTAGCAATCCTCATATCAGATAAATTAAAGTTTACCCCAAAGACTGTAGTGAGAGATGAAGAGGGACACTATATCATACTTAGGGGTCTATCCAACAAGAGGAACTAACAATCATGAATATTTATGCCCCAAATGTGGGAGCTGCCAAGTATACCAATCAATTAATAACCAAAGTTAAGACATGCTTAGATAATAATACACTTATACTGGGAGACTTCAACACAGTGCCTCCTGCAAATGACATATATTCTAAGCACAACATCACCAAAGAAACAAGAGCATTAAATGATACACTGGACCAGATGGATTTCACAGATACTTATAGAACTTTACACCAAAACGCAACTGAATACACATTCTTCTCAAGTGCACATGGAACTTTCTCCAGAATAGACCACATACTGGGTCACAAATCAGGTCTTAACTGACACCAAAAGTTTGGAATTGTCCCCTGAATATTTTCAGACCATAATGCTTTGAAACTTGAACTCAATCACAAGAAGAAATTTGGAAGAAATTCAAACACGTGGAGGTTAAAGACCATCCTGCTAAAAGATGAAGGGTCAACCAGGAAATAAGAGAAGAATTAAAAAGATTCATGGAAACTAATGAGACTGAAGATACAACCGTTCAAAATCTTTGGGATACATCTAGCTGGTCTTCTGGAGGAGGGGCCTGTTGTGCTGATTTTCAGGTGTTAGCAGTTGGGGGAGCTGCTGTGCCCCTGCCTGGTGCAGGGCTCAGTGGGGGTTGTTTACCCTGTGAGGCCCCAGGAGCAACAGCCCTAGTGGCGGGGCCAGCTCTGGAAACCTGGATTCAGCTCCGGCAAGAACTCCGGAGCTCTCCGTCTGCAGGGCCTGGAGGCTCCCGGGCGGGGCCGCTGATCCGCTCAGCTGGGGCAGGAGCGTCCTTGCTGTCCTGGGCCCTCCCGGCCTCTGCCTGTCCCGGGGGGAGGCCGGATCCTGGGCTGTGTCCCGGTGCCCTGTGCTCTGGAGCCTGCGCTGTTGGATTCGCGCTCCCGGCCGTGCAGCCCCCTCCGCGGATACAGCAAAAGCAGTCCTGAGAGGCAAATACATCGCAATACAAGCATGCCTCAAAAAATTGGAAAAAACTCAAATACACAAGCTAACCTTGCACCTAAAGGAACTGGAGAAAGAACAGCAAACAAAACCTACACCCAGCAGAAGAGAGTTAATAAAGATTTGAGGAGAACTCAATGAAATCGAGATCAGAACTGTAGAACAGATCAACAAAACCAGGAGTTGGTTCTTTGAAAGAATTAATAAGATAGATAAACCATTAGCCAGCCTTATTAAAAACAAAACAGAAAAGACTCTAATAAAATCACAAGTGAAAAAGGAGAGATCACAACCAATACCAAGGAAACATAAATGATTTTAAAACCGTATCATGAGCATCTATATGCCAATAAATTAGGCAATCTAGAAGAAATGTACGCATTTCTGGAAAACCACCAACTAACAAAACTGGAACAGGAAAAAATGGAGAACCTGAACAGGCCGATAACCAGGGAGGAAATTGAAGCAGTCATCACAAACCTCCCAAGACACAAAAGTCCAGGGCCAGATGGCTTCCCAGGGGAATTCTATCAAATGTTTAAAGAAGAAACAATACCTATTCTTAACTAAAGCTGTTCTGAGAGATAGAAAGGGATGGAATACTTTAAACTCGTTCTATGAGGCCAGGATCACCTTAATTCCAAAACCAGACAAAGACCCCACCAAAAGGGAGAATTATAGACCAATATCCCTGACAAACACAGATGCAAAAATTCTCAGTAAGATACTAGCCAATAGGATACAACAATACATTAAGAAGATTATTCACCGTGACCAAGTGGGATTTATCCTGGGGATGCAAGGCTGGTTCAACACTTGTAAAGCAATCAACATGATAGATCATATCAACAAAAGTAAAAACAAGAACCATATGATCCTCTCAATAGACGCAGAGAAAGCATTTGACAAAATACAGCATCCATTCCTGATCAAAACTCTTCAGAGTGTAGGGATAGAGGGAACATTCCTCAGCATCTTAAAAGGCATCTACAAAAAGCCCACAGCAAATATCATTCTCAATGGGGAAACACTGGGAGCCTTTCCCCTAAGATCAGGAACACGACAGGGATGTCCACTCTCACCACTGCTATTCAACATAGTACTGGAAGTCCTAGCCTCAGCAATCAGACAACAAAAAAAGAAATAAAAGGCATCCAAATGGGCAAAGAAGAAGTCAAACTCTCCCTCTTCGCCGATGACATGATACTCTACATAGAAAACCCAAAAGACTCCACCCCAAGATTGCTAGAACTCACACAGCAATTTGGCAGTGTGGCAGGATACAAAATCAATGCCCAGAAGTCAGTGGCATTTCTGTACACTAACAATGAGACTGAAGAAAGAGAAATTAAGGAGTCAATCCCATTTACAATTGCACCCAAAAGCGTAAGATGCCTGGGAATAAACCTCACCAAAGAGGTAAAGGATCTATACCCTAAACACAACAGAACACTTCTGAAAGAAATTGAGGAAGACACAAAGAGATGGAAAAATATTCCATGCTCATGGATTGGCAGAATTAATATTGTGAAAATGTCAATGTTACCCAGGGCAATTTACACGTTTAATGCAATCCCTATCAAAATACCATGGACTTTATTCAGAGTTGGAACAAATCATCTTAAGATTTGTGTGGAATCAGAAAAGACCCTGAATAGCCAGGGGAATTTTAAAAAAGAAAACCATAGCTGGGGGCATCACAATGCCAGATTTCAGGTTGTACTACAAAGCTGTGGTCAAGACAGTGTGGTACTGGCACAAAAACAGACACATAGATCAATGGAACAGAATAGAAAATCCAGAAGTGGACCCTCAACTTTATGGTCAACTAGTATTCGACAAAGGAGAAAGACTATCCACTGGAAAAAAGACAGTCTCTTCAATAAATGGTGCTGGGAAAATTGGACAGCCACGTGCAGAAGAATGAAACTAGACCACTCTCTTACACGAGACACAAAGATAAACTCAAAATGGATGAAGGATCTAAATGTGAGACAAGAATCCATCAAAATCCTAGAGAAGAACACAGACAACACCCTTTTTGAACTTGGCCACAGCAACTTCTTGCAAGATACATCCATGAAGGCAAGAGAAACAAAAGCAAAAATGAACTATTGGGACTTTATCAAGATAAGAAGCTTCTGCACAGCAAAAGATACAGTCAACAAAACTCAAAGACAACCTACAGAATGGGAGAAGATATTTGCAAATGACGTGTCAGATAAAGGGCTAGTTTCCAAGATCTATAAAGAACTTATTAAACTCAACACCAAAGAAACAAACAATCCAATCATGAAATGGGCAAAAGACATGAACAGAAATCTCACAGAGGAAGACATAGACATGGCCAACACGCATCTGAGAGAATGCTCTGCATCACTGGTCATCAGGGAAATACTAATCGAAACCACAATGAGATACCACCTCCCGCCAGTGAGAATGGGGCAAATTAACAAGACAGGAAACAACAAATGTCGGAGAGGATGCGGAGAAAAGGGAACCCTCCTGCACTGTTGGTGGGAATGTGAACTGGTGCAGCCACTCTGGAAAACTGTGTGGAGGTTCCTCAGAGTTAAAAATAGATCTGACCTACGACCCCGCAGTTGCACTGCTGGGGATTTACTCCAAAGATGCAGATGTAGTGAAACGGCAGGACACCTGCACCCCAATGTTCTATAGCAGCAATGTCCACAATAGCCCAACTGTGGAAGGAGCCTCGGTGTCCATCGAAAGATGAATGGATAAAGAAGCTGTGGTCTATGTATACAATGGAATATTCCTCAGCCATTAGAAACGACGAATACCCACCATTTGCTTCGACGTGGATGGAACTGGAGGGTATTATGCTGAGTGAAGTAAGTCAGTCGGAGAAGGACAAACATTATATGGTCTCATTCATTTGGGGAATATAAAAACTAGTGAAAGGGATTAAAGGGGAAAGGAGAGGAAATGAGTGGGAAATATCAGTGAGGGTGACAGCACATGAGAGACTCCTAACTGCGAAATGAATAAGGGGTAGTGGAAGGGGAGGTGGGCGGGGGGTTGGGGTGACTGGGTGACAGGCACTGAGTGGGGCACTTGATGGATGAGCACTGGGTGTTATGCAATATGTTGGCAAATCGAACTCCAATAAATAAATATATACAAAATAAAAATAAATGTCAACCAAGTGAATAAAATAAACTCAAGGGGTTTTTGCTATCAGGGTTCCAGAGTGATGTTTGGGACAGTCAGAGGACTTTTGCAGGGGTAGGAATGTTCTATGTTAGGGAGATGGCAAGTGGTTCTGGATTGTCCACTGGGAGTAAAGCACAGCCTTTGGAGAAGACAGTGATGAGCTGGTCCATAGGCCAGGTTCTAGAATTGGACAGGAGGAAATACTGGAGAAGATTAGGGGGGAGGTGGTGTAATTCAGAAAAGTGCTAGAACTGGACACAAATGATAGCTCCTGTGCAGAATCAGCTATTAAGGTATTAATAGGGTTCAGAGCAGGATAAATAAAGTTCAGTCAATTCCCGAATTATGTTTTATTCTCATTTCTTCTTTCTTTAGGAGCTTGCTTTTAGTACGTTGTCTCCTGGTTCTTCTTTTTACTGCCTGAGAGACATTACAGAGTACTGGGAAGATATTGGTGTAAGAGACAGAAGACCTGCCTCATGCTATGAGGATGTAAAGAAAAGTATCTGGGGGGCACCTAAGTGGCTCAGTTGGTTAAGCTTCTGCCTTAAGCTCAGGTCACGATCCCAGGGTCCTGGAATCAAGCCCCACATCCGGCTCCCTGCTCAGCAGGGAGACTGCTTCTTCCTCCACCTGCTGCTCCCCCTCCTTTTGCTGTCAAATAAATAAAAATCTTGAAAGAAAGAAAGGAAGGAAAAGAAAGAAGAGTATCTGGTACAGTGCCTGGTATTTATCAGATCTTTAATAAATAGCAGTTACTCCTAATATTATTTTGTCCCCAGACCTACTGCCCTCTCTTCTGGGATTGTATGTTTATCCAAGACATCTCAGATAACATGCAGCTAAATAGGAGTCAGAACGTCAAACTAGACAAAAATGCTGCTTCACAAATAAAACTCATTAAATTTTCCCTCTTAGAGAGTATATTAAGTTGGCTATGACTTGAGTCTTTCTCAGCTGATGTAACTCAAAAGTTCCCAAAATTTTTGAGTCAAAGACCAACTCCTTCCTTCCCTAGCTGTTCATCCATCCAAAACATGGTTTTCACTCATTTCACTCCCACCAAAACCTAGATTTGCTTAGTTTTGGCCTAATTACACTCAAGATAACCTACCTTTAATGTTATTCTCTCTGGCTAGGGAAGAATGCCGGTTTAGTGGCTTCTGGGTACCACCTCAAGGGAGTATCACCCTATTCCCAAGAAATCATTGCAGATGATGTTTACAGAACACCTAGGTAAGTGCACTGTGTTAACTGCACTGAGACAAGCGTTTAGGACATCTTCCGTACCTGCCCCAGGTGGAAATCTCTTTCTAGTTTATCCACGATACAAAAGGAACTACTAAGCAGTTTTGTTTGCCAGACTTTTCTGTCACTTCCAGAACACATCACCTGATAGTGTGGCCCTTGCTACCACCCACAGCAGAAATTGCAGTTTCCCAAAGCCCTACACTGCCTCAGCTTAGGGCATTTCTACTTGCCTACTCACATCTGGAGATCCACCTCCTTTCCCCTTTTAAGATTTTATTGACTTATTCATGAGAGACACAGAGAGAGAGGCAGAGACACAGGCAGAGAGAGAAGCAGGCCCCCCTGCGGGGAGGCCAATGCAGGACTTGATCCCAGGACCCCGGGATCAGGACCTGAGCCAAAGGCAGACGTTCAAGCACTGAGCCACCTAGGTGCCCCTCACTCGTTTTTACCTGTTCTTTAGGTATTAGAATACATCTCATCATCTCCTGAAGTTTGCTGCTCCTAGCATCTACCATTTTATGATTAGACATGGTTCTTGCTTATCCTAGTATTTCCACTATTAATATAGTGCTTTCCAAGGAGAAAATATCCAATTAATGTTTGGTGAATAAATGAGACAAAAGGCAGGGCTTTTTAAAATAAGATTTATTGAAATTACACCTACTTTTCTTCAGTAAGCCAAACAAATCATGTACGTATCTTTTAGTTTTACAGAACGATAAACTAAAGTGGTTAAGGGAATCCAAAATTTAACCACCTTTTATACTTTTTTCTCCATTTTCTTTCACATTTCCAAGGAAATTCCCATTTCAGTGTCATATCATCTTGTTCCAGGTCACAAAATAAGATAGAACATTTCCCAGTTTCTTTGTAAAATATAAAAACTCCTATTCTTAAATCTGATACACAGCAATAAATGTGTAACAAATTCATTTACATACTTATATTCTAAAGCTAAAAAATCTTCTATTAAAAATAACATTTGAAAAATACCAAAAGGAAAAAAAAAGGTAAACCTCCAAATAATCCATATAGAACAGGAACACAAAGTTGTACACAGTGTTCTCCCCAGCCAGACCCTGACCCTCTTCTACCTCAGAGCTAGGACTGCCTTCTTCAAATACAGAGTGAATATTTGGTGTCACCCTTCAGTTGGGGCAGGAGAAGCTGATGGCCAATGCTATGCAATGTTTACGGCAGAAGTATTATCCACAACACCAACTCTGTCCTGGGCCTTCTCTTTCTCATCTTTTAAAGCCTTCTCATACCAGTGTGAGAAGGAAATGGAGTCAATCCCTTTGATCTTAGCCAAAAACTCTAGAACTTTAATCTTACTGGTTTCAGCATGAGCCCTGGGACCCCACAGGAATTCATAGCATGGAGGATCCCTGTTAGGCGTCTGCCGATACTCCAGGTAATTTTCCTGCACCCAATCTCTGGTGATGAGCTTCCTGGGCTCCCCATAAAGGAAATGCTCCCTCCCAGCATACACTCCCATTATATTTAGAAAATCCCAGATGTCTTTCTCAAGGGCACGATTGCCCCCCATGAAGATCACACCCAAGATGATTATCAGGAGACCGTTTTTAGGCATACTCTGGTTGTCGCTAAGCATCTCCTCATGACTGAAATCTAGTGAATTGACAAGGATATAGGAGTGAGTGGTGGGGTTCAGTTCCTTCATATCAATGCCAGAGATCACCTCCAAGCACTTGGTAGCTTTCCTAAAGATCACAGAGAATTGTGTCTTGTACCTTTCGGCGACAACCTTCACCATTTCTGCCTCTGTGACGGACTCCTTCAATCGATACTTGAGGATCAAATAATGCACCAAATCAGCCACTGACTCATCTAGCGGATCTCTGGGAGAATATTCAGCATCTTTTGAGGTCTGTGGGGAACTTGAACCCTGCTCTTGGCTGTTGCAGACTCCATTTGATGTGCTGCACGATGCAGAGAAGGAGCAGGAGCTCTGAGGACTCTGAGGAGGACTCAGTGTTGCAGCAGGGTTCTCTTCCTCCTCTGAAGAGGCTGGGATCATAGGAGAGGAAGGCGGGGAGAAGGAGGTGGAGGGGTAGGAGAAGGTGAAAGAGCAAGAGGAAACCGAAGTAGTCTCGTCTTCCTCCTCCTCAGCTGTGAGAACACATGCTACTGCCAGGTCTTGTATTTCATGTGGGGTCTGAAAGTCTGGCTCAAATGTGAGGCGCAGAGGCTTTAAAGAGCGAGGCATGATGACACTGCTTGGAAGAAGCAGGTAGAGGTATGAGCAAGATGGTGGGAGATGGGGTACCACAGGCCTGTGAGAGGGAGGAAGAGGCTTAGTGGTCTCAGCAGAGAAACACACCCTTGGCAGCTCTGACAAAGGCCAACTTACAGGCTCTTCAGGGGGTGCTCTAGGGCCTCACAGGGTTCTTGTCCTGCTGAATGGTTTGTCTCCTAGAAACCTGTAGGAGGATATGGAAGCTCTTCAGGCTGTAGCCAGCCCAGCTCAAGGCTTCCAGAGCTGGTTGTGGGCAGGTGAAGTCAGGCACTCTGGAGTCCTTTCTGTTCTGACATGGGTTGAGTACTCAGCAGACATTCAGGGTGTGAACCCCACCTTGGCTCCTACCACTGCCTGGGCCTCCTCTGCTCTGCTGACCTGAAGACAAGTGCCTCATACCAAGACCTCACCGCATGGTTCCTGGAATACTGGACAGGCTCGGGGGGTCAGGCTCTGGGAGGTCCCTCCTGTTCTGCAGTGGATGATCCCCTCTGCGCTAAGGTTCTCAATTTTCCCCTAACAAGGCCTGCTCACTGCTCCCCAATCACGGCTAACCCCTCCCCAACTTCCCTGCCTCTGCTAGCCTAAGGCAAAATTTTTGGAACAGGAGATCACATTCCTGAAACCAATGAGGAGGAAGTAAAAAAGCAACACATCTGACCATACAAGCCCAGGGCTTCCCTGGATGACAGCAAGGGTGGCCAAAGTCTGTGGGATTCCCTCTCTCCTGGCTGAGGGTTTCCCTCATCCTTCACACTGATGCCTGGTAGAGCCTGGGACCCCTTCCTCTGCTGTCCTGACTCTACCCCTTCAGAACAAGCCTTCAACACTGCCCTGAAACCACCAAGAAGGAACTGAGAACACGCTGTATCTATCTACTATGCCCCAGGGCCTCACACAGCTGACAGCAGGGGCAGGGTAGGGCTGGGTACGCCTTTGGCCCTCACTCAGGGTCCCTAACCTAAACTCTGGCAGAGCCTAGGACTCCTGGGCTGACCTGACGCGGCTCCTCCTCAGAGCAAGGCCCTCACCTCTCTGAGAACCACCACACAAAAAGGAGACGGCACCACATCCTGCCACCTTTGCTAGATCCTTCCAGAGCTGACAGCAAGGGCAGGCCCCCCCTGTTCTGTGGTGGGGCTATCTTGAATCCTCCCTCATGGCATTCATCTTTGCTCCTGGCATGGCCTGAGCTACTCCCTGCTGACTGAACATCACCCCCTCAGATCATGACCTCATCTCTCTGGGACACCGCCCTCACCCTTGGGAAAATGCTAGACACTATATCCAGACAACCCTGCTTGGGTTATCCCAGGGCCGAGAATAAAAGACAGCCCAGACTTTATTGGGTCTCTTCTTTCTGGAGTGGGAAATACCCTTGCTCCTCACCAAAGGTCCTTACCTTGACTCTGGTAGAGCTTGGGACTCCTCCCTCTTCTGACCTGACGTGGCTTCTTCAGTCGACCTGCCTTCGGACTCAGACTAAGGACCTCAGCTCCAGGTCCTTCAAGACAAAAATGAAGAGACATCACAGCCAGCCCCCCTTCCCAGGGTCTCCCCAGCGGACAGCAGGGGTTAGGCCCCATCTGTCACAGTTTGGGGGAGGGAGGGTTCCCTCTGCCTTCCCTTAAGGTATTCCATACTTGTGTCAGGGCCTGGGCCCACTTCCTCTGGTGACCTGAAACCACCCTTTCAGACCAAGGTCGCAGGAAGTGACGGTGTACCACATCTGGGCATTCCTGCCCAGATCCTCCCAGTGTGGACAGTGGACACATGGTGGAGTTTCTGTGAGGTTCCTTCTATCTTGGTAGGGGGTACCCATAGTCTTCCTTCAAAGTACTTACCTTACCTTGACTTGTCACAGATCCTGGGACTCCTCCCTCTGCTGTTGTCACCAGCTCAGACCAAGCCCTTCACCTCCCTGGGATACTCCAAACAAAAGTAAAAAGACACCAAATCCAGCCACTCCTGCCCGGGGTCCATTCCAGCATGGTGAATATACCCAAACCTCCCTCAGGATATTCATCTGCACTCCTGGTAAGGCCTGTCCTAGCCTCTGCTGACCTTAAGTCTCTCCCTCCAACCAAGACCTCACCTCCATGAACCACTCTATTCCCTTGATTCTTGGTAGAGTCTGCAGCAGAAGTGAGAGTTCCTCCCACCTGGCCACCCCTGCTCAGATCTTCCCAGGACTGAGATTCTGTGGGGTCCTCTTTTTCAGGAAGGGGGGCTTAGGTTTCACCAAGAGTCCTTACCTTGATTCCTGACAGAGCCTAGGACTCCTCCCTCTTCTGAACTGATGTGTCACCTCCTCAGACCAAGATCCTCACCTCTCTAAGACTCTCTCCCAGACAAAAGTAAGGAAATGTCTCATCTAGCCAACCTTGTCTGTGGACTCTTGGGGTTGACAGGAGGGGCATGGCTGGGGCCTCTTCTCCCTTGGGGTATTTTCAGGGCAGGCCAAGACCACATCACATCTACCTGAGGTGGAAGGTCCTCTCAATCCTCCCTCATGGTCCTCTCCTTGATGCCTGGCAGGGCCTGGACTATACTATCAACCTGAGGTTACAACCCCCAGAAAAAGCCTCTCCTCCCTCTGACTCCCAAAGTGGAAATCAGGAAGCACTCTTTATTTGGCAACCCTGCTGTGGAGCTTTCCAAAGATGACAGCAGGGGCAAGTTTCTGTAAGACATCTCTTTATAGCATGAGAGATCCTCTAAATCCTCCCTTAGAGTCCTTATCTTAACACCTGGCAGAGCGCAGTACTCCTCCCTTGGCTGCACTCAGGCTACACCCATCAGACCAAGGTCCTTACTTCCATGGGACCCCCCAAAACAGAAAAAAAGGAAGGGTGGCTACATTCAGTAACCATGCCCCTGGCCCTCCCATGTTGACAGCAAGGGTAGAGAAGCACTGGGTCGGGCAGCCCTGGTGGCGCAGTGGTTTAGTGCTATCTGCAGCCCAGGGTGTGATCCTGGAGACCTGGGATCGAGTCCCACGTCGGGCTCCCTGAATGGAGCCTGCTTCTCCCTCTGCCTGTGTCTCTGCCTCTCTCTGTGTGTGTCTCTCATGAATAAATAAATAAAATCTTAAAGAGAAAAAAAAGAGAAGCACTGGGTCCCATCTGCTCTGGTGAAGGGGATGCTCTGAGTCCTTAAATTGACCCGTGGTGGGGCCTGAGACTCCTCCATGAAGCTGCTCTTGCCCCTTCACAACTAGGTCCTCATTTCCCTAAGAACTTCCAAATAAAAGTAAAGAGAAGACACATCCTGCCACCTCCTAGGGCTCACAGCAGAGGCTGAATCCCATCTGTTCTGCAGCGGGGTGGGGGTGGGGTATCTTCTATCCTCCTTCAAGGTATTCATATTGCTCCCTGAAACAAAGGCCTCACTGCCATGAGGCAAGCCCCACCACTTCCCGGAAGAACTGATGGAACACCACATCTGACCACCATTGCCTGAATCCTCCCTTGGCTGGCGGCAAGTGCAGAAAGGGGCCCCTGCTCTCTGCAGTAGAAGGTCCCATTTTCCATCCTAAAAGTGTTCATGTTTATTCCTGACAGGGACTGCACCCCTTCCCTTCTGCTGACCTGAGGATGGTTCATCACCCCATGGCCACCAACTCCTTCAGATGCCAGAGAAGTAAGTTGGGGGGATAAAGAATTGCCCCTGTGCTCCACACCCTGCTGCAGTCTTCTCAGGACTAGCATGAGGGCAAGGCTCTTTTCTTTCTTTCTTTCTTTCTTTCTTTCTTTCTTTCTTTCTTTCTCTCTCTTTTTTTTTTTTTTTTTTTTTTTTTTTTAGGGCAGGCTCTCATGGGACCCTCACTGTCTGGACTGGGAGGTCCCTGCACTTTGCCCTCAGAGTCCTCACCTTGATGCGTGGCAGGGCCTACAACTCCTCCCTCTACTGACCTGAGTCTGCACCTCTCAGAAAAAGCCCATTCCCTCAGGCTCGAAAGATGGACGTCCAGATACACCACACCCAGGGCCCTGCATGGAGCCTCCCAGGCAGAAAACAGGGACAGGGGAGGTGCGCTGGGGTACCGCTCTGCAGTCAGAGCTCCCCTCAGTCCTTCCTCAGAGTCCTCACTTTAGCGCCTGCCAGGACCTGGGACTCCTCCCTC
Organism: Canis lupus dingo; assembly: GCF_003254725.2. Lineage (NCBI taxonomy): Eukaryota > Metazoa > Chordata > Mammalia > Carnivora > Canidae > Canis > Canis lupus. The sequence goes on along the minus strand of NC_064281.1, from coordinate 111,191,583 downwards.
TGGCAATCTGAATCGGCTTTGGTCAGAAAAAGCCTCACATCTCTCAGACTCCCAAGATGGGGGTCTGGATAAAACACATCCGGGGCCCTAAGTGGGGCCTCCAGGGGTTTAAAAAATGGGCGGAGTGGGGGCAGCACATCCACTGCGCGGTGAGGGGCCTCCTCCCTCGAGGTCTTCACCTCGTGCGGGCGAGACCTGGAACTTGTCCTTCTGCTGACCCGAGTCCAGCCCTAACTAGTAAGTCTCCCGTCCCTCAGACTCCCAAAATGGAAGTCAGGACTCGTGCCCACGGTTTCTGGGCGGTAAGAGAAGTGCATGGCAGGGCTTGCCAGCTTGCCGCCCCCCACCCCGCGCACATCTCTATTTGCAGTGAAGACAGCCTCCACCCCTTCGGGATAGTCACCTCGCGCCTGGGGATGCATGAGGCTGGGCCGTCCCTCCACTGAGCTGAGGCGGGGCCCTTCAGTCTCAAACCCCTCTGCCGCCCAACTTAAGTCACGAAATGCTGTATCTCACCCCTCAATTGGGGGTTTCCTGGGTTGATGTTTGGGCGAGCAACAGCCCCTACCTCTGTGGAAGGGCCTCTCGACCTCCGCCCTCAGGGTCCTCACCTTGAAGCCTCGCAGAGCCCAGGATTTCTCCCACATTTGACTGAAATCCGCAACCCTCAAGAAAGGCTCAGGCTGCCCAGGATCCCAAGGCAAAAGTACCCAGAGGCCACATCCGAACACCCGTGCCCGCCGCTTTCCGGGGCCAATGGCGCCGACAGCCGACGTCGGCCCCCACCCTGTGCCAGGGGAAGCCTCCCGCTCTCCCTCAGGGTCCTCACCTGGAGCCCTTGCAGAACCTAGGCTTCCTCGGTCTCTGGACCTAAGTCTGCTCGGCTCGGAGCAAGCCTCACGTCCCTCACAGTCCCGACTGAAAGGGCGGCCACGCTGCACAGGGTCTCCCGGGTTGGCTGCAGGGGCGGGGCGGGGCAGGGCGGGGCGGGGCGGGGCTAGAGGTCCCCTATACGCAGTGGGCGGTGCCTTCACGGCTCCACCCCTCCGCCCGGGCCTTCAGCCTGATGATTGGCCAGGCGGCCTATGACCCCTCCCTCTAGTGACCTGTGGCCCCTCCCCTCACAGAAGTCAGCAACTGGAACATCCGGGGACCCGGCCTGGTCTCTTCAGGCTGGCCGTGGGGGCCCTTAAACTGTTGGGGGGGTGCTCCTCTCACGCCCCCTCTGAGCCCTCCTCTAGTGCTGCCAAGTCCTGAGACTCGTCCCTCCCCTGACCACAGTCAGGCCCCTTGGACGAAGCCTCACGTCCCACGCGTCTCAAAACGAAACTCACGAGAGGCCACATCGGAACACCCGTGCCCGCCGCTTTCCAGGACCAATGGTGCCGACAGCCGACATCGGCCCCCACCCTGTGCCAGGGGAAGCCTCCCGCTCTCCCTCAGGGTCCTCACCTGGAGCCCTTGCAGAACCTAGGCTTCCTCGGTCTCTGGACCTAAGTCAGCTTGGCTTGGAGCCAGCCTCACGTCCCTCACAGTCCCGACTCAAAAAGGTGGCCACGCTGCACAGGGTCTCCCGGGTTGGCTGCAGGGGCGGGGCAGGGCAGGGCGGGGCGGGGCGGGGCGGGGCTAGAGGTCCCCTATACGCAGTGGGCGGTGCCTTCACGGCTCCACCCCCCCGCCCAGGCCTTCAGCCTGATGATTGGCCAGGCGGCCTATGACCCCTCCCTCTAGTGACCTGAAGCCCCTCCCCCCACAGAAGTCAGCAACTGGAACATCCGGGGACCCTGCCTGGTCTCTTCAGGGTGGCCATGGGGGCCCTTAAACTGTTGGGGGGTGCTCCTCTCACACCCCACCCCGAGCCCTCTTCTAGTGCTGCCAAGCCCTGAGACTCGTCCCTCCCCTGACCACAGTCAGGCCCCTTGGACGAAGCCTCACATCCCACGTGTCTCAAAACGAAACTCACGAGAGGCCACATCGGAACACCCGTGCCCGCCGCTTTCCGGGACCAATGGCGCCGGCAGCCGACCTCGGCCCGCACCTCCTGCTCTCCCTCAGGGTCTTCACCTCGAGCCCTTGCAGAACCTAGGCTTCCTCTGTCTCTCTCCAGACCTAAGTCTGCTCGGCTCGGAGCAAGCCTCACGTTCCTCACAGTCCCGACTCGAAAGGGCGGCCACGCCACACACGGGAACCCTGCTCGGGGTCTCCCGGGTTGGCCGCAGGGGCGGGGCGGGGCCAGGACCGCATGTGGGGTGGAAAAAACCCCTCAGTCCTAGCTCAGTCCTAGCTCAGGCCACTCCTGACTCCTGGCACTGCCCGAGCCACTTCCCTCTCTGGAGCTGAACTCCCTGGCCCCGAAGGAAGCCCTTCTCCTTCCTGAGAACATCAAGGTGATACTTGTTTTTATTCTCCCTTCTACAGTTTTCTGGGCGAAGACAGGAGCTGAAACTCTGTTGTCATCTTGACATCTACAGGTAAGGCCTTAAGTCTGTAAATAAGAACTGACACCTTTATAATGATGTGCATCCCGTCAATGAAGATGATATACTGCTCTGTTTGTTTGGGACTTATTTTACCTGAATCTGTCAGTAAACGTTTATAGTTGCTTCCATAAAGATCTCATACATTTTTGTCATGATCCGTTTAAGGTAATTTTTGGATTTTGTTGCTGTTATGAATGAGATCTTTTCCTTCGCGTGTTCTAATTGGCTCTTGTGTGGCAAGGCTCTTGCTTTTGCTATAGTGAGCTTAAACTATCTCTCTGAGGTTTCTATTCATTTGAATATTCCACATACTTACTTATTCCTTAGAATTTTCTACATAGGTGATCATATCACCAAACAGTATCTTTCTTTTCGGTATTCATACCTCTTACTTAGATATCCACAGCTCTGGCTTTTTGTTCCAGTGTGGTTTTGAACAGTAGAGGTGATAGCATATATCTATGTCTTTTCCTAGACTTTAATGGAAATAAATGCTTGTAGCATTTCACATTAATATCTGTTTGCTGTAGATTTTAGGCAATGGAAATTCCCTTGTGATCTTAGCTTGCTAAGAGATTTCCCATGAACTTGTGCTGAATTACTGGGTTTTTTTATTTCTGTAACCCCCCATGAAGGTAATCAAATGTTTTTCATCCCATATGGGCTGAATTATGTACCTCAAAATTCATATGTTGAATTCCTAAATCCTACTAACTCGGAATGTGACTGAGTTTGGAGACAGGACCTTTAGAGAAGTAATTAAGTAAAACGAGTTCATTTGGGTGGGCCCAAATCCGAATGACTGATTAGAACACAGATAACACATAAGGAAAAATTCGAAGACAGAGGGAGAAAACAGACATCTGCAAGCCAAGAAAAGAGGCCTCATAAGAAACCAATCCTGCCATCGCATTGATCTTGGACCTCTAGCCTCCAAATTATAAGGAAATAAAGTTCTATTATTTAAGCCACCCAGTATGCTGCGGTATAATTTGTTATGGTGGTCCTAGGAAATTAATAGACTCCTTTGATTTGTTAATGTAGGGAATTACAATGGAAAGTATTTTCTAATGTTAAATCATGTTTTCATTCCTAAGACATAGTCTGTTCATTTAATTCACTGCTGTGTTGAATATGCTATTAATCTATTTAAGATATTTACTGCTATGTGAGCAAGTTTAGCTCAAGTGTTATTTTCATGGGGAGTCCTCTTCTGGCTTTTTAATCAAAAAGAGCTAGCCTGGGAGAAATAGCTGAATAACTGCCCATCATTTTGTATGCTTTAAAAGAGATTACATGAGATGGTGATTTACTTCTCCCTGACCATTTGGTAGAACTGGCCTTCAAAACTGCTTGACCTGGAGCATGTGAGGATTACTTGAGCTTTGAATACAATTTTCAGTGTGTTTCATTAGAATTCTCTATTTCTTTATGAACCAATTTGGCCATTTTTTCCTTAAAAGGTGGTCCATTTCATTTAAGATTTCAAATTTAATGGTATATTTATAAGGCTTTATTACAGAAATCCTAAAACATACACACCAGTAGAGAGAATAGTATACTGTACCCAATATGCCTGACACTCAGCATCAACAATCATCAATGCATGGCCAATCTGGCTCTAATTAATTATACCCCCATCAGCCACCTTCCCCAACTCTGCTGCTAGAAAAATGTGAAGCAAAGCCAAGACATCACATGATTCCTTCTCTAAGTATTTCAGTATACATATTTAAAAGATAAGGATTCTTATAAAATATCAACCCAACACAATAATCCTAAAAAATTAAATAGGTCATCAATATAAAATATGCAGTTCTCTTTCACATTTACCTGATGGCCTTTACATTGCTATTTAGAGATAGAAGCTTGAAGCTTGGGGCAGCCCAGGTGGCTCAGCGGTTTAGCGCCGCCTTCGGCCTGAGCCTGGAGACCCAGAATCGAGTCCCACGTCAGACTCCCTGCATGGAGCCTGCTTCTCCCTCTGCCTGTGTCTCTGCCTCTCTCTCCCTTTCTGTGTGTGTCTCTCATGAATAAATAAACAAAATCTTAAAAAAAAAAAAAAAGCTTGAAGCTTGATCGTTTTTTTTTTTTTTTGTATTTTTGGTTTTTGTTTTGCAAGATTACTCCATAGGTGGTGATGTGCACTTCCATTAGGAGGTACATAGTGTCTGTTTGTCTCTTTTTGTGCTGATGCTTGCAGTCATTGATGATCATCATGTTTATCCATTAATCTCTTAGGGTTGAAAAATGATCATTCTCTCATTCTGTGCTAGTTTATTATTTATATGTAGAAACTGTTCCTAGTCCACCATTTGGTTATCCTGAGGGAAAAATACGTGTTTTGTTTTCTTATAATCTTTGAATTTCTTCTCCATCTATATTTTATACAAGTTTAAGTTACACTGTTTATTTCTGCCTTTTTCTTTAGTAATTGATCATATTTACAAAACCTGTATATTTTATAAGTGCTTTCAAAGAACCAGCTTTATTATTTGGTTCTATTTTCTATTTTATTATTTATGCATTTATCTTCATTATTTCCTACCTTTTAATTCTTTAGATTTAATGCTATTTATTTCTTAGCTTCTTGAATGATTTGGATGTTTTAAATACTTATTTTCTAATAATCTATTTCATGCTATATTTCCCTTTTAGTAGCACTTGGGCTGCATCACACAGGTAAAGTTAAATATATCACTGTTACTGGAATTTTTTCAATATATTCAAAAACTAGGCAGTATAAAAATTATTTTTAGTAGGATACGGAAAGGATGAGAGATGTAGAATTTTATTTAGAAGAAGTTTCAAGATCCAAGGGTATTTTGGGTTTTGTTTTCTTTTAGCTATTAATCATAGGAGAAACTTAAACATATTTGACTGCTGGTAAAAGAATTGAGCTTATCCCAGGAATGTGATGAATACTAGAAACTGTCACTATAATTGGCCACACATGTGACAGTCAGGAGTCATCCAGGAAAATAGAAACCATGGTAAAACTTTAACAGAGACTATTTAATTCAGGGAATTAGTTACATAAGTGATGGAAAAGCTAAAGGGGCAAGTCAAGGAATCCAATAATTAGCATTAGCAACATAAAGAAGTCATTCCCACTTCTATGCCGGAAGGACAGAGAGGCAACAGTGTTTCTGAAGCCATGGTAAATCAACCTGGGGGCTGGAGCCATGGACATATGCAGCCATCAAAGGGGAAACCACCTGATGCAGAGGGAAAAAGAGAAAAACTGACTGCTTCATTCTCCTAGGTTCTAATCTCCTGTTGGTTTGCTTGTTGGCAGAACCCAGATAGCAAATGTTGGCCAGCCCAAGTACTGCAGCCTGTAGGATTCAGCCTGTGTACATTATAAGGCAGAGCAGAGGGATGGATCTTAGAGCCGGTAAGTCCAGGACCAACATACCACATTGACAGATTAAGTAAGGAAAATAATATCTAAACTGATACAGAAAAGTATTCAATAATGTATCCTGTCCCCATCGCACACCTTCCCCAGTCCAGGCTAGTTTAATCACCCTTCTCTATGCTCCCATACCCTTTCTGTGGGCAACCCCTCTCATCACAGCATTAATTTCCAAGCTGTAATCGGTGGTTTACTTGTCTATCTCCTCCACTGGACTATAAGCTCTATGAGTGTAAAGACCATGCCATGTCTCCCACTATATCCACTGTCTGCATATTGCTTGGATCAGAGTATGCACTGTAAATACTTCTTGTTGAATCATTTCATTCGCCAATGCTTTTTAATTGTTAAATAAAATATGTAATTATTTTAACTTTATAATTTTTCTGAAGTTGAGTATTGCACAAAAGACATGATTGCACAAACATAAACACAGAAATTGATTATGGTAACTGCTTCCATTTAGTCAGATTACACTCTTACTTCAGGTAATTAGCACCAACCATTATTTAACCTAGGAATTGCATCATTCTAAATGTTTACCTGTCAGTGTTTTAGAGACATAATCTTAGATACCTATGAAGACTGGAAAGTGAAGAAATCATGAAATGTATATGTCAATAGCCTCAAGGAAAAGATCTTGAGAAGTTAGTTCTTTTTCCCCACAAATTACTTCAGTAATGGGATTTTCTCAAAAACAGTGAGTAGAAAATAGAACTATTAATCTCAGAGATTGACAGAATATATTTTACCCAGACTGTAATAAAAAAAAAATAGACAAGGCCACCTACCCTAAGTGTCCTAAATGACCTTAGTATTACATGGATATCTGACTGGAAACAAATTCTCTCCATAATATATCATTCCCAACCTTTGGATCATGTCATCATGGATTCATAGCATAGAAAAGGGACCTTGACGGTCATCTAGTCTAGTCACACATTGCAGTTACAGACACACTAATTGTTAAAAAAGTTCTTTATATAAAGTCCATAACTGGTCCTGGGTAACCATTTATTCATTAGTTTTATTTTCTGGTTTGTGAAATCACAATTAGGGTACCTAAACAACCACATGATAATCTTTCAGATGTTTTAAAATAGCCAACATGCTCTCCTCAAGTCTCTCTCTCTCTTTTTTTTTAAAGATTTTATTTATTTATTCATGAGAAACAGAGAGAGGCAGAGACGCAGACAGAGGGAGAAGCAGGCTCCATGCAGGGAGCCCAATGTGGGACTTGATCCTGGGACTCCAGGATCACGTCCTGGGACAAAGGCAGGCACTAAACCGCTGAGCCACCCAGGGATCCCTCCTCAAGTCTCTCTTATCCAAAGTAAGCATTTCTTCTTTTTCAGGAAATTTCTGTATATCATGGTGTCTAGACCTTTGTTGTCCATTACATTAGCCACTCGCCATATGTAGCTATTTAAATTAAAATTTAAAATATTTACTTTTCAGTCATATTAGCCACATTTCAAGAGCTCAATAGCCACACATGGCTAGTAACTACTGTACTAGAAAGCACTGATTAAGAGAACGTTTCCATCATCGTTATCTTTGCCAAAAATACTATTGTTCAGCACCAGTCTAGATCTTTCATTATCTTAGTATCTTCCTTCTGGAAATACTTGAGACTTTTTGGCTTTTCCTCAGAGATCACTGTTCAACCAGAGAAACAGAAACATTAAGATCCATGTCTTCATATGGAAATACTATTCTTTTCTGTGAAATATGATCTATAGATATTATTTCTATTTCCAAGCCTGTGGATATTTGCTTTGCAGTGTTGCAGCTTTCAAAACCAGAAATTCTACTCTCTTTTCACTCTCTTTTCTTTTTTTTTAAATTTTATTTATTTATTCATGAGAGACACAGAGAGGGAGAGAGGCAAAAACACAGGCAGAGGGAGAAGCAGGCTCCATGCAGGGAGCCTGGTGTGGGACTCGATCCCGGGTCTCTAGAATCAAGCCCTGAGCTGAAGGCAGCGCTAAACCACTGAGCTACCCAGGCTGCCCTCAGAAATTCTAAACTTGAAGAATTCTAATAACTTCCTGAAATGGTTATTATAATATCCATTTATATGCTTTTATTTTATAATAATTTACTATCAAATTTGCTACTAAAACGCAGGCAGCTCCCGTCCTGGCATTCAGGCCAGAGAATTATTATTTGTGCATATGCTACAGAGATAGGCTGTCAGGACAGATGGACAAATTGAACTCCCACCTCTGGTCCCAGCACTCCCCCTGCTGCATGTGGAATACCTCTTTCCCTGAATCACATCTGCTGCCATCACTGTTACTGCTTCTACTGCTGCTGCCATCATCACTGCCCCAGTAAGAGCTCAGATTCCAGCTGTTCCCCTGTTGAGGACCCCTGGCACCCTGGACTGCACTACATGTGTATGTGTGCACAAGGCAGCCATGCCAACTGCTTGGCATGCACACTGCTTGCCACCAATTGAGCCTGTGGCTCTGAGGTCATGCCTAGCACTTCTCCCCTACTCATGCACAAGCTTCATTGACACATCACACTTCACTTACAGAAAACAAGATCAAAGATAGAATTAAGAATTTTAAGATATTAGAGCAGAGCATTAAATCAAGAACAAGGCCCTTCTAAGAATGGGGCTGTATGCATCTTCACAGGTCACACAGCCATGAAGATAGAAATACAATTAAATATTCACTTTTTCCGTGAACATGGGGAGGCTTATCTGGAAACTATTTTAACATTAGAAGCAAGAGGTCATAGACTAATTAACTGGGACAGTTGAGGTAGGAATGGAAAAGAGTGACAGATTAAGAACATTTTTTTTCCTCTAAGAATGAGATACTTCTTTAACAAATTCGGGGCAGCCACACTGGCTCAGCGGTTTAGCGCCGCCTTCAGCCCAGGGCGTGATCTTGGAGACCCTGGGATCAAGTCCCACGTTGGGCTCCCTGCATGGAGCCTGCTTCTCCCTCTGCCTGTGTCTCTGCATCTCTCTCTGTGCGCCTCTCATGAATAAATAAAATAAAATCTTTTTAAAAAAGTAACAAATTCAGTCTAACCTTATAAAAAGGGAAAGTTAGTGGTTCACATAACCAAACCAGAGGGTGTGTCTGGCTTCAGAACACCTGAACTGCCACCTGGCTGGCCAATGTTCCCATTCTCTCTTATGTGCTTCCTGCTGTGACCAGGGACACTTGGATGCTTTACTAGGACTATTTGGTTTGACTGAGGGAAGAAACAATTTCCTTCCAAGAAGATAGAGATGTTTCCTAGAAGGAAAGAGATGCCGAGATAATCAACCAGGTAATATAAACTCAGAGATAGTCTCTAAATAAATGCACACTATTCCCAACATTTTATAAAAACAGATGGAGGCTAGAGGGCAGTACCTTATTCCTCCTAGGGGAAGAAGGCAAATGTATATTTTGCTTTTCCTGTGCTCAGGCTATTCTTCTGATATGAGGAAGGGATGTGTCAAGAATGATTCCCCAAGTCAGAAAAACAGAAGTTTGTAATTATCTGTCTCTTTAGGTTGTCTACCCATTGTTCACCTCTGTTAAATCTAATTAACAAAAAGCTAGCTACAGTGCCAAAAATACCCAAATAAAACAAAATACTGTAGAAACTCCACACTCAGAAAATCCACATAAACTATATTTTCAATAATTCTTCATACTCTATTAATGTATTATAGATAAAGAAGACGAAGGCTAGAATCAGAAACTTTGATCTTCCTGATACGTTTTTAATATTACATGATTGTATTTTTCCTCTTGGACCCACAGGATCCAGGTAAATGAGCATCTGAAGAATGTTCTAATGTGAACATCTAATCAAAGATCAGATGGTAGCTGGAACACAGTTAAGTGCTATGATTTTTTACGTGTTCAGAGAGTAAGCCAAACGGAGGCATATTGGGGTACTGGGTATGATAGAGTTGAAGAGTTAACAGAAAAATATTTCTCTAGTCTTATCCTTTCCCCAGTGCACTTCACCCTCAAGAGCAGAGACTTCTTAAAGCACACCTCTTGCAGCTCTAACCTTGTCTCAAAAATCAAACCTCGGGCAGCCCAGGTGGCTCAGCGGTTTGGCGCCACCTTCGGCCCAGGGCCTGAGTCTGGAGACCCGGGATTGAGTCCCACGTCGGGCTCCCTATATGGAGCCTGCTTCTCCCTCTGCCTGTGTCTCTGCCTCTGTGTGTGTGTGTGTGTGTGTGTGTGTGTGTGTGTGTGTGTCTCATGATCTTGGTCTGGTGAGAGAATCAAGTCTCAGGAAGCCAAAATGCCAAATTAAATTGGCTTCTCACCACACCCTGAATGTCTGTTGTCCTTCAAGGATCAGCTCAGATGCCCCTACTCCCCTCTCCATTCTCCAGTTGTATTCTCTCTTTACCCACATGTACTGGCAGTACTTTGCCTTCTATTGCCAATCAGTTTGCCTGGGCTTGGCATGATTTTGTATATGTGAGTCCTCCCTTCTAGAATGTACATTCCAGAATTCAGTGCACAGATTGACATATGATAAATAGTCAAGGATAGAAATATACTGCGATGGGAGCACCGAAGTTTATTTTCAACATCAGAACACCCATGCTTCTCCTCACCAAAGGAATCATTGTGCCAGAAGTCTGATTTGCATGGTGGTAGTCAAAGGTGACTGACTAGGACAAGCCAACTGAGGACGAGGCACCTTGGGAAAGACCACATAGTAACGTCAGTTAGGCACTAAGTGGTATTTTATTAAAAGCAAGTAGATTCTTAAAAGTTGCACCCATTGGTTGTTACAGCTTTTGAACACTCCACTCTTGATTTTCTCTCTATACCAAAATGTGGCATTTTGTTTCCCTTGGAGCATCTTGTAAGAAATCTGCTTTTTTCTCCAGGTTTAATTTCTGTAGTACACTTACATGATTATACTCAATACATTTCACTTGAGCATACTCCTTTCTCCTCTTATTTATTTCTGATATTTTATGGAAAAATACTTAAGTGAAGAAACACTCTATTTTGAAGTGTATCTTCAGGCAAAAGAGGAAGGATTGGATTTACAGACAGTGCATAAACCCAGCATTATGAATATCTCCCAACAAACATATTTACAACAAGCAGGCAATTTCTTCCATACTTACAAGAAGACATAAAGTTTTCTAGAATCCATAACACATCATATGGACAACAGAAAGGAACTCCAGGCAGCTATTTCCTCATGGCAAAAGGACAAAACAACAAACCAGAAACCTGCTGGGATATCAAAGTAGTTACACTAGGACAGGATATTAATTTCAAATATAACTTAAATGTTATAACTGTCAGAACAATAGAAAGACTTTTGAGGTAAATACTAAAGAATTACCTTGTAGTCTAGACTACTTTTATTCTTCCATGTTATTTTCAATATTTTTGAGATAACCTTTAAGTTATAAATATTTATAGAAAATTTGAAAACTGGAATAAAACATGTAAAGAAAATTAAAAATTCACCCATAATATACCACCCAGAGATAAGGGTCTTTAAAATATTGATAGATTTCTTCTCAGTCTTTTTTTCTATGTAAATATAGAAGACCTTATTTAATGTAAACAGTCTAAAAAGTCAGTTAAAACAGGAATCAAAAATTCTAAATATTTTAATAGACTTTATTTTTTAGAGTGTACAGTATGTAGCCTTTTCAGATTGGCTTCCTTCACTTAGCAATATGCACATAAGATTCCTCCATGAGTTTTCATGGATTGATAGCTCATTTCTTTTCTGCTCTACATAATATTCCATTGTCTGGAAGTGCCACACTTTACCCATTTACTTACTGAAGGACATCTTGGTTTATTCCAAGTTTTGGCAACTATGAATAGAGCTGCTATAAACAAACATCCATGTGCAGTTTTTTGTGTGGACATAAATTTTCAAATCTTTTGGGTAAATAGCATGGAGCACGATTCCTGGATCATATGATGAGAGTATATTTAGTTTTCTGAGAAACTGCCAGTCTTCTAAAGTGGCTGTACCATCTTTCATTCCCACCAGCAATGGATGAGCATTCCTGTTGTTCCACATCCTTGTCAGCATTGGGTGTTGTCAGTCTTCTGGATTTTGGCTAATACTTACGTAGTGGTATCTTGTTGTTTTAATTTGAAATTCCCTAATGGTATATGCCGTTGAGCATCTTTTCACATGCTTATTTGCCATCTGTATCCTTTTCGTGAGGTGTCTATTCAGATCTTTCACCCATTTTTTAAATTGGGTTATTGTTTTCTTATTATTGAGTTTTAAGAGTTCACTGCGTATTTTGGATTACAGTTCTTTGCCAGATATGTCTTTTGCAAATATTTTCTGCCATCCTGGTTTGCCTTCTCATTCTCTTGATAGTATCTTTTACAGAAGTTTATAATTCTAATGAAACCCAGGTTGTTACTTCTTTTGTGGATCATGCCTTTGGTGTTACATCTAAAAAGTCATTGCCATACCAAGTCATCTAGGTTTTCTATGTTATCTTCTGTAAGTTTTATAGTTTTGCATTTTATATTTAGGTCTGTGATTCATTTTGAGTTAATTTTTGTGAAAGATCTGTTATCTAGATTCATTTTTGCATGTGAATAGACAGTTCTATTACTTTTTTAAAGTTTTTATTTAAATCCCAGTTAGCCAATATACAGTGTAATATTGTTTTCAGGCATACAATAGTCATTCCACACTTCCATAAAACACGTAGTGCTCCTCAGAACAAGTGCATTCCTTAATCTCCACCATTTATTTAACCCATCCCCCCACCCACCTCCCCTCTAATTACTATCAGTTTGTTCTCTTTAGTTAAGAGTCTGGGGATCCCTGGGTGGCGCAGCGGTTTGGCGCCTGCCTTTGGCCTAGGGTGCGATCCTGGAGACCCGGGATCGAATCCCACGTCGGGCTCCCGGTGCATGGAGCCTGCTTCTCTCTCTGCCTGTGTCTCTGCCTCTCTCTCTCTCTCTGTGACTGTCATAAATAAATAAAAAATTTTAAAAAAAGAGTCTGTTTCTTGGTTTTCCCCTTTATTCCATTTGATCATTTGTTTTGTTTCTTAAATTCCACATGAGTGAAATCATGTAGTATTTGTCTTCCTCTATTTTGCTTAGCATAATACTCTATAGTTTCATCTATGTTGCAAACAGCAAGATTTCATTCTTTTGCATGGCCAAGTAATATTTCAGTGTGTGTGTGTGTGTGCGTGTGCGTGTGTGTATGTGTACACACATACCACCTCTTCTTTATATCCATTCATTAGTCTGTGGGACATTTGGGCTCTTTCATAATCTGGCTATTGTTGATGTTGTTGCTATAAACATTGGGGTGCATGTATCACTTTTTATTGGAACTTTTCTCCATCATAAGCAACTTTGCTTCTTTGTAAAAGATAATTTGACTCTATTTAATCATCTCTGTTTCTGGGATCTTTATTCTGTTCCAGTGATAAATTTTCTACTCACTTACCAATATTATGCTATCTTAATTACTATAGTTTTATAGTAATCGTGAAGTTGGGTAGTATCAGCCCTCCAATTTTGTTCTTCTCTTTCAGTATTGTGTTCAGTATTGTTTTAGTATTCTGGGTTTTTTACTTTCTTTTATTTTTTTTTTGTTTTTTAAATTTTTATTTATTTATGATAGTCACAGAGAGAGAGAGAGAGAGAGGCAGAGACATAGGCAGAAGGAGAAGCAGGCTTCATGCACTGGGAGCCCAACATGGGATTCGATCCCGGGTCTCCAGGATCGCGCCCTGGGCCAAAGGCAGGCGCTAAACCGCTGCACCACCCAGGGATCCTGGTTTTTTACTTTCTACATAAACTTTATAATCACTTTGTTGATGTCTACAAAATAACTTCCTGGGATTTTAGTTGGGATTACATGGAATCTATAGATGAAATTGGAAAGAACTGACATCTTGACAATAGAGTTTTCCTATTCATGCACATGAAATAGTTCCATTTAAATCTTTTCTTTTCATCAGGGTGTTATAGCTGTCTTCATACTTTTAACATAAAGTGGAAGTGTACATTCTTTTACCAGTCCTTTAATGTGAAGCCAAGGTCTCCTCTTTGAGATGCAACCAGTGAATGGAGTTCTGTTCATCTTTTTTATGAAATACATACTCATAGTAAAAACACTCTAATTTCTAGTCACATTATTTGGAGCTGTAACTTAAAAAATTACTTGTCAAACAATCTGAGAGAAGGCTTCTATTTTTTATCAATTTTTCCATATATTTTCATTTTCTTGTCCACACCTAATTAATACAGATTTATTTTAGAGGCTCACTTTTATCGTGTCTTTCCAAGGCTTTTTATCTGAGGATTCCTACAAGAAAAAAACTTTCTCTTTACAGTTATATTTCATTGGTTTTCATGATATTTAATTAAATAATTAGGAGATCAAGCTTGAGTAACATGTAAAAAAGATTTGTGAACACATACAAATGATTCTTGGTAAGCATACAACTCAACTGGTAGGAAAAGAGCTACTTAGGTACACAGGGGAATGCTTATCGGCCATGAGCTTTACATGTGCCACAAGTATTACATGTTTCATAGAGTAACCAGAAACCACTCAGAGGTCACCTAACAGAATTCGTACTATGTATTTTTTATTAAACTGAGAAAAATCACAAAAGAAAAAGGAATTAAAACCAAGTTTGATCACCATGCTGCAGAAACTGTCAATAGAATAGTCTTTTTAAAAACCATGCGTTCTAAAGGGTTGGGTAAGTTGTTTTGTTTACAGTGTTTTGACAGAAGTTTTAGTTTTTAAAAAGATATCATTTATTCATTTGAGAGAGAACGAAAGAACACAAGCAAGGGGAAGGGAAAAGGGAGAAGCAGGCACCCCACTGAGCAGGGGGGCCCAACGTGGGGCTGGATCTGAGGACCAGGACCTGAGCCAAAGGCAGACACTTAATTGACCGAGCCACCAGGCGCCCTTACGGTTTTTTTTTTACAGTTTGTTTTTCAATTATGAAATATTTTATACATATGAAAAGCAGATTATTATAACAAACATCTATGTGCCAACAACTTAGCACATTAATATGTGATATGTACTGTATGTAATACATATTAGAGATATAAATGAAACCTCCTATTTTTATGTATTCATCTAGGTCCCAACAAGAAACATGGTGATAACACTCAGCATGGGATCATTCCAGGAGAGTTGGATGGAGAGAGGACTATTTACAATGTTATGGGTAGTAAGAGAACCACAGTGGATAGTAGAGACAGTTGGGGCTGCCAACAACCAAGCTGTTACATCCCTAGGCCCAAAGGGATAAGAAAGGGAGAGGTGCCTAGAATCCAAAGAATCATCACATAGAATTGCTCACTTTGACAGTAATAGAGACCTCTGGTCAAGGATATAATAGGAGGTGACCTCACAGAGAGGGAGCCAGGAGCATACTCTTCTCCCTCTTTCTGATCTTCTACTGGCTTTCCCATTGTCTAAACCCAACCTGAAGCCAGAGTACAAGGAAAACCCATTGAGGCAGTCCATCCAGGTCAGCCTCTCCAGGCGGGGAGCAGAGTGGAGAAGTGTAGAGAGTTAACTGAAGTGACAGACACCAGTTATCCAGCTTTTATCCTACCCCACTTCCCTTCTTCCCTCCCTCCATAGAGGTATCACTGATCTAAATTTGGTGTTCAATATTTCCATTCAAATCTGTATACTTTTACTATACTTACATATCCATGTGCATTATTGAGTGTTACTTAGTTTGGTAGTTATTAAGAGTTAATCATCAAATATTTGGGGTGATTTTCTCCTCAAAGCACATGGTGAGATTAGACTTCCCAGGCCCCTTAAGGTTCAATGAGGCTATGTGACTTACTTTGGACAATGAAATATGAGTGAAAATGAAATGTATCATTTCCAGACAGAAGCTTTAAGAACTACCATGCAAGATACTTTATTTGCTTCCCATTGGTGAAGTGATCAGTGAAGCATTGATAATATGAAGCTTATATCAGCCTGGGACTCTGAGTTACCCATGAACAGAGAGGCCCCCAGATAAGCAGTGCTGGACATATGATGGCTTTAAGCCACTGAGATTTGGAAACGTTTGTTAAAGCATCATAACCTAGCTTATCTAAATACATCTTGCATGGCTTTAAACTTTGTAGGAATGGTATCCTACCATATTTATCACTCAGCACTTTTTTGCTTGACTGTTTTGAAATTCACCCATGCTGATGGTTGTAGCTGTAGTTCATCACGTACAGGTGTGTGTGATTTACTTATCTCTTCTCTCATTGATAGAACACTAATACTTAACAATTTTTTGCTATTACGAATAATGCTAAAATGAACATCCTGCTGCATGTCTTCTGTGCAGATGTACAACAGTTTCTCTAGGGCATACACTTGGGAGGAACAATGTGCTTTTAAGCTTTTCAAAGAAAGTAACAGATTGGGAGGAGACTTTGATCATTGTGAACTATAGTTTCCATCAAAAGAGTTTTTAGAAATCTTTGCCCCTCAGGAGTTGAATCCTGCCTCTCTCAGAACACTAAAATATATTATTCAGGAAAATCGTATTTTAAAATTGACTTGACCTTGAGAAAACCAAAGGCATCCTTAAAATGTAAAGAGACCCACCTTAGAGAACAAAGACTACACAAAATAATACCAATTACTCCTTTAAAAATCTCTCAGGATAGAAGGTAAACTGAGATAAAGGAAAAAAGAAGAGTAAAATTTGGAGTAGCTTCTTGAAGAATTTTCTTTTCATAGATGTGATGAGAAATAAAACTATGTAATCAGTCACTAACGGATTCAAAAGTATTATCAGCAGAGATACCTGGTGAGTAAACAGTGAGCCGCCAGTCACAGGTCACAGACCGATAGTGTAGAATTATCCATATTATCTTTTCTGTTTTCAGTCTAGATTACTAATGTCAAACGATCACCATATAAAACAGCAACCTGAATAATGGGATTGGGTCTCCCACCTCCCACCCCACACTCTTGCCCAAAAGTGCTGAGAAATAGAAAAGCATTCTGGAAATATTTGAATGAGAAAGGAAACTGCCTCAGAACATGTCACATACATTTCTTTGGAACCCATTATAGAAATCCCTAGTAGAATTTGTTATTTGTGTAAATAACAAGTATTCCAGATTGTAATATCAAGGACACAGGTGTAGTATGTATCCCTATGGCACTCAAGCCCTAGAATACAGTTCTAAAGATGATCAGAAAGGTTTCCTCAAATGGGGAAAGCCAATTCTGAAATGCTATATTGATGGCCTGATTATATTTTTTTATCTGGACATTGAATCTGGAGCAATATACACAAAATATTGAGAGTTGTTCTCTAAGCACTGGGATTGTGGATGCTTTTATTTTTTGCTTTTTACATGTATAATTTTTCTACAAAATTAAAGATGCATTGTATATTACATTTAAATTACTTACATTGAAAATTTGTTAATGTTGAAGAAAAAGGAAGGAAGGAAATATTTTGTCTCTACATCAGCATTTCTCAACTGTTAGTTTCTTGACTCTCAGTGTAGGGCTTTCTCCTTGTCTTCATTCCTTCAGATCCAGACTGGATGTGCTCACCTCCAGAGGCTACTGTGCTAATAATAAGAAGAAAAGCCAAAGGAGAACCATCTCTCCTCATGTTCAGATACTCTTCCTCCTCGCTTTTGGGGCTTTTTGAAGCCCAGAACAAAGGCGGCTGGTGAGAAAGGTACAAACTGTCCCAAAGTAGAGGAGGGGTTCACATCACAGAGCAAGAATACCTATCCAGGTTCTGAGTTCCTATGTAGACTCCACACCCTTTTTACACCAGCTACCCCCATTTCTCTACCCATTTGAGAGTCTATATACTCATTCTTTCCTTCTTTTTTTTAAAAAAATTTATTTATTTATGAAAGATACAAAGAGAGAGAGGCAGAGACATGGGCAGAGGGAGAAGCAGGCTTCCTGCAGGGAGCTCAATGCAGGACTCAATCCCAGGACCCTAGAATCACAACCTGAGCCAAAGGCAAATGCTCAACCACTGAGCCACCCAGGTGCACCACCCACCCCCATTTCTTTCTTAAAAAAACTTTAGAGATAGGAAAAACCCACAGACAAGTCCCCTCATTTAACAGATGGAGAAATCCTCAGAGAGGGAAAGTGTCTTCTCCAGGGTCACACAGCAGTAAATGTAGATCTGCTCTAAGACCCATGTAGCAGGTGAAGGGTTAAAAAGTTGGGTTCTGGAACATAATAGATGGGGGTTCAGATCCAGCTTTTCACTCTGAGCCTTTGTTTGCTCAGTAGTAAAAGGAGCAACACAAGGTTGAGCTGAGGACAAATGAGATAATACAGGTCATAATTTAGTGTGAAGTGCTTGGCATATGATATGCACCAAATAAATGGCAGTCGCTTTATTATTACTAACACCCTTGTGATAAAAATTGTGTTGCTTTTAAAACTATATCAGCTTCCTCTAGACTCTTGATTTTACTAGCTTTTTTTCTAAGATAAACTCACATCTTTGAAGTTTTCTAGTTACTCTGGCCAAATGAAATACCACTCATTAACCTTAAGTGCCTTGTGTAAGACCTGTCACTTTGCAGCTGACATATTGACACTTGCTCTAATTTCAGTTGTGATGCACCCACTGCAGTTCTCTTTCAAGGCATTTCATTTGTAGTCACTTGAGTACATTCTGACACACTGTGATTTTTAAAGTCAAATAAATAATTGCTCAATTTCCTCCTGAGCTTTGATGAAATGTCAAAATCATTATAGAAATTGATGAGAATTGTGTGAAGGACTTGTCAGTGGCCCATTGCATCACCAGTATGCTCATTCCTAATCAAACTCTAGGATGATTTAAGGAGCACATTTTGACCTAAATTCATATTTTAACTATAATACTTAGGATATAGTGTTTTTTTAATGATTGTTTACTTTTGTTTGGGATTAATTTGGATGGCACAGTTAGTACTAAATTAGGACCAGGAGAATGTGGAGAGGAAACATTTCCAGATAATTTAAAAATGTGTTCTTATCCAATAACTTCAACTTTTTTTCAAAGATTTTATTTATTCATTTCAAGAGAGACAGAAAGAAAGAGAGAGTGAGTAGGGGGATAGGCAAAGGGAGAGGGAAAAGGAATAATACCAAGCAGACTTCACATTGAGCATGGAACCCAACATGGGGCTTGGCCCCACAACCATGAGATCGTGACCTGAGCCAAAAATCAAGAGTCAGATGCTTAACAGACTGAGCCACCCGGGGTCCCTCAACCTCTTCTTTAAAACATTTTGTGCGGGGTGGTGAAAAAGTTTCACATTTTGGAATGAATCAGTCACCCTCTCTCACCCTCACTTGGTTACCTTCTGATTGGAATTCTAGTTCACACTATACAAAAAGTGGGCAGCAGAAAAAAAAACAGCTCAGTAGAGACCTTGGAAAATCCACAATCTCAAAAATTAATAATGGGCTGCATTGAAATGGAGAAGCCCCCAAAACCATGCATCAGTCTGTGCATGTGCCATACACTTAACTATCCTTGCTGTTATAATGAAAGAAAATAAAGCTGTCAAAGGCACAGGTGCAGCCAGCTGTAGAGAATCAATGTCACCATCAGAGGACTTACATGGTTTACAAAGTCAAATTCCTTCTACAACCAGAACTTCGTGAACTACCTAGAATAAAGAACCTCTTCAGTAGGAGCCAGGTTTCAAACGGTCTAATCACACAGTGAAAAAGCCATAGACTACATATCTGCAGACATGTGCAACAGTTCCAGGAACTCTACACTACCGGTATGGCCTTGGGAAAGTCACTGTGACTCCTGAGATCTGTCTTCTGGCATATAAATATGAAGGTATACCATAGATTATAACGCATGTGAAAATGCTTTGGAAACTACAAAGCACTATATGTACAAGATAATTGTACAAATGACAAGTGCTCTAAATATTTGTTATATACATAGCACTATAAAGAGAGAAAGAAAATGCATTAAAGTTGGTCTCTATCCTCAAGGTGCTTATAATGTCACGAAGACAAAACTGCCAATGTCAGTGAAAAAACTAAACTTCAGTACTAGTTTCCAAAATATATTTGTAAGAATCATATTTGAGGGCATCCCAGGGGGCTCAGTGGTTTAGCGCTGCCATCAGCCCAGGGCGTGATCCTGGGGTCCTGGGATCAAGACCCACATCGGGCTCCCTGCATGAAGCCTGCTTCTCCCTCTGCCTGTGTCTCTGCCTCTCTCTCTCTCTCTCTCTCTCTCTCTGTCATGAATAAAATAAATATTTTTTTCAAAAAAAGGATCATATTTGACCCTCACAGTAGCCCGATGAGGCAGGTAGAATTACTCTCCAATGCTCACTGAACAGATGGGAAATCAGAATAACTGAGTTACTTGCCCACTGGGGGCACGTGGACACAAACCAGAATCCATGTCTTCTAACACCTAATAAAGTACGCTTTATCATGCTATTCGGTTTACTCACTTAGCCATGTTAGATAGTATGGGCTCTGTAACTTCTGTAAAGGGTCGGAGAAGGAATGGACGGTTGACAAATAAAAAGGTGGAGATGCCTGAGTGGCTCAATGGTTGAGGGTCTGCCTTTGGTTCAGGTTGTGATCCCAGAGTCCTGGGATCGAGTCCTGCATCGGCTCCTTGCGGGGAGCCTGCTTCTCCCTCTGCCTATGGCTCTGGATCTGTGTCTCTCAAGAATAAATAAAATCTTAAAAAAAAAGAAAGTGGTTAAAAAAAAAAAAAAAGAAAGAAAGAAAGATCAGAGAGGTCTTTACGGAGGCACACACACCAGAAAGCTAGGTAGGATTTCAGAAGGCTGAAACGCAATGAGAGAACATTCATATTAAAATTCCCTGGGGAGGATCCCTGGGTGGCTCAGCGGTTTGGCGCCTGCCTTCGGCCCAGGGTGTGATCCTAGAGTTCCAGGATCGAGTCCCACATCGGGCTCCCTGCATGGAGCCTGCTTCTCCTCTCTCTGTGTCTCTGCCCCTCTCTCTCTCTCTCTCTCTGTGACTTTCATGAATAAATAAATAAAATCTTTAAAAAAAAATTCCCTGGGGAGGCATGGGGGTCTTTTGGAGCTACACACACAAGGCCCTTCATAATTTTAGATGTCCCATTCCCATTCTGAGAATCACTGCATTGTGACCTACCATTAATTAGAGGAGTGTTGTACCTCAGGTCTGTTGAAGCAGGAAAAGGCAAACCGCCTAATTACAGTTCAGCTCCTTTGTCTCCCTCACACATTTACCCTTCCCCACAAAATGGGTTTGACTCCGTTTTCTTGTAAACTGAACTTGTACATTTTACAACAGAAAAAACAGCTTTATTTTATTGAGAAGATATTAATACAAAGGCTAATAAGCATTAGTTACAAATCTGAGAAATGATTTATGTGGTATTAAATTAATGACACCAGATGACCTAACTTGATGACATAACCTTCAACTCTTGAAATTCCAGGATCTCTTTACAAATCGATGATAAACTAGCTGGAAAGGGAAAGAATATTAACCACACCATAAAAATTCAAATATTCCTTCAGTTCACCCACTAAATTTTGATGAACGGAACAATTACATTTCAACTGGAAAACAAAAGGCTATTTATTGCTCTGTTTCTAGGGGCTGTGCCTGAGATGGCAAGATGCACATCCATGCCTGGAACACTACACGGAAATTCCCATTAGCACCTTATTGCTAGTGCCAGCCAGATCATATCTGTCCACTCCACAACAGGTGGAGGAAGCTTAGGGTAAGCATAGTTCTATAGGGCCTGGATTACGGGATTCTTCAGAATTCTTGGATTGCTTTGAAGTGCTTCAAGGGTACAAATATATTGGATTGAATTTAATTTTAGAAAAACACTCTAAGTTCTTTGTTAAACTATAATAAACATAATATGCTCACCCAAACATACCATGTTTGAGCATACTGAAAGCCACAGATACATTTCTTTCCGTAGTACAGAAGAGGTTTGGGGACAAATCTCAAAATATGGTTCTTCCTGTCAGATCTGGTATGGATTTGAACCTCTCGAATATGTGTCACTGGAGAAATTCTCGATTTTCACTCACCATTTTAATTTCAACCTATACCGGTCCATTCATGTAAAATTGTGCAAAGGAGAAGAGGATCACAGAATGCAGGTACTGGGCTCAGTGAAATGCAAGACAAGGCATAATCACGTGATCAATGCTCGTTCTCAATTTCTACATAATTGTATAATTACAAAGGTATGTATAATATGTTGCATTATGAAAACATTACCATACCATAAAGGATCGCAGCAGGCTTTCCGAAGGCGCTTCTTGTCAGAGCCTATTAATGATGTGGTATGCTCGTTAGATTTTGTTAGTGATTCAAATTTAAAATAAAGATGTCCTCTCCTGACTCCTAACTCTGGGAAACGAACTAGGGGTGGTGGAAGGGGAGGTGGGCAGGGGTAGGGGTGACGGGCACTGAGGGGGGCACTTGATGGGATGAGCACTGGGTGTTATTCTATATGTTGGCAAATTGAACACCAATAAAAAATAAATTTATAAAAAAAAAAAGATGTCCTCTACTAATCCTCTTTCGTGCTTCAGGATCAGTCAAGTTTAAGTATCCTGAGATTACTGGTATGCTATTTAACACCTGTTACCAGTTGCAACTACTACACCTCTTACAATTCATCTGGATATTTTCCCCCCAGTGGGCATTCCAAACAAAATCCATTAATAAAATTGGATGACAAGACTATCCTGTGAATGCCATGGTCAGCCAGATGTCTAATTTCTATGTCCATCAAAACAACTTTCATCATTCTTAATGATGGACATTATAAATCCTATGACAGTGAGATTATAGAATATATATATTTATAATGGAAGTTCTTATCTGTTTTCCACATCCATCTGAATAAAACTTTATTGTTCTGGGGCACCTGGGTGGCTCAGTTCCTGAGCGTCTGCCTTTGGCTCAGGTCATGATCCTGGGGTCCGGGGATTTGGCTCCCTGCTCAGCAGGGAGCTTGCTTATCCCTCTGCCTCTGCCCCCTGCTCATGCTATCTCAAATGAATAAAATCTTTAAAAAAAAAGTTCTCCTTTAAGGAAAGAAAAAAGGAAGGAAGTAAAAAAGAGGGGAAAGGGAGAAGGGGGAGGAAATAAAGAAAAGAGGGAGATTTGAAAATCACTGGTTAGGGATCCCTGGGTGGCTCAGCGGTTTAGTGCCTGCCTACAGCCCAGGGCATGTGGCATGGTCCTGGAGTCCTGGGATCGAGTCCCACGTTGGGCTCCCTGCATGGATCCTGCTTCTCCCTCTGCCTGTCTCTCTCTCTCTCATGAATAAATAAATAAAATCTATTAAAAAAAAGAAAATCACTGGTCAGGTTGTAATATTGGCCCGGTAAACTAGAGCCATGAATTCTAGTTGATTCTGTCATGGACATGCTGTGTTCCCTTGAACAGTCAAGTACTTTTTCCTCCAGGCCTTGAGCCTCCAACCTGTGAGATGCGTGCATTTAACAAACATTACTGAGCGCTTCTCTTAACTCAGAGCTGTGCTTGGTGCCAGGGGTACTGTGCTAGGAGAACAGTATGGCCCCTGCCCTCATAAGGATCATCGGAGGGAAGAGAGAAAATAACCAGGTTAATTAAGCATAGCAGCACTAATTGTACCTGCCTCATCAGGCTATTGTGAGGGTCAAACAAGATTCAAACAAGATTCACGCAAATGTGATTTGAAAACTCAAAGCATTGCCCAATACATTGTGCTAATACTAACATGTAGTTGTTTCATTGACATTAGTTTTATCTCCCTGATATAAGCTCCTTAAGGATAGCTCCTTTAATGCTTTTTCTTTATCTCTTTGTAGAGATAGTATAAAATGAATGTTTAGGGCATTTTTTGTTTTACTATAAATCTGCCCCGTTGCCCATTAATATATTCCACATTGGTCTCCTTTCATTTCCTGGAAAACACCAGGCTCATTTTTGCCTTTGAGTTTCCTCCTTCCCCCATCCTCTCCAGCTTTCACAGGGTTTCTTCCTTCTCATCCTTTAGATTTCAGCCTGTTGGGTAGAAACCTGAAAATGGGAATCTCGCCCCATGTGCCATTGCTTCAATCTCTCCACGTGCCCCCATCCCCTGCTTTTGTTTACTTTCCTGCTTGCTTCCATTTTTTCCGGAGTTTATAGTGGTTATGGAAGACCAGGTCCAATAGGAATTACTGGGACATACCAAAGTGGAACTCTCAGGGTGATTTCTTTCTTTTCTTTCTTTTTTCTTTTTTTTTTTTTTTTTTTGATGGTAGGGAGGGCAGAGTAAGAGTTGGGAAGAGAGAGAGAGAGAGAAATCCCAAGTAGGTCCCACACTCAGCATGGAGCCTGATGTGGGGCTTGATCTCACGACTCTGAGACCATGACCTGAGCTGAAATTAAAAAAAAAAAAAAAATAGATGCTTAACAGACTGAGCCACGCAGGCAACCCATGTGATGCTTTTAAATACACATCTGGTCATGAAGCACCTCTACTCAAAACCCTGCATTGGAGGATCCCTGGATGGCTCAGCGGTTTAGTTCCTGCCTTTGGCCCAGGGCCTGATCCTGGAGTTTTGGAATCGAGTCCCGCGTCGGGCTCCCTGTGTGGAGCCTGCTTCTCCCTCTGCCTGTGTCTCTGCCTCTCTCTGTGTCTCATGAATAAATAAATAAAAATCTTTAGAAAAAAAATTAAAAAACACCCTGCATTGGCTCCCCAAATTACTCTTAATAAAAGCCAGGTGATACACAGAACTCTAAAATCTGGCCCTCCCTATCACTACTTTGCCTTCATTTCCATTTACTCTCCCCTTTATTCACTCCATTTCATCCTCATTGATTTTGTTGTCCCTTCATTGTATCAGGCATGTTATGCTTTTCCCTCCCCTTGCTTATAGCAATTACCCCAGATATCTAGATGGCATACTCGTACTACTTTAAATCTCAGCTCACATGTCACCCTTTCATTACAACTTTCCACGCCGAGTCTCCCTGGCTCCCATTCTCCTTCTTTATCTTTTGCTTTGTTTGTAGCATTTATCACCTTCCATTATATGTTACTGAGTTATTGTATTTATTGTCAGTCTCCCCTCTCCTGGCTATAAGTTACAGGAAGGTAGAAAGAAGCTTTGTTTTTTTTTGGGGGGGGTGGGGGGTTTACTCCCATATCCCTAGCCTCTAGATGGAATCTACCTGGAGAGTAGGTATATTTTGACAATTCTGTCAAATGATTAAGTGGATGAATAAAAAAATTACAAATTTCTTACATGAGTAAGCTACACACATTTCAGGGAAGCAACCATTGCACAGAATATTTAGGCATAGAGAGAAAAATGGAAAAAAAAACGTACTTTGGGAGAGATCTCATTAAGATGATCTTCAAATACTGGCAATACAGTCTGATAATCCTTGGTTCTTTTTTTTAAGATTTTATTTATTTATTCATGAGAGACACAGAGAGAGAGAGGCAGAGACACAGGCAGAGGGAGAAGCAGGCTCCATGCAGGGAGCCCAACGCGGGACTCGATCCCAGGTCTCCAGGATCAGGCCCTGGGCTGAAGGCAGTGCTAAGCCGCTGAGCCACCCAGGCTGCCCCTAATCCTTGGTTCTTAAGGATGAATTTACCTTTTGGAAACTACCAGAAGTCAGAGCCAAGGATAGTCAAAAAAAAAAAAAAAAAAAAAGGTGAACAAACTAAACATTTTCATTTTAGGTTGAAAAATAAATTATGGTATTACAAGATTATGTGTGATTCTTTGGCTCATAGGCACGCTATGAAGTAGTTCTCAGGAAGGAGTTCCAAAAACATTTCATTTGCCTGCTGCAAAGTTTAAATTGGTATGTGGTTTTCTAATGGAACATTTTTGAAGTTAAGGTTCTAATTTTTTTAAGCACCGTATTCATCCTTCACAACATTGCCAAGATTAAAACGTCCACTGAATTTAAATAGGAATCAAGAGCTGAATTTTGCTAGACTATCGGATGTGAGCAGTAGAGAGAGCTTTACTCCTTTCAGAAAGTGTGGGGCTATTCAGTCTGGTGGAGCTGGGACGAACAACTGGGTCTGAAGAGTCTTGATGCCATCAATGCGGATGCTTAGTGGCATGGTTGCTGTAGCTCAGTAATGTTTAGATGGGTTAGCATTAAAGGAAATGGTCAAGGTTGTTTCTGGCTTCTAGTATTCTTAATAGTGTATTTTTATTATTGTTTGTAACATAATCCCATAGCATAATTGAACTACTTTTCAAGCATGCTGTAGTAGGTCTTCTTTTGTGATAGTAATCACCCTACCTCTTCTCTGGGTGATGAGTGGCCCTATGAGTGCACTTCCTAGTACTCTTTAATTGGTCACTGTTATCAAAGGGGTAGTAAGCTATTGATTTAACACCATGGGTGCTTTTTAAGCAGTCCTTCCTAGTACTGGGTGAATTAGGAAAAACACGGTCCTCGTTTAGTTAATGGCTTATTTTGCTCTGCTTTACTGCCCTCACTCTGCATGTTTTTCTTTTCTCCCCTAGCATTAGAATATATAAACAACTGCTTTCCCTTACACTTTTAACTGTTATTATATTAAGAAATCAGTGAGCAGGTGATCGGGCCTTCCTACAGTGGATTCTTTTTCCTGATGCTGTGGACCCAAGACATCAAATAGGTTTCAAGTTCCAAGCCAAACAATTTAGAGTAGCCACTTGGTACACTGTGATGAAGAATGTGTAGCCAGTCTAGCTCAATGGGAAAGCAGGTCATAATTGATTAGTGATTATCTGCCAACAGCTTATGAGAGGAGAGATTCAAAACACAAGCTATTATTCCTAACTGGGAAATGAACAAGGGGTAGTAGAAGGGGAGGTGGGCGGGGGGGGGGGGGTGACTGGGTGATGGGCGCTGAGGGGGGCACTTGACAGGATAAACAGTGTTATGCTATATGTTGGCAAATCAAACTCCAATAAAAAAATATACAAAAAAAAAAGGACGCATGCTATCATTATAGGCCATGGGAACAAAACCTAAAGTCCTCAGGAGAAAGAGAGTGAGGATTAAGGGGTAAGAATAACTATTTCCTTAGTGTTCAAGTGCTTTTGGAGGACTGTATTCTTTCCCCAATACACCACATGGATCTGAACAGAGGGACGATAGTTGGGGAGTAGAGAAGAGACAGGAATTTATATCCACTTTGGCTGGAGTTCTCTTCCCTCTTGGAATCCAAATTTAAAAGATTTTCCTTTTGTAAAGTGCTCTGATACTTCCCAGGTAAGAGGACAAAACACAGTTCACCACCAACCAAGGCAAACCAGTTCGGAATAGTACCGTTTAAACGTTTCCCGCTCAAGATTGTTTGCAAGACTTTATAAACACCATTTTTCCTGTCACCATTTTTTCCTAGCAATATTTTTGGTAGGCAGCCATTTGCTATTTAGTATGTTTACCTGAGTGGGAGGATCCAATTTTCAGTCCTGAGGGATCTGAGCTCTCAGCTGCCCTACCTGTAGAGTTTCAGTAATGGACCATTATGTTGATCTCTGGGGACTGTAGGCCAACAGGACAACCCAGGAGATTCCCCCAGGCTCCTTCCATACTCTTCTCTGCCCCACCAGATGTTGCAGCTCCTTTATTCTCCTATATTATGTCAGTCATCCCCCCATAAAAAATAGCCTAATCTTTTGTCTGGTTGCCTAGTGGGCCCCAAATGCCTGGGTGTCAAAATGTAACTTCCAGCCACTGAAGGCACAAGTTGCACAATCAGAGTGTTAACTGTCTTGATCTGCTTCCTGTCATACTGCTATGTTTCCCTCAACCTGCACCTATGATCTCTTGGGGATTTTTCTATGACCAGGTGAGTAAAGGGAAAACTTAAGCCTAAAACGTACATGCTGGTCCCAATCAAAGGGGTTTCTTACAGTATTACAACTTCACTAAGGCCTGCCCTGCCTTCTTCCTGAGACCTCTCTGGTATTTGAACTTCACATGCTGTCTCTCCTACTGGATTTTAGGCTCTGGATTGCTGTTCTCAAGACCTGCTTTTTTCATCTTTCTTCTGCCTCTGATCCCAACACCCACCCCTCTTTGGCTTAAAACTTGACTGGAATCCTCTTACCCCCAATCCTGCTCTAGCCAACAGTGCACTCTAAAATCTAACCACAACTTGATAGGATGAGCACTGGGTGTTATTCTATATGTTGGCAAATTGAACACCAATAAAAAATAAATTTATAAAAAAAATAAAAATTAAAAAAAAATAAAACCTAACCACAAGATTGGAAAGCATCCTTACTAAGATTCCTGAAGACTGAATCGCAACTAATTTGATTAACTATTTAATGATATCATGGATTAGCTTTCATTTTCTGCTAACTACTCATCATTTGGGCAGAACTCAGGTTACCAGACACTCAAACTCTATTATCAGTGAGCAGTTTACTCTGAAGATGATTTGTTAAGGTCCAGACTAGCTATGGAACCAAGCCTGCAAAGAATTTCTGTGTTAAGTCTAAAAGTGTTCTTGTCTTCTTTCCAAATATAGAGATAAACATTCTTGGCAATATGGGCATACATTCTAATTAATTAGTCAAAAGTTGTATAGAAATAGCAATACTTTGTATGCCAGAAAAAGTACTGGTGGTAGTTAATAAATAATAATTATATTCTCATTTTCAGTAATCAGAAAAATAGTTTGAATAGAACAGATGAATGGTTTCCCACAGCTGAATAAAAATCAAAATAATTAGCATAGTATCATAAAAGTTCACTTTAGAGACAAGCTATTTTTAGGACTCTATCATTGCAAATATCCTAAGATATCCTACACAAAATAAATAAAAGAACAAATGAAAACTGCCAGGAACAGCTCCAATGATTTACTCTGAATAAGAATGAAAAATTCTTGGACTTGGAAAAACAAAGTGAGAAATAGACCAAAATGTCAACTCAAGCCACTGTCCACATAAAACATACCAGTAAAGTGTACAAACCACAAACCTAGGTCCTAAAAAGCAGGGATCCACTACATGATGCCAAAAACATCGTCAGGAAGTCCCAGCTAATTGAAAAAGGTACAAGAATTGTTCACAACTTGAAAATAACCGAGTAAAATCTGTTGTCACAGAAAGGATAGAGTTCATTAATTTCCCATCTCCTGAAGGTAGAAGTCAATGGACTGTAAACAGGCCATTCAAGCTTAAAGATTTATTATTTACCTACTTCTAAATAGTTTAGCATCATTAAACAGAGTAACAAGGCGCAAAATTCAAGACTAAATTAAGTCACGTAAATAGTGTTCGTATAGATATTGGTTCAAGTAAATATGGGCACTATCCTAAATCTACTGATGAAGTGACATTTTTAAAAAATAACAAGAAAGCAGGATGTCCAAGGCTCTAATGCTGGAATTTTGGACACATTGTACATTACAGGTTTCTGGCTATAGAATCCAGAACTTTGACAGCACAGCTTATAATTACATCGCTGTAGGAAGTTCTAGATTCTATAGCCGTAGTTGGATGATTGAGAAATGCATTTCCAGATGTTTGCTGACCATCTCCACTGTGTGCCCCACATGTATCTTCGATTCAGTATGCCCAAACCGGACTCCTTGTTTGTCCCCTACCTTGCCAAAAACAGAGCAAAACAAAAACTTAAGACAAACTGCTCCTCTCATTTTCTTATCTGAGAATGGTGTCCTTGTTCATCCAGTCACTCACACCGGACACCTAGGAGCCATGCTTACTTAATACCCCCCTCTCACTGCCTATATTCAATCCATCACCATGTCCTATTGATTCTGCCTACGAAATAGCTCAAATTTGACCTGTTCCTCCATTAGCATCAACCAAGTTCATCATCAGCTCGCAGATCCTTTACTGCAAAAGCCTCCTAAGCTGTCTCTGTCATTCACTTCAGACCCTTCCTATTTATTCTCCATGCAGCAACCAGATTGATTTCTCCCTCGAAAATGAAAATTTGGTCATGTCACACTGTTCCTTACACTACTTGATGACTCCCCCTTGCTCCTGTGGAGGAGCAGTTATAAAAAGCCAAATTATTCCAAGGACCTCTAAGGTCTTGCATGGTCAGATTTGGGACAGAGTGTGTCTGGGCAGTACAGAATTCCATCACTGTGAATCATAGGATTCCATTGACTCAAATGAGATTAAAAGTTTAACCCAGTTACAATAAAAATTAGGTAAGGACAAAACCTAGAAGGCATCCAAATAACCTATGGGGTCCAGGGCTGCAAAGCTGTACCCCAGTTAAAATGCATGGGCTTGGGGCCACCAGGGACCTAGCAGGTCAAATCAGGTAATTAGAAGTAGCTCAGCATGTTAGACTGACTTGGATAGAATCATCCATGAAGTAGCACCCAGTTCTCCAATTTCTAAGCTTCTCTAATCTGCACCCATTATTACAGTCACACATCTTTGACCCTGTAACAATATCATAGGCAAAATCTTTGAGCAAGTACAACTCCATCAGTGATGGTATCCACTGTACTAGTTGGATAAGTGATTTTGCAAACGCAGGAGAGAAAATACAGGATGCCCAGTTAAATTTCAGTTTCTGAAATGGTATTGGTGGTTCATCTGAAATTCAAACCTAAATAAGGTATCTTATGTTTTATCAGCTAAATCTGACAATCCAAGCAGTAAAATATAGCAATAAGTATGTAAATATCAAAGCAAATCAAACCCTCAGTAAATATTTTTTCATTTTAGGCATACATTATGATAATCTGTATGTGGGTTTGTAATTTAAGGTATTTGAAACATTTAATAGAAATGGACCTATTAGAGATTCTAAAATGACAGCTTTAAAATGTTTAATTATCATTAAACTACTGAAAAGGGTAAGATAATTTTGTTATGTGAATATAAAAAGCTCAAAAGCTTATCAGAATGTGACTTATTACCATTATAATTGTGACTAATTAAATTTGTAAGCATTAATGCGGGGCTTAGAAACATTTTGCTTATTAGGTATGTAAGATTACCCCCATTAAGCACTGGAAAGGTTTACAGGAATCAAACTTACTACATTTTAAAATGTATTTAGGGTAGAAAATTAAGGGAAAGTCTATTAAGAGTTACTCAGAGAACAAGTAATTTTTTAAAATGTATGTAACAAAAATACTAGATTTAGGACTAGAATGTTGAACATAAAGGTGTAAAAAAAATTCGATCTTCAACTTAGAGCTTTGATTAGTGAACATTAAGGTGATCACAACTGAATACAGCTTCACCCTCACCACACCCCAGTCACAGTGGACTTGTTTCAGGGGTTTCTAGGCTGCTTCCCACCACAGGTATTTGCCCCAGGTGGCTCCCTCTTCCTCGAGGCTATCGTACTCCCACACCCCACCAGCCCCTGATTAACTCCTCTCCTTTCAGATCTCAGCTAAGGCTTCAGAACTCCCTAACTAGGTCAAATCTCAGTACACACTCCCACACTATAGGGATAAGAGGCTATTAGCGGTTATGGTTATCATCGCTGTTATTTCTGGATTTCTCACCTCTTCCTTTTCCTTCCTGGCACTTGCCTTAGTTATAATTAGGGTCTCTTTCTCTAGAAGTTCCACAAAGGCAAAGACTACATTTGTCCTTAGTCATCATTTTATTCTAGAGGGACGGTAGCATCTGTAACATACTAGCCACTCAATAAAAATTTGTGGGAACTGGAGGCAGAGGTCAGCAAAGATAGATCAGCTTGCATCTTTTTGAACTGTGGGGCTGAGAACCTACATCAGCATTTCCGCTCACAGAGCCCCCTTTTTCTCCTTGCAAACCCTGGCTCTCTCCCCTCTGTGTAGACAGAAGGGAAGTTTATATTTATACTTGGGAGAAAACCAACATGTTTAGGGACACCAGGCTGGAAACAAAAGCCTTACATGAAGGTCCAAATATTGAATGTTAAGGGGTGTCAGTGGTCCCCTTTCCCTGCTTGGCCCCCAAAATGCTGTTAGCCAAGTTCCCATCACCCAGGAAGAATGGAGCAGTTCTCTCCAGAGTGAGAGACGCTGACAGCCAGTCCCTCATTATTTATTGCCCTACAATGCTACCAGTCAAAAACACTACTCCTCAACAGAAGCTGATCAGGTTTTTTGTGCATAGCCATTAAATACAATGGAGAGCAGATCTAAAGAAAGTCTCCAACATAAAAGACCAAAATAAACGACTCAGTGGACCTAGACAGTCCATAAGGTGGGGAGGGGAAGCTTCAAAATATTTATAATTAACAGCTTTAGGATTAGAAATATTGAACCTGTGAAAATAGTAAATCGAGGATATTTTTTTCCAAAGAAAACCAACAATATTGGAGGATAAGAAAGAGCTCCTGGAAATTTAAAGCATATTGGCCAAATTTTAAAATCCATTAGAGGTGGGAGGAGATGAAGTTTAGTTCTACTTTTGGGAAATAGTCTCAAGACAGAGAATAAAAAGACTAAATGTAAGAAAAAAAATTTTATTAAAAAAGCCACTTGGGGAGAACCTACACCCAAATAAGAGAAGTTTCAGAAACGGAGAATGAAGAAAGCAAAGGGGTAGGAAATCATAGAAATAAAACAAGAAAACTTCCCAAAACAGAAGGGCATGTTTCCACATTAAGAGGACGCACTGAGTGCTCAGCACCAACTCTCATGATCAAGAGTTAAATCAGAATAAAGACTTTTTCAAGATTCAAGGGATCGGGAACAGTCATTCCCCCATGAATCCTTCCAAGTTGGAAAACCTCAGTCTCTTCCCTCCTGTGTTTCTCCTTTATTCCCCCACAGCTACCACCCTCACACCACTTCGGCCCCCCGATGTGTGGGTTTTCCCCACACCACCAAGCAGTTCTCCTGTGCGAGCTGGGTGTCCTGCGATCCAACCTCATCCCGACACCATCCAGCTGGAGATAGCGTCAGACCCTGCGGGTTCAGGGCTTGGTCCTCCAAGACGGCCCTGGCCACCCCCTACTTCAGACTCCAGTTGCCAAGTCCGGGTTGTCACCTGTGCGTCTGTCCCCCTAGCTACAGATCAGAGGTTCCAACGACCATGGGTGGAATTAACTGGCTGCAGCGGCTCACAGAACTCAGAGAAACATTTTACTTACTAGATTACTGCTTTATTACAAAGGATATTAGAAGATACGAATCAACAGCCAGATGAAGAGATACATAGGGCGAGGTCCCGAACAAAGGAGCGTCTGTCCCCGTGGAGGTTGGGGCCCGGCAAGGCGGCACGTGGATGCATCCTGGTTCACTAACCCGGAAGCTCTCCGAACCCGTCCTTTTTTGGGTTTTTATGGAGGCTTCATTACACAGGCGTGATTGATTAAATCATTGGCCATTGGTGATTGAACTCAATCTTCAGCCCCTCTCCCCTCCCCGGAGGTCAGGGGGTGGGACTGAGCGCTCCAACCCCTTCTTCACGAGGTTGGTTCCCCTGGCAACCAGCCCCCATCCTTAGATTACCTAGGGGCTTTTCCAAAAGTCACTCCATTAGCATAACAAAAGACACCTTTGTTGCTCTCATCACTTAGGAAATTTCTAGGGTCTTAGGAGTTCTGCGCTTGGGACAAGACCAAATACAAATTTCTTATTATAAATCACAGTTCACACCTTCTTAGCAAGCTCTCTGCACCAAAACAAAGAAGGAAACCAAGAAAGAAGAAGAGGTGGAGCCCAGGAAGCTGGGGATCAGGAGAAGAAAGAACATGAGAGACTCCTAACTCTGGGAAACGAACTAGGGGTGGTGGAAAGGGAGGTGGGCGGGGGGGGTTGGGGTGACTGGGTGACGGGCACTGAGGGGGGCACTTGATGGGATGAGCACTGGGTGTAATGCTATGTGTTGGCAAGTCGAACTCCAATAAAAAAAAATACAAAAAAAAAAAAAGCAGTGAAGACAATTCCCCCAAGACAATGGTGAAAGAAAACCCCGAGAAGGGCAGTTGGAGACTGGTTTGGAGAGTGAGCGATCCCGAGTGGAGTGGGGAAGGTGGGGGTGCGGGACAGGAGAAGGTGGGGGGAAGAGAGAAGGAAACAGAGGAGGGGCTGAAAGGACACCTGATACGTGTGATTGTAACAAGCGGTTCTTGGGGTCTGATGGAGAGTCTAGGGCAAGTGTAGGGGGTAGCATATAAATAAAACAACAACAGCAAAAAAAAAAAAACACAGAAAACAAGGGAATTATGAACTCTATGGAAAGTAAACTTGTACAATTTTTTAAACAACTTGTACAATTTTTAATAGTTACAGCACACTATATGGCTCAGCTGTGTACAATATTTACATCATCAAAATACTATTTGCACAGATAATATTGATTTTTTAAATCATAACTACAGAAAGAATGGGGGTATAGGTGTAGGGGGCCATGAGTAAAATAAATCCAGTTTCCATAGTTGCAACTCAGTGAATGATGTGTAAAATGTAAAAAGCAAGAAATAACTGTAGAAGCGTATTACAAGGAATATGGAAATAGTCCTTATTCCAGACCAGGATAAAAGCTGACGAAGGTAAAAGTAGTTGCACCTGGAGAACAGGGGAACAGGACAGGAGTAAGGGGTGAGGATTAGGGACTCCTGTTGTTCAAGACTCGTAATACAATTTAATTTTTTGAGTTGTGTAATCTGACTTTTTAAAAAAATGTATGAGAACAGGACACCTGAGTGGCTCAGTGGTTGAGCATCTGCTTGGGCTCAGGGCGTGATCCTGGGGACCTGGGATCGAGTCCCACATCGGGCTCCCTGCAAGGAGCCTGCTTCTCCCTCTGCGTCTCTGTGTCTCTCATGGATAAATATAAAAAATCTTTTTTAAAAATCTATGAGACAAACTGGAGTGCCTAACATTGCATACAACAACCTTTTATTACACAATGAATAATGGGCGTGTTGCCGATGGTAGTGAGCAGCACCCATGTTGCCTGTTACCTCTACCTCCAAAAGAACCGCCTAATGACTGTGTTCAGGAACTTGAGTTTGAACTCCGCCTGCCACGTACTGGCTCTAAGACCACAGACGAGCTCCCTGAGCCTCAGTTTCTTCAGCTGTAAAATGGGGGTAATACTATGGATCTCAAAAGGTTGTTGTGAGGAATTAAGGAGTTACTAGTGAAAGCTAAGGTAATGATGCCATGCTCCCCCATAAAAGACCTCAAGGCTCCTGTTGCCTTTACAATGAGGTCAGACCCCTCTGGGGTGCCCTGTTGGCTCAGTTAGTAGGGCGTGGGATTCTTGATCTTGGGGTCATGGGCTCAAGCCCCACATTGCAGGTAGAGTTTACTTTAAAAAACTTAAAACGTGGGGGTCCCTGGGTGGCTAAGCGGCTTAGTGCCTTAGTGCCTGCCTTCGGCCCAGGGTGTGATCCTGGAGACCCAAGATCGAGTCCTGCATCGGGCTCCCTGCATGGAGCCTGTGTCTCTGCCTCTCTCTCTCTCTCATGAATAAATAAAATATTTTTAAAAAATAAAAATAACTTAAAACATAAATAAAATGAAGTCAGAATCCATCAAAGAACTCCACAGTCTACACTCCTCGTTATTCTATCTTCCACCCCAATCCTACTGGCATTTTACAATCCAGCTTTATCAGATTACTTGCCATTCGCCAAGTGCTTTCACATACGTACATTTCTGCTTGCTAACCCTCCTCTTGCCTCCTGATTCTCCCGGCCCCCACATCACTATACCCACCTGTAGCAGTCCTGGCCTCTCATTGCACAGCTCAAACCACACTTCTTTTGCAGACTTCCCTAGATCTCACCTGTCACAGGTCATCTACCCATCCCCCCGTATTCCCACTGGGCTCCGTATTTCCATTTTACCACAATTCTTTGGATGCATCTGCTGCTCCCCCAAGACCACTGCTTTTTTTTTTTTAATTTTTTTTATTGGAGTTCAATTTGCCGATATATAGCATAACACCCAATACTCATCCCATCAAGTGCCCCCCTCAGAGACCACTGCTTTTTAGAGTGTGGATCAGAATCACCTGGAGTTCTTGGTAGCAATTCGGACTCCAGGGCTCCACTTGAGCCCAATGCAATCAGAAGCTCTGCAGATGAGTGCTAAAAAAAAAAAAAAAAAAAAAAAAAATCCACGTTTTCGGGACACCTGGATGGCTCAGCGGTTGAGCACCTGCCCCTGGCTCAGGGTGTGATCCTTGGTCTCAGGATCGAGTCCCACATCAGGCTCCCTGTATGAAGCCTGCTTCTTCCTCTGCCTATGTCTCTGCCTTTCTCTCTCTGTGTCTGTCATGAATAAATAAAATCTTTTTTAAAAAAATCTGCCTTTTTCACAAGCTCACAAGGTAACTCTTAGGCCTGCTAAAGTTCTGGTTATTTGCTCAAGACTGAGACACCCCTCCAAAGGAATCACGCCTCATTCTTTTGTAGATATGTTCTCCCTTCATATCTGTTGCCCAGGTCACAGGCATCAATTAATAGACTTTAAACCGTAATTTAATGTGGTCACAAGGGGATCTTGGAACGGAAGCCATAGCTGCAAACTTCAAGAACTCTCCAACTTAGTTCTCAGTGAATTTTACTTTGAAGACAAGGGAAGGCACTCAGAGATCTCAACGATATCAAGATGCATCATTCTCCTTTCTCTCCACATTTCCAAATCCACTCTTGGCTTTTCAGAAATGTATAATAAAAGGTGTAGCTTTTAATATCTACTACACTAGAAAAGAACTCTGTAGCCGTTCTTAATCAGAATGAGAATAATGTGCTTGCCCTTCATCCCCGCAGCTTTTAATATCTGTACACTATATTTAATCATCTGGGCCCCTTAAATTTACTGACATTTAAATGATCTCAAATTAGATTTCCTGGAGCACTGTTCCAAATAAGTAACTTTTTAAGATAATGCAAGGTCTTATTAGTTGCAAATCATGCCAGTGGTTGCCACTTGCAGCTTCTACACCTTCCTGAAAAATTACCCTATTTCTATTTAAAGAATTTTTTTTCAGTGTGGCCAGAGTGTAAAACTATGTAACCATCTGAGTTTTTACATTTTACAATAACATCAAAAAAGTACGACATAATAGATAAGAGGCTTCTTTCTCATCCTTAGTGCAAAGCAGTTTCAAATACTTTAAACCCCTTAAATTTAAATTTATATAATAGTATTGTTATATTTCTACTGTATTCCTTTCACATGTGTCATTACATTTGGTCCTCAAAACATCCCTGTGAGGCTTAATAGAGTTGCTATTATTTATTCAGCCTTAGAGATGAAGAAAATGGGTTTCAGGGCAGTCATGTGACTTAGCCCAATGCCTAACCATTAGAGCTGAAACCCAGTTCTTCTGACACTTAAAAACATGTTCATTTAACTATAGCAGAGTTTCTCAGGCTTTTTGGACTGCCACAATCAGGACACATATCCCTAAGGTGTAACTACTCACTTATTCTCACCAACTCAAGACACCACTGATCATGTACTAACAAACTATAGCCACTCCAACTCCCTACAAGTGCCTTTCAGAGATGGTGAGATCACACGATGCAGGCAGGCACCACCTACTTCACATACACCCAAAGCCGGGGCATCTTAGACTCCCTATTGGAAATGGACGGCAGAGTACAGGTGCCCTCTTCGTGGTATGCTAAGCCTACAGCCTTACCCCTATTCCTATGAAGGTAGCATACACAAGCCCTGGCCTGCATAGAAGGGTATCTCCAGTGGACATGGTGCTCAGTGATTTCAGAAATGCTAGAGATCACAAGTTCCCTCAAAACTTGGGGACTTCACTGAATTGACAGCTCATTAGGATTTAATGCATTAACTATTCCAAAGGAAACATCATGTCACCCTAAATTACTCCAGACGTAATGACCAGAACCAAGAGGTGGTCGTCTCAAGCCAAGGAGGGAGACTTTAAGAAAGCTGCCTAGAAAGCTTGTCATATATCTCCTGGAGTTTGGAGAACCTATGAACTGGCTCCTACTGTCACCTGGAAGTCTAAGGATGAAAGACAGGAGAAGGTAGGCTATAGGGGAACAGCTGGCATAGCCAAAGTTTAATAGGAAAAGGTGTTTTCCTTAGGCAACAATAAACACTGAGAAAGATGGGTGTGAGCCATCCTGAAAGGACCCAATCCGAGAGATCTGACTACCAAGGCAGTGGTATCTCCAAAGAAAATGTGCATCAAAAAAAAAATGTGCATCAGGTGTACTGTCAGAAGCAGGAGAAGAGTGATGGGAGGAGTCAAAAGCAGTCAGTTCTGAGGATGTATGACCCATGCTAAACATGGTATAGTGGAATGTCCCCATGGCGGGTGACTCCAGAGAATCCTTAAAAGCACTTCACAAGAAAAAGAGGCAGCACTGGGGCCTGTAGCACCCCCAGAGCATGCTAATGCAGGATTAACACTGCACCATCAAGTAGGATCTTGTCCATTTCCTTCCATCCATTGGATCTGGATGATCCAAATGAGGTGAGAAACAGCATCAAGGGTGGAAGAGTACAAGGGCGATTGCTGAGAGGAATGAAAGAAAGACTGACTAGACCCCTTTGGTAGACTCCATGATGTGCTGCCCAACTCCTCTGTCAGGAATGAAGGACTCATTCCCCTATCCTCTGGAGGGCTGCCAATTGACAGCCCTCAGCTCTCAGCCCCTTAGAGGAGATTGTCTCGGCTGAAAGAAAAGACACCTTGCCTCAGGTCACATGCCTTTTCAGGGGTGGCCGTTCAATGCAGGTATAAAGGCCTGGTCTCTTCACCCAACTCGAGAGGATTCTAAAGGGTCATCTCAGCTTCAGAGCTCCCCCACAGGGTTGGCCGAGACCAATGAGGTGCATTGCAGCTCAACTTCTTTCCCTACCCAATCCTGCATTTTTCTCCTCCCTTTCTATCCACAGGTGTTGAGCCCAAGAGCACTCTCTAATGAACCACCTGCTCACTCATCTCCATCCCAGAGTCTGCTTCCTGGGAAGACCACCCACAAGAGCTCCGACTTCCCTATTGGATGCTTCTGAGTCCAGGTTAGGCCAGGAGCTGTGAGGGAAGAGGGCAACTTTAAATCGAAAGACATTTAAGTTCTGGTTTTTATCCGACTGAGCTTTTTAATCCTTAAGATTGCGACTGTTCATTAAAAACTCTACATGACAGAAAAAGTGATGGAATCTGCCTGAGATTCTGTACAAGAGCAAGAAGGGAGATCTTATGGAATGGATTTGAAAGTCACTTGTGACAAACTAAAGTAACTTCTTGATTTCACCCCACCGAGTCCAGCCTGGGCAATAAGCTAGTTATGTAGATCACACCTCGGTTTTCCTTCTTCCCTAGTACTCCCTTTGGGACATGATTGCTGTTACCTTCAAATTTGTCTCCATAGGAAAACATGCAGTGATTTTAATGATGCTGCCAGAACTCCAAATGTGTGTCATCACTCATTTGGATGTGCCTTCAGAGGGTTTGTTGATTGGCTCTTTGGTTTCTCCTCAATGGTGGCAACTCTCTGTTCCATGAACCCATTTTTTATTTTCAGGTATATTTAAAAGTGACCCAGCCAAACTGCTGAATCGAGTAGATAATAATGTATTCAGGCCAACATACATTTCAAAGTAATGCTATAAGAAAGACACCTTCATTTGGCTGGATGACTGCCTCTAAAAGCAAGACGAACTCTGAACACATTTTGAGCAATGGCAAGCTCTTTAGGATGAAATGAATATTCTTTTTTATAATTTTATTTATTTATGAGAGACACAGAGAGAGAGGCAAGGACACAGGCAGAGAGAGAAGCAGGCTCCATGCAGGGAGCCCAATGTGGGACTTGATCCCGGGTCTCCAGGATCACACCCTGGGCCGAAGGCAGATGCTCAACCACTGAGCCACCCAGGTGTCCCTGAATATTGTTATATGTCTAAGTTCTGGTGTGTTTTCTGGGCATCATCTAGAATTGCCCATTGCACTACTATTTGATAGGTAACTCAGGAAGGCTCTGAAGGTAGAAGGGGATCCCCCTTGTGCTCGGGATGCCAGACGAAGAACAGCCAAAAAAGTATTGAAGGCAAAGAGCCTCACACCAAGTTCTGTATCAGACAGCCTCTGTTAGTTGTTGAATTGACAAAAACAGACATGTGGGACACTGTCATGCTATTGCAACACATAAAATGTCACCCCATTCCCACTCCCATCACACATACTTGTATTACAAAATATAGAAAAACTTAGTATAAGGCACAACCGAAGTTTGACTCACAAATTAACAAAATGGGATTTGGGCCAGAAATCACTTTTACGTGCATTAGCAAGGGTAGAGCACAAGCCTCAGTGCTCTGAGGGCCAAACAGAGCAGGAAAAATTGGATGAGCTGACAACTGGTTGCTTTCACAATCCTTTCCCATGGAGGACCTAGATCTAAGCATCCTCCGTCTTATTACGGCCCTCAAATGTCAGCCCACTCTACAGAAGTTAAAAGAACGTACAATCATCCACCTTTCCCCTGGGCACAGAAGGTTTACAATA
This sequence comes from Canis lupus dingo, assembly GCF_003254725.2. Lineage (NCBI taxonomy): Eukaryota > Metazoa > Chordata > Mammalia > Carnivora > Canidae > Canis > Canis lupus. The sequence continues at coordinate 111,151,219 of NC_064281.1, read as the reverse complement.
GGATGGATCCCAGAGGGCAGCCTGGGTGGCTCAGCGGTTTAAGTGCCTGCCTTCCGCCCAGGGTGTGATCCTGGAGTCCCAGGATCGAGTCCCACGTCAGACTCCCTGCATGGAGCCTGCTCCTCCCTCTGCCTGTGTCTCTGCCTCTGTGTGTGTGTCTATCATGAATAAATAAATAAAATCTTTAAAAAAAAAAAGGATGGATCCCAGAGCTGAAATCAAGGGTATGCATCTAGTACGAGAAGAAAATAGGTATGGGGGAAAGAAGAGGGTACAGATTTTTAATACCTCAGTCTCAGTGCGAAGCCTGGGGTGTGAAAACTCTGACATCACAATAAGAAAAATCGATAGCGTTCTTTTTTCCTCTACAAAGCAAACAGCAAGCATTTATAGAGCAACTGTGTTAGGCCTAGAACAGAGTTGACCACTTTAGGGGATAGAGAAATGAATGAGACACGGACCGTGGCCTTGAAAAGCTCACGCTGCAGAGAGCTGTGGACGTAAATAATCACAGAACAGTGTGGTACGTGGCCCCAAGGCGCCACAAGAGCAGTTATCACTACTACCCTTAGTAAGGAATTCGCGGGACCATGTGGTAGATACACCACTGACATCACCAACTCATAACTATTTTGTGTCTATCCATTCCCGTCCCAAATTGCCCCTAAATGAACCACTCCTAGACTCTTGAAGTGTTCTGTTTCACCAGAGGACTACCTTGTTTTATAAAGGAAAGTGCAGTATGTTAATTTTTAGATCTCCCTTATGTATACAAAGCTTCACAAGAGACCTCAAAAGTACTCTTATATTAGCTAGATATAGAAACTTCTGAAACAAACTACAGTGGAAATGAATAGCTTTTGACAAAGAAGTAACAGGAGGGAGGTGTTTGTTTCCAACAAAAATGTGACACTCTTACATCAACCCACCCAGTCTCCCAGGGATTCCAAAACGCAGCTAACGTGTCAGAGTATGCCATTACCTCTTGCTATTTCTGTATCAAAGAAATGAATTCAGTATTTCAATTATATTCTTCCCTGTGGGGCAGGATAGCTAATGTATTATTTATTTAACAAAAGAATTAAAATTAAAATGCTAGCATTTCCATAATTTGGTCTAATTTCTCATCAATGAAAATAAAAGATAAAATTGGCAGAAAGTGAAACACATGTAGGTCTTAACTGTTTAACTCCCTCAATTCGGATATCAAACTTTTGAGCTAAATGACCCTTTGGAAGGCCAGTTGTAAATAACAAATTTATTTGATTGCACCAATTTTTTTTAATTTTTTTTACTGGAGTTCAATTTGCCAACATATAGCATAACACCCAGGGCTCATCCCGTCAAGTGCCCCCCTCAGTGCCCATCACCCAGTCACCCCCACCCCCCGGCCACCTCCCCTTCCACCACCCCTAGTTCGTTTCCCAGAGTCAGGGGTCTTTCACGTTCTGTTTCCCTTTCTGATATTTCCCACTCATTTTTTTCTCCTTTCCCCTTTATGCCCTTTCACTATTTTTTATATTCCCCAAATGAATGAGACCATATAATGTTTGTCCTTCTCCGATTGACTTACTTCACTCAGCATAATACCCTCCAGTTCCATCCACGTCGAAGCAAATGGGGGGTATTTGTCGTTTCTAATGGCTGAGGAATATTCCATTGTATACATCTTAAAGAAAATCACAATCTTAAAACCTCATTTCTTGGGGCACCTGAGTGGCTCAGCGATTGAGCATCTGCCTTCGGCTCAGGGCATGATCCCAGGATTCCGGGATCGAGTCCCACATTGGGCTCCCTGCAGGGAACCTGCTTCTCCCTCTGCCTGTGTCTCTGCCTCTCTCTGTGTGTCTCTCATAAATAAATAAATAAATAAATAAATAAATAAATAAATAAATAAATAAAATCTTTTTTAAAAAACACCAAACCTCATTTCGTGACATCTCTGAAAGATAATTCTTATCGGACATTTCAACAGAAAAACTTGGAGGGAGTGGGATATCCTGAACATTCCTGTAGGTAGTTGCACATAAACCTGAGTGAACAACTTTATCATAAGCTTACTAGGGTAGAAGTGATGGGCGCTTCTTGCAAACTCACCTAAGTGCTTTTTTTGATATGATATGTAAATGCCTGCAAAAAAAAATATGTGAGCCTGTACAGAGTTGTAGAATCACTACGTTGTATACCTGAAACGAATGTAACATTGTCAATTATACTCAACTTCAAAAAAAAAAAAAACAAAACCACGAGAGCCTTATTTCCAAGCCCTCAGCATGAAGAGAGACTCACAGAATCTTCTTACACCTTCCCACACAATTCTAGAGCCCAGTCTGAGCAAGATGCTAACACAGGTAACCTGGAAACCTCCAAGGCAACGCTGCTGTTCCATAGCTCCCGGTGTGGTTGTGCAAACTGCAAACTGCTTAGACGCTTGCTCTAACTGGTGCAGCATGTAAGCAATCCATTTCCTACCTGACTATACCTACACCTGGCTCAAACAGACAATACAAAGGAGTGTGGAAGGATGACCAATCCACTCCTTCCCAAGATTGCATAGAGTATGTGTTGAAGACAGTTGACATCTAGCCCTGCAAAGCTCCTCTGGGAAATCACGTCCACAGCATGGATTCAGGCCGCCTTCACCTTCACTCACGATGTAGGGGCATCATCACATTTATCTACCATCTCCATTCTGATCTGTGTCACAACCTACCTTTTGGTCAGTGTCCTGACCAATCCTTCTCATCCTAGCATTGACCCTTGTGACTTGTTACACTATTTTTTTTAATTTTTATTTATTGATTGACGAGAGACAGAGAGAGAGAGAGAGGCAGAGACACAGGCAGAGGGAGAAGCAGGCCCCATGCAGGGAGCCCAACGTGGGACTCGATCCCGAGTCTCCAGGATCACGCCCTGGGCCGAAGGCAGGCGCTAAACCACTGAGCCACCCAGGGATCCCTTGTCACACTATTTAGAAGCAGCTTCTGTCTGCTACTCCAGGAATTCTGCTTCTCTAAGGAGTTTGGGGGGGGGGCTCTTCCAGCTTGGCACTGCTGTGAATGGGTGGGCAAACTTGCCCATTTCAGGGTTCTGTATTAGCAAGCCCAGTTAGCTAACAGGCCTGAGGCCACATCCTCCAAGCTGGCCTCTGAAGGTTATAAAGATGATATCTGGCTCCGGGTGCCATTTCTTGGCTTTCTCAAATTGTTCCAAACCTGGTTGGGAAGAAGGGCGTCTCCTCAGCAACCCCAGTAAACCCCAAAGCACTACGTAAGGCAAAGGATTTTGCTTGTTTTCATGGCTAAGTGTGTCTAGTGTAGTGGGTCAGTCAATAAATGTACCGGCCAGTGAAATGTGAGGGAAGGATGCTGGGAGGCTTCTGAGAAAGACTTCCTCAGCCTTGAGAAGAGACTTAAGGAAGGGAAGTTGTCTCCTCAGGCTTTGGGGGTGGTGCCTTGAGGCTGCTTTTCTCAGAGCCACCTTTCCACCTCGAGAGGGTTAAGTCTGTGGCTGAAGTTGGTCAAATGTATGTAGGTAGAAAGAACCCGGTTCTTTGATAGTATTGCTAACTCAGTGATTTAGCCAATGCCGTAACCACTCAGCCTCTGGACTTTGTATAATATACAATAAGAAATCTCCTTAGGGCTTAAGTCAGTTTGAATTGGGCCTTCTGTTGCTTGAATTAAAAGTCTCCTAAGTGCTAGAGCAGTGAAAAAGACAGTTACCGCTTAGACTCCAGGGAGGAGAGAGAGGAATACGCATGTCTACATGGATCGCTTAGGTTGGTTCAGATATTGATGCTCTGAAGAAGACAAAAACGGGGTGATGTAGAGTGACTAGAAGGGCTTCTTTAGCTTGTGTGGTCAGGGAAGGCTTCTCTAAGGAGGAGGAAATGCTTTTCTTGAGACCTGAATGATAAGAAGTGAACTATTTGAAAAAATGAAGAAAAAGTATGCCAAGTAGAAAGAACAGCAAGTAAAAGACCCTGTCATGGGAATATGGGCATGTTGAATCGTGAAGGAGAAAGCCAGTGTGGCTGCAGCAGAGGAAATGCGGGGCTGAGTACAAGAGGAGGTTAGCATGTTAGGCAGAGGCCAGATCATGGAAAGCCTTATAGGCCAGAAGGCGAGAATGGTCGCTCCTCTGCTGGTGAATGGGAAGTACTTAAGAGATTTTAAGTAGAGTGGTATGTCTGATTTATGTTTTAAGACATACACTTTGTCTGCTGTATGTAGGATGATCTTCATGGGAGGGACAGTCCTGTGAGGAGACAAGGACACTAATTTTGAGGCTATTGCAATAACTCAGGCAAGAGATGCTAATGGCTTGGACAATGGGACTAATAGTGGAGATGATGAGAAGTGATTGAATTTGGAATATATTTTGCAGGTAGAGCGATCACAAGACTTCCTTGGGTGGGTTGGATGTGACATATAAGGAGAAAAGAGGAATCAAGGCTGATTCCTAAGTTTTTACCCTGAGTAGTTGAGTAGATTGTGAAGTCACTTCCTGAGATGAGAAAGGCTTTTTGGGATGGATTGGTGGTGCAGAGATCAATAGTAGGGCTTCAATAAATATTTATGGAATGAAAGATCAAATATTTGGACAATGAAGCTTTATAGTTTAAACACAGTTGGGAGGAGGGTACGTATACACCTACTATAAACACCAAGAGTATGACTAATCATATTTGGATTGTATCACATCACGTTCAAAAGCCTCGTTATTGCCAAAAGTTGAGACAAACAATACAACCGTGTACCATTAACAAAAACATGCACAACAAATGAAACAGATAATTATGGGGCTAAACCAATTATAGCACGTTGAAATTAGAAAGCAAGAAAACAGCCACAGAACACTATAATCAACTCAGTAATGAAAGCACAGAGGGCTTGCTGACCAGGTATGCTCCTGAGAGCCATGGGGTCACCAGCGTCTACGTGTGAGCATGCCCGGGGGAGGGGCGTTTTACAGTGTTGCTCAACACCTACCAGGCTCCTTGAGAGAACCCCAGATTTAAGTCCCTAGGACACATCAGCAATGTGCTCATTTCATTTTATGAATACCAAGGTTTGATAATCTTTTAATATCTAACAGGAGGTCAGTATGGGTTGTCTCTGGTTATACATAAAATGAAAGTTTGGGAATTTGGTATCATTTTTTTTTTTTGTCTACAGCAATTAAAGAAAGGATTTGCCATGAGAAACCATTCAGATCCTATCAGAAGGATCTTTATGGCCCAATGTTGGTCCTGGGGTCCTACTCGTGAACTTCTACCCAAATGCAGCACTTTCCATAGGCTTAAGTAGGAGAAGCAGGAAAAATTCAGCATCTGTTTTTGTTTTTGTTTTTTCAGCATCTGTTTTAAGGGGTACCTCCTTCTCATAACCATTCTTAAGTGCCCCATCCCCAACAACCAGTCACTTCTCTCAGCTCCTTTGTCACTTACTGCTTGCATCACTGTTTTGGGCTCCTGGTATTTCTGTCTTGCTTCATATGTGTCCTCTTTTTGCAACTGGATGGCACTTCCTTGGCCCTCAAAGGTCCGCAAGGCATACCTCATTGTATGACTGCCTATAGTAGGGGCATAATTTATACTTGCTGTTTTTGATGATGATATCAATGGACATACACGAGCAAATTAATCTATGTGTATATTTTTGTTAATAGTAAGACCAATGGCCTAACTTCCTCATGAGTTACTAGAGTGTAAGCCTTGACAGTTGCGTTTTTCTTTTTTATAATACAGGTGCTTGACTGAAGCTTTGATTGCTGAGGCATCCACTTCAGAGATAACTATCTGGAATAAACGCACTGCCAGCCACAGGCCTAGATAGAGAGCCCGTCCTCCCTTACCCCCCGAGGCTCCCTTGTTGTAGAGATCTTGGTTGATTTCAATAACTGACCATTTGAGTGTCTTGTGTTTTCTCTTCCCAAGATTTAAATTCCTGCTCTTATGTTTTAAATTCACCAAGAAAGAATGAAACAGCAAAATCCTAAAGCCCCCACCTTCAACCCCCATAAAAGTAGAACTCCACCACCCTCCATTCTCAACACCCCTCAACCTGTGTGGCCCTAAGTGTACTATGTAATTTCTAGGACCTATAAGTAATAAGCCTGTTTTTTTTTTCAAAGTTTCATAATGGTTATTGCCAAGGATGTCTTGCAATCATAATAAGAACCACAAAGGCCAGTCCAGCCACATATTGGTTATCAATAGGCTGAGATTGGCACATAACAGTTATTTCATAGTCAAGTAATAGCATTATTCTGTTATATCTAAAAACATCAGCATGTGATACCATAATTGTAACATATGACATCTCATACACAAAATAACATATTGGGAGCCAAGCAACAGAATGTTGATTCTGTATATGAACTGTACAAATGTTGTATTAGAGAAGACTGAATAAGTTGTCATGGAAATTGTTCTAATTTGATACTTACTAGATGCATCAATATTTCATTTCTGTACCTGCCACATGTCCCTTAATCTAAGATACGTAGCTTCATAGGAACTACATATTTCGTTGTAAAAAGTCATAGATTCGTGAATACTTTTGTAATGGTTAGAAAAACAAAAAGTATACACTGAACCATATTTCTTTTTCTATCACTAAAATTAGAACCTGAATTTTCAAATAGCAACCTGAATTTTTTTTTGAACAATGAAAAGTTGACACCATATTTACCTCCTCAGCCTACCTTCCACTGTACGAGATCTTCCTAAAATTGCCTACAAGTAACTGGAGGAGTAAGTTGAAAGTGGAAGAATAAACACCTCCCCCATCCTCCTCCTCACTCTGCCAACACAGGACCTAAAGGGAATGAGAGCACTAAACTGAGGCCCTTGCAAGAAGTAAGTAATCTCAAAGCTGTGAGAGTCTTTGATAGCTGAGGGAGAGGTCATCAAGGCTTCTATGGCTCAGGCATGGGCCTCTTTCTTACTGCGGGGAAGCCTAAGGAGTAATGATAGGAGAGCCAAGAATGGAGGAAGAAGACATACTACTGATGAAGAGTCACCAGCACACACCAATGGTCATTGAAAATGAAAATGCAAGGAAATGGCCATGGTAAATGCAAACCAATCAAGGCAACAGCGAGCTGTGTATGAACATGCTCCATGGAGGCCTTACAATCCTGAATTTGAATTTTCAATAAACTTAAGCAATGTGCTGATTTAAGCTTATGCAATATCAAGTTTTAGAAACCTTTAATCACTCTCTTCATTAGTTGGTAGTACGTAATAATGTTCAAGAGCATGGACTCTGGAGCCGGATTGTCTAGATTTGTTATTTGTTTATTTATTTTAAAGTAATCTCTAACCCCAATGTGAGGCTCGAACTCACAACCCTGTGATCAAGGGTCACATGCTCTTCCGACTGAGCCGTCCAAGAGGCCCAGATTGTTTATATTTGAATCTAAACTCTGGGGATGCCTGAGTGGCTCAGCGGTTTAGCACCTGCCTTCGGCCCAGGGCGTGATCCTGGAGACCCAGGATCGAGTCCCACACTGGGCTCCCTGCATGGAGCCTGCTTCTCCTTCTGCCTATGTCTCTCTCTCTCTCTCTCTCTCTCTCTCTCTCTCTCTCTGTCATGAATAAATAAATAAAATCTTTTAAAAAAAAAAAAGAATCTCAACTCTGGATGTACTAGCCCTGTGTCCTTGGGCAAATTACCCAACTTTTCTGTACCTCAGTTTTCCATCCATAAAATGGGGAAGATAAAAGCATCATCTGTCTATAGTGTTGTTATGAGGATTAAACACAAGGAACCAGTATTTTAAAATTTCCTAGGACAGTGCCAGGCATAGCGTCAGCTCTATGTGAGTGTTAAGCAAGAAAGTAAGTTCTCCTAGTTGAGCATAAAATGATGGTCTCTGGAATTATGTGCCTTTTGCCTGCACTCACCAAGGAAAGGGCTCATACTTTTAGATTCTTCTAAAACTCACCAGGGGAAAATTCACTGCCCTGCAGTAGGCCTGGAACCATATCTTGAGAATCCTTTAAAGGCCTCCAGTCTAATTCACTCATGTTACAAATGAGGTAACCGAGGACCATGGCAGGGATAGGACTTGACCGAGGTAGTAATTTTTAAAATGTGACAGAGTTAGAAACAGAAGCCAAATCACTGCTCTCCTCACCAGCTGCCTCTCTGCCTTCCTAAGGTTCAGTTTCAAATAGATCTTGTGAGAAATTTATTATATATATTCTTGAAAAAAAATCATACTCATAAGGATGGTATTTGCACTAACGATCAAAGTAAATTGGGAGCACCTGGCTGGCTCAGTCCTTAGAGCATGAGACTCTTGATCTCAGGGGTCATGAGTTTGGGCCCCATGTTGGGTGTGGAGCCTACTTAAAAAAGATGCAGTGACCAAATACATTTAAGAGAATTCTTTAAAAAAAAAAAAAGTAAATTGTGTGCTTGGCAAACCACAATCCTGTGTTATGTATGAGACTGTGATTCTCAGTGTCATCGATATTGCTTATTTCACAAAACTTTTACCAATATGGTTCTCTCTCTCGTGAATAAATTAAGTTGCAAGATTAGTATTTCCTTCTGTTACTGTCTTAGTCTGTTCAGGCTGCTGTAACAAAATACCCTAGACTAGGTGGCTTATATACAACAGATTTTTTTTTCTAATTTAAATTTTGTTAGATAACATACAGGGTAATATTTGTTTGGAGTAGAATTCTGTGATTCATCACTTCCATACAACACCCGGTGCTCATCACAAGTACCCTCCTTAATGCGCATCCCCCATCTAGCCCTTTCCCCACCGACTTCCCTCCAGCAACCCTCAGATGGTTCTCTATTGTTAAGAGTCACTTATGGCTTGCTTCCCCTCTCTCCTTTTTTTCCTTTCCCCCCTTTCCATAGGTTCATCTGTTTTATTCTTAAATTCCACATATGAGTGGGATCATATTGGATTTGACTTTTCCTGACTTATTTCACTTAGCATAATACGTTCTAGCTCATGTCATTGCAAATGGCAAGATTTCATTCTTTTTGGTCAATATTCCATTGACTATATGTACCACATCTTCTTTACCCATCCATCAGTCAATGGACATTTGGGCTTTCTCCATAGTTTGGCTATTTAAACAACAGATATTTATTTGTCACAGCTCTAGAAGCTGGGAAGTCCAAGATCAAGGTGCTGGTAGATTCAGTGTCATTCATTTCTCAATTCATAGACTGCAATCTTTTTTATGGCAGAGGGGCAAGGACGCTCTCTGGGACCTCTTTTATAAGAGCACTATAACCATTCATGAGGATTCCACTCTCATGATCTCATCACCTCCCAAAGACCCCACCTTCAAAGGCCTTCACAATGGAGATTAAGTTTCAACATAAGGATTTTGAGGGGACACAAATATTTCAGTCAAATGGCAATTACACATTCAAAAACAGCACTTAGTAGTTAAATAAACTGAACCTGTTGAAAGAAACCCCCTAAGGCCAATTTTATTATTTACAATAACACTTCAAGAGATCTCTCCCTAATGAGTGACTCAGACGATAGTTTAATTGCAATTTTGATTTCCCATATCAGGATGTCTTCATCTTTTTAGCTTTATTATACTTCAAATATTAAATTATTAAGAATGTATACAGCACAGGAATTAAACAGGAAAGCCAGCTCAGAGGCAGTGAAGTATAAAACCACAAATTGCTTCTTAATTCCTTTGTCAATTAAAAAAAAATAAAAATAAGTGAAGAGCTTGGCCTTACAGTTTTTAAAAAGACATTTCTGAAAGTCAGGATTGTGAATCCATATGCTGTATTCCTAATACACAGGGAGCCCTTATAAGACTCATTTGTTAAAAAGCAAAAAAGCAGAGATTTGGAGGTGCCTCCTAAAATGAAAACCTAGCACTTCTCAAATTTGCATTTATTTTTATATTTATCACTGATGAAAACCCAGTGAGCTAACATTTATAAACATGAAATGTCCAATAGCAAACTCATTAATTGGAGTCTTTTTAAATTTTTTTTTTTTAATTTTTATTTATTTATGATAGTCACACAGAGAGAGAGAGAGGCAGAGACAAAGGCAGAGGGAGAAGCAGGCTCCATGCCCCGGGAGCCCGACGTGGGATTCGATCCCGGGTCTCCAGGATCGTGCCCTGGGCCAAAGGCAGGCGCTAAACCGCTGCGCCACTCAGGGATCCCTGGAGTCTTTTTATAATTTCATTACAGACCATGATTCTCTGTTTGGACTAAAGTCCTACTAGTTTGTCACAATCATTAATGCTTCCTAGGAAGCAGTGATTGAGATTTGTCCAAGCATGTGAATTGCACAAATCATGCATTTCCTCCTATGGGCTTCATTATCCTCAATACTTGACACTATTAAAATAATAAACAATTAGATACCACAATACAACAATGAGATATCAGTAGGATATTATGTAATAAATGTTACTATTTTAAAGAATTATTAGAAAAAACAAGCTAATGAACCATGGTACATTCTGAAAATGTTAGATTCAGTATGTCAGAATTGGAAGAGCTCTTAGAAATCCTGCAGTTAAACCACAAAGGCAAGGAAATGGATAAAGAAAATGTGGTTTATGTATACAATGGAATATTCCTCAGCCATTAGAAACGACAAATACCCACCATTTGCTTCAACGTGGATGGAACTGGAGGGTATTATGATGAGTGAAGTAAGTCAATCGGAGAGGGACAATCATTATCTGGTCCCATTCATTTGGGGAATATAAAAAATGGTGAGAGGGAATAAAGGGGAAAAGAGAGAAAATGAGTGGGAAATATCAGAGAGGGTGACAGCACATGAGAGACTCCTAACTCTGGGAACCAAACGAGGGTAGTGGAAGGGGAGGTGGGCTGGGGGTTGGGGTGACTGAGTGACAGGCACTAACGGGGGCACTTGACGGGATGAGCACTGGGTGTTATGCTATATGTTGGCAAATTGAACTCCAATAAAAATATACAAAAAAAAAAGAGAGAGCAATGAAATGGTTTAAATCAGTGAGTTAGTCTTAGAATCAGGAGTCTTCCAGATCCTTGTTCTGTACTTTTCCAAATTTAGGATCTTGCGTGTGTGTATGTGTGTGCGCACGTGCACACATGCATTTCAGTATATACTTTCCCCGTTTGAGGTCGATTAATTCCAAGGTTTTTCTCTGAAGCCAATCATAATCTAACCAGGTTTCATTGCAATAATTTCCCATTTATGAATATTAACATTTATGAATATTAACTTATGTTAGGTCTTCAGACATAACATTCATATTTGGAAGAAAAAGAAGTACAATATTGGAGAACTTGCACGCTACAGGCATTTTCTATTTTTCACAAACATAATTTTTCACAAGCTGCAGCTTCTTAGATTTATATTAAAATGTTATATATTAAGAAATTATCTATAGAATCATTCTTGCATTCTAAAGATAAGTGGACCAGCTACTTTGTTTTAGGCAAACTAAGAAACTAGGTAAATGGAAAAATCATCTCAAAAATGGAATTTCAAAGCAATAAGGGCAGAGGTCCTTTTAGTGACTTCTTAGAAGCACATTGCCACAATTTATCCTTCTGAACTCTCAAGAGCAAATAATATCCTATAATAACCATATAAACTTCTTCCCTGCTTTTGGTTCAACAGCTATTCTGACACAATGCTGTCCTCTTGAAGGACGCCTCAGCTTATATAATCCTTCCTTAAGACTTTACATGATGCTCAGTAAACCAAGACCAAGCTCCTCACCCACATCATCAGGGCATTTTGGCTCTTAGCCTTTTCAACTAAACCTGAAGCTTGTTGCTATTTCTTTACTTACTTCTCCCACTTACTCAAATGAGCTGACTTACTTGCCCACTTGCTAGATTTTATCTAGATAGTAGAGTTTTGAGGATTGCTCCATGCCACCCCCCTAAGGGAGAACTACAGTCTATAACCACTCTTAGCTATGGTGTGCAATTGGCCCCTCAGCCACAAGGTATCCTACTTCTCATACTGCCTTTCATCTGGCCTCTTTTATTTCAGTGTCCCCCTGTGGAAGGTGACGGTATAAAAATCTGGCTTTTGCTGTCTATGTAAGTAATTAATACACTGTTTAAATGTATCTGGGCTAATTGTTTTTTTACCAGCTGAATCAATCAAGGCATTTGACATAGCATGTATTGGCAAACACCCCAAGCTCCAGAGCAAGACAACCTGAGTACAAATCCCAAACGTCTCACTTACAGTTGCATCATCTTGGGCAAGGTACATAACCTTTCTGTGCATTGATATCTTCTTCGTATTACCCATTATGATGGAAGCCTCCATGACTGTAAAAGAGCAAGTTTACCGGGTGAAATAACCAGTCCACTCGGCGTCATAAAATAAGCTATGCCACTTTTTTCATCAACCATCATGTATTTACTTAAGGACAGTTTTGCACTAGGCATTCTAGATAATACAATGACTTTTAAGACATGAAACTCTTCGCCATGAAACCACTTAGTTGGGAATGCTGAAGAATATGTGCTTAATGAGGAATATACACAATAGGCCTTCCAAGAGTTTAGAGGAGAGACCTGGGGCCATAGTGTAGACCTATATATTGTCTCCATTTAATCCCTAGTATGCTTTAGCAAAGCCACAATTGTCTTTCCTCACTATTCCAGAAAGACATCAACCATCCCTTATTTAAATTATTTTAGGCACCAGCATTATAATGATAAACTCATGATTTCTACCATATAAGCATAATATATAAGTCCTATGCTTTTGTTCATCTTGTGAAATTTATTTTCATTCAATTATTTATTTTCTGCTTAAGAAATACTACATACTCAGTAAAGAAATTGAAGAATACAGAAAATACTTTAAAAACCACCCTTAAAAAAAAAACCACCCTTAACCCCAAGATAACCACCATTAACATTTTGGTATCTTTTCTCCCATTTTTTTTTCCTAGGCATTTTTACATTGTTGAGCTAATATTGCATAATTTGTATTTAAATTATTTCTTTTCTCTTAATTTAAAATGTATAATGTATAAGAACCAAATATCCCATGTAACTCTAATACCAGTTAACACCAGATGACCTTTTCAGAAAAGCTATACATGGTTAGAAAATTCAAACAGTATAATGGTGCATCCTTCACTGCACATATATCAGAACATATGCTATATATGCTATATAATATGCCAAATGACTTTCAAATAGGTTTTCAATTACTTGAAATTATGAACAATGTAGTGTTGAATATTTTTATCAGTGCATGTCACTATCATATGAAAATGAATGAATGAATTTTTGCCAGATTTGTAAGGTAGGTTCAGAATAGTCTGGCTCAAAAAATAGGCTATTTGAAGTACAGGAGCTTCACTTTAGGGGTCAGGAGGGAAACCCTCACAAAAATCCACTTCAAAACAGCTATAGTAGAAGTTCAGGGAGAGCCATTTTTGACTGCTAATAAGGAAAGCCCTCCCATATGCATTAAGATGCCAAGGAAACAAAAATCACACAATGCTTAAACAGAAGCCCCTTTCTGAAAGTCATAAGAGCAGATAACTCCAAATTAGAATACTCCAAATTATAAGCTCTGATTTTTTTACTGAATTATTTCTCAAATAGATAACTCAATGTTATGTGATCCAGAGTAACAACAGGGATAGTAGTGACATTATGATCATTAATAATTAACTTGAACAGCTCAGAAGAGGCCAGCTGAAAAATAATTGCCCATTACCTGAAGATGATGAACAGCATGCAAAAGTGAACCAAAGCTGAACAGAGGAACTAACTCCGAAGGCTTAATGCAAGAAACAGAAGAAAGCTTTAGGAAAAAGTCCTCGGAGAGAGATTCAAGAGGATTTTGAAAATCAACAACACAGGCAACAACAGATGTTGGCTGAGATGCGGAGAAAGGGGAACCCTCTTGCACTGTTGGTGGGAATGCAAACTAGTGCAGCCACTCTGGAGAACAGTATGGAGGTTCCTCAAGAAGTTAAAAATAGAGCTACCCTTATGATCCAGTAATTGTACTACTAGGTATTTACCCAAAGGATACAAAAATACTGATTCAAAGGGATACATGCACCCCGATGTTTATAGCAACATCATCAACAATAGCTAAATTATGAAAAGAACCCAAATGTCCATTGACTGATGAATGGATAAAGAAGAGGTATATGTATATATATATATATATACACCACCTCTTCTTTATGCATATGAATATATATATATATACATATATATATATGTTACTCAGCCATCAAAAAGAATGAAATCTTGCCATTTGCAACAATGTGGATGGAGCTGGAGTGTATTATGCTAAGTGAAATAAGTCAAAGAATGACAAATACCATATGATTTCACTCATATGTAGAATTTAAGAAACAAAACAAATGAACATGGGGGAAGAGAGGGAGGCAAAAAATGGACTCAACTATAGAGAACACACTAGAGGGGAAGTGCGTGGGGGTAGTCTAAATGGGTGATGGGCATTAAGGAGGGCACTTATGATGAACACTGGGTGTCATATGTATGAATCACTAAATTTTACACCTGAAACTAATGTTTTACTGTATGTTAATTAACTGGAATTTAAACTAAAACTTGAAACTAAAAAAAAAAATTGTGTATCCATAAAGGAACAGAACAGGCTACTGTGAAATAAAAAATATACGGTTGTAAAGGAAACAGTTTGCGAATATTGTAAATATAATTGCCAGATTAAAAAAGAAAATATTCCCTTAAAGGAAAAATCTAAGTAGCAGAAGGAACACAGCGGGAAATCAAATTAGATGTCTGGAAGATGACATTAAAGTACAGTTTTAGAACATACTGGGGAGGAGTAGGGAGGGAGAGAGAACAAAGCTAGGAAAGAAACATTCTGAGATATAAAGAATAGATACAGGTGAGTTGATGTCTGTCTGATAGAATTTCCAAATGGTGAAGAAGAGAAAGGAGAGATGGGAAACCATAATTGCAGGAGTAATGAAAGATACACTCCCTTAGCACTGAAGACTATTGTTTTGAAGAAAAATACTGAAAAAATGGCACCTTATGAGGTACTGCTTGCAAGAATGGCCACAATTATTCTCTCCCGGTATTCCTGCTCCTTTGCAAATTGACTTTAAAGCTCCTCCCATTGAGGAGTGGAATCTGTCTCCCATCCCTTGAATCTGATAACCTGGACTTCTGACTCACGTGAGCCAACAGGATGTGTTGGAAGTAACACTGCGCTAATGCCAAGCTACGTCTCCAGAGGCCTCGACCATGCTTCTATGTTTGCTTAGAGTCAACCTTATGATTACTGTGTGAACAAGCCCAGTGAGTGAGATGTGGAGCACTCAGAAGCCATTACAGCTGAAAGCCTGCCTAGCACTCAACTGGGCTACCAGATTATCACAGACACGTGAATGATTCCAGCCAAGAACCGAAAAACTGCCAACCCACTAACCTGCAGGAGTCAAAGGAACTAGCTATGTGGATAGCTGATGGAAGAATATTTCAGGCAAAAGAGATCAGCATGTGCAAAGGTCCTGAGGGGAGAGCATGTCTGCCATTTCTGAGGAAAAGCAAGGAGGTCATTTGTTTGGAGTAGAGTAAGTGATGAAAGAGGGGTAGGGGATGAAATGAGAGGAGGGGTGTGGTAAATTATAAAAATGGCCACATATTGTTCCCCCCTTTCCATGTTTGCCCTTGCAATGTGATATCACAGATCCTTCTGTCAAGAAGTGAACTCTACAGCGCCACTCCTTGTATCTGGGTTGGCCATATGGTTTGCTTTGGCCAATGGGATATTAGCAAATATTAGCAGAGACTTGAAAAGCCCTTGCACATCAAGGCTTGCTCTTTTGCTATTCCTGAACCCCCCGACTGCCACGTAAGTTCAGGCCATTCTGCTGGATTGAGACCCAGCCACACTTGTCATCAAGACAACACCTAGCTGACCCCTAGCCATGTGGTCTGTAGCATTATTCAAGTCAGCTGTTTCTTTATTGGCTTTCTGTCTGGATTTTCTATCCATTATTTTAAGTGGAGGTATTGAAGTCCCTTACTATTATTTATGGCTGTCAATTTCTGCCTTCAGATCATATGTATATATATACATTTATTTATTTATAATTAAATTTATAAATTTATTAGTATATATAGATGCTCTGATGGCAGGTGTTTATATAATTGTTACATCTTCCTGTTGAATTGACCCCTTTATCCTTATATAATGACCTTCTTTGTCTCTAGAGACAGTTTTAAAGTCTATTTTGTCTGATACAAATAGAACCATCTCTGCTTTCTCATGGTTACCATTTGCATGAAATGTCTTTTTCTGTACCTTCCCTCTCAGCCTATGCGTGTTTAATTCTAAAGTGAGTCTCTCTTATAAGCAGCATATCACTAAATCATGTTTATTCATCCATTCTGTGCCTTTTGATAGGTAAGTTTAATGCACTGACATTCAAAGTGATTATTGATAAGTAAGAACTTACTGTTGCCATTTTGCTGCTTTGTTTATCCTTTTTTTTAAGATTTTATTTATTTATTCATGAGAGAGAGAGAGAGAGAGAGAGGCAGGAGACACAGGCAGAGGGAGAAGCAGGCTCCATGCGGCGAGCCCGACGTGTGACTCGATCCCGGGACTCCAGGATCACGCCCCGGCCAAAGGCAGGCGCTAACTGCTAAGCCACCCAGGGATCCCCCTGTTTATCTTTATTATACTCTTTATTGTACTTCTCTATTGTACTCTGGAGCTTTCCTAGAGCTATTCCATTGGCATATAGTTGTTTATTCATTGTTTTTGTTGTTTTTGTAGGAGAGATGAGCATTGGGACTTCCTAATTTGCCATCTTGCTAACATGAGGGTAGAGACAATTTTCAATCACTCAGAAACTCTGAGTGAAAATATTCTCAATGAAAATATTCTCTGAAAGGGAAACATTCACTCACGAGGGCTCCACCCTCTTGACGTGATCACTTCCCAAATGCCCCCACCTTTAAATAACCTCACATTGGGAATTCAGTTTCAACATATGAATTTTGGGAAAGACAGACACGCATTCTATAGCACCCTATAACTTGCTTTGGCCAACAGAATGTGGCAGAAATGGTGATGTGCCAGTTCCATCTCTAGGCCTCAAGAGTTTGGTCTTCTAAATCTTGAAAGCAAGAAAACATGTGGAAGAGACCCCCAACCATCCCAGCTGGGGCCTTCCTAGGGCAGCATAGTGCTAGTGACCCCCAAATATGTGAGAGGGCACAGTTGAAAGCAGCACAGCTATGTACAGGATCCCCAGCTGATGGCCACTATTAATGGATTCCCTACATTCATACCTGTTGAAAGGTGACTTGGCAGTTCTTCCAATTGAAGGGTGAAGTTTTTCCCCCCAGTGTCCTTAATCTGGGATCCATTCTGACTTCCTTTGGCCAGCTGAGTATGGAGGAAGTGATGGTGTGCCAGTTCCACTTTTAGGCCTTGAGAGGTTTTACACACCTCCACTCTCTCTCTCTTGAACTCCTCTATGCTATGAGAACATGCCTAGGCTAGTCTGAATGAAAGATGAAAGATCATGTGATTGGGGGCCTGTTTATCCCAGCAAACCCCCAAATATGTGAGAGAGCCCAGCCAAGATCAACAGAGCTTCCTTATTAACCCATAGCCAAGTGCAGACTCATAAGGGAGTCTAGTAAAAAATGAGAAGAGATGCCCACCTAACTCATAGGCTTATAATAAAAGGTTATTGACTTAAGCCACTGAAATTTTTTTAAGATTTTATTTATTTATTCATGAGAGACAGAGAAAATGCAGAGAGAGAGAGGCAGAGACACAGGCAGAGGGAGGAGCAGGCTCCACGCAGGAAGCCCGACACGGGACTCGATTCCAGGTCTCCAGGATCCGGCCCTGAGCCAAAGGCAGAGGCTCACCCGCTGAGCCACCCGGGGGTCCCTAAGCCACTGAATTTTGAAGTGGTTCATCATGCCACAATAGGGAAGCAGCACAGGCCCTATCAATGAAGTAACCTGGAAGAAAGTGACTTCGTGTATCTTTTCTGGGGAAGTCATTAAATTACCACTAAATTCAAACTTGGGCTTACAGAGATGGGACATCTTAATCCATGTTGATCATTGATCTAAGACTTTAAATGGCTGTTTTGTCCTTTTATAAATAAGAAAACATGCAAATCATATTAGTCCCTGGATTAGCAGGAGAGAGGAAACGTGAGAAAAAGTAAGGAAATGTAACGAACATAAAATTACAATTGAAGTTTGTTATCTTAGTTTTCTGGTGTTTTGTGTTGGTGCTTATGGTAAACAAATTATGAACTATACATGTGTACAGAAATAAACCCACCTTAACTTCCTGGATAAAAATTTAAGTCTATTTTTGACACTGGCTACATTTTCAGATATTCTCATTCTTAACTGCTATTTGCAAAGGTAAGCTGGTGAAGTACTAAGATAATAAATATCTATATTTATCTAAAGGCCTTTAATAAACTGGGGTTCAACATTAAAGCTGCTCTCAACAAAGGAAAAACACTAGTTCCCATAAAAATAAAGCATTAATAATAATTTTTAGATAACTGCCCAATATTCTCTTTGAACTACTTATGTCCTACACTTTTGAATTCCCCAGATAGAGACTTTTCTTTGCAGACAGCTGGGGTTTGAGGAATATTGATGGAGACTGTCTGAAGCTATACAATTTATAGCAATTTTGAAGAAACATATGCTATTAGAAAGAAAAATGAAGGCTGCTAAATTGGGAGAGAGGCTAGCAACACTAATTTGAACACATGGTATGGTCTTGTAAAACATAGCATGGTTCAGTAAAGTCAGTAGAAAAGGAGAAAAAGTTGGCTGCACAAAAACACACATGAAAAAATCAGACTAATAAAGCCCTCATTCAACCAGGTAAAAAGAAATAGTGACTTAAAAGCAATAACATGAACTTGCAGTATATTTTGAAAAAAGTAATTTCCATTCTTCATGAAAGTGGCTAGTCTGTGAAGATGCTCAAAAGGGACAACATAAAGTGGGTGAGAAAAACATTGCGTACAATACACACGTGACTGCAATCCTCAGACAAATTCTGTATCAGGACTACCAGAAACTTATCGGCAAGCACTGCACGAGCATCTGGGCTCCCCCTTATTTTTCACATTGCTGTGAGGACAGGACCTTTCTGATGCTGAAGTTGGTTCAAAATGGAGGCACATGTGTTGGGGAGTTTATCCTAAGTGATATAACATCCGGATATAAAAAGGCCGTGGTACAGTGAACTTAGATGTGTCAAGACCCCATCCTGTAGTGTAATTTTGCAGCTATGTGTTCCCAGAGATCCTACAAGAGCAGCTTTGCTGAGCTATGAAAGAAAACTTGATGCCACACTGTAGGGGGGCAAAACATGTTTTATTCACTAAAAATAA
Source organism: Canis lupus dingo (assembly GCF_003254725.2). Taxonomy (NCBI): domain Eukaryota; kingdom Metazoa; phylum Chordata; class Mammalia; order Carnivora; family Canidae; genus Canis; species Canis lupus. The sequence goes on along the minus strand of NC_064281.1, from coordinate 111,131,811 downwards.
GAAATGCATACAAGAAGGGACAAGACTCGGCGCTAACCAGGAAACCAGGAAAACATATTGTCTCAATAAACTATTAAGTTAAGGTCATGAAATAGAAACAGTACAGTGTAAGCAACCAAAAATATTTTGAAGTCTAGACAAGGGAGCAGTGGTTCATCAAGAATTCAGCTTTGTTGATCCAGCAGAACTCCATCTCATGAGGAAAATATTGCTTGCAGATGTACTGCCTTCTAGGAACTCTGGGGGCAGAATTATCTGGAAGAGATGGTAAGGGAAATAAAAGTAAAAAGTATGCTAAAGACCTTGTCTTGTTGGGTAGGAGTGCACTAGATAACTGATGATTTCTTGGTATTGATTAGAAAATATGTCTCCTCGGTGCCTAGAGTTCTTGTGTCCTATTCCTAGCTTCCATTCTAGGGTAGGATTGGCCACACTGACTGAAATGCGAGCAAAGGCTCTGTTGATGCATCAGGCCTCGAGCAGCTGATAGAAACTTCCAGAGGAGCTCAAGGTCACAGATTACAGTTTGATATCCCCCAAACAATTCTCCTGGAAATAGAAGATTGACTATCCTTTGCTAGAGAGGGTTCAGAAATGGCGGAAAGGTTTAAATTGAGGTGATGTTTAAATTGAGTCAACTATTGTTGACTATTAAGGAAATAGTATAAAGAAACCTTTGGTTTGGAGTGAGGGGTAAATATCAATCTCAAAGTTAAGTCCTTTTAGGACATGGTCTAAATGTCCTTTCTCAGTAAACATCAAATGCTTTAGGGTTTCATGGTCAAAAATGAAGTCTCTTCCCACAGTTTTGTAACCAGAAATGTTTCTGCTCCCTGAAGATATACATCTTCCTATAATGGAAAACTATTAGGACAAAAGAATAACTCATCTTGTAAGACAGGTATCTGCACTCTTTGTGGTTGGGTGGGACTCAGCAAAATATAGGGGAAAAATAGAGAACAATATAAATGAAAGTAAAGGAAGGAACAAATGCTGACATATGAGGGAGTGAGGAAACCGGTCTGACTGGAGTAGATCCACAAGCAAGTAGAGAATAGGAGGGGTATGTAGGGGAGTCATGGAGGACTTGGATGTCAGTTGTATTGTTTAGATTTATTAGGAATTGAGTTATATGAAGAACATGATATTTTAAGAAGATAATCTGGCAGCGATAAACAGGATGGACAAGAGTGGAAGGATATAAAATCTCGAAGAGAGAGCCTGAGCAAGGGGCATGAGACTGGTGAGGAATGAATGAATACTAGGTACATTTAGAAGCAGATGATTTTGTTTTATTTTCTTATCACAAAGGTATTATACGCTCACTTTAAAAGTTTTAATGATACAAAAGTATAAAAGGTTAAAAAATACATACATTATATGTATATATGCAACCACTATTAGAAGTGATATTTCAGGGGCGCCTGTGTGGATCAGTCAGTTAAGCGTCCAACTCTTGATCTCAGCTCAGGTCTTGATCTTGGGGTTGTGAGCTCAAGCCCCACATGGAACTTACTTTAAAAAAAAAGAAGGATATTTCAAAGTCCTAAACCACTATAGGAAAGGACATGCAACCCCCCCCAAAAAAAAAGGACATGCACTTTCACAAATCTAGCAAGAAGAGAAAACAATAAAAATGACGGAATTAGAAATAAATATTACAGAATTGTAAGAAATGTGAAAGATTTAATTATGAACTAAAAGGCAGACATTCCAAAAGAAAAAAAAAGAACTTATCTTGTACTGTTTTGAAAAGATACACCTAAAACCAAACAACACAGAAAAACTGAAAATACTGAAATGGATAAAGATCCAGCAGACAAATGTAACAAAAACCAAGTAAAGGTGGCAAAGGAACATCAAGGCAAAAAGCATCAAAGATATCTTTATGTTGTGAATTAACACAATCCAATAAGATAACCATGAAATTTAATGCACTGAAAAAGAACTTCAAGTATGTAAAGCAAAAAAAGGCTAGATATAAGAGACTATGATAAAATAAGAGGGGGGTTTTACATACTTGCATCAAAGATTTAGATCAAGCAGATAAAAGAAGGAAGAGCTTAGTAACAAGTTTGATTTAATATGTAGAAATATGATATAATATTACCCAAACAAAAAAAATACATTTGCTTTAATTGCCCATGGAATAGTTATAAAAGTTTATATGTAATGTTTATTACATTAGGACCCAAAAACATTCCAAAATGTATAATCCACGCAGGAAACATCATCCATCCATGAGACAGTGTAAGTAGTAACAAGGGGGGGGAAAGGATAGAAAAAAACATCAAATAAAACTTGCCCATGCTGAAGTATATAAATACTTCTAAATAACTCTTGGGTTTAAAAGGAAAACAAAACTACAGATGAAGTGATAAAACAAGGATGATGGTAGCACTGCAGATGGAAACTAGGTGATATGGTCAAACATGAATCCAGAGGAAAATTTATCATTTAAATGCATTAAGTAGAAAATAAGAAAGACTGAAAAATAAACCAAGCACTCACCTAATTAATCTAAAAGAAAATCAAACAGAACCCAAGAATATAGAAAGCATATTAACAAAAGCAGAAAGTGATATTTTAAAAACAACTTGTAAAAATAGTTAACTGAAAACAAAATATACTAATCTATGAGCAGTTCTATTAAGGAAAAGACAAAAAGGGAGGTGTAGTCACATACATACAAATTAAGACACATTACAAAATATTAGGTACAAAAAAAATTTAAAAAAAACAAAATATTAGGTACAATTTCTAATCAATACATTTGAAAATTCAAATGAAATGGAAGAGTTTTACAAATGGACCTCAGGAGAAGTGGGAAACGTGCATGAACTAATCATCAAAGCAAAAAGGAGACTTAAATACAGAGAACAGACTGCTTGCCAGAGGGGAGGTGGGTGAGGGAATGGGTGAAATAGAGGGGATTACAAGTGTACTTATCTCAATGAGCACTGAGAAATGTACAGAATTGTTGAATCACTATATTGCACACCTGGAACGGAGATAAACTATATGTTAATTATTCTTCAATAAAAATATAAATGAAATTTTAAAAAAAGAATTCACACACATAAAAAAGAAACTGAAAGATTTATATTTCTGCCCACCCTCTCCCCAAACAAGCACCAGGTCAAAATGGTTTTATGGGTATTACCAACTTTTCAAGGGAACAGGTTGTGCTGAGTTACACTGTAAAATAAGAAAAAAGTTCAAGTTCATTCACAAGTACACACAGTCATGATATTAAATCAGGAAAAGGATATCACACAGAGGAAAACTATAAATGAGAGTTTCCCAACAAGTGTGCCTTGGATGGGCTGTAGGTGTAATTTATCTCCTAAGGCCTCAGGGGCAAATAGGCAGAGCCTGAGAAGCCAGCTGCCTCTACCCTGAGCAATCCTGCCCATTTACCCCTGTATACCATGATGTGAAAAAGGTAAGGAGGCACACTGTTCTAGCCACTTGTTAATGTACAGTTTTATATCCTAAATCAAATATTGACATAGCCGAAACACCACTGTCAATTTTATTCCAAGAATGCAAGCATATCTCAATATTAGGAAACCTATTACTGTAATAAACTACATTAACAGATTAAAGAGAATAACCATATTATCACCCTGGCGGACGCCAGAAAAGACATTTATACCATTCTATATCTATTCCTGACAAAACTATAAGTGAATCAGGAATCAAGACTAGAAGGGTATCTCCATAACTCGAAAAAGGCTATCCATCAGAACGTTGGTGATCATCATTTTTTTTATTGGTAATTGTCATATTTTAAAGTGAAAAGGGGTATTTGTGTTAAAGTCAAAAACAAGAGGATGCCTTCTCTTTATTAATCAATATAAATCTGCATTGTCCTAGAAGTCATGAGATCTTTATCAATGTTGTAGAAGGAAAAAAAAATTAGATACAAACATTAGCAAAGACCAGTGTTCCATTATTTACAACTGACATGATTGCGAACCTAGGAATTCAAGCTAATTAACTGGAAAAATAACATAGAGCTAAGAACAGAGTTTAATATGATGCCTGGATACAAGATAAATGCAAAACTCTGTATCGTAAAGATGTCAGTTCTTGACACAAAAGGTCCGAGGCAATTCAAAGGATTTTTTTTAATAGAAGTTGATGCGTTGGTTCTAAAATTCATCTGAAGAAAGAGGATGTACAAGAATAGACAAGTAAATTCTGAAAAATAAAAAAGAATAGTGAAGGGGGAAGAGCAGCCCCATCAGATTTCAAAACACATTATAATGCCATAGTAATTAAAGCAGTGAGGTACTAGCTCAGTAAAAGACAAAACTGAACAGAAAAGATCATAAGCATATCTACATACTTCACGATTAAAAAAGAATTCCAAAGTAGAGCAAATATAATACAGTAATACAGTAAATAAATTAGGAAAACTAGCTATCTCTTCTGAAAAAATAAACGTAGGTCCCTACTTTCCACCACACACACACACACACACACACACACACACAAACACACTCAATGCCATATGGATTAAAGCACCAAGCAATAAAAAATATATAACATATTCCTAGAAAATGTAAGAGACTATTTTTTAAAATGTTAGAATACAGACGCCTACCTAAGTATGAGACAAAACCAAGAAACTATAAAACAAAGATTAATATGTTTACCTATTTCCATAATTAAATCTTCAGGGCAATACCACCATAAATAAACTTTTACAAAGACAGATGACAGGCATTTGTAGCATAGAGCAGACAAAAGGATACCAGCTCTAATATCCAGAGACTTCCTACAAATCAACAAGGAAAAAAGACAAATGATTCCGCAGAAAAACAGGCAAAGGATATGAACAAGCAATCTCCAACAGAAGAAATACAAATAGCTAATAAATACATTAAAAGGTGCTTAACTTTACTAGTGATTAGGGGAAAATAACTTAATGGAATGAGATTGGATTTTTTTTCTCCAAAATGCTGACAAATTAAAAAGAATGATAGTGTCCAGCATGCCAGGAGGGCTATTTAGCTCAAACCCTTTGATCTAGCCATTATACTTCTAAGGTACCAGCCTAGAAAAATACTTCTAAACATGCAAAAGATAGATGAAAAAGAATACTTTTTATAGCATTATCTATAATAGTAAACACACTGTTAACAATCTAGATTTACCATGTGGAAAGAGTTGGATAAATGATACAGCACACCTTACCATGGAATTCTACTGGCTATTACAGCAATGACTTTCTATCGAGCGGTGGTGGGTGGGGAGGGCAAGCTGTAGAATAATATGTATAGGATGACTTCATTTTCTAAATAAAACATACCAAGAACACACGCACAGAGAGAGAAAAAGTACTTGGAAGATACAAAGTAAACAAATAATCATGTCTGTCTCTGGACAGGGGACCAGGAGAGGGATATTTTCGCTCCTTACTATATATACTATATATACTTATATAAAATGTTATAGTCCATATTCTATACACTATACTAAATATACTATACTTATATATGAGTATATATAAGTATATTTACACTTATATATAAGTATATAAGTATATATAAGTATATAAGTATACTTATATACAAGTATATATAGTATATATAGTATAGTGTATAAGTATAGTATATATACTTATACACTTTATAAAAAGACTGCACTTTTTACTTTTATAATAAGCATAGATTACTTTTGTAACCGCAAAAAAGTAAGCTCACTCCATAACATTTGGCTTAAAAAACAAGTAGAAGGAAACATAAAAAAATGATAGGAACTCTCACTCCTCAAAGGCAATTATTATTAACACGTCAACACTTTTTCAGTCCCCGTTATGCGTGTTTAACATATTTGAGATCTTACTCTATGTAATTTGGGGCTTATTTTTCAATTAATATAATATTGTATTTTCCCTATAGAAAATTTAGAGACTAAAGAGCAACAAGAGAATAAAAAGCCCATGTACTCCAACCACCCAAAGATAACTGCTTACGAAATATGAAATTTGAGTGCACTGAATTGTATTATGAGTGATCCATGCACACTGTCTCATCGGTCTATGCATGGCCCTCTTTTATTTTCATCCATTAACTTATTTTAATTTTCATAATAATCGTGCAATTATTAAATAGTCAATGGTGTGCTTTTAGTTATTTAATGAACAGCCACCCACCCATCAAAACCTGAGCACTAGAAGATGGACAAATAACTTCAATCCATTTCTGTGATCCTCTCCTATTCCAAGCCCCTTTCCTAAGCCCCAATGATCATTATCCCGATTTTTTAATTTGTTTTTCTTTGCTTCTTATTAAGAATATTTTTAATCCCAAATATATATGTACACCTAAATAATATAATGCTTAGTTTTACTTGTTTTTGAAGACTATAGAAAGAATATCCTTTTATATGTAGTCTTCTGGGACTTCATACCTTAATCTAACACTATAGAAGTACAATCTACTCATATTATTATGTTAGCAGTTCATTCATTTCACTGCTGTGTAACAATATTACATTGTGAAAATATACCACAATTCGGTTATTTTTCTTTTGAGATTTTTACTACTAACATAGTATATGTTCTTCCAGTTATTTTTCTGAGTACATTTATATAGTTTCCTTTCTAAAATTTTAAATATTATACATACTTTCATGTGACCTATTCCTCTCACTAATGAGATCTTGTGAACATATTCCCATTTCAGTAAATATTCTTCTGTGATATAAACTTAAATGGCTGCATAGTAGTCCATCATACAGTTACCACATAATTTTATTTAACTATCCTCAATTGTTGGACATCTGGATTGCTTCTAATTTTTTTGCTCTGGTAAGCATCATGATGTATATAGTCGTTGGCTCAGCAACTCTCCTTTAGGAATTATCCTCAGTAATACCTGTGCAAATTTGCACACAGTCATGTACAGGGCCACCATGCAGGATGACATGTTCTGCACAACTTGTGCTATGTTTGTGCTCATCACAGCAGTTTTTAAAATACAAAAAAACTGGGAAGAACCTAATGCCCACCAAAAGGAGATAAAGTAAATAAGTCATGTATTAAAATCAGAACATAGATTCACAGTTACTGACATGGAAAGATGTTAACAATCTATTGTTAAGTGAAAAAAAATAGGTTAAATGGCAGTGTGATTCCATTCTGTTAAAAAGAATAAACATACCTACTACGAAAGAGTGTGGAAATACATACATCAAAAACTTTGTAGCAATTATCTCTAAGTATTGAGTTTAAGATTGTAATTTTTTCACTTTGCTTGCTTTTATTTTGAAGTGTTTTCAACAGTAAAACTTGATTACATGTATAATAAGATGAATAAATAATGAACTTTTTATGCACAATCATTTAAATATTTTTCCTGAATATACTTTCACACCGTAAGAACTTTGGAAGAAGAAAAAGAACACCAGGAAGTAAACAAAAATCACACATAATCCTACCCACCTAGAGATAATTAGTTCACAATCTCTAATGTGTTTATTTCTAGTCATTTGTCTCTGATTATATATATTTAAGATAATTGCAATCACACTTTATATAATCTTGTATGCTGATTTTTCACTTAACATTATATAATATCAACATACCATAAATATTTTAATGAAAGAATATTCCATCACATGGAAATAGCACATTTACTTAATCATGCCCTTAAAGTTAGACCCCCCAGGTTTTTCTGTTTTTCACTATACCGAATAACTATGTGAGGAACATCTTTGTGCATGAATTATCCACATTTTAGATTATTTCTTTGAACATATTCATTGAAGTGAAAATACTAAGTTGAAGAGTACCAATATTTTTATATCCCCTGATATATATTGCCCAAACCGTACTTACTATTTATTTTAAGGCAGCATGGAGTAGTAGGGAAAGAAAAGAAGTCAAAATACATGCTCTCGTGACCATCTTCAGTACTCGCTGTTTAACCTGATTAGGTAAAACTGATATAAAAGCATCCATCTTAATAATCAAATAAGAAAATCAATCCTTCAGTCACCATACATGTTACTTCCTCAGGAATGCTCTCTAACTTTCCAGACTCTTACAGCATCCTATATTTACTTTTCCTTCATGGCCTTGCAACAACATATAAATAATTGTTCAATTGTTTGTACATTGCCAGTTTTCCCTAGGTGATTGTAAGCTCCATTGAAATATGCCTGGCACACAGCTGGCGCTCAATAAATATCTGTTGAATGAATGAATGAATGAATGAACCAATAGATGAGTGATGGATGAAATGACAGCACTTTGCAAAATAAGTCACTAGACATTTGGAAGGTATTTCAATTTTAGTAATAATTATTATGATTCATTTGCATTACCATGTAGATGATTCTATGTCTTTAGAAATTCCCTGTCTGACCATAATTTCATTATGTGGCTTTAATGCTTGTTCTGCCAGCCAGAGGCATGGTAGCAATGTTGCTGAAAGCACCTGGTAGGAGCTGAGACTCGGAGAACCAAGTAGCTGGCTCCCTAGGTCAGCATACTGGGAGTTAGGGAGTTGTAGTTACCATTAGTTGAACAACAAGACAGTGGTCAGGAATCCAGGAGGTCAGTGATATTGGAAGAAACAGGTGAATCCTGGAGGTCAGAAACAAACTAATGGTAAGTGGTCTAGATAGTAAGGTGCAAAGTGGAGAACAGTCAGTGATAAGGGATGAAAGTAGATGGATAAATTCCAAGCACCAGTACTCAGAGCATGGATCTGTGAATATGATTCTAAAGCAAATGGTACTTGGAACTCAGTGCTTCCTTATATTGTTTCTGCCCAGACTGAAAATGGTATCAGAAAGTGTTTGTGGGATGCCTGGGTAGCTCAGCGGTTGAGCATCTGCCTTTGGCTCAGGACGTGATCCTGGGATCCAGGATCGAGTCCCACATCAGGCTCCCTGCATGCAGCCTGCTTCTTCCTCTGCCTGTGTCTCTGCCTCTGTGTGTGTGTGTGTGTGTGTGTGTGTGTGTGTGTGTGTGTGTCTCATGAATAAATAAATAAAATCTTGAAAAAAAAAGTGTGCCTAGTTCCACATACATGGGCAAGAGAATAATAGTAGCTAGTTGAGGAATGAGATCTGTGAATACAAATAGGTTCTGATAGTGGCAGCATAAAGAAGACCATTTGTATATAAGATCTGATAATAGTCTGCACATAAAATAGGAGCAATCAAGCTTTGGATCCCATAATTCTCAACTTGACTTTCAACAGCAGATATTATAGCACAGTGATTGGGATCATGGACTCTGGCAAAAGGCTAAGCTGGGTTCAACAGGCTAGCTAGGTCTATCATTTATTAGTTGTGTCCTTTGAACAAGTTACTTCCCCTCTGTGTGTCAGTTTCCTCATCTGTAAAACGGAGATGATAGTACCCACTTCAGTGGGTTCTTGTGAAGATTAAATGAAGTGATGCATTAGAACAGTGCCTGGATGTAGCAAATGCTATGTCAAATGTTATTATTATTATTATTATTATTATTATTATTGGCTAGTCACATTAAGATCAAACAAAAATTGGCGGTATAAGAAATGGATAAATACATTGTATGTTCACTCTAACTAAAATAGTCTCTAAACAGGAATTTTTTCTTATTAAAATAAGAATTTCATTTGCACCTAACCATAATTGACTATATAAAAACTTTAAGCATTAGCCAAGTAGCAAAATTTATCACAGCAATCCCTTCAATGTGCTTATATTACAGAAGCTGTCTTATGAACACTTATCTTAAAAAGCTGTGAATAAATACACATTTCCTAACAGCGAAAAAATACTATTAAGCTTCAATATGGTGGATCCATAGAATCTGGTCTATAAGAAGGATGGCCTTATTTAAATTTTTTGAGGCTAATTCTACTGGAAGCAGGGTTATTTGTGTTGGAAGACCTGTCTGTGGAAAGATCTGAACATGGAAAGGCTCGGACTTGGGAAGACTCCTTTTAAAAAGGTCTGGACCTGGGGAAAGGTCAGAAGACCTGGACTATGGAACATGTCAGAATACCTGGATATCGTAGACACCGGAAGACCTGAATGTTAGAAGGCCGGTACCCTGGAGGCGTCGGAAGACGTGGATATTGAGCCCGCTGTTGGAAGACTGGGTAGTTGTCGGAAGACGTGGAGATGCTGGAAGACGAAGAGATGCTGGAAGACGAAGAGATGCCGGAAGACGCGGAGATGCAGGAAGACGCAGAGATGTAGGAAGACGCAGAGATGCTGGAAGACGAGCAGATGCTGGAAGCCCTGGAGATGCTGGAAGCCCTGGAGATGTAGGAAGACAAGGATTTTCTGGAAGACGTGGCTTAGTTGGAAGACGTGGATTTTCTGGAAGACGCAGATTTTCTGGAAGACGTGGCTAGGCTGGAAGACATGTATTTGATGGAAGACACACAGCTTTGCTGGAAGACGTGGATTTTCTGGAAGCCATGGATTTGATGGAAGACATGGATTTTCTGGAAGACCTGGAGGTCACTGGAAGACATGGATTTCCTGGAAGACATGGCTTTTCTGGAAGACGTGGATTTTTCAGGAAGACCCGAATTGTCCGGAAGACCTGGATTGTTTGGAAGACGTCGATTTGCTGGAAGACCTGGAGGTTACTGGAAGACATGAATTTTCTGGAAGACGTGGATCTCTAGGAAGACGTATATTTGTTGGAAGACTTGGATTTAGTGGAAGACATAAATTTTCTGGAAGACGTGGCTTTTTTGGAAGACCTGGATTTATTTAGTGGAAGACATAAATTTTGTCTGGAAGACGTGGATTGACTGGAAGACTGGATTCGGTGGAAGACATGGATTGGTTGGAAGACCTGGATTTTTCCGGAAGATATGGATTTGGCGGAAGACATAGATTTTTCTGGAAGACGTGGACTGAGTGGAAGACCTGGATTTCTTTCCGGAAGACATCGACTGACTGGAAGACCTGGATTTTTCCGGAAGACATAAATTAGCTGGAAGACTTGAATTGATTGGAAGACTTGGATTTGGTGGAAGACATAATTTTTTCTGGAAGACGTGGATTGGCTGGAAGACCTTGAAATTGCTGGAAGACGTGGATTGTCTGGAAGACCTTGAAATCATTGGAAGACGTAGATTTTCTGGAAGACGTGGATTTTCCTGGAAGATATGGATTTTGTGGAAGACCGAGAATTACTGGAAGACGTGGATTATCTGGAAGACGTGAATTTTCTGGAAGACTAGGATTAGCTGGAAGACCTTGATGCTGTTGGAAGACTTGGAATTTGTTGGAAGACTTGGAGTTGCTGGAAGACCTGGAGTTGTTGGAAGACCTTGACACTGGCGCCATTGGAAACCCTGGACATTGGAGACATTGCAAGCACAGGATGTTGGAGACACTGGAAGCCTTGGATTTTGTGGACATTGGTTATTCTGGACATTGGAGACTTTGGAGACCTTGAATGTTGGAATTCATGGGTACCGGAAGCCCTGAATACTAGAGACATCGTAAGTCCTGTACCTTGGAAGCCCTAAACATTGAAAGATATAGATAATAGAAGATCTAGACAATTAGAAACCCTAAAATTGGAAGGCCTGAGTATTGGGAAACATTTGGAAAACCTGGGTATTGACACATTCATGTTAAGACATAGAATTTGGGAATTGTAATTTTCATGATGCTGGAAGTCAAGGGTGTTGGTTAGCCCCAGACATTAGGAAACTTGGACATTAAGATTTCAGGATTTTAAAAGACCTAGTCATTCAGACATTGGGGATGTCAGAACACCTAAACACTAGAAGACCAAGTTCTTAGAGATATTGAAACACTTGGGCGGTGGAGGAATGATAATGAGATACTACAAAACCAGAATTTAGGAGATACTGAAGGTTGTAGGAACTGAATGATGTAAGCACTAGAGGGTATTATAAGAGCTGGACTTGGACACAATGAGACATGTGGACTCTAGAAGACCTGCATATAGGACTCACTGGAGGATTGGGAACATAGAAAAAATGGAACTTGGAACTCTGGACCCAGAAAGACAAGACCTGGATCTTGAAGATTGACTGTTGGAGAAAGTAGAAGACCTAGACTTTTAATTTCCCTGATATTGAGGAGATTAGAAAACCCACATTGGAGATGCTTCAGGCCAGAGAGTGGAAGACATATTTTAACATTTAGAAGATCTGGCAATTGGAGATGTTGGAAGCTATGGTGCTCAGAAAACCTGATGTTAGAGACACTAAAGAATTGAAAGTCCTAACCTTAGAGATGCTAGAAGGTCATGTTGAAAGAACTGGCAATGTTGAAAGACTTTCATATTAGGACCTGATATGACATTTGAAGACATATCATAAAGCTACTCTAGTAGTCTTTATGTCTAGAACATCTCTTTCGCTAAAAAGCAAAACACAGAGAAAGGACATTTTGGGAAGATGACAGAGAGGAAGTCGGAAATTCAAGTAAAAGCAAGTCATTTGAATGGGTTGGAATCTATTTTCATGGTCCCAATGAACTAGCTTTCTAGATCCATATTGTTAGACGGGATGGAAACAATGAATTGCCAAAGAATAAGTAGTATCAAGGCATGGAGAACTTCATGGTTTTAGGTAGGAGTCAGCAAATGTTTTCTGTAAATAGTTAAGTTTTTAAAGGCCATATGGTTTCTATGGCAACTACTCAACTGTGTCATTATAGTGTAGCCACAGACAATACATAAATGAGTGGGTATGGCTGTGCTGCAATAATACTTTATTTAAAAAAAAAAAAAAAACAACAGTTGGGCCAGATTTGAACCGGGGGCCTTACTTTGCCAGGGCCAGCTCCTTATGCCAAATCTAGGGTATAGTAAGTATAGGGAGTACATTCCAGGCTAGCAGTCACATGCCAAAGAATGAGTAGAGCAATTTGAAGCTTGGTGGTAAATAAAGATACTATGTATGTGATGATGCTCAGAATAGGAGGCTAGCAAGAACCTAAGGATGGAGTTTAGATCTCTACTTAATTATTTCAGGGCCCTGACAAGGATATTTGTATTCAGAGCCAAAATTAAATGGGTAGCATCCAGGACTCTAGGTAAGGGGTGGGTAGGGTTCAGATACCCTAATTTGGTAGGCTGGAAGCTTAAAAAGAAAATTAAAGAAGAAAGTCACTTTTACAGACTGAGGTTATCCTTCCAGGACTGAGCACCACTCACCCAAAGAAAGGGAGTCCTCAGCCCAGGACAGACAAGAAGGGGCAAAGCCCTCACTCTACTTCCCATGTTCTTCTCATTAGCCGGAGCCAAGTTAGGTGTTTGTAATGCTGGAGGAGAAGAGGAAGGAGACTACAGCTTGGTAGTCTCATCTCAGGCACTCTGGCTCCAGCTAATAAGTCTAATTTCTGTTCTTACCCACCAGAGCTTAAGTGACAAACTTAAGAGATCAGGGCTGAGTTGTAGGCTAAAGATTCTTAGTGCTTAGTCAGATAGGACTGAGGAAGTCACAGACTATCACATAATCGTATGAAAGAGTATACTGGCAGACAAAACCAATTCCAGTACACTGGGACTGGGCTGTGATTTAAAGGTCAAATAGTGGAATATATAGACAGTGGGCAGCCACTGAAGATTTTTTGAACAAGGAAGTACCACAATCAGAGCTGTACACGAGGAAATTTCATCAGGAAGCAAAGCGCTGAAGACTACCAGATATATATATACCAGGACATCAAAGACTCCCAGTTAAAGCAGTAAAAGGGTCGGGATGTGAGTTATGAGGCCACTCTAATCATCCAGGTGAAGAGGTAAATGAGGCCAGAAACAAGGCAGTGACAGCTCCGTTGCTCAACAGATCCAGCATTGGGATTATGATGAACACTCAGCATTCTGAAAGCATGATTTTAAACTTCTTGAATGCTCTCAGAATACACGGAATGACAAAGCTGTTCAGAAGCTAGTTATGAGGAATTGCGCTCACCTAGCAGCATTACTTGGATATCCAATTCTCCCTCAAAGGCAACTAAGCTAATAACTTGGTGGTTTAAGCAAAGAAGGCCCTACATAGCTGTATCTTTAGCTCCTATTAACACAGTGTGAGTTAATTATCTCAAAAGTGGAACCAAGTGGATGGACTATTTTCTAGAGACTAGGAATACATCCATGTGAAAAAAGTCATTAAAAGTAACCACTATATAAATAAATACCATGCAATGATAACTACATTATAAATAAATCACATATAAATAATAAAGCTGCAGGTCAAGGAGTAACATCGGGACAGAGGAATTACTGTTTCAGGTCTGTTTCACAAGCAAAAATAAATACTGAAAATCGATTTTTATTCCTTCTCTCTTCTTAAAACAATCATGCATACTATTTTTTTTGGAGGGAAATCAGATAAATACCAAAGTAATAAGATTTTGCAAAAACAAGAGTAAACTATCATATTTATTTCTATAACGTTTCTTATAATAATAATAATAGCAACAATTTATTGAGCGCTTGCTATGTGCCAGGCACCGTACTAAGCATTTCTTATAGTCTCATAGCAATCCTATAATGCAGGTATTTTTGACCCCGTTTTACAGATTAGAAAGTCAAGTCTGAAAGGTTAAAAAGCATGCCCATAGTCACATAGCTGCTAACTGGCAGGGACAGGATTGAAAGCAGGTCTGATTCCACAGCCTGGGCTCTAGGCTGACTTGTCACACCCCAATAACCCAAGGGTTATCCTGACAGGACTAAGCGCCACTCACCCAAAGACAGGGAGATCCCCGGTCCAGGACAGGCAAGAAGCCAGTGGCGAAGCCAGTGGCGAAGCCCCTCCTTATTATCTAAGTGCCATGTTCTTCTCATTGTGGCCCTCATCACACCACTGCCAATTAATCAAGAGCCAACTCTAGGTATTTGCAAAAATGGGTTAATTATATCATTGGCTTTATGTCCTGGGCTACTTTCATCTTTCAGCACACAGATCACCGCATCATCAGAGCTGTTGGAATCTGACTCCCAAGCCTCAACTGTCACTGTGGCCTTTCTGCCTGCAGCTCGCTCGTGGGCTGGGCTCGAATGACAAAACCCTAAGGTCCAGCCTCTTCTACCCTGTTGAAGCAAACAGAGAGAAAAGGCTTACTGGCCTTCATTTGAAAGTTTCTTATTACTGCTTTATAGGGCTGTGGGTAATCCTTTTAATCTTGCCTGTAGGTCAATAAATATTTCGTCGAAGGATCTCTTTCCTCTGAATCATTACGGCAATTTGATTTGCAGAGGGGCTGCTTCACCATTCTTCGAGTTCTGGATGTTAACCTATGCTGACCTCTTTTATCAATTTTTGATATGATCACATCTCTGAGAAATTTCTCAACGGTCTCCTGAGGGGGGGAATCTGACAGTTCAGCAAAAAGCCACTTAATTCAATGTCTTCAAATCCTTCACCACCCAAACATTTTGCAGATGCTACAACATTTTCAATTCCTTCTACCACTGGAGGAAAATTTCCAGTCAGTTACAAAGTCATTCCAAAGTTTCTGCCAGAAAAAAAAAAAAAAGTTTCTGCCAGGCTCCATTAAGGGTTGTTTATGTTATTTCTCTCACCGATTGTTCTACTCTCGTTAAAGCATTACAAATGGAGAAATTTTGCCAAGCTACTTTAACAGTAAGTTCTGGTGTCTCTCTCATGAGATCTGCAAGGTAATCAAATATATGGCAAGTACAGGACATCGTGAACAATTTTTAGCACTCCCAGAAAGGGGAACCCTTGCACTGTTGGTGGGAATGTGAACTGGTGCAGCCACTCTGGAAAACTGTGTGGAGGTTCCTCAAAGAGTTAAAAATGGACCTGCCCTACGACCCAGCAACTGCCCTGCTGGGGATTTACCCCAAAGATACAGATGCAGTGAAACGCCAGGACACCTGCACCCCGATGTTTATAGCCGCAATGTCCACAATAGCCCAACTGTGGAAGGAGCCTCGGTGTCCATCGAAAGATGAATGGATAAAGAAGCTGTGGTCTATGTATACAATGGAATATTCCTCAGCCATTAGAAACGACAAATACCCACCATTTGCTTCGACGTGGATGGAACTGGAGGGTATTATGCTGAGTGAAGTAAGTCAGTCGGAGAAGGACAAACATTATATGGTCTCATTCATTTGGGGAATATAAAAAATAGTGACAGGGAATAAAGGGGAAAGGAGGAAA
The DNA here is from genome assembly GCF_003254725.2 of Canis lupus dingo. Taxonomy (NCBI): domain Eukaryota; kingdom Metazoa; phylum Chordata; class Mammalia; order Carnivora; family Canidae; genus Canis; species Canis lupus. The sequence continues at coordinate 111,115,660 of NC_064281.1, read as the reverse complement.
AATGAGTGGGAAATATCAGAAAGGGAGACAGAACATGAGAGACTCCTAACTCTGGGAAACGAACTAGGGGTGGTGGAAAGGGAGGTGGGCGGGGGGTGGGGTGACTGGGTGACGGGCACTGAGGGGGGCACTTGACGGGATGAGCACTGAGTGTTATTCTATATGTTGGCAAATCGAACACCAATAAAAATAAATTTACAAAAAAATATAAATTTTAGCACTCCCAGATGCATGGGATAAAGGAGTGGACCGTACCAGAGGGAACAGAGAGGACTCGAACACATGGATCAGTGTTAACTATGGCAATTTTGTCAGTGGGAACACTGTCCAGAATCAGCAACACTTTGAATTCGTGATTTTTTTAGTTTAAATCTTGTCTAACCTCAGGAACAAACCCTTCAAAAAAGTCCAAAAAAGAGTCTCTCGGTGACCCATATTCTCTGGTTTCCCACCATGCAAAGTGAATGGGTGACGGGCACTGGGTGTTATTCTCTATGTTAGTAAATTGAACACCAATAAAAAATAAATTAAAAAAAAGAAAAAGAAAGTGTTTTTAGCATTCTCTTTAAGAGGACAGGGATTACGGAATCTGTGAGGCAACTTGGATTTAATCAGAAAGTCACCAGAAGCCCTGGAACAAAACAGAACTCTGAGCTTGTCTTTACCAGGCTTGAAGCCTCTGGTCTTTTGCTCATCCTTTGCAATAGAGGTGCAAGTAGGCATGCGCTTCCAGAACCGGGCCGTCTCATGGGCTCGGAAGAAGCAGCCACGGGCCTCAGTTTCCTCAGGTACTCAGGATACTCAGCAGCAGCCTCACAATCTGCTTCCTCTGCCAGCCAGCTCTTTCCACACAGACCACACGGCGTTTCTTAAACCTACCCAAACCACCCGTTACTGGTGATGAATGTTACAACTTTTCATCCAGATCGAAATTTAAACTTGCATTTTTGGGGATCCCTGGGAGGCTCGGTGGTTCAGCGCCTGCCCTTGGCCCAGGGCGTGATCCTGGGGTCCTGGGATCGAGTCCCACGTCGGGCTCCCTGCATGGAGCCTGCTTCTCCCTCTGCCTGTGTCTCTGCCTCTCTCTGTGTGTGTCTATCATGGATAAATAAATAAATAAAATCTTTAAAAAATAAATAAATAAACTTGCATTTTTGTGATGCGCGCTGGCAAGTTACACACACAGGAGGAGGCCTCGCCAGCGATCCCCGTGTTAGAAGCCGCACAGGCCAATCTTTTTCCATTGTCTATGTTTTGACATTTCAAGCTATGTATGGTTTTCTCAATGATTCTAGTGTGCCCTTCGACACACTGGCCCTAACAGCTTTCTCATTTCTCTTCACTGTTCAAATTAGATTCATTAACACCCAAAAAGCACCCTATAGAGGTCTCAGTTTCACCATTATGGAGCATTTCAAGCACTTTCATATTGTTTGCTACAGACATCACTTTTCTTGCCCTTTGTTTTTCTTGCATTTCTATCGTCTGCCTTCTTGTTTTTCTGCTTGGATGCCATTCTCACCCAAACCTACGCAAATCGACAAGTACTGAAAGTTCTATGTATCAGTGGTCAGCACGCAACACCAACTTATGACGTGCATGAAGCCAAGGACAACATTCACGAGACAAATACGAAAAGCAAGACAGCTTTTGTATGACAAACACGCGTGTGTGATCAACGGCTGCAGAGGGACCAGCGGGCAGAAGAATGAGGCCAGAGGCAAGCAACCCGGATGTTGGTCTTGTCACACGAGACAGCAAGATAACATGCTGGTGACTTGAACTTGCATGTTGTTCCAAAACTCTCAAACTGGGTAACCTCAAACTTTGTGGGAGAATGACTTGCAGTTGTGACGGGATCACGGACCTCAGGAGTCAGGGTCAGGCTACCAGGCTGAGCTGAGAAGCACAAGTATCACCATCTAGGAGAAAGCAGATACAGAAATAGAAAATGAAGTCAGGAACTGGAGCAGACTGTCTAAGGAGCTTTTACATTGGCGAGGAAACAGAAATTCAATATATGCCAACTCGCCCTTACGAGGGCTGTGCCTACCGATTTGTATGCTCGCTAAGGGTGGAGGAGAGGCCTTCTCTGCCGTGTGTTCAGCAACATGAAATATTACCAATCTTTGTCATTTGTGCCAAACAGAAGGTGAATAACGAGGTAACTCATTTTTGTCTTAATTTTCATTTCTTTAATCATCTTTCCATATGGTGAGCCATTTCTATTTCTTCATCTTGAAATTGTCTTGTTTATATCCTTTGCCCACTTTAAAATGTTTTCCTTGCCGATTTGCAGACACCATTAGCATATTAGGGAACTCTTATTTTTAAGTCTGTGTGGCAAACGTTTTCTCCGAGCCTGTCATTTATTTTTTAATTTTGTCTTTTGCCATAAAGATGGTCCAAATATTTACATAGTCAAATGGTTCAGGCCTTGCTTTGAAAAGGCTGCCCTACCCTAAGAGGATAAAAAATATATTCACATATTTTCTTTCATTATTTTATAGCTCTGTGGTATTTCTGTGGTATTGCGGAAAGGATGGACTACTCAGTGAATGGTGTTGGAATAACGGACCGTGCACCTAGAAGAGTGCCAGAGGGCCTCTCTCCATGGCACTTCCCCTCTTTACAGGAGACGGGGGCTCTGGTGGAGTCAGAGCCCCCATGTGACCAAGTCAGAGGCGCAAGTTGATTCCAATCAATGGCTCAACTTTCTCCAGAGGTCAGTATGGATCAAGGAAGGGACTGTTTCCAAACGAATAATTAATTACTAGACATTTTGCTGGCTTAAGTTCTGCTCTGCTACCAATCTATACTCCTGACATGTCAACTGAGGGACAGTAAGTACCAAGTTCTCAGATCTCCGACCTTCCGATAATGGCTTCACTAATAATTAACGGTCACTCACAGTTTGGGCACAACTGGAGAAATCTGGATATGAGGAGGCTGCTGGTGGAGAGCAGGTGATTATTGTTGACTCTATTAGGTCCAATAATGGAACCGGGGTGACACTGGCAAATACTTTTTGGGGGGCTGGGGGTGCTGAAGCAAATACATATATAACTAGTCACTTCTTTTATGAAAAAATATCAACAATTGTTTGATCCAGGTGGTCGGTAGGTGGACATGCATTTCACTATCCCACTTCTCTGTAGATGTGAACATTCTCGTAATAATAAGTGTGGGGGTGTGTGCATACACATGTGGGCGTGAGGGAACAATCTCATGTTTCATGGTACATTTTAGGCACTATCACATAACTGTCAGTGGCTTTTCGGGTTAAATACAAGATTCAGAATTACAACTACAGAACAACTGATCATTGGGGAGAAATCATGTTAAATGAAATCTTTCTTCACTTGAAATCAACAGATTAAATCCTAAGGCGTCATGAAGCCCGAATCCCAATAGCAATTTAAAGGTATGAGGCTCAATTTCCAAATCTCCTCTCTCTCTACCAAACTTGAACAGAAGATTTATGGCAATTTTATCCCAAACCAGATTATCTGAACCTGGGGACAGTTTAACTTCATTATACTAATAGCAATTCTTTTCTATACCTTATAAGATAGAGATGGGGGCACCTGGGTGGCTCAGTCAGTTGAGCATCTGACTCTTCGTTTTGGCTCAGGTCATGATCTTGGGGTTGTGGGATCTAGCCTCCCATCGGGCTCCATGCTCAGTGGGGAATCTGCTTGAAGATCCTCTCTCTCCTTTTCCCTCTGTTGCTCCCCCATTCATGCATGCTCAAGCTCTCTCTCTCTCTCTCTCTCTCAAATGAATAAATAAAATCTTTTTAGAAAGAGGTGGAGATGTATGAAAGGAAATAAGGAGCAAACAAGAGCATAAAAACTGATCACCCAGGGCAGGAGGAATGACTACTACATGTTTCACTGAATCACTGGGTAAAACTTCATTCAACCAACTTTCAAATGATAAAATACCTTCTACCCACCACATTCGCTTATGGTCACAGTTTCACCTTGTGTTCTCTGAACTTGCCAAGGACACATCACTTTTGCACCAGGCTAGTGGGAAGGGCAAAGCCTCTGAAATAAACGTCCTCTGTTACCTTTTGGTTCCGTGAACTCTACCAAGACTGGAAGCTGTTGGGATGCTGTTAAATAATGATACACTCTTGTGCCCCCCTTCTCAAGGTATTATTCCCAAGTACATTTATCTCCACGGCTGAGGGTGGAACATCATTCTTCTAAGTCCTCATGAGTCCAAGGAGGCCTGGCATGCTCTCCAAGGAGAATTAAAGCCTCACTGACTGAGCTTTGAGTTGAGGCTCACGCAGCTCACATGCCCAAAGGGGCAGGAGGATCTCAGGATGTTTTTTTCTGTCAGCCTTTGAACAGAGAAGAACAGAGACTTCCTAAACACACCACAGCCTGTGAGGATTTGTATGGACAAACCGGACTGAGTTCATCGTAGCCTCTGTTTGAAAGGACATTGGGTCTCAAGGGGTTTGCTGTCATATAAGCTGTGCAGAGCTATGGGTCTCCTCCTTCACAACTCTTTTTTTTAAGATTTTTTAAAATTTATTCATTTATGAAAGACAGAGAGAGAGACAGGCAGAGGGAGAAGCAGGCTCCACGCCGGGAGCCGGATGTGGGACTCGATCTCGGGCCTCCAGGATCATGCCCTGGGCCGAAGGCAGGTGCTAAACCGCTGAGCCACCCCGGGATCCCCCTTCACAACTTCTAAAACACACACACTCAAGTGGCGAGCTCAAAAAGTACAGCCCATTGGAATCATTTAACATTTCCAAGTATGATACCCCTAAGTGGGAGCCAATGGTGAGATTTCCATGAGAAATCTTATTTCCTTTCAAAATGTATAAACTACCCCAGCGCGGTGACTAAGATGATAAACAAACCTGTCATGCAGCTGGCTTTTGAGCCCAGAGGGCACAAATAGAGCATTTCAAAAGTAAGCCCTCCTGAGAAAATCATTCAGACATTTTCTCCTCAGTCAACTCAAGCTTATCGTGTACCAGGCCATATGATACAAAGAATAAAGAAATGAACTGAGAAAAAAAAAAAAACAAACCTTGATTTCCAGGAACTTCGTTTTCCAGGGAAGGGCAATGTAACATAACACAAGGTAGGAAGCCACACATTCTGTAAGAGTCACAACAATGTGTTATTGGGGCCTCATGTGCCCCCTTTTATCCATTTTTACTTTATCTATCCAGTTGGGGCCTTTCTCTTTCCTCATCTGAAGAATGGTACCACTTCCTAAGTGGGGCACCGGCCATTCAAACCTATGGACCACACTGCCTCCAGAGCAATCTTCTGAGATGCGGGTCTAATCCAATATCGTCTCCACTTGAAATCACCCCATGAGTCTCCATGGCTTATTGAATCAAGTCCGACCTCCTCTGTGTAATGGTGCCGGCCTACTTTCCCAGGCCTACCTGTCTCTACCTCTTCCCTTCCTCCCTTGTCACCAACAAGGTAGCCAGTCTCGGGGGCCATTTCAATCATCCAGAGTTCCTTAACCTTCAGCACTAGTTCAAGCACCACCTCTTCCAGGAAGCTTTCCCAATCTCTTGGCCTGTGTCTGAAGCACCCGCTGGCTCTGAAGTACCAACCAGAGCTCCCAGAGCCTCCTTCCCATCCCCACTCTGATTACAGCACTCGTGACATTTCACCACAGTGCCATCTGGCTCCCTAGGCTTCATCCCTTGACAGCACTCACAAAAAGTCAGTATTTGAAGTGGATCTTGAAGAATGGGTAGGATTTCCAGAGTGTGAAGAGGGAAAGTGAGTGGGGAGTAAGAGGAGGCAGAGGCAAGGAAATGCTGGAAAAAATGAGACGAGGCTGAAAGACAGGGTGGCTAAAGTGGAGAGTGAAACACAAAGTTCAAAATCTGTTGAGGCAAATCACAGAGGGCCTCAGACGGCAGATTTCTTTGGTGAGAGGAAGTTTCGTTTAACTGTCTCAGTGTTCATGAAAGTTCGTTTGTAATAAATGAAAAATTAAAAAGAAGATGTTTAGGATAAAGCAGACCCGTTCTTCCTTGTTACTAGGTCTCGGCACACACATTCCTAGGAGAAAAAGTCTTATTTGTGTCCTAAATAATTTAAGTATATCATGCTGATATTTATTACCACATTGCTATTTTAATGTTTGATAACGACAGTTATGAGACCTCTTCTTTCCTTCCACGGTTTGATGGGTCATTAATCAAATAGACATACACAAGTTCTTAATAATAATCTATTTTTCCCATTAATATTTCATGGAAAATCATGCATATTTCTTACTGGGTCCAAGTATTTTTTTATGCCTCTGAAAAGTCTCCCCGCCCCAAGAAGTCCAAGGGAGTCTGCGTGGCAAGAGTGCCCTCTGCTGGCTGGAGCGTGGAACAGCTAGGCCCGGAGAGGGAAGGCACGCAGCCCAGGCGGTGGCCTTGCGCCTGCAGGACAGGGCCCAGGATGTCTGCACCTCCCCAACTTCTCCCCCTTTTGTATTGAGGGGGTGGGGGTGACTGGGTGACGGGCACTGAGGGGGGCACTTGACGGGATGAGCACTGGGTGTTATGCTATATGTTGGCAAATTGAACACCAATAAAAAATAAATTTATATAAAAAAAAAGGGGGTGCTAGAGCATCGCAAATTCGGACTGAATTGCAATACCGGGAAATGCTCATGGCGGGCTAGAAAGGAACAGGCTGTCCCCAAGCACAGAAGGATCCGTCTTTCTGCAAAATAATCTGCAAAGTCCTTCCCTGCTTTATTGTGGTTCCTTTTAAAACATGTATATTCAAGCGTCCTCTGAATGGGTTCCTAGGCCCTAATGAGGGGAGCACAGCTTCCTCTTTCTTGTGCCTTCCCTCCGTGGGGGTTTGGTGGGGGGGTTGGTGGCTCCAGTGCTGCTCCCGCACCAGCTCTCGCCTCTGGTCTCCTCCAAGCTGCGCACCTGTTCCAATGGCCTCAGCGAGCCAAGAAGTGGGCTTGGCTCCTGGGGGCACGAGGTGGCGAAGCGGCAGTGTCACCTTCCTTCTGCACAGCCGGGGAGGCACAGGCACCGTGAAAACCGAACTCATTGCAGAGAAAGAGCAAATGAGAAGTAGGACGGAGGCCCAGGACTTGCGGGCACGGAGAGAGGAGGGAATCGCTACAGAGTGGACTTGCAGGGCCCGGGTGAGGGGGAGGCCAGGGTGGCTGAGTGGTGCCACATGAGGGTCACATCTCGTCTTTATTTCACGTCTTCATGTTTTGTTCATCATCGCATTTTATTTTGCACGAACTTTGAATTTTTAATGATACTGAATTCATTTTGATGGTAATTACTGGGGGTCTTGGTGCGCAAGCCCCACGCCTCCTCCCCCCCACCCCCCGCACACCCCCCACCGCCGCTGCCTTCAATTTGGCGCCTAAGGTGCGTGGGTCGATTTGCCCTCGGCCCGGCCGGTGACCGGAGGGAGGGAGGGGCAGGCGGGGGCCCCTCATTTTGCAAGTGGAAAAGCGGTCGGCGGCGGGAGCAGGAGGCGCAAGAGGCGCTGCCTGGGAGCCCACGCCGCGGCCCCGGGGGTTTGTGGCAGCCCGGTTCCCGCGGAAAGCCGACCGGCGCCGGGCTGCCGGGCTCCCGCCGCCCCGGAACCCCCCAAGCCCTCTCCCGACCGCCGAGATGCGAACGCTCCCCGGCGGGGACGAGTCTGGGACTCGCGCGGCGCCGCCTTTAGCAACGGGCCGCGCCGCGAGACGCCTGCGCCCCCCCACGCCGCGACCTCCCCCCACCGCGACCTGCCCCCCACGCCCCCCCCGCCCGCGCAAGGACGGGAGGACCGGTGCAGCGCAGGTGGCCGCGTGCGGAGCGCTGCCCCCCTTACAGCGCTCCCCCCGCCCCCCCGCGGCCCCTCGGCGCCAGCAGCGCGGCCCGGGGCTCCCGAGTACCCGAGTGACCGTCCCAAGGCCCGAGGACGAGCCTCCGCCAAGGGGACCGACGCCCGAGCGGTCGGAGGCGCTGACCCGCCGCACCGCTCGGGCAGCGGCAAATCGGCCGGTGGGGCTCAAGCCTCCGCGTCTTTCCGCGACAAGTCACCAAGCAAATGAAACACGTGTCACCGTGCGGAGCGGGAGTGCCCCTAACCAGCGGCCCGCAGCGACCACCCGACGCCGCCCGGGCAGCGGGAGCTCGGCCGCGGGACGCGAGCCGCGCGCGTTTCGACCCCGCGGGGCTCTGGCCGCAGGTAAGCGCGGCCCCGGCCGCCCCGGCCCCCCCGCCACCCCGGCCTGGGGCGCTGGCTTCGCCGCTCGCGCCCAGCCCCTTCTAAGGCCTCACGTTCCCCGGAAGCTCTCGCAAAAACCCAAGCAATGAAAACGGGCTGTTCAGGCGAGGCTGGCACGCGGGATGCAAACCCAGACCCCCGGAAAGCGGCTGGAAGCCGGGTTTACGCCCAGCGGAGCTTGCAGCGGGTTAAGGAACGCTGGAAGCCACCACGGGGTGCAGATGAGCCGTCTCCTCAAACCTCCTTTAAAGACTCGTGTCACTTTAGAGTCCTGCCTTCAGATCTGTCGTTACTCTTAAGGCTTCAGCCAATGCGGGATGGACGAAGTCCCTAAGTACAAGAAATGCCGCATTTACCGATAAAAACACCCCGTTAAAATCTCAGAAAAACAACAGATATTTCGTCAATACAAGTATGTCCTATGCAATACAGGGAACAAACTTTTAGGGTAAAAATTATTCGTTGCTTAACTGAAATTCAAATTTAACCAGGTGTTCTGTTGTTTTTTTTTTTTCTGGTAATTCTAAGAACAACGCATCCACTGTTTGAATTCTTTTCTTTATAGTCGATCTAGCAAACAAGACACAAGGCTATATTGAGAGGTAAGCAAAATATCATAGGCATGGTCAGTCATTTGTACACATACAAAAAAAGCCACGTTGAAATGGATTATGAAAGCAGTAAAAAGTTTATTTACGTTAACTGAGGGGACTGTCCATCTGATTGTTAAGACTATTATGGGTATTAATCCAGGGACCTGGGCAGCTCAGGTGGCTCAGCAGTTTAGCGCCACCTGCAGCCCAGGCCCTGACCCCAGGTCCTGGGATCAAGTCCCATGTCAGGCTCCCTGCATGGAGCCTACTTCTCCCTCTGCCTGTCTCTCTCTCTCTCTCTCTCTCTCTCTCTATATATATATATATATATATATATATATATATACATATATATATATGTCTTTCATGAATAAATAAAATCTTTAAAAAAAAATCCAGGGACCTACAAATGACTTCCCGGGGAATAAATCAGGCCTATTGCCATTCTTTGTATGGTCTTTGAGCTAAGAATGGTTTTCACATTTTTAAATGGTCAAAAAAGTCAAAAGAAGAGTGTCTGGTGGTAAATCAAAGTTATATAAATAAATAAATAAATAAATAAATAAATAAATAAATAAATAAATAAAATAGAGTTACATGGATTTCCAGACTCAGCATCCATCATTAAAATGTATTCTAACCGAGCCATGCCCACTCATTGTCTTATTGTCTCAGTCTGTTTGCAGGCTTCTAGCCGGCAAAGGCAAAGTTGAGTCCACTCAACAGAAATGGCTCAACCCGCAAAGCCAGAAATATTTACTCTCCGGCCCTCTACAGAAGCACTTTGTCGACTCCTGATATGGATGAAACCATTATCTGTAAAGTGGTGCCATAAATAATCGTTAAGTCTGTTAGCTATAACTCGGAGTGGGCTAAACACTTCCTTATTGGCTGAAATTATTTGCTTAGCTGTCCTTTTTTCTTATAGTCAAAAGGATCATGTTTTCACAGATACAAGATTTTGGTGAACTGTAAGCCTGTGGCGTTTGAATGAAATTTATTTTCACAATACAGGCTGCCTCTGCTCATCACAATTCTAATCCACCCTTTGTGGTTGCTGCACTGCCTCACCACCCCACGATTGCTGGCTGCGTGGATCCTCGGCCCGAACAGTATTTTACCAAGTGGCTCGCCTGCCATCTAGTGGGGAGAGACATAAGTGACTCACTATATATATTTTTTTTTAATAAATTAATTTTTTATTGGTGTTCAATTTACCAACATACAGAATAACACCCAGTGCTCACTGGGTGACTCACTATATTTATTCAGACAAACTGACTAGCCAGGTATAGGTTGTGGGACTATCCCGGGCAAAAAAATTAATTAATGAATTAAAATAAAATAAAGATTAAAAAATAAGCTGTAGGACTTTGAATAGTGATGATCAGAGTAATTCCTTACATTTGTTTTCTTTTTTTAATAGAAGAGAAATCTCTTTGCCACAACAAGGTGAAGACCTACCCAGGGAAGCTGGGCAATAAAAAATAATAATAATAATCAGAGAGGAAGAAAAATTATTTGTTTCCATATGACATGATCTGCTACAGGGGCAACCTCTATAGATTCCACAAACTCTAGGAATTAATTAGTGATTTCAGGGTAATTCCTTACATTTGAATAGCAGCTTGTGATTTACAAAAAGCATTTTCCCTATTTTAGACTATTTTAATTAATCCTCCTTCGGGACACGTGCTGTGTTATAGGGGGATCTTTTTTGCCCGGTTTTTTTGGATGAAGAAACTGAGTCTGCACTGTAGCTCTCTCGGGGTCATACAGGTGGCTCAATCCCAAGTGCCGCGTTCTGTTCGCTCAACCTAACTCCTCTGAACTTCAGTTCCCTTGTTTCTATGCCCCTACCTCTACTCTGTGAATGATTTTTTTAAAGATTTTATTTATTTATTCATGAGAGACACACACAGAAAGGGAGAGAGAGGCAGAGACACAGGCAGGGAGAAGCAGGCTCCACGCAGGGAGCCCGACGTGGGACTCGATCCCGGGTCTCCAGGATCCGTGAGTGATTTTGAAAGTCTGTTTGCCACAAGTACATTTATTTTAGGAAACTTCCATGGGTAGTGTTTTTAAACAAACAAGAGCCATCCAAAATATCCCTTCTCAAGAAAAAAAAAAATTCAAAGGAGGCACAGGCAATTTTTTCCAGGCAAATTTTTAATTAGCGTTTGTCAAAAATGGGGTATTAGTTAAGACCCATTTTCTAATGGAAGGTGCAAAAACTGGGCAGAAGACACTCAAAGCTGAACCCTTGCAGGGCTGTTGATTACTGGCACAATACCTGCCACTGGCCACCTTTAAATCCTTTTTGATTAAGACACAGAATAATAATTTTCCAGTGCAGTATGATTCCCTTACTTCTAGGTCTACAAGATGATGTTTACACAGAGCTCTGAGAGTGTAAGACACAGAGGTCTCAGAAAGAGATCCGTTTTAATTGCTCTGTGTCTCAGAAACTTCCAGAGGCTCGTCGTGAATCTGCAAAGGAACCTTTGAGCCTGCTATGCTAAAGCTCATTTGAGAAGGGAGATTTGTGGGCTCTTCCAGGAGTTGGTAAGGCGCCTCTGTCTTGCAGCAGTGGTGTGTGTGCTTAGCGATTACGAGGAACCAGATTAAATAGCCAAAGGTTAGGGCAACCCGAAAGAGTCACGTTTACGATGACATCCATCTGCTGGATCTGCAGTTGGGCGCACAGTGGGAATATACGGAGTCACAGGCCACCTGCTAAATGCAGCTGTACATGTCGAGCGCGTCCGAAAATGCACAAAAGTGTCAACGCAAGAAAGAACAGTTTCCAAAAAATAAAAAATAAAAAAAGAACAGTTTCCGCGACTTTGCAGATCACTGATCTCAGGCTGTGCCTGTTTCTTGTGAGCCTGCCCCTAGTGGGAACACTGCGGGATTACTTGCAGACAGCCACACACACTTCCATACTAAAATTTCAGCTGGAGGTAGGAGTATGAACACTAAGGCACCCGGGACATAGGCATTCAGTTCTTTGATGGCCAGACTTTCAGCACCGCCTTCATTTTTTTTTTTTAAGATTTATTTTAGAGAGAGAGAGCATGAGCAGGGGAAGGGAGAGAGGGAAAGAATCTCAAGCAGACTCCCGTAGAGCACAGAGCCCAGTGCAAGGCTCGATCCCCGGACCCTGAGATCAGGGCCTGAGCCCAAACCAAGAGTCGGACACCCAACAGACTGAGCCACGCAGGCGCCCCGGCACCGCCTTCAGTTCAACCACTGGCAGTGCCTACTGTTGGCAAGCTCTGCTGCTGGTGTGATGTGTATCACAGACAGGGGGCTCTGCACCTCCACCTTGGACGTGGTCCTCATCAGTTGTCCCCATTGTCCCGGAGCCAATGTTCTGCGTGGGCCCTTTGCAACTGCTGAGGCCTGGTTATTTATGTGGCTAGGACATGGCCCAGGGGTACCTTAACAACTATGCCAAGAGGACACGACAGTATTGATCATTCTTCAACGGCCCCTGAGGCTCCAGCAGGTCAGGTCATCCTAGGGGTGTCCCCACAAGCTCCCAGCACAAAAACTCCCTAAAGTTGTTCCTATTTATATGACAGCTGCGGTGGATACTACCGCCGCTGCCGCCCACAAGGGACACATGCGGTGCGCCCTCTCTGCCCTCTCGTTGGGTGCTGCTGGGGGGCCTACGTATGCGTGAACTAAACTGATCCTCAGGGGCTGTCCCTGTGGGATTCAGTATTACTGTCAGCCCCGTTTTACGGATGTTCAAACCAAGGCTCAGAGAGGCTAAGACACTTGCTCAGTCTCACCAGCAGGCCTGACTGTGAAGGACACGGCAATGCTGGAACCCCACCAGCCCGACTCCAGAGCCCTCGATCCCAAAGCACATTCAGAAGTGTGTCCTCCACCCCCATAGGACTTCCCAGTGACAGGCCATGCCTATATGCCTGCCGTTCCTGCTGCTTCGTCCCCTCCTTCCCTCCCCCTGCCCTCCCACCAGTGTTTGCTCAGCCTTTAAGGCCCAGCTGCAATTTGGTCTCTTTGAGAAATAGTCCCCTGAGGCCCCCAGCTGGAAGTCAGCACATTCACCCTACTCTCCCCCCTCGCAGCCCTTAGTCCGAAGCTCTCCTAGGGCGCTCAAGGGCACTCAGCACCTTCTCCTTGGTTTGGGAATTATTTGCATGCGTAGCAGTCACACTCACTAGAGTATAAACTCACTAAAGAAAACCCAGCTTAACCTCTGCTTCTGCCATGACTCCTTGGTTCCCCAAATATATTAGCTCCTAGGTTCCCTCAGCACTTTGTTCCTGCCTTAACCGTCTCTAAGGTGCTGTCATCAGCCTGGCTGTCCGCCTCACCCAAGAAGCTAAGCTCCTTGAGGACAGACCGAGTTCTGTCTCTGTAGCCTCAGCCTAGCACAAGCTCTTGTTCATTTGTTTCCTGAACGAATGAGCGTAGCCCTGCCCGAATTCCCCCAACTGAACACCAATCGCTCCCTGCTCTTCCATGTGACCTTTTTTAAATCTTTGTTATAGTTAATCTCTAGACAGGTCTTAGCTCTGGTTGGAGCTGTGCCTTAGGCATCTCCATGATTCCGTCACTTAGCAGAATTTCTGGTCCAGTAAATGGGCTCAATAAATATTTTCTGGATGAATGATTCATCACAATGACTGAGACCCATAAGTGATGGGCTCACGGGCGGTCCCAAAGAATAGGTTCAAGAAGGCTGGGGCGCATGGGGGGCTCCGTCGGTTAAGTGTCCAGCTCTCTGGCTTCAGCTCAGGTCATGATCTCAGGGGACTGAGCCCCACCTTGGGCCCCACACTCGGTGTGGAGTCTGCTTGAGACTCTCTCTCCCTCCCTCCGACCCCCCACCACTTGTTCTCTCTCTCTCTCATTCTCTTTCTCTCAAATAGGTAAATAAATCCTAGAAGAAAGAATGAAAGAAACAAACAAACAAGCAGGCTGAGCTGGGTGGGACTCAGCCATGAAGGCTGAGGTGAGATGTGTGCGATGGAAGGGCTGTGAGCTATGGGACCTGTCACTCACACGCATACAAACAGCCATCATCTATCATTGTCAGGACTGACATTAAAGGCAATGCATTATTTTTTGCTTTGCTACTGGAGGTATGAGGAAGACAAACATCAACATCCTCCAAGAGAATGGGACAAAGTGATAAAAAAAAAAATCCAGACAAAGAAAAAACTATTTTCAGGTTCACACAACACTTGTATATATTCTGGGGAAAAATTCTGCATCCATTTGCCAGTGTGATTATATCCCAATCCTAAGTTAGTATTCCTTTCAGATCATTAAAAACATCATCTTAGCACCATAAGGTAAGAAAAATATGAAATTAAGAAGTTTGTATTATAATTCAATGGTAGGAAAGTGTTAAAATATCATAAAAAATTATATGGGGGGGGATCCCTGGGTGGCTCAGTGGTTTTAGCGCCTGCCTTCGGCCCAGATCGAGTCCCACATCAGGCTCCCTGCGTGGAGCCTGCTTCTCCCTCTGCCTGTGCCTCTCTCTCTCTCTCTCTCTCTCTCTCTCTCTTATTAATAAAGAAATAAATAAAATCTTTTAAAAAATTATATGAGTCTACAGGTTAATAATGGGTCACTCTTATGCCATCAACTGATAAATAAGAATAAAATATCTCAGAATGAAGTCATCTTCAAAACTGAGTTCTTAATAGAATAACAACCCTAAGACTTAAGAGAAGAAAGAAAAAGAACATTTGCTGAGACCCTTCTAGGTGTCAAGTACTATCTTCATTGCTTTTACTCACATTATCTTATTGGTCTGAAAAAAATCGTGGAAGGCTGCATAGCTAATAAGCATCTGAACTGGAATTTGGCCCACGTCTTCTGTGTCCTCACCTTTATCCTCCCCTTCCTCTTAAGAATTCAGCGCAAATATCACACTTACTGAAATTCCTCATCAGTACTGTTGAACTTTATCCCTCCCCACCACGAACGGCATTTCAGATGCTATCCGGGCCAGTTAATTGAATTTCAGAGATTCATTCCACACATCTGAAGTCCAAGTGGTCAGGATTTCTCCCATTCATCTACCCTAGAGCCAATGCCTATGATATTTTCCTTTAGAGAGTTTAAACCTGTTAAGTCACAGAGCCTACCAGTGTTTTTAAATTGTTTTCTTCTTCTCCAGACACACAGTTTTAGTAACCTGATGACAGAAAGCCAATCCTGGCAATCCAAATGGGCTGAGCTCCACTGGATCAATAACTCACTTGGTGGCCTGCTGCCCAGTGGCCAAACAATCACCATCAGAAAATCTGACGCCCAATTCTTCTCTAGTCTGCCACTGACTGAGTGGCTCGTTTTTTCTTGGCCACGATGACAGTCCCTTCCAGGCAACCATAGGTGTGAGAGTAGCCTGCGACCAGCATGCACACAGGGGACCTACCGCCAACATTTGTAGACAGTTTCAGACTGGGGGAAAGTTTGCGAAGATGTATAACCACAAATTTCAGCAAGAGAGTATTCATGATCAGTTTTAAAAACACTAAGCACTTGTCAAAATGGCACAGTTAATTTCTTTTAGAATTAAATGAAAATGAAGGAACAACAATTAAGCATGTAATTAGCCACAAAAATGTTTTTAAGATTTGTAATTACAGCTAATTGCTATGAAATATCATGTTGACTTAAAAAGCTGTTAACAGAATTGAAAATAAAGCAATGGCATGGTAAATGCATATTTCCTTACATTCACCCAGGCACAGAGGCCAGAGTAAAGCTCCAACTCACTTTGTGACCCAGCTCCCTGTAGCACCTGTTGAGCCGGCTATACATCCAGCTTCCTTACTTGCACCACTTTTCCCTCTTTCTCACTTTGTCCCTGCCCACGTGAGAGATCCTAATATTCTCTGCTCCCGTCCCCCACGCCACAGAGGTCCAATAGTGAAGACGCCAAAAGAAAATGATCCATGGGATTAAGAAAAACTAAAATGAAGCTATGCAGGTGATCTGGCTTTATTTATTTTTTATTTATTTATTTTTTTATCTGGCTTTAAAACTGGAATTCCACGGGCATCTCGGTGGCTCAGTCAGTTAAGCTGACTCTTGAATTGGGCTCAGGGTCATGAGACGGAGCCCTATGTTGGGCTCCACACTGGGCGTAGAGCCTACTTGAGATTCTGTCTCTCACTCTCTCCTCCTCTTCCCTCTGCCCCCCTCTCAAAAAATAAATAAAATAAATAAAACTGAAATTCCAATGAATTACATCAGGGTCGATGCTCTCTAACCGGGACCTAACTTAAAGCATGTCATTTTTATTTGCTGTAGCTACAACTCTCTCTTAATCCAAGAGGTTTTCAATTTTATTTTTTCCAAAGTTTCATTCAAGTGTAATTTAGGTTATGACTATAGCATGAAGATGAACTTTCAGAAAAATCTGTCCTCAGTAAAAAAGCATGTTGTTATCTTTCATACCACACCTGACATTAAAAAATCTAAATGCATGGCTCCATGTAAAATCTTTTTGGTAAGTTAATATCACTATCCTCTTACAGCTGCTCTTAAAAAGAAAAAGTTGGGCTCCTAGTTACACATCTGCTCTATTTTGGGGGTGGGGAGAAGTTACATAGGCAGTTCAGAGAATCCTACTTTTTTCCTCAAGCACTAAAATGTACATGTTTCAATATAATATATAATTACTGATTACCAATCCAACTCAATGCTTGTCCATTTCAATGGCTCCTTATTTAGTAGACTGTACTTACATTTGGCTATAAAGTATCTGTATTTATCATTTTTCACAGCTGAGAACAATTTGAACCCCTAAAATATCTCTGCAACATAAAACATGTACCCTGGCCAGTGTGAGCCTCAAAGCCAGTGTTAGAAGATGCTTTCTCTAGTTCTTCATCTGCTATGTCTGGCATCTACTGTATGAAAATGCCAAGGAAATGGAGGCACACCGAGTCTGAATCTTTGATAGAGAAACTAATTAGGCTTTAGTAATTAGTTTTGCATACTAAACCCTGGTACTTTTATTTTTTTTTAATTTATTTTTTATTGGTGTTCAATTTGCCAACCCTGGTACTTTCAGATTGACCCAAAAAAGATTGACCCAAAAATGCATCTCTGTAAGCATGCGCTTTGACTGTAATATTAATATTTGTTAATTCATTCATCTATTCATCCCACAAACCTTTCCTCAGCTGCTATTCTGAGCACGTCACTGTACCAGGGGCTGGAAATATGCAGGGCGACTCATTAAATCTTCACAAGAATAGGAGGTAGGTACTGTGATGACTCCTATTCTACAAGTGAAGCTTAGAGAAGTTATTTGCCCAACGTCACTCCAAAATAACTCAGACAACATCAACACCTTAACGTAATCTTAACTCAGGAAAACATAACATAAACCCTTTAACTTAATCTTAACTCATCAAAGTGGTATTTAATCAAAATTCCCGGGCAGAGAGAGGAATGGTAAAGCCTCAGGGCACTGTGGACACACTGGATTATTTACTGGAACTTTTCTCCCATTAATCATCTGGTGCCTCGACAAGGTAGCACCACCACTGCAGGTGGCACTGAATTTGGCCATTCGTGATCACAGTAACTCAGTACCTCTTTCTCAAGCATCCCTAGAATTGAGAAGGAAGGTGACTTCCCCAGACCTCATGAGACAATTCAGTAGAGTCTGATTTAAAGGCCTAGGGTTTTCAGTTGTTTTTTAAACCTGTCCCAGATTAATTGCCAGGACTCCAACCTGAGTCATCTGTAGAGGGCGGACAGGCACCTACAGCCCTGAGAAGCAGGAAGACTTAGCAGAAGAGGAGCAGCATCCTCCTCACTTGGACCCATGCCAGGGCCTAGCCACAAACAACTGTGGCTCTAATGAGCATTCCGGGCGGCAGATCGCAGAGGGCAACTCCCAGAATTTGAGGGTCAGGCTAGACAATGCAGCCTATGCTACTAGGAATCAACATGAACTTGATGGTTGCTTGCTCCATTCTAGAGGACAGTCTAAGTCCAATGCAACTGCCTTTTCTATGTTCTCTTCCTTAGATCCCTTAAGGGTCCAAAAAAAAAAAATCTCTGCACTGAAACAAATGTAAAACAAAATAGGCAAAATTTGGCAGAAGGAATTCTTTTTTTTTTGTAATTTTATTTATTCATGAGAGACCCACAGAGAGAGGCAGAGACACAGGCAGAGGGAGAGGCAGGCTCCTCCCAGGGAGCCCGATGTGGGACCCAAATCCCTGGACCAGGGATCACGCCCTGAGCCCAAGGCAGACGCTCAACCGCTGAGCCACCCAGGCGTCCCCAGAAGGAATTCTCTTAACCAAAGAGATGGTCATAGTCCTTGAGCTCCATTTTCCTCTCTGAAAACAGACCAAGCAATGCCCAGTATCTCCCTGGGAGGCCGGATGGAATGCTGTAAGCTGATTTTCAGAAACTCAAATAAGCAGTAGCAGCTAAGACAGAATTAATTCAAGTTACTGTTTTGGTTCTGTTTGCTTGATTTGTAACAACTGAAGAGCTAAGGAGAGGGCCCTTTTGCTCTTAATAACTAGCTGAGGGTCTGAGCTAAGCCTGTTTCAGTGCTGCCTCCCCCTCATCCAGCAGCTGTCCGGCCCAGGCTCAGATGTGTTTCTGGCATTCGGCTAACAGAGTCCGCCTCTTCATGACCACACCCCCTACGGCCTTCTGGAAGAAATTCCAAGATCGCTAGGAGCTGGATCAGAGAATCAGAATAATAAGGTGGGGGGGGTCAGTATTTTTTAAAAGATCCCCATGTGATTCTAAAGTGCATCGAAGGCTGAAAACCACAAGTTTAGATGGTTTCAACCTTGGGAGATTTCTAAGTAGTGGAACTCAGGTCACATGGAGAAGGAGGAACTCTCTAGGCCAGGGTTGTCCAAGACAAATATAGTATGAGGCATGGATAAAATTGTACAATGTTTAGATAATACGAAGAAGAAAGTAGAAAGTAACAGGTAAATTAATATTATAACATATTTCATATGACCAAATGGATCTAAAATATTATCATTTCAACATGTAATCAATATGAAAAATAATAGAATAATTTTTTCCGTTCTCAATTCTGGAAGTGTGCTGTGTATTGTAGACATACAGTAGTATATCCTCTGCACTGGACAGCTACAAGTGAAGGCGCTCTTCTATCGTGGGAGTAAATTCGAATGGATACCCGCCAAATGGGCATGGTTTCTACCTCCCTATCGGTTACCACTCCAGAATGGAACTATATAAAGTAATAAAATAATGTTTCATCTATAGTCAGAGCTGGAAGAGCCAGTCCATATTTGATCCAACTCCTTTACCTATTAAGTGATTAAGGCCCATGGGTAGAAGGCTTGTACCAGATTGTACTGATAATCTGTTACAGCACAAAGGCTCTGGAATCTCTGGCTGTTTTCTCTATCCTGAAAAAGATTGGCAGTTGAAAAGGTGGCATCTGTCCTAATTCTCCTTTTTCTTGATTAGCAAAGAAGTGTTTTTCTCCAATGCTGAATAAACAAAAATTCATCAGAAGGTCTTCATTTTATGTTAGAAATTCAAATTTTTCACTTTGTTGAGATTTTTTTTTTGAATTTTAGAACAGCGGGCTTTGGACAGCTTACTTGATGCCTCCTCAACTGTCAATTTCAGCACATACAGGGCCAAATTAACTCAAGAGGTTCCCAGTTGAATAGACTGATTTCTGGAACAATCCACGTATCTGGTAGGAGCAATCAGAAGCCTCATTAACAGACCTGAGTTAAACAAAATGTTATCAGGGGTGTTAAAGGCCACTTGTTGGTTATACAAACCTCCTTAGTCTTTCATCTGTTTCCTAAGGAAACAAGAGTCAGTAAAGGTTACTTAAATAGCAAACTGCCTAATATTCAGGAATGTGTAGTAACTAAAGTGTCTCCCCGGCCGCTCCTCCCACCAAAAAGACAAGTTGATAGTGACTAACAACATGTGCTTCCCTAATATGCAGTTGTGTACTAGAGAGAGCTATGGGTCCATGTGTTTGGGTCTTTTGTTGTTGTTGTTCCTTTACTTATTCACTTCTGTGGTTTAGGTTAGGGCTAACCCAGAGACAGTTCAGCCCCACTCACTACTGGCCTCACTATGGCTTATCACTGTTACACCACATAACGGAGTAAAGAGCCAACATGTAGATGCAAACAGACACGTGCACACTGATCCTGTCCTTCATGCAGTCGATCATTGACCCCTATACAAGGCACCGGGCTGGGCCCTGCAAGGGACACAAAAGCAAAGGAGATAGACCTTCTGCCCTCAAGATGCTCACATGTATGAGAAGGGAATATACAAATAGCTGAACTATATCAAAAACTCTAAGCGTTCAAAGACATGCAGATGCAATGTTATGGGAGACACATCTTTTTATAGATTTATATCCTCAATAATTTTTTATATTTGCTTCGACGTGGATGGAACTGGAGGGTATTATGCTGAGTGAAATAAATCAATCGGAGAAGGACAAATATTATATGGTCTCATTCATTTGGGGAATATAAAAAATAGTGAAAGGGAATAAAGGGGAAAGGAGAGAAAATGAGTGGGAAATATCAGAGAGGGAGACAGAACATGAGAGACTCCTAACTCTGGGAAAAGAACAAGGGGGAGGTGGAAAGGGAGGTGGGTGGGGGGGTGGGGGTGACTGGGTGACATTGGACGGGATGAGCACTGGGAGTTATGCTATATGTTGGCAAATTGAACTCCAATAAAGTAAAAAATAAAAATAAAAAATAATTTGTTTTTAGATCATTTTGACTAGATCTGTCAAAATGAGAAAGGGACACACAGATGAGGCAGGATGAAGGGACAGGGAGTTTTGATTAACTCCAACACTTGAAATCAGGACTTAAGGATGAAAGCTACAGTTTTAGCTTCCACAGCAACAGGTTTGTTTTTTTTTTTTTTTCTGTATTCTGCTTTAATTCCACAGTGGTGAGAAAATCCCCATTTACCCCAAAAAAGTAATGCATTTTACCCAGAAAAGTAATGCATTCTTGCTCAGCCAACTTGACCGTCCCCTATAAAAGTTGGGCATGAATTTTTACCAAAATG
This sequence comes from Canis lupus dingo, assembly GCF_003254725.2. Taxonomy (NCBI): domain Eukaryota; kingdom Metazoa; phylum Chordata; class Mammalia; order Carnivora; family Canidae; genus Canis; species Canis lupus. Next base: position 111,094,737 of record NC_064281.1, on the reverse strand, counting down.
TGGAAGACAGCCTTCCTAGTCAATGGTACATTTACAAGACAGTCAAATATCTGCACAGAGTAAGTAAGAAAATCGTCACTACGGGGCTTGCACAGAGCCCAGGTCATCTGGCAGTTCATGAGCCATATGAGGAAGACACAAGCAAATGACCATGCCTGGCAGTTGGAGCAACAGACACTGTTGATGTTAGGGACAGAGAAGCCTTTCCCTCATGGGAAAGCCTGGGACCTTTGCTCTCCACTTCCTCCTCCTCTCGACCTTGGAACCTGTAAGATTTTTAAGTTTTGCCACTGAGTAGGCAAAGCTGGGATGGCCCAACACCACTGAAGATTTTGTTTCTTGTTTGTGATGGAAGGGACAATGAGGATGCATTTGAGATGAGCCTGGAAGGAGGGGATGAATTTAAACAGCCAAATGGAGGAAGAGGAGCCTTCTGGGAGAGGCAGTGGTATGCGAAGGAGAGGGGGGAGCCCCTACAGGGAGCCTACACTTGCAGATTAGGAGCCCTAGCAAGCCTATTCAGGAGGCCAAGCTGCGTGCGGTTCTGCAGGGCTAAATACCCCACCCTGTCCCCAGAATCATCAGCAGCCAGGAATCGGAGAGGGGATGAGGGGATGGGATGGCAAAGGTGAAGGAACAGTCGTGAACATCTCTCTTCCCCTGGCCAAGTTCCCCTGCCAAAGCTGTTCGGGTTCCCCTTTGTCTTCCCTAAGCCCCCCTGCGATAATGACCAGCTGTGGGGGCGAATGTGTAGAGGGCTTTCTGAGCCCCTGCAGAGAACTGAATAATAGGGCTTTGCAAACGAGGGGCTTTAAAAGTCCTTAATCCCAAGAAATTTAATAATATTCACAAACACAAGTTTAAATGAAAAACTTGAAAAGCAAAAAATGTCTGCTACATTAATAAAGCATTAGTGGACTGTAATCAGGTTTTGATTTAATCTCTTTAGGAAGCCCTTAATACTCTGCATCAAATACAAAGCTAATCTTCTTGTTTCCTCTGAAACTCCACCTCAGCAAATTGTTCATCCAGCCGTGGAAAGAAATTGAAGCCTCTTCAAAATTTATTATGCCCACTGGCAGACCAGTTGAGGTTTTCAGATCTTATTTTATATTCTATGCATCTCACTTTGGACTCAATGTGATTCTTTTGTGGATTAAACCATCCTCTATCAATAGTCATTTCTAAATTTTGCAGCTTTGCAGGTTTTAAGCTGCAAATTTTAAAATACTTTTCCAGTTGTGACCCACAGATATTATTTCTCTGCTTCCCCTTCCTGCCCCACCCCCATCCCCCTCTTTTCCTCCTCTCATGTCTCCCTATAATTTACAGACATGCTGGGTCCACCTGGGCACAAGCTGAACACTGTGTGTCTCCCTCTTCTTTTGTGTCCGGGCCACATTGCTCTTTCATTCTGGCTCCCCAAGGCTTCCTTAGGGGAGCTGATCTCAGATTCCAGGCATGGGCATCTGTGTGCTTAGAATCCACCCATTTTCCTCTGCAAGCAGCAACAACTCTTTCCCTATTTTTCATTATTTTTAAAAAATATTTTACTTATTTATTTGAGAGAGAGAGTGAGCAAAAGAGAGAGAGAGAGAGCATGAGCCAGGAAGGGGGCCAAGGGAGAGGGAGAAGCAGACTCCCCCTTGAGCAGAGAGCCCCGAGGAGGACGAGGATGCGGGGCTCAATCCCAGGACTCCGGGGATCATGACCTGAGCCCAAGGCAGATGCTCAACCCACTGAGCCACCCAGTCGCCTCCTATTTTTCATTATTTTACGAAGTGTGCCAATTTGCCTCTCTCTGAGCTGGGGGTAAATAAAATGCATCACAAAAACTCTCCCACCCCCGTTACCCAAGATAAATAGAGAATTTTAGAAAACTCTCAATGACAAGACAGTTATATTCCCATAACTATGGCTACTTGGGCTATTTCACGTGGCCTACTGCCTCATGTTTGACGTGTTATAGGGTTGCCATTGAAAACTATGCAGAAAAAAAAAAAAGAAAACTATGCAGAATTGTGGAAGCCACATTTTTTTTATCCTTTCATGAAAAGGGACTGATTCTGAGAAATAGGTTGGAATCTAACTCAGCTGAAATATCGTGATCTTTATAAAATATATCAAAAGATGTCTACAAATTCGAGGAAACGGGGGTACACACTAAAATCTGCAGTTTTAATAACTACTGGAGCAGTAAAAGCCACTTATATTAAATATGTTAGGCATTGTTTTCCACAACTGACAAGTTCCTTATGCTTGTTATTACATTTCACAATACTCCACAACTGTAGATCACATTAAATTTTATGTGTTCATACGTATTTTCTCACTTGTACCCACAACAGCCCCGTGAGGTAGGCAGAGCAAATATTATTATGCTTCCCATTTTACAGATGAGGAAACTGGGAATGGGATGAAGTTTACCCAACTAGTCAGTAGTGGGGGTGATGCATCCCAGTTCTCTGCCTTCCTGTTCAACATGGGTGTTGCCAGTAAATACCACTGGGGTAAACTCGAATTCTCTGCCATTCGGTAATAAAGACGTTCACCTTCTGGATAAACTGGATAGAATTACAACAGGGAACTACCTGACCCTTAACCGAGAAGCAGAGGGAAGAGAATGGGGCTGAACGTCCAGGGGAAGAGATCCGTACCACCCCCGGGTCAACCGCTCACCTGCTGCCATGAAATCGCAACTAAAATTTTGCTGCTTCATGCTCTCGCCTTCTCTACACAAGAAACACAGGTTCCTGAATATTAAAATATGAAGCTCATAGCCTTAATACAGCTTCATTAAGAGCAAAGCGAGGTAGTTTCTTCGGGAGTGGAAGTTAATGCTCTGTGTTCCACGCCAGCTCTCTATCTGCATGTAAAACAGCATGCACTGGTGCTTTAACTGCATGAGGCAGTGCCATCCGTCTACACTCTGCTCCCTACTACCAGGCCGGTGGCCAAAGAAGGGGAGGCAGAGTCCAGGGCAGGGATGGGCCGTGGCCAAACAGGCCAGGAAACCAGAGGAACTTTGCTGCCCGTGGCCAGTTCTGCTTCTTCAAAAAGTTCTGCTCTTGGAGAAGGCGGCTGGGCATGGCCGGTCCCCCCCACTGCGAGCTGCGAGAGACCTACAATCGAAGCCAACACACCTGGTTTCACAGGCTCGCAATTACTCTGCTGCTGTGCATGAAGCCAGGCCAAGATTCAGTGCATTCCAACACAATTCCTTATTCATCGGTCCAGAGATTTCCAAGCTTTGAAAAAATATAAGACTCAGCTCAGCTCACCCTTTACCTAAATAAAGCTTTCTTATTGTACTCCTTATTTCTCCTACTAAGAAAACTCCAAAAAAAAAAAAAAAAAAAAACTCCAATGCAGGGAAAATGTATTTCTCTTTCCTTTTTAAAATGAATTCAGGGGGATCCCTGGGTGGCTCAGCGGTTTAGCTCTTGCCTTTGGCCCAGGACGTGATCCTGAGGATCCGGGATCGAGTCCCACATCGGGCTCCCTGCATGGAGCCTGCTTCTCTGTGTCTCTGTCTCTGTCTCTCATGAATAAATAAATAAAATAGTAAAAATAAATAAAATAAAATGAATTCAGTTTTGTGTGACGCTTACATGCTTTCTTCAGAACACTTCAGGGAGGGCAAAGGCAAGGAATGAGATTCGAGACTATAGGAACACCAGTCCCCAGAAGAGAGGGAGAAAGAGCAATCAATGTAGTGAAGGCCAAGGAGGTGCGTGGGGCGGGGGGCGCAGAGTAAGTCATTGTGAATATGGTACCATGCAAGCAAAACCTTCACCCACATGTTCTTCTTTCCAGAAAGTTCCTCACGCTAAATAGTGTGTTCTACTATGTCCATAAATACATTTGGCTCTCAGCCCTCGTGTTGTAAGATAACCATTGCACGGAGCATTGATTACATAATTTTAAGTGAGTGATTACTGTGATGTGTGCTGATTATATAAACAGGAATGTGAACATGCTCAAAAAGTAGTACCACACTGGATCCTGCTTTCGTTCATTTATATGAAGCAGAAATCGGCAACATCACATCTTTATGTTCCGCCAGGGATTAGTTTGGAGGGAATTAGGTAGAGAACATACCACACTTTGCAGCCTATGCAGTGAACAAACTTATTAGCTAAAATCTAGAGGAAGAAAAAAAAAATCAAATTGCTCTATTTTTAGTGACGGAGTCCTGTCTTCCTCTCCTTTGCAGGTAACGCTGTTCCTTCCTAGGACTGGGAGGGGGACATAAGAGGAAAGGAAAGTTTCAAGCTCACTCCTGCTCCATTGTGAGCCACGCGTGTGATTAACACAATTTCTCAACCACATTTCAGGTTCACTGTTCCATATGTTCCCAGGTTCCAGACTCCATATGAAATGATATGTACATAAATGAGGGATGTGTCGAAGGAAAATAGATACTAAAGCTCTTAAAAGACAATACACCAGATAGCTTTCTACCTTTAACTTTGTTCCTCCCTGGAACACCTGGGTGGCTCAGCAATTGAGCATCTGCCTTTGGCTCAGGTTGTGATCCCAGGGCCCTGGGATCGAATCCTGCATCGGGCTCCCTGCAGGGAACCTGCTTCTCCCTCTGCCTGTGTCCCTGCCTCTCTCTCTGTATCTCATGAATAAATAAATTAAATCTTAAAAAAAAAAAAAACCTTTGTTCCTCCCAAGCCACCATGACCTAATGTTCAGTGAGGGAAATACTCCTGGTCAGAAGCTTCAGCTACCCCCGTATTTCTCTCATTTTTATTTATGAGAGAGCACGCACGAGCAGGGGGAGGAGGAGAGGGAGGAGGAAAAGCAGACTCCACACTGAGCACAGAGCCTGATGCGGGGCTCAATCCCGGGACCCTGAAATCCTGACCTGAGCTGAAACCAAGAGTCGGACGCTTAACTGACTGAACGCCCCCACCCCAGGGGCCCTATCGCTGTAGTTCTTAGGGAAGCAGGTTTCAGGCTTCACTAAGGTGAATTTAGACTGTCTGCAAAGTCTGAGTGAGTCAACACTCTGACTATAAATGCCATGTGGCCAATAGAGAGATCAGACTGTGCAAGACTTCAGTACCCCAGGGAGGGGGTCCCCTGACCTTTGGTTCCTGGTCGAGAAGGACAAAACAAGGGGAACAGGGGCCCAAACTGTCAAATGGGCAATGCCAGAGAGAGACGAACCTTGGCAAAGAGAAGAGTCCAGGAACTGTCTTCAGTGATCAACGGGGCCATGTGTCAGCAGGAGGCGACTTGCCTCGAGTTCAGAACGTGCATCCCAGGGAGGCAGACTGCATCCAACATGAGGCCAAGCTATAAACATGGCCAGACACTGAACAGGCTGCCTCAGAAAACATGGCATTCCCCCTTCCTGGAGATGTTCAGGCCAAGGAAGGAGAAACTATTTATTGCAGATTTCAAAATGGAGATACAAGGACTGAACTAAATGGCCTTTAAGGGTTCTCCGCAATTCAGAGACTATATTATCATCTTCCCTTCTCTGGTCCTCAACCTCAACTGGGGTCCTAAGAGAAACACTGGAAATCTTCCTATATTACAAATGAGATCTTTGCTGAGCTCCCAACTTACCTTCGCCAATGGGTATGGCCTCTCTTGGTTGGTCTGGGAACACAGTAGTGGTTTCAGGCAGTGCTACAGGGAGCTCAAAAAAGCTCTTATCCCTGGGGGCCTGGAGGGGCTCAGTCAGTTGAGCATCTGACTCTTCATTTCAGCTCAGGTCATGATCACAGGGTCATGAGCTCGAGCCCCACATTGGGTTCTGTACTGTTCGTGGAGCCTGCTTAAGCTTCTCTCTCTCCCTCTCCCTCTGCCCCTCTCCTTTCTCTCTCCCTCCCTAACAAAGTTCTCTTATTCCAACCTGAGTAGAGCTTAACCTAAGTCAGTTACAGACACCTACACAGACAACCTCCATCCAACTAGTTCATGAAGTCCCCACGGAACCCCCCAACTCCTCACCCTCTCACATGCAGGCATCTTTGTGCCTGCACCCAGACCTCTATGTGCCACAGCCAACTCCCTTTCGCAGGCTCCCTTGTGATGAAAACCTCTCAAAATGAACATGCTCTTACAGTTGCCCAATCGGCATCCTTGTCCCTTGTCTCCAGTCCTGATCTAGGTTGTCACACAACCTCCTCAAGCCAAGTTGTGAGGTAACTGGAAGGCTCAGATCTGAACCAAGGGATCACAGACCAGATATTGACTCTTTGCTTTTGGTTTATCAGGTCTTCAGCCCTTGCCACAGACCGGACCCAGTGGGCAAACCCTGGTGCAAAAAAAAAAAATCAAAATAATGGAAATACATCCCAGCCACTTCATGCCTGCATTCCAGTACAACACAGTAACCCCTCATTTCCCCATGGAGATATGCAATCAAATACACTGTACCCTCGTAGCCAGAAAACAGCCTTCTCCTGGACACTCATTCCTAATAAGCTACATACCTATCCTTGCTTCTGCCCCCCACAAGAGACAAAGTCTTCAGTGATCTCTAATATAGGCTGATATATGAAATAAGACAAATTGTTGATCACCACGTCCCATCAGCGACAGGAGACATTGCCAAGATATTTAGAATAACATTTTCTGTGACCTCACTTGAAGTGCTACCTTCACCTCTCTCTATGGCATCACAGCAAGACCCAGCGAGTGTGTAAATAAGACTCTGAGGACGTACCATGGAAGTCACTGACAGGCATTCTTGCACACTTAAAAGCCATGCAGGATTTCCTGCTGGGAGGAGGGTAATAATTTTGCATCTGTTTCAGTCTTTATGGTTCACAAGTACTTCCATGGGCATTTCAGTTGGATTCTGAATTAGCCTCATCTGGAGCTAAGGAGAACAACTGCAATGGCATTGCCATTTTATAGATGAGAAAAATAAAAACACAGAGAACAAACAATTCTAAAATTTATATGGAGCCACAGAAGACCCTGAATAGCCAGAGCAATCTTGAAAAAGAAAAGCAAAGCTCCGGGCATCATAATCCTGGACTTCAACTTATCCTACAAAGCTGTAATAATCAAAAGAGTATGGTATTGGAATAAAAATAGACATACAGATCAATAGAACAGAACAGAAAACCCAAAATTATGTGGTCAATTAATCTGCAACAAAGTAGGAAAGTTTATTCAGTGGGAAAAGTCTTTTTAACAAATGGTGTTGGGAAAACTGGTGAGCTACATGGAAAGAATGAAACTGGACCACTTTCTTACACCATACACAAAAATAAACTCAAAATGAATCAAAGAAAAAAAAATGAATCAAAGACCTAAATGTGAAACCTGAAACCATAAAAACCCTAGAAGAGAGCACAGGCAGTAATTTCTCTGACACCAGCCATAGCAACTTTTCCTATGTAGGTCTCTAAGTCAAGGGAAAATAAGAGCGAAAATAAACTATGGGGATTATCTCAAAATAAAAAGCCTCTGCACAGCAAAGAATACAATCAACAGAACTAAAAGGCAACCTATGAAATGGGAGGAGAATTTGCAAATGGCATATGCAATAAAGAGTTAGTATCTAAAATATATTAAAAATTCTTAGACAACTCAACACCAAAAATCCAAATAATCTAGTTAAAAATGGTCAGAAGAATTGAACAGACATTTCTCCAAAGAAAACATCCAGATGGCCACCAGACACATGAAAAGATGTTCAACAGCACTCATCATCAGGGAAATGCAAACCAAAGCCACAATGAGATATCACCTCACACCTGTCAGAATGGCTAAAATCAAAAACACAAGAAACAAGTGTTGGCAGAGATGTGGAAAAAAAGGAACCCTCTTGCACTGTTGGTAGAAATGCAAAGTGGTGTAGTCACTGTGGAAAACAGTATGGAGGGTCCTCAAAAGTTTAAAAATAGGGGCAGCCCAGGTGGCTCAACAGCTTAGTGCCGCCTTCAGCCCAGGGCATGATCCTGGAGGCCCAGGATGGATTCCCACATCAGGCTCCCTGCATGGAGCCTGCTTCTCCCTCCTCCTGTGTCTCTGCCTCTGTGTGTGTGTGTGTGTGTGTGTGTGTGTGTGTGTGTGTGTGTCTCATGAATAAATAAATAAAATACTTAAAAAATAAAAAAATAAAAATAGAACTACTCTATGATCCAGTAATTGCACTATTGAATATTTACCCCTAAAATACAAAAACACTAATTCAAAGGGATAAGTGCACCCCTATATATTTTTTAAGACTTTATTTATTTATTCAGGACAGAGAGAGAGAGAGAGAGGCAGAGACACAGGCAGAGGGAGAAGCAGGCTCCATGCAGGGAGCCCGATGTGGGACTCGATCCCGAGTCTCCAGGATCACACCCCGGGCCGAAGGCAGCGCTTAACTGCTGGGCCACCGGGGCTGCCCACACCCCTATATTTATAACAGCATTATTTACAATAGCCAAGTTATGGAAGGTCGTGATCCTGGGATCCAGGATCAAGTCCCACATCGGGCTCCTTGCAGGGAACCTACTTCTCCCTCTGCCTGTGTCTCTGCCTCTCTCTCTCTGTGTCTCTCATGAATAAATAAATAAAATATTTTTAAAAATTATTAAGAATTTCAGGACCATTACAGCAGAGCATTAAACTAAGCATGGAGCCCTATGAGACTCACAAGTCACACGTCCGGGAAGCAGGCCCTGCTTTTGAGCCCCTAAGAGATATGTAAGTCTTAGTATAATGTTTAACTGTAGTTAAACCTACAATTAAACCTGGTATTGGTTCTTTTATCCTCCTCATTTCATGAAAACTTTTGTTTTTGTTACCTCTTGCAAGTCTCTCATATCATCAAGAGTATCATTAGAATCAGAGATGTGTCACAATTCCTGGATGACAAATCTAGGGTTGTTTTCATTGATTCTTGAGATAATGTACTTCCTGTGGAGTTCTGATTCATCTTATGGACCCTCTTGAATACTCTATAAAACAAAAACTAGAAAAGCAGCTCAATCTCCATTCCTCCCTCTCTCAAGCCCTTCAGTCAAGAAAGGATACAATGAACATGTTAAAATTAAACTAAGCCATGACAAGGAGAAAGGCTCCTTCTGTTAGGCCACTTACGAAGAACAAACAGTGCCATTGAAGGCACAGCCTCCCACAAGACTGTGCTAAGTGGTTCTCACAACAGAGATGCTAGACTTTTTCAGTCTGGAGAAATCCACTCTGTTCCCCAGCCATACTCCACCCATCATGATTCCCACTCCCGCGCCAGGAAACAAATAAAAGAATGCTAAGAAAACTATGAAACAGTGCAGATGAAATGTATAATGCAATTGTATTTAAGTGCGCTATGATAGATGTTTAGATAAGAGCCACATTTTGTTTTTCACAAATACAGTCATACACAGAAGAGAGGTTTTCACTAGGTTGATGTCTTGGGGTTTGTCTCCTGTGGTCCTTTTTTCGTGACAAAGGACTTACCATATTTACCTGATTCTGAGATGTATATTTTCTTCCCTTTTTAATGTCTCTGCAATCAGAATGCACCTTATAATCAGTGGGCATTTTACAATCACTGTCAGCCAGGACGCAGTTGAAAGGGAGTGGTCATCGCCTGTGTACACTCAAGTCTGCGCGTGGCTATTGTAGTATCATGACCTGCGATAAACATATATATCTAAAGAAGCCAAAAAGAGCTCTCCAATAAGTATAAAGTTACAATTCTACTGATATGAAAGCATTACATCACAGCTTATTTAGAGGTGTTTGTTTTCTTTCTTAGTGTTACACAAAAACATAATTATAGGGGGAAAAAGCATCTCAAATGCGATGGAACGCTTCATATCTTCAATAGAATGCAATATCTGCCACTGACATTTCTGAAGAGTTTGAAAAGCTTCACACGCACCCACTTAGAAGCCATCTAAAGTTCACGTTGGCAAAATTCCTAGATACTAACAAAAGACTACTTTTTAAATATCCTTAATGGAATATCGAAGTTTTTGTTTTGTTTTGTTTTACTTTTTCTTGCTTACAACTAGAAATTCCCCAACCCAAGAACCTAAACACTAGTAAGAGGTCCTGGTTACATCAGAATACCAATATACTGGACCAGATTAGTGGACAAATCCATTTTTTTTTCTGTGGTCATGCTTTTGGAGGAAATTCAAGAGTTCCAACATAAGGTCTAGAGCAGCACTATCACATATAACGCATACGATGCCAAGCTACAGGTGTAATTTTATTTTTCATGTGCGACCTTTTAAAAAAGTTTAAAAAGTAAAAAAAAGTTTAAAAAGTAGACGAAATTAATTTTAATAATATGTTATTTAACTCAATATATCCAAAATACTATTATTTCAACATATAATCAATATAAAAATATTAGCGAAATATTTTGTCTACCCTGTCTCTGAAATCTGTTGTATACCGTATTCCACACTTAGAATATATCACAGTTTGCACGAGCCACATTTCAAATGCTCAAGAGCCGTATGTGGTTCCCATATTGGACAATGCAGACCTGGTCAATACATACATTATCAACAAAATAAAATAATCCCTTCCAGAACATTTTGCTCAAACACAGAAGCATTCAGCAGAAATTCAACAGTGGCAGCTATTTCCACAGCACTCTTTTGCGTGTCAACTATGATGAATTGATTATGACAATGACAATGATATATTGTTCTGGAGCAATCCTGCTGAAAATAGTCTAGAGCAGTGGTCTTCGAACTAGGCTACTGGTACATGAAATCTTTTCAAGAAGTATTCTGTATGTTAGTAAATTGAACACCAATAAAAAATAAATTAAAAAAAAAAAGAAGTATGTGAGCATGGATAGTTTCCATGGATCCACTCTCAGATTCTCAACTCCCATGGATCTTTTCTACTAAAACTGATCTGCCTAAAAACTTTTTTCCCACGTGCTTAAAATTAGGCATTATTTTGCAACTATTCTCAATACCGATCGCTTAAATGTATCATTAACTGGAAAAAAAAATGCACCTAACTAATGGCAGTATATATTGTTGATATTGATTCTTTTAAATATAACTAGAATGAGGACGCCTGGGTGGCTCAGCGATTGAGCGTCTGCCTCCGGCTCAGGGTGTGATCCCGGAGTCCAAGGATCGAGTCCCACATGGGGCTCCCTGCATGGAGCCTGCTTCTCCCTCTGCCTGTGTCTCGGACTCTCTCTCTCTGTGTCTCTCATGAATAAATAAATAAAATCTTTAAATATATATATATATATAACTAGAATGTTTTCCTATACGACAAAATGTTTACACCAGTAAAACCAATACATAGAAATTGTTATTTATTTCAGATAAGATACATCATTCAATTAAACTACTTAAAACCTGTTTTCTCAGATTGTATCTTGAAGTATCTTTTCCAATTAAAGTAAATCCTCATATCACTTTATAAATATATGCTATATATTTATATAATATTTCACTTTATAATATTCACTTTATAAATATATATTTATATAATATTTCACTTATATATTATATATTTTCTTCCTCCCATTATCAAAAACAAAATATAGTAGTTTCCAGACCAATTATTCTTTAGCTATATATGCATATCTCTTTCATAAAATACAGTTGAAAAGTTTGATTCTGTGGTCTAATAAAGTTAATGGATTTTTAAATTTCTGTACATGATTCCTACTTAATTATTTCCACAAACCCAACACCAGAGTTCTAAAAACACATGCATACAAATTTACCAAAGGAAACTATGCTTGCTATCAGATTCCTTGTTTTATACATGAATTATAACGTTAGCTACATATTACATTGTTTAATTTAAAATCACGAGAAACAAAATTATGATTTAATCTCTTAATTTATTTTGAAGTTGATAAAATTCTCATTATAATTTTAATCGATTTCCTTTGTTAATAAACTATTAAACAGGAGGTGTCCCGTAATTGACTTCTGTGTGGTTTTAATAATGTTCCTCAAAATGCATATCAATTGATTTTTCCATTGAAAAATGAAGTAGACATTTTTCTGAAGGTACAGCTGATCTAGCCGATTATTTTGATATGGATATTGCTTTTGCCAATTAAGTTATATTATAAATATTTTCTATGAAATCAATGATCCAAATCTGTAGCCTCAAAGATTTATATTTAAATAAATTAAAGGAACTTTATCAAAATTATTATGTTGGCTAAGGCATATCGGTCTAAGTATTTTGATTTTTCTAATCTTTTTAAGTACACTGCATTAAAAATAATGCCCCAAAATTAAAGTATGTCAGATATAATAGTTATTTGCCAAATCCTTGATAAAGTCATTTTGGTAAACTTACCAGAAACCCAGAAATAAATTATTCAGCAAGAAATCCTTTAATAAATTGGGGCTTCCTTACTTTCATGGAACTAAAGATAGGCCTAATCAAGTTGTCTGTTACAAATTTTAAATTTTAATTAAAATATTTAAATCATGAAAAATTACTTGTCGTAACAGGTCACTGTGATTTTTGACTTATGATTTGGACATTCATTCCATTCCCTTCTACTTATTTTTGGGAACGAAGTTTTCTGACCTCTTATAGCTCTAAAAGTGAAAAATAGGAAGAAAATTTTTACTGCACTGTCTCATTAGAAGTAATAGCCATCCTCAGAGTCATGAACTATCTTGGAGGAAAATAAACAATCATATGCCCTTAAGGGGTGCATTTCCAACCAAATTTGAGTTTTTATTTTTAGTAATTACTTATCAAAATATGTAATATTTTATACTGTTCTGATAAACTGTATACTACTAAAAATTTAAAGGTAAAAAGTTTAATATTTAATAGGCTTGGCATTATAGGAAAATTTCTTTCAATCCATATTGAAAATCTTTCGCAGAGATGTATGGTAGGATGACCAATAAAAGGCTTTTAAACATAAAAATATATTACATTAGGGTAATTTACTGAGGGCACTTAAATAGAATGGTGATTTAAAGGAGGTAATATCATGAAAATTTCTGACTGTTCATGTTTTTTTCTTTGCTTTTAAATCAACAATGATGAGTATCAAGATGCTATGGTACTTTTAGTTCACTGAATAAATGTACAAATGTGATTAAATCGTTTTATTTAAAAGTATGGTATTTGTAATATGCCGGAAATAATAACTACAAATAAACTTATGATCAAAAACTTCAGATGCCAGCTTCAATATTGGTGATGGAATTGATAGTTTTCCAAAATTATTTTAGCAAGTCTATAATTAGAAAGTTTAAAAACCACTGTTATAGAACAGTCTCAGTGAAGCCCAGAGGAAAACTAAGTGGGAGAAAGGAAATTTAGAAAGAAAGATTTATTTTACTATCATTTTTAATTTCTGAATATACCAGAAATCACTATAACTTGAATACACTAGCTTATTTGCCAAGGCAATTAGGCAACTTTGCAATGGGTGAAATTTTAGGAATATTTCTGAGCAATCCACAAACACTGTACTTACTCACTATGGTCACTAGGTGGCAAGTACACACTGGAAACGAAGCCCTCTCCCCCTCCTCCAGGGCTCTCTCAATTGTCCAATCTCCTGCAAAAAGAAAAAGGATATGAATAAAGAAAATCACAACAAACAGTAGCAGGGAATATTTGCTTCCTTTTGCCAGGGAAAGTAATAAGCCCTTAACATCTGAAAATTTCACAAATGGCCTTATTTATGTAATCTAATCTACCCTTCATTAATACCATTTACAAATAATGTTAATACATTCTATGGTATAACCATGTACTTTGACCACAAAACCCAAACTCTATGCAGCTAAGAACTTCACCTCTGGTAAAACCGAAAAGCAGTATCTATGACATTCCAAGCACAAGGTTAAGATCTTAATTTCATTGAATCTTCAAACAGCTCTCAAAGATACAGGCTAATGTCACCCCCATATTATATGTGAGAAAGCAGAAAAATGGCCCCAGATCATTGAGTTAGTAAGAAAATGCAAGTTTGTGTTTCTCCCAATTCAATAGCCATGCCCTTAAATATTACACTGTATGATGTTCCAGCGGTGTGTGTGTGTGTGTGTGCGCGCGCACGCATATGAGTGTGCATGCCATCTGTCTGTGTATCTTTCTGTATTTGGCTGTGCACATTTGTATTTCTGTGATTCTATGCCTGTGGTTCTATGCACGTGGAAGTGTGTGCATTTGTGTGTGCAGCACACAAACACCTGTGCACCCCAGATCTTTTAGATCTCTTTCTGGTAATCTCTACATCTGCTTTTATACTGTATAGTCATTAGAGGGAGCTCAAGAATTTCCATTTTCTCTTGATGAGGCTAAGAAAAAGGTGCATTAAAAGTCACTGAAGGGGGCACTTGATGGGATGAGCACTGGGTGTTATTCTGCATGTTGGCAAATTGAACACCAATAAAAATAAATTTATTTAAAAAACTAAATTAAAGTCACAGCTTCCTTTGAAAATGTGGAAGTGTGTTTATTTGTGCGTGCTTTTATAAGTATTTGAGTCTCTGTGTTTTCATACATATAAACCTCTGCATATGTCCCCGTGACTGTGCATGTGCCCGTGTTTCTGCTTGCAGACTAAGTCCACGTATGCAGCTATATGCCTATGATGGCAGATGCATGTGTGTGTGTGCACTCCTATACTTGATGTACATCTAGGATTGAGTGCCACAGGGGCATGGGGTATATTTGTAGATCATTTGTGTATGTACATCTGTGCCGATGTGTATATATGCTGATGTGTACATGTCTGTGCCTCCGTATGCCTATAGATATGTCTATTTTTTTTAAAAAAATAGACCATGTTCAGGTCTGTGTTGTCTGTAGATACCACGTGGCTTGTCTCTTATGTTATATGCTGAGGATGTTGTGTATTTCTGGCAGGTACACCTGGCATCTGAGTGTGCATCTCCATGTGCATTTATATGTCTGTATACGTGAGTGCTTTTATGGAGTTGTGTGTGCGTGTGCCCCTAAGAGAGGTTTGGAGTGTGTCACCACCTGAGTAGGTGAAATCTTGTCTTTTTTGGAGGCAGTACTCACGTCTATGTATACATATGTAAGTCCACGGAACCGTACCTGTATTCCTATGTATATGTTTCTGCATGAGTCCATGTGTATAAGTAGCATCTATGTCTATGCAGAAATGTTTAGTCCTCACGTTTGCTGCCTGCAACTATTCATCTGTGTGAGTATTTGCACGTCTGCATGTCTGTGTGTCAACTGATATGTCTGTACCTATACATTCTTGCTGTAAGCCTCTTTATCCATGTCTAGGCGCTTCTATATTCACATGTACAAGCCTCAGCATTCACCCATCTGTTTGTCCACCTCTGTCGGCCTGTGTAAGTCTGTGTAACCATCTGCGTGTCCACAGGGGCACGTGTGAGTGCATCTGCCTCAATCTGTATACGTGAGAATGAATTTTTTTGGATGACTCTGGGTGAATGCGTATGTGCCTGTGTGCAGATGTTTATGCTGCTGCCTAACATAAGGACTCTGCATGCAGGAGAATTTTGCATGTCTGCATGTACTTGTCTGTGTGCACGCTTCTGTGCTACGCATACTCATCTGTTCGTGTGCATACACAGGAGAACCCATATAAGCATCTGTGTGGCGGGATGTCTGGAAGGTATGCTGGGTTCTGCTAGTGTGTGCCTGCATTTCTGTGACTATGCACAGAGGTCAATGCACATGCACACTTCTGTGTGTATCCGTGCACCTCCTGGTTGGTTCAGGTGTATGTCTGTGGGCCTCTGTGTCTACCTGTACATCCTTGTGGGCCTCCACATCTACCTGCACGGGTAGAAATCTGTATGTGTGTTTCTGCCTGCATCTGCTCGAGCTTCTGCAGCTGTCTCTTTGTGACTCTATGTGCGTGTGGGTCTGTGTACATCTCTGCCTCTGTGTCCATGCCTGCATTCCTGTGAATGTCCCTGTGCTTCTCTATGGGTAGGGGACTCTGCGTGCCCCTCTCATGCACCCGTGTGAGCCTCTGAGAGTGCAGATGCGTTTGCCCACATATATCTTTGTGTGGGTCTCCAGGCCTGTGGCTATATGTGTAGGTGTATGTTTCTGTCTATAAAAGCATATGTCCCCCCAGATCTATATACAACACATCTCCCTCTCCGTATAAAAGCATCTCTCTAAATGCACATGCCACTACCCCTGTGTGTGTGCATGTAGAAATCTCTTTGTGGCTCCATCTCGGTTTTGTATCTGTGTACATGTATACTTCTCCTCGCACAAGTGCATTTACATGTGCACACCTGCGTGCTTGTGTATTTCCATATGTACATCCACACGCCCGAATATTCCTTTGTGTATCTTCATATAAGTTTTCAGGCATGTGCCTGTATGCACATTTGAATTGTCATGGTTAGCATGAGCACTTGCAATGCAGGTGCAGGCATGAACGTGTTTGTACATATGTGTTCTAGTAACAACTATGCTTCTGTGTGTACATGCATGTGACTCTGTAAGCAGGAAAACGCCAGTAAATATATGTTTAAAACACATGTATTTACCTATGAATGAGTCTCTGTGTTTCAGTGTTTGTGTGAATGTCTCTGTGTCTGCACAGCAGTAAAAACACATATGTTTATGTCTATGTATGGATGACTCAATGCACCTGTCTGTGGGTACGTGTACACACGTGCAAACACATATGTGTCTCTGTGGGTTCGTATATGCCTGCCTACATTTCTGCATAAACATCCAGGGGTGCTTGAGAATGTGTTTAGGACTCATGAGCCTCTAGAAGCAGCTATGTGTTCTTGCATGCGCATATGTGTGTGCATCTGTGATTTTGCATCTTTGAGGCTATGAATCAGTAAATACACCCTCTGGATGCTACCCAGGTCAGCATATATGTCTCTGCATGCTTCTCTGGGTCTATGTGAATGTGGATTATGTATTTATGACTATGTGTTGCTCTGTGCCTACATACAGAACTATGGGGATTTGTGTGCATCTGTGTGTATCTGTGTGTATACGAGATGACCCACGTCGGGACGCTGGAGTTTTAGGTTCATACTTGTGCAAACATGTATCTCTGGTTGTGGCTGTAAGAATATATGGTCTGTGAGATTATGACACCCCTGTAGGTCTGGGTCAGTGTGAACATCTCTGGCACTGTGTGTGTGTGTGTGTGTGTGTGTGTGTGTGTGTGTGTGTTCTAGGGTGTATTTATCTATGATGAATATATGTGTGTAGATGTGAGCACTTTTTTTCCAGAAAGACTTTTCTGGGCATTTCCACACCTGCTTTTCTATGATACAGCCAGCATGAGGGGCTCAAGATCTTCTTCCTACTATTGAAGTAGCCAAGAAAATAAACATCAAAATATGGACTCCTTTGGAAAATATCCATTACTGAAGATAGTAATAATGGTCTAACAGCACAGAGGCTTTTTATAATCTGAAGACAAAAAGCGGGTGGCTGCTCAGTTCTTCAAATCCCACTGCCACTGCAGACGTTTCTGTCAGAGACTCTGGCACGCACCTACCTTCTCCCGTCCGGCCCCAGCCGGAGCCCACATGCTGCCTCCTGGCTGCCCAAAGCCCACATCATACGGCCCCCACCCCACCTCCCACTTCCCCAGGCTTGCCTACTGCCAAGGGCCCCAAAGGTGCTACTGCTACTTTCTTCTTCATTCTACTTTTCTTTGGCTAGAAAATCAGATTAAGATACCTGCTGTCATTCAATCCTCACAACGGCCTCGGAGGCGGGAACCAGTGTCATCCTCAGTTTACAAATGAGGGCTGAGGATCAGAGACTTAGAGTGCATTACGTGGGTCATGTGGCCAACAAGTGGCAGCCGCAGAATTCGAACCAGGCCTGACAGACACCAAACCTACATTCCTTCTGCTCTGCCGACCATTTCTACTATGGAACGTGCCCGGGTCCCAGCAACCAGTAAACGGGCACGTCTGCCTCCAAAGACTGTTCTAAACCATGATTCTTCCTTGAAACGATCTCGCTTAATTCTTGGAATGACCTAAAAGGAAGTACTGTCCAAGTTTACATGTGAGTAGACAGGCTCCAAGAAGTGCAGTCACTTGCCAAAGTTCTGTGTGAGCACACAGGTCCTCTGTCGGTACCCTACAGAGCAAAGGGTCATTGAGGACAAACACGATGGAGGGAGGACGTGCCTCGTGAAGTGAAGCTGAATGTTCTAGCACCAGGATACATATTCGGCTGTCATTCTTGGTGGGTGGGGCCTCCTGAGCATTGTGTCATGAGTCCGGGTATTATTAGAGGTGCCTGTGAAGTTTGGGAGCAAGTCCGGGTGTCCTGGGGTGAATACGTATGTCGTGGATTACGTGTCTCTGCGTATGGCTCTTCTCCGTGTTGTGGAATGGGTCTCTGAGGACCGTGGGGCAAGTGTGAGCGCTCCGGGGCTAGTTTCTGGGTTAGGTGGCACGTCTCTGTGTAGTGCTGTGAGGCTAGATGTCATGTGGTGAAATGTGTCACAGGGTAGGTCTCAGCTAGTCTCTGTGCTCTGGCATGAGGCGAGGTGTGGGGGGACTCTGGGTGTGGTGGAGAAAACCTTTCTGTTACAGGGCAATCTCTTTGTACTGTGGGTTGATGCTACATGGTTTGAGGTGATAAGTCTTATGTTGTAGGGTGAGTCTGTCTGAAGGAATGTGGGTGTAGGTGTTGTGGGACAAGCATGTGGGTTTTATGAAGTATTGGTAAGTTGTAGGTCCTGTGAGTGAGTTTCCTGTGCTGCCAGTTTGTGACTAGTGTGATTCATGTGTGCACCGTAAGCTTGTTCTCAGTGCACATTAAGGGAAGCATAGCAAGGAGAGATGAGGTGAAGCAGTGGATTGTGGGTTGTCTCTGTGAATTATGGATCCTATGAGTCCTGAGCTTCTGATTTGGAGGAACTGTGCTTTGTGGGAGTGATTCTGGGTGTTCTGACTTTCATGGCAGTGATTTTTTTTTTGGATGTATTATCTGGAAAATCTGGGGATTGTGGGACATCTTCCTACATTGTAGGTCATGTCTAGGTGCTGTGGTGTATACACTGCAGTCTGAATAATGTGGGATGTATCTTGGAGTAATGAGGTGAGGCTGTGTCATGGGTTGATTCTAGAGATTCATAGCAAATTGTCTTGTCATAGGGCCAGTCTTTGCATTGTAGGGAATGTCTGTGCCTTATGGTGAATCTATGTGGGTTTTCTTAAAGCAGGGGGGAGACTCTCAGGTATGGGGTTGTGTCTGTACACGGTATGTATGGCATTTCAAGAGGTTGTGGTCCAATACTGTGTATTGTGAGGCAAGTGTGTATGATACAGGCTGACTGGAAATGTGGTGTTGGGTCTATTCTGGGGTTGTAAACAGAGTATGGGTTATTAAGGGGCAAATCTAGGCATAGGGGAGCTTTGTGTTTGTGCTGTGGGACTACTCTATATGCTGTAAGGCCTATCTGCTTTGTGATGCATTTCTGTGTGTTATGGGGTATGCCAGTGTGTAATGAGCATGTCTCGAGTTGGAAATCTTTATGTTGGGTGATGATTTGTTTTGTAGGGTGAGTTTATATGGCAGGCCATGTCTGTGTATCAGGGGGTGGGTCTCTCAGTGATATGGGGCAAGTCTGCATATTGTAAAGCTTATCTGTAGTACCGCAGTTCATATATTCATTTTGTGGGATGGTGTGAGGTTACAATGAGATTTTGTGTGTGTAGGAGAACTTGAGTGCTATGGGGCATGTCAGTGCATTGTGGGGAAAACCAGGTATGGGTTCAGTTTGTATCCTGTGATTTGATTCTAGATGTTTGGGAGTGAATTTGCATTCGGGACAGAGTCTGAGCATGACGTGACCATTCTGGGACTGTGGGGAGTGTCTGTGTATTTTCAAGGTATTCTGAACATTGTAGGCTGCATCTTTTCATTGGAGGTTTGTCAACGTGTTGTGGGGGTATGTGGACCACAGACTGTGTCTAGATTGTGGATCAAGGGTGCCTTGTGGGGCAAGGCTAAGTTGTAAAGCATGTCTGATGAGGAGCAAAACTATGTAATATGTCTTCATCCTGTGAGGGAAGTCTGTGTATCCTAAGGCAATTCTGGGTTTGGGGGATACGTGTTTTTCTATGTGGGGTATTTGTCTTGTAGAATGACTGTGTGCATGTGTGTGTATTGGGGTAAATGTGTGTATCAGAATGCAACTTTGTGTTTGTGGGAGAGATCTATGTGTTATAGAGTCCCTCTGTCCATGGCAAGTTAGCTGTATTAATGTATCATGGAGCTATTTTGTTCCCTGTAAAACATGTCTTAGAGGTGTATGGCAAGACTGTGAATTTGGGGATGTGGCTGGATGTCTGCAGTCGATCCTTACCAGAGTGGGGTAACTTTCTGTTGTAGAGTGAGACTGTGCATTTTCGGGAGGTTTTTCCATTGTGGAACTTAACTGTGGGTTATAGAGCACATCTTGGCATTATGGGGTAAGTCTTGGCATTATGGGGCAAGTCTGTTCACTCTAAGTTCATTGTAGGTATCATGAGACATTTCTGTAGTATTATGGTGCAAAACTGAGTTTTGAGGCAAGCCGAGTTGTTACGGTAATACTGAACGCCTACCGAGTAAGTCTTGGCATTTATTGGAGAATTTTTGCCTTGTAAGGTATATTTGTGCATTGTGATGGGATTCCATGGGCTATGCTGGGAGTCTCATGTCATGGAACATGTGTGAAATCATAAATTAGTCTAAGAATTGAGGGGTGAGCGTGGGAGTTATGGGAGAATCTGGGCGTTGTGAGGTTCATAAGCATGTTGTGGAGTGTTTCTTGGTGCGGTGGTGCAGGTCTGTGTGTTTGGGCACATATCTGGTGGCTGAGGTACGTGATGGGTTAATTATTTGCTCTGTGGTTGAGTCTCTGCATTGTGGGATAACACTGTGTAGGGGTAAAGTTTGTGCACCGAACGGTGAATTTGGAAGTTGTATCAATTTCTACGCATTTGTGGGGCAAGTCTGTTTTCTGTGGCATGTTTTAGAACTACTGGCCAAGAATGCTGGTGGGGGTGGGGTTGAGTCTAGGCATTTAAGGATGTGACAGGATGTTGTGGAGGAGTCCACTGATGATGGAGTGCATGTTTTGAGAAGTGTTTGTAAGTTGTTATGCAATACTGTGTGTTTCTGGGGGGGAATATATCTTATGAGGCATATCTGTGTACTGTGGGATGTATGCTGTGGGAAAAGCTGTCCATTTTGGAACAAGTGTGTGTTTTCATGCAATTTGGGGTGCTGTGAAGTGGGCATTATAGAGGAAGCTCTGCAGTGTTATGGATTCTGTTCACTGGGGAGTATCTAAGCTGTGATTGTTGTCTGTACGTTCTATTGTGTATCTGGGCATTGTGGGGCAAATATGAGTTGTCAGCTGATTCTAAGTGAGGGCAAATCTATGTGCTATGCTGTGTTTGATGCAGGGTGGGTTTGTGTATTTTGGGCTGAGTATGCGTGCTTGGCACAAATTTGGGAATTGTGTGGTAGGTATGCGGTTGTGGGAGCCTTGTTCTCTGGGGTAGGTCTGTGAGTTGTCAGTCATGGTTGTGCATTATGATGCAATTCTGTACATTGTAAGGCAACTCAAAAAAAAAACTGTGACTTGAGTTTGAGTGCTGTTGTTCCTTTCTATTCATTGCAGGGCAACCATGGGCTTAGTGAGGGTGCTTCCATGGAGGCGTATTTTTATATTTTAATATAACTTGGCAGCTGTTTTTAAAGTTTCTGTGCGATATTGCGGGTTTGAGATGCTATGGGTTAAATCTGTACAAGTTTGGGTTTTGGTGCAAGTTTGGGATTTGTGGAGTTAGCGTGCCGTGAAGCAGAAGTGTGCCAGGCTGGTCTATATCTTGAAGAGTGAGTTGATGTGCTGTGATGTAATCCTGTGTGTTGCAAGAGAAGTTGGTGTCTGGGGACACATCTCTACACTATAGGATGTGCCTATGTGTTGTAGCGTATGTGTGTGCAGTGCTTGGGCAAATCTTTGCACCATGGGGTAACTGCATTAATTGTGAGATTGTTCTACCTATTGTAGGATGGATTATGTTTGTGATGCTGCTCCACACCTTATTGGAAGAGGAGGTTGAGTTTTGTCACTGACCCCAAGTATTTTGGGGTCCGTCTTCTGATGAGGGGTGTGTGTGTGTATTTTGTATCAACTCTGAATACTGTGTAGCACATCTATGTGTCATGAGTTGACCCTATACAACGCATGGCAAATCTGTACACTCTGGGGTAACTTTGTGTGCTTTGGTGTGCACCTATGCGTGGTGGGCAGAGTCGTGGCTTATATCTAGGAACTGTAAAGAATGAATGACCGTGTCATGGAAGAGATGCATGCTGAGGCATGTCTCTCTGTAGGAAGAGTCGTGTGACATGAGAGGCATTTCCCCCTGGTGACTTGATATTGTGTATTGTAAAGGGCATATCAGTGCTTTGTGATATGATTCTGTACTTTTTGGGGAGAGTCTGAGTTGTGCATTTATGTCTGTGCACTGGGTTTTGTGCAATTCTCTATGCTGCACAATGAGCTAGTAGTTGGTGGAGCTAGTATGTCTGTGTAATGTGTTGTGGATGCCTATTGTAGGATGTGTCTTTGAACTGCAAGGCAGTTCAAACTCTAGGTGCTTTGTTGCTCCTATTTTCCTTGTAAGCCTGCTGTTTGCACTGCAGGGAGAGGGTGTTTTGTGAGGCGTGTCTCTGTTGTAGGGCATGTCGTGCATTGCTGTGCAGCTAAGCACTTTCAAGACAAATCTGTGTGCTGTGTATTTCTGTCTGTGCATTAATGATACGGTGTTTCTGGGTAGTGTGGAGTGAATCTGGGTATCATGAGGTGATTCTGGATGTTGTGACACATGTCTGTGCCCCTTTGTGTGTGGGGACCAGTCTAGGGTTGTGATATTAGATCAAACTGAGTAAGGTGGACTTATGCTTCACAGGACAAGCCTGTGCACAGAGGGTTAAATGTTCTCTGAGGCATGTTTGTGTTGTATACAAGGTGTTCTGACATCTGTCTGGATCGTGGGGGATGTCTATGCATTGGATGGCATGTCCAGGTGTGGATGGGCAAGTCTATGAGTTGAGGGGCATCTCTATGCATTTTAGGGCCTCTATGTGGTAGAGAAGTGGGGGCGGGGAGGATGCTTTGCAGTGAGCCTGAGTGTTGTGGTTCTAGTGTTTTCATTGTGGAATGACTGCATATGTTGTGGAGCAGATCAGTTGTGTAGAGTGGGTCTGTGCATTGTGATTCCGATCTTTGCATGGAGTGTGTGTTGCACGGCACGCTTGTGTTATGAGGTAGGCCGATGCCCTGTGGGGTTTATCTGTACTTAGTCGGGGTTTACATGTGGCATTGTGGTGCATGACTGTGCTATGTAAGAACTGTGTGTATTGTGTGGCAGTGTGGGCTTTGTGGAGCATACCACTTGGCATTGTGTTATTATTCTATTCATCATGGGGCAAGCTGGTGAGTTAGGGTTACGTCCATACTTTGAGAGGCATGTTATGGGGCAAGTTTGTGGGTTGTACTCTGTGACCTGTGGGTTGACTCTGAATGCTGTGATGTGCACGTGGTTAATGCAGGCAGACATCTGCATTGTGGGCGATATCAGTGCATCATGGGACGTGTTTTCAGATTGTGGGATAAGTCTGTGGTTATATGTTGTTTTTGAGTTGTACGGGTCCTGCATATCCTTTGGGGGACTATGTGGAGAGAACTGAAGGTCTTTGGGATCTTTGCGCTGTGATGTAACTGTTCCCTTGGGGAGCTGTGGGCTGTGGGGATGCTAGAGTGTACAGTGGGACGACATGGTGTGCTGCGGTGCCATTCTCTACTGTGTGGGAGGAGTTTACACCGGGACACTGAGTCTGTACAGTGTAGGGCATTCGAGGTCTTGTGTATCTGTGTGTTAGAAGGTTTTCTGTATGTTGTAGGACAAGTCTTGGTACTGGGAAATGAAGATATTTACTGGAGCCAGTGTGTGTTATGTGCCTAATACAGGCATTGCAGAGTGCATCTGCTCTGTCACATGATTCTGTATATAGAAGATCTGTTTGTGGGGAATGGGGCTATCGTGTGCTGAGGTACAAGCCTGTGTGCTGTGGAGCAAGTTTGAGTCCTGTGGAAAGACAATCTGCGTTATGGGGGGAGTCTGAGCATTGTGAGCAATTTGTGGGTTTTGACAGGGATGATGTGATACAATTCTGTGTGTTGGAGAAGTCTGCGTTGTGGATTGTTTCTAGGGATTTGAAATTGAGCTCTTCAATGCTGTGGGGCCAACGTGTTCTGTGGTGAGCATGCGTACTGCAGAGCCTGTATATATATGATAGAGTGCATTCAGTTGATGAGTGTTTGCATGGTCTGTATCACGGGTATGTCTATGCACTGAAATGTGTGCCTAGGTGTTGTGTGACGAGGCTTCGTGTTATGCGGAGACTCGGTGTGGTAACTGCTTCTGGGCGTTGCGAGCTAAGTGCAGTCATTATAGGAATTATAAGCAAAGGGTGGTGAGAGTGTGAGCTATGGTGTGACTCTGGGCTTTATGGGGGTATACCCCATGTGCTGTGGGTTGATTCTAATTATTTTAGATTAAGTCTTACCATCATAGTCCAGTTCCTTGCGTAGAAACAACAACAATAATAGCAACAACAAGATCAACTAACATTGATAACACTAATTCTGTGCCAGGCACTGTTCTAAACACTGTATAGGCATTCACTCATTTATTTCTCTTAACAGCCCTACTAAGTAGGTACTACTAGTATTCCAATTCATATCTGAGAAAAATAAGGCACAGAGAGGTTAAGAAACCTTTCCAAAGTCACACAGTTAGTAAACAATACATGTGGGATTGAAACCCTAGTAGTCTGAATCCTAAGCGTAAAGCTTTTAACCACAATCTATACTGCCCCTTTGTCTCTGGGCCTTGCGGGGATATGTCTGGGTGTTGTGGCATGTCCAGGGTTACAAAATACTAGGGATTATAAAATTTATCTAAGTAATGTGGGGCTTATCTGTGAATCGTGGGATGGGTCTTGTTGAGAGGGCATTGTTTTACATCGTTAGGAAATGCTAATATTTGCACTGTGTGGCAAGGCTTTCTATTTGTGGGCCAACGGCGTAAGGGGTATGTCAAGCCTCTGCTTTAAAGGAAAGTTGTGTGGTGATGGGATTTTGTGATTGTCAAAGAATTTCGTGTGTTTGCATGAGGTAGAAGGTATGTTGAAAGGTGTGTTTACTTGTGCGTCTAGTCCCTGGATTATGGCGCGTATCCGTGCCTTGTGGAGTGGGTGTGGGTATTGTTGCTCAAAGTCTGCTTTCTAGGGGAAGTTTATACACTGTGAGGCAGTTCTGTGAGTCATGAGGGAACCATGTGTGCTGTGGGAAATGTGTGTATGTTGTAGGGGTCTCCAGGCATGCTGGGGCTAATTGCTACATGGGGACGAGGGGCTGTGCATTGTAGGATGCCTCCGTGTGTTGTAATACGTGTGTGTGCACACATGCATAGGCGTGTTGTCATGGAATGTGTCTGTGCATTTTGGGGCCTGTCAGGGCTCATGGGAAGTATCTTCGTGTTGTGGAACATGTTTGCGCAATAGAGGCCAGGAGGCATGCTGCAGGGGGATCGGTTTGTGCATTGTGGAGTGAGGATGTGTTACGCGATGGTGAGGCCTCCCTGTACATGCTGACATACCGCTAGGTGTCTTGGGATATGTAATCTGTATTACGGAGTGTTCTCTGTATTCCTGAGGCAAGCCTCAGTTTACAGGAAAGGCCTTAGTTGTGGGTCTAGTCTGTGTGCTATAATGCAATTCCATGCATCGTGCAGGGCATACGTGTACAGGCTGAGCTGTTTTGGAGGAAATCTGTGTACTGCAGAGCATGTCTAGGTGTCTTTGGATGAGTCTGTGTATTGCAATGAGTCTGCATCATGGAGAACCTCTGGATTGTTGAGTGAGTCTGTGTGTTACAGGATGAGTCTTGGGATCACGGTACAAGTGTTGTAAATTTAGGAGCATGTTTGTGATTAGAAGATACATCCACACATGATAAAACAAAAATCTGAGTGTGGGAGGGTGTGTTGGTGCGATACAGGGCATATCACTGAGTTGTAGGGTGCATGCGTGTTTGTGTGTTGTGGTGTGTTGTGGGTCTGTGCCTTGTGGGGTGAGTCTGGGTGTTGTGCATGTGAATGTTGTGGGATGAGGTTGTGTATGATGGAGCGAGCCTGTGCACTGTATAGCAAATTTCTTGACTGTGATACAGCTCTGTCTTTTGTGAGTGGCATCTGGTTTAGGGGTCTGTCTGTGCTCTGTAGAGCGTGTGGGGGTGTTGTGGGATAGCTGTGTGCTACAGAGCATCTGTACATGTTCTAGGGCTAGTCTGTGTATCATGTGGCGAACCTTTGTGTTGTCAGATGCTAGGTATTTGAGGTAGACCCTCTTCGCTTTAATAGTAATGGGGTGGGGGGAGTGATAGTAACATATAGGAACAACTGCAATAGTTCCCATGTGCCAGGCACTGTACTAAGCGCTTAACATACTGTAACTCATTCAATCCTCACAACCACCCTTATCTTTGTCTTACAGATGAGCAAACTGAAGAACAGAGAAATATACTTACCCAAGGTGATACAATTAGAAAGGGGTGGAGCCTGGATCCTAACCCAGGTAGCCTGGGTCCAGAGGCCTTGCTCTTAACCAGTACACAAACCGTGTCTCTGTTGCAGGCCAGAGTCGTAGCTCAGTAATGTGGTAAAGTTTGTCTGCACACTACAATGGAAGCATCTGCATTGCAGGGGTAATATGCGTGTTGTGTGCCTGTCTATGCACTGGGGAAAGTTTATGTGAATTGTTGGTTTTCCATTTTAGGGTTAAGTCTGCGTTACGATGCGATCCTGTGCACTGCACATAGAAGACATCTATGTGTTCACAGGTGTGCCCATGAATCGTAAATTTTGTTGAGTGTGATTAAGTGGCGGGGCAAGTCTATGCCCTAAAGGGCTTGTCTGCCCACTTAGGGTGAGTCTCAGTGCTCGGTCGTGTTCGTGTGTGTTGTGGGGTGAGTATGTGTATTAACGGAAGAACCTGTGCATTTGGGTGGAATTCTGTGCCTGGTTGAGCATAGCTGGTTTACGGGCAGCGGCATGAGCAGTGAGACTAGTCTGTGTGGCCTGAGGTAGATCCGGGACTTGTAGGGCAAATGGTTGCACATGTTGTGGGCATGTGTTCTCCCTGTGTAGCCACCCTAAGGAGTGTGGTTTTCGCGAAGTGAATCTGTGTGACAAACGTGTGTTGCGACGCAGTTACGTGCACCGTGGGGATGGGGTGCTGCGCTGTGGGACGTGTTTGTGTGTTTGCATCTGTGCTGTGAAGTAAGTGAGGGAAGTCTGGATCATGTCTGTGACTGTGCCCTGAGGAGCAGATCTGGACGCTTTAGGCGCTGCTGCAGCATGAGTGTGTCTGTTCTAGAGCGAGTCTGTCCGTTGTAGGGCCAATCTGCATGCTGTGGTGCAGTGCTGTGCACCGTGGGGGGGGGTCTATTTATTGCAGTGTGTCTAAGGAATTCGGGGCACGTTTCATCGATTCAGGGCCACAGTATGTGTGGTGACCGTATGCATGGTGGAGGTCTAGATGTTGCGGGGCAAACGAGCGTACCATGAGGCAAGTATTTGTACTGTGTGGCGACTGCATTGGTTATAAAGTGAACTGGTGCCCTGTAGGAAAAGGTTGTGTGCTGGGCTGCATTCCTGTGCTTCATGGGGGGATAAACGTCCTGTAAGATATACTACTGCGTCTCTGTGATGTGGGGTGAGCTTGTCTGAGTGCCGTGGAGAGAGTCTCTGTGCTCTGGGTTTTAATCTGTGTGCCATGAGGTAGGTCTTCAAGTTGTGGGGTGAGTCTGTGTTCTTAGGGGCATGTCCTTTTGCTGGGGGATGAGTCTGTGTCTTGGGGAGAGCCCGTGCATCCTAGGGCCAGTCTGCCTGAAGTGGGGAGGGCCTGTATCCTGTGAAGAAAGTTTGTGGGGTGATGTAGGCTGTAGGGAGTGTCTGTGTGCTATGGGGAGACCCTCTATGCCATGGGTTTAGTTTGTGTGTTGCAGGGTGAGTCTGCGTGACTTGGGTAGGGTCTGTAGACTATGGAGCAAGTGTGGGTCCTTTTGGAATGGTCTGTGTCCTGTGGTGCTTGTCTATGTGCCACGAAGCAAGTCTGTCTGTTGCGGGAGAGTATGTCTCTGTGTGGGTGGCCAAGCTTGGCCGTGGGCTGTATTCTGGGAGGGATTCTGTGTTCTGTGGAGAAGCCATGTGCTCCTGGGTGCCTCCATGTGTTGTGGGATAAGGCTGTGTGCCCTGAGTTGGGGGGGGGTGGGATCTGTGTGATCTAGGGAGTGTTTCTGGGATGTGAGGGGAGTCTGTGCCCTGGGGAGAATCCTGGCCATGGGTTTAGTCAGTGGGGCACTGGGAGAAATCTGTGTGCTGTGGGGAGTCTGCACGCCTTGGGCAGAGACCGTGTTCCGGGGTGAGAGTTTGTATCCTGCAGGGCATGTCTGTGTCCTATGGGGTCAGTCTGTATTCGCTAGAGAGACGTGCCAGGCAAAGGGCCTGCGTGATATGGGGACACTCTGTGATGTCAGGATTGTGTGTGTTTGTGTGTGTGTGTCATGGATAGAGTCTATGGAAGAGTGAGTCTGTCACGTGGGGCAGGTCTGCGTCCCTTAGGTGAGACTTTTTGCCTTGCGGAGAACATGTGTGCTTTTGGGTGAGTCAGTGATACGGGGCGAGGTGGGGGGGATGTGTCTGCTATGGGGGCAAGTCTTTCTGCTGCGGTGCCTGTCCATGTGCCATGGGAAGAGTCTGTGTGCTGCAAGGGCAAGTGCGTGCGTGCGCGTGTGTGTGTATTAATTGACCAGTGGACATTAGAGGGTAAGTTGGCACATTGCAGCGCAAGTCTGTTTTAGGGCAAATTCTCCTTTAATATCTACAAATAATAGCAACACTTACACAACGGTCCCCACGCAACAGGCACCGTTCTGAAGGTGCTATTATGCATCTGCATTTTACGTCTGAGAAAACTGAAGCGCCCTGTGCTATGGTCATGCAGCTAGCAAGAGGCAGAGGTCTGAAACCAGGCCGTCTGCTCCCCGCGCCCACACTATCGTGAGTCCCCCGAGGCCCTGGGGACATCAGTGGCCTCCAACACTGGGGATACTTCGTGGTCACTGCCGGGCACATTGAGAGCAGGTAATTTGGAAGAAAAGGGGAGTAGCTCAAAGCCTTCCATGTATTTAAAAAAAAAGAAAAATAACGAAACGCTCTATTTACAATAAGGATGGCAGTTTAGGGATCCCTGGGTGGCGCAGCGGTTTGGCGCCTGCCTTTGGCCCAGGGCGCGATCCTGGAGACCCGGGATCGAATCCCATGTCGGGCTCCCTGCATGGAGCCTGCTTCTCCCTCTGCCTGTGTGTGTCTCTGCCTCTCTCTCTCTCACTGTGTGCCTATCATAAATAAATTAAAAAAAAAAAAAAAAAAAAAAAGGATGGCAGTTTAGCCCAGAGAAACTGACATCACGACTGCAGAAGGGCTCCTCCAGTGACGTCGGCCCCCAAACAGCCCCCCCCTCGCCGCCGCAGCCGCATTCGGGCCCCTGCAGAGGAGCAAATGCGCATGCCCCGGCGAGCCGCTGTTGCCAGGGAAACCAGCCACCAGTCACAAACAAACCACCGCCTAACTGCGCAAGTCAAGAAATGACCCGGCCGTGGCTGTGAGCCAAAAGAGCCCCTTGCACTGAGGGCGGCCAGGGCATCCTCCCACCCAATGCCCCCTATTTTCCTTCCCGAATCGGTAAAGCCTAGAGGCTAGAGGCCAGAGTCCGAAGTCATTAGAGAAAAAAGGCTGCGGTGGGGGTGGGGATGGGGGTGGGGCTGTCAACAGTAGGTGGCAGGTGATCTTAATAATCAAATATGTCTGTGAGCAACGTTTAACTCTTCTCCCACTAAGGGTCTGTGTTTCATGCTGGAGCCTTCCATCTACAGTGAAAAGAGGTGAGCCACTGGGGTGTGTCTACCTACAAGAGATGGTGGCAGTGGTGGCATGGATTGGGACTCATCCTAACTCCTTTAAATCCCTAGATCAGACTACTGCCAGCAACAGGCTGGCAGATATCATTTATTTCTGCTCCTCATACATTCCTTACATTTCCTTCTTCTACCATTCTAGAAAATTCCAGGAACTGAGTCCAGACAGCTTTAATTCTCCGAGTACCTGAGGAGTAGAAAAAAAGGTGAAGGAGGAACCTTAGGAGTAACTCTACTAACCCTGGTGTGTGGGGGGGGGGGATTTCGAACATACAATTAGGATGCCAACTGTGTCCAAGAGGAATAGCATATCTGGAACAGTGGTTTTATATACTCGGATTCCTCGATTTTAATTTGTAAAAAGCATCTGATAAAAATATAATTTTGGAATATTTAAAATCTAAAAATCCTGTTTGAAAACCACTACCCTAAACCGCATGTGCCTAGAATTCTTGAAAGGCATGAGCACGAACATGATGTTTTAGCATGTTGAAGCTGCAAGAAGGTAGGAGTGCTATTGTGGAATGTGACCATCTTAGGTAGAAAGAACATGGCTTATCTGTGGACACTATACCCTAGCTAATGGGACAGCAGTTGTTGCCATTTCAAATCAGTGGAAGAGGTTGGATTATTCAATAAATGATGCTGAAACAATTGGTGACCTATTTGGAAAAAAAACAAAATTAGATCCTACTTCATATTCATACCATATACCAAAATGAATTCCAGATGAATCAGAGTTAATCATAAAAAAAATGAAGCAATGAAATAACTAGAAAAAATACAGGTCAATATACTCATCAAAGGAAAGAAATAAATCATAAAATCAAAAACTGATAGCTGAGGATATCTAAAAATGTAAAGCTGCATCATGTAAAAAAAAAAACCAGCATAAATGGTACAAAATCAATAGGCAAACAACAACTGGGAAATAATGTTTTTACCACATATGATAAATAAATTAGGTGATAATGTATAAGGTGGTGGTGGAGGAGAAATCTTAAACTGGTTCATACCATTTGATCCAGAAATTCCACGTCTATGAATTGATCCTAGGGGGGTAAAAAAAAAAAAAAAAACAGAAAAGCACACAGAGGTTTATATGGAAAGATATTCCTTAAACTATAACAGCAAAAATTGCACATATATGCATTCAATAACAGGACATTTAGTGAGACACCTATATGATCAGAAATTATGCAGCCAGAGAACGTTGCCTTCTTGCGGAATGTTTAAAAATATGAGGAACTGCTCCCAATATATTGCTTAATGATTATTAAAGCAAGTCGAAAACTGTATGTACATATGATTTTCATTTTCTATATATAAGGATCTACTTATATGCATTTATCTGTATGTTTTCAGGGGCGAGGGACCGAGAGTAATCCTTCCGTATTTTAAACAATGAATATGTGACTTTTTTACAAGAAAGGGGAAAGGTGGGATTTTTAATAAGCTATTTTAATAAGTGCTCTAAAAGCAGTGGGAGCACAGAAAAGAAAGTCTAGGCAGAAAGACAATAAAAAACCAAAGCCTAAATGTACCTATATGGCAATGGAGGATCCAGCAAAACAAAGTATGTACTACATGAAGATCACAGTATTATGTGCATTTGAACAGGTACAGAATTTCTTATACAAGATGGACTCCTGGAAAATTTTCTTCACTACACCAGAGAATGGTCACATGTCCCTGGATGCGCCAGTCATTCTCTCTGCCGCAGTGCTCTCAGTGCAATGCCCCCCTCCCTTTGCCTGCAACACACTCACCCCCCCCCCCCGTCCCCCCTGCAAAACATGCCACCCGCAGACATTTTTGGCTTGGAAAAATGGCCCATCTTGTGAGCTTTCTTTTAATCTCTTCCTTCTTATTTTTCCTCCTCCACTGCCTGCCTGTCATCTCACTCAAAAATTTACCTATCTCGTTGGCTCCTTCCTGTTGAAGTGACACACAACCTGAATTTCAAAGAAATAAAAAGGCCACCACTTCAGCTTTTTTTTTTTTCTTTTCCTCGCAGAAATGGATCTACAAATACGATTTCCAGGTGAAAGGGGGCACAAAAGCTTACACATTTTCAGGCACATTTCAGAAACCAACGTAAAAGCTCTTTTGATAGGAATCTCTGCTATCCTTCTCACATCCCTTCTCAAATAAAGAAGCACTGAGAATATTCTGTCCTTACTGTACAAATCGATGTCCATGAATACAAATAAATTATTTTCAAAATACAGGCAGTCACAATATTCATTATTTCTTTTCCATGATTTTTCATCGTAAAATCAAATTTTAATCTTTCCCATTCAACACATGTTCATCTCTCACATGAAGCAATTAAGCTGAACATGCAGGCTGCCTTCGTCATTTTCTCTCCTGTACAGACATCCAGTCACATGATTTTCTTAATTAAAAAAAAAATGAGGCATGGTATCCTTCCCATTGCAAAGTAACAGTTTTCTCATGCTCTCTCCATACAAGGACAGGAACTCAGATCTGAGAACATCTTCAATCATAACCCATCCTATCAAGTCTAATCCAAACATCGTAAGACTGAGATACTGTTCCGAGTACAATTTCTCATCCTGGTAACATCTTCGTCAAGTCACAGGTTGGGAAATATCTTACCAGAGTCACAAGGGGAAGATTTCTATATTTCCTTCCAGCAACTCATTTGCCATTTAAGAAACAAGCTTTAAACTCATAAAGTGACCGTGGATTATTTAGAATCTAATGAATCCATTTTCCCAATACTGCTGATTAGAATCAGGAATTCCTACACAGTTCTGTATTACTCTATTCCATCAAAACATGTCACTGGCTTTGAAAAGCGTATTTTGGGTATCTATTTTACAAAAGATTTCTCAGCTACTTACCAGCTGCAAGCGCTCTGCTTCTCCACCAGCTCTGAGGCTGTCGCACTGAAGGGGGGGCGGGAAAGCGGCAGCAGCCACTTGAAAATGAGCTGTGCTCTGAAGAAGGGATTAGCTCTGTGGAAAGAAATGAAATGCCTTGGGATTATCCTCCAATTCCTCCAAAAACACAGAATCATTTTAAGTATCACATGCTAAAAAGTACATGCTCATCACAGAACTGATTTTAGTAGCAAAACTTCTGATCTAAAACACAGTTAAATTGCCTTGATTTCCAGTGGAACCCCTATAATGTCATGGACTTTTGGCTCTCCCGTCTCCTGGCAACAGTCTCATTAATATTTTTTTTTCTGCAGTGGTCCTACTAGGCATCAGAGAACATTGACAAGGTCTAGTCTCTGGTGGCATTTTTTTGTTCAGTACGTGTTTTCCCCCACACAAGTAATAAGGAGAGTCAGACATTCAATAACATGTTCTCTAGAGGAAGATTCTGGATTGGAATGCATTCCATTCAAATGATTTGTTCTGCCCTCCCTTGGTGCAGTGTTCTCATTAGGCCCCTGACCTGAAGATGGGTCTCAGCAAAAGATGCCTAACTCCTTCTGCAATCCTCAAATTACACGCAGAAATTCAGGCCCAGACCCAGTGTTGTTATTATCTACTCTGCTCAGAAAAAAAATGCACAGAGTTCACCTGTGTCCTCAGCTCTAGCATCATGACCCCCACCTGTCAGCATGGCTACTGGAGGTATGTGTCTCTCAGAAATCTCTTTTAAAAACAGTGGATGAAATATAATCAGATAGAAACCCATTTATCTGTAAATATTAACATCAATAGGACAAAATATTGACTACATGTTAAGCAAATAAGAGCTGGTTATTACACAATATGTATAATGCAATCACTTATAACTTATGTAGATAGGAACAAATGTACGCAACAAAGTCTGGAAGGATATTACACCAAAATGGTAAGAGTGATTATGTCTTGCTTTTCTATGGATGGTAGAATTTGATGGGAGTTTAGATCATTATTCTCTTTGATGATCTATCTAATAACTTTTCTGCAATTAACACATATCCCTTAGGTTATTAAAAGAGAACCATGCACAACAATGTGAATGTACTTACTGCCACTAAACTGTACACTTAAAATAGTTGCAATGTTAAATTTTATTTTATGAATGCTTTACCACAATAAAAAAAGAGAGAACAATCCATTCACTCCACAAACATGTACTGAGTCTCACCACATTCAGTATACTGTGTGGTGGGCAGAGATTATAAAAATGAATAAAACACAGTCTGTTCCCTTTTAAAAGCTTATAATCTAATGGACAACTACCCCCAAAATTTCTATATGGGCTTTTATTATACATGACATATGGAATTGCTGCATTTAGAAATGGAGATATTTTAGTAACATACTTTTAAATTTTCATCAATTATGGGTGACATTTATAATTAGGGTTGTTACAGTGTTTGCCTAAAAGATACCAGACTCCCAGTGGGTAGAGGAAGCAAAGAAATACATATTACATATTTTAATATGTTATTAAGTATTTTAATATATAAATAAGTGTATATACCCATCTGTATATAGGCATAAAATTGTCATATTTTTTAAAGGATGGGAAGGGCAACTGTTCTAGATAAAAGAAGATTAAAGAGATATGACCAAAAAAAAGTATGATGACCAAATACACAGTGTGATCTTTGATTAGTTCCTGGACAGAAAATAAAACAGCTATAAAAGACATTTCAGGAACAACTGAGACATTTGAATGCAGACTAGATAATATTAGATCAACATAAAAGGTTTCTGGTATGATAATATAGGATGATGGATTTGTTCTCATGACATACATGTTAAGTACTGAGAGGTGAAGTGCCATAATGTCTATAAATTACTCTGAAATGCTTTAGAAAAAACCATAGTGAGAGATAAAGCAAATGTGGCAATATGTTAATAATTGGTAAATCTAGGTTAAGTATACACAGGTTTTTTACTATATTATTCTTTGGTCTAAAATCCAGAAAATAAAATCTTTTTAAAAATAATTATTGCACAATAATTATATTTACAGTTAAAATTCATGGGGCACCTGGGTGGCTCAGTCGGTTAGGCTCTGCATTCTGCTCAGGTCACGGTCCTAGGGCCCTAGGATCGAACCCCGCATCAGGCTCCCTGCTTGAGCAGGAGCCTGCCTCTCCCTCTGCCTGCCCCTCCCCTTGCTTGTGCTCTCTCTATCTGTCAAATAAGGAAATAAAATCTTTTTTAAAAAAGTTAAAATTCATATACATTTTGGAATTGATGACAGGTTTATAATCTCTCACTTAGAGAAAGCTTTCCCTACTGACCAATTGGATGATGTCGTTTTGTCATGCGCCATCTAGTGGTAAAATACTGATTTACCATGATTGAAGGATCGTAAAGAACACAAGTTGACAACTGATCCATTAAATATTCCTATAATTTTATTGTAACAAATAAAATAAAAGTATTATTGTTGTTTATAAATACTGTTAATTTTCACTATTTGTTTTTGGTTATAGGAGAATGTCTCTGTTCAGGTGTCCTAACAACCTGGCACATCTCCACATAGGGTCCCATAAACAAGGTTCAACTGTAAGCTGACCTAAGTTTTGGTGAAATGCCCTGGGATCCTCCCTGGAACATGGCAAGACGAACAGTCTTATAAAAACTGTTTCTCACTAGCTCCCTATTTTGTGAGGGGCTGCCAAAAGGCAGTTTTTCATCTACCCCCCCGCCCCACCCAGTTCTGGTGAGGCATGGGACTTTCCATCTTGCTTCCTCCATTAAGGTAAAACTTCAAGCTATACAATCCACTAGATGTAATATGGAAACAGCTCCTCCATGATAGAGTGATTCACTTCCCATGTCATCTGTCATCTTGCCCTTCTGTAGGATCAAGGATGTGGAGAGCTGACAACATGCTGACCTTCTGTTCTTGCTTTTGCTGCACTTGTACATAACAGACTGTGTCCATTTGGCTCACTGTCTCTTTACCAACTGAATACAGGGCAGAGTGG
Organism: Canis lupus dingo; assembly: GCF_003254725.2. Classification (NCBI taxonomy): domain Eukaryota; kingdom Metazoa; phylum Chordata; class Mammalia; order Carnivora; family Canidae; genus Canis; species Canis lupus. The sequence continues at coordinate 111,058,801 of NC_064281.1, read as the reverse complement.
CAAGCCAGAGCTAGAAGTTCTTGTGGATTAGAGCCTTCATCACTGCTTGGTTAAAAAAAAAAAGTATCTACAGGGACACCTGGGTGGCTCAGTTGGTTAAGTGTCCGACTCTTGATTTTGGCTCAGGTCATATTCTCAGGGTTGTGAGAGCCCCGCATTGGGCTCTGTGCTGGACGTGGAGCCTGCTTAAGATTCTCTCTTTCCCCCTCCCTCTGTACCTCCCTCTCACACACACACTGCGCACTCTCTCTCTCTCTCTAAAAAAGATTTGTTTAAGTATCTACAAATGTGCATGGGGGTGGGGTAGGGGTTGTGGTGTGTGTACATAGAAAGAATGCACAAACGTCATACGTTCTATTGAAACGCTGAAAGCTTTCTTCCTGAAATTGGGAACATGATGAGTGATGTCCATTTTTAAAAATTCTTTTTTCAACATTGTGCCAGGGTGAGGGTGGGTTGCAGACAGTGCTCAGTGTAGTAAAATTACACAGAGAGGTAAAAGAAGAGTAAATATGAAGAGTTTAACATAGGCACCCAAGTAATCACTTAGTTATAAATAAAAGAGTAACAAATCATGAAAAAAAATATATGGCTTCATTGTGAGTCCAACATACTGCTTCAGGCCAAGTAAGTAGAATTTATCATCAGCAGGCACCCCTTTTCCCTCCCAGTCATTGCACCAAAGTAGCTCTTGATTTGACCTGCCTGCTTGGTTACCTAATGGAAATTTCCAGACCCACTCAAAAGCCCCCATGAAGGGGCTCATAATAAACATAAATACCAGAAATGACTGCAATGCATCAATATGTAAAAATCATAATTAACCTCCTCAAATCATTGGTAGTTACTAAGGTAACACCCCCTTATTCTTAAAAATTGGTAAGTAAAGGGAATTATTCAAGCACTTAACTCTCCTGTGTGGACTGCATTTCAGCATAATCAAGTAGCAAATAAGGGGGAAGCTCTTTTTTAAAGCAAATTTCCAGCTAATACATAAGAAGGAAAGAAAAAAATAGAAAAAAAATCATCATTTTGCAACCCTCAACAAAACAATGGATCTAGGCAATAATTTTCAGTAGCTGCCAAAACCATCTACTGAAGGATTGATAAGAAATCTCTTTTTAAGCAATAAAAATAACTTCTTGGGCCCAACCTCCCCAATATCTTTTATTATGCCATTATAATTATGATATCAGCCCTGGGAAAGGATAGTAGAGGAAAAGGAAGTTACAATTTTATCTTGTATCCTCGAGTGTTACCATTTCTGAGTAAAATATACATATTTTCATTGGAGAGTTCTGCAGCGAATATTGATACCAAAGGAGTGACTCTATTCTAGGCCTGATCCAAATTATTTCCTGATCAAAATGCAATCCAATTTAAATAAAATATCTGCAACATACTGTTTAGGAAGGATCCTCCAGAGAGGAATTTTGGACTCTGGATTGTTAAGGCAGGTCATCAATGGTGCTGTGCGAGACACCTGGGTCTTTGGAGTTGATCCTTGGATCTCCAGCTGGGCCAAGGAGAAGAGCACTGCTGGGCAATAGCAGGCCAACTAAAACAGACTCAACAGCAGAGCCACACTTGCCACTTGTGTGCCAAGGTAACATTAGTCAGGACCTATTTCAGTAGAAAAAGAAGAACCAGTATTTGGAGGACTGGCAGAGCTGGAACTATGCACCACTGAGGCTGTATCCTGTGCTGTTTATGTTCTCGTGCCTGGTACTGCTATGAAGATGGCTCTAATTTCTTTTGAATCAGGAGATGAGAGAAAAGATGATGGTGTTTGCAACCTAATGCCTAGAAAATAGGAGAATACAATACATTTAACTGCTTTTTTGGCATAAAAGGAAATTCTATGGAATTTTCCAGCAATTTGCATCTATCAGAACATAGCCTCTAGCATGAGATGGTACCAGTGCAAGCACAGCATAAATAAAATCACAGAAGGCATCAGAGGAAACTCAACTCTTCTGCTGAGAATTTAGACAAAAGTGTAATTTCCATCTGAATTCAACGGTTTTCATTATAAGGAGAATAGAAGGCCCAGATATGGAGTTTATTTCTAACCCAACTAGAAGCATTAATGACTAAAATCTGGGAAGAAAGACAGCACAAATGAGCAAGAGAGTAAATGACACTGGTGATGAACCTGAGATGGCTCTCTAAGGAGAGATGGCTCTCTAAGTCTGTCTTTCTCCAGATGAAATGTCGAAGTCTCATGACCTGCTCCTCATTAAGCTTCCAAATTTTTCACCATTTTGAACATTCTTCTCTGGAGATTCTCTGGTATGGCTTTCAGAGGATGGTACTACAAACTCCTCAAAGTAGTCTAGATTTTGGCTAAAGCTCACAGAGGAAGCTAGAGTTGTTATTTCTGATGATCAAAATTCAACTTCAGGACACTACAGAGCAAAGCACGGGGTGTAGTGGGGAAAGCCAAGCATTGTCCTAGGTGCTACGGTACAACATGAATAACACAGACAAGGTCCATGCCTTCAAAAGAGATTACAAGTTTAATAGAGAAGACAGATCAATACAAGGAATCAAACAAATAATAAGAACATAAGATCATGATGAGTGCTACAAAGAAAATAAAACAGAATAACATGACAGAGCATCCTTGGGTGGTGAGGAAAGGTCACTCTGAGGGAGTGACATTGAGGTGAAACCTGAAAGACAAGGAGTAAAGCAAGAAATTATATGTAGAAGTGTTTTCTAGGGCTGATAGAAGAACTAATGCAAAGGTTCTCAGCATGAATGAGCTAGACATGTCCAGGAATAAAAAGATGGGAAAAGGTAAGAGATAAGGCCAAAAAGGTGGACAAGAGTCAGATCGCATAGCACCTTACTGGAAATGGTAATAAATACCTAATTGCAATGTGAAGCTATTGCAGGGACTTAAGCAAGGAAACCGCATGATATGATTTGTGTTTTAAAATTATAATTTTGGCTATTGTGCTGAGAATAGACTATATCTTGGCAAGTTCGGAAGGCAAGGAGATCTGTGAAGAGTATGTTGCAGAAGTCCAGGCAAAAGAAGTTGATGGATCAATTCAGGTAGAAGCAGAATGAGTGGTGAAAAGAGTTCAAATTCAGGATGTATTTTGGAGGCAGAGTCAACAGGGTGCTAGTGCTGTAATAATAAGGGAGAATAAAATCTAAGTAAATGAAACAAGAAATCTAGGATGACTCTTAGTTATATAACTGGGTGAACGGTGGTGCCAAATAATTGATGGGGAGACAGGAGGAGGGATAGATTTGAGGGAGGAAGGTATGAATCAAGAACTCTCTTTTGGAAATACTGAATTCGAGACTCTATTTGTAAAAGCTGGACAGAGTTTCACAGGAGAGGTGCAAACTAGACATATAAACTGGAAGTCATCGGCCTAAAAATAGTAATGAAAACCACGGGAGTATTTGAGGGTACCTTGCACACCTTGGACAAGTCACTGCATCTCTCTGGACACCAGAATCTTCATCTATAAAAGGCAGTTGAGGGCATCTGGGTGGCTCAGTGGTTGAGCGTCTGCCTTTGGCTCAGGTTGTGATCCCGGGGTCCCAGGATCAAGTCCCACATCAGGCTCCCCGCAGGGAGTCTGCTTCTCCCTCCCCTCTGTCTCTTTCTCTCTGTGTCTCTAATGAATAAATAAACAAAATCTTTTTTAAAAAAGGCTGCTGATACCCATTAATGTTTGTGCCAGATTGAGTTGTTGTAAAGATTAAAGAAAACCAATGTAGCCTATGATTGCTTAAACGATTTTTAGTAGCTGTGCTGATGTATGTAGGGAAGTAGATCTGTGTTTAACTCGAATCTCTAGAGCTTTTCATATGATACTGTTCTGTTAAAACAGATATCCTCCGTTTTTGTACTAGTGCAATTGATTTATTTCATCGAACTCCCTCTCCTCTATCTGCAGCCTCAATCTTAGGCCAGATCCTACGGTCTCTCCTTCCCTACATGCAACATGTTGCCATGAGACACTGTCATGCTGCTTGCCTACAGTCTCCCTACTCTGGCTACAGAATGGACCACACTTCAGACAAATGGACTACAGCAGGCTCAGCCACAGTTTGGCAAAGCACCAACAACCCAGGAGAGCTGGGCAAATGGCCAAACAATTTCAGACTATAATGCTTAATCTTCTCATAGCAATTTAGTGAGGCATGGGTATGAATTAGTATTATCCTCCAATGTGACATAAGGTGCAAAGACCCCAGAAATAATAGTAATAGTGGCAAAAAGAGGCTGGGAGCCAGATTACAGAGACTGAACAAGCAGAGAGATAAGGAAACAGGAAGGAAGCAAAGCTAAGAAGGAAAAAGTAGTGCTTAGGTCCAGCCATATGAACTCTGGTTCTCTGGCAGGACTTCTGTTAAAGAAGAGTAACTTTTAGGAAAAAAGCAAAACCCTAGTCCTGAAGATGGTGAAGCCACGCAAGGGATTCAGTCAGTAGCACAAAGAACAGGTAAGAGCTCAATTAAAAATGCTAAGATTTATGGTCAAAAGCCAGATTGTAACTAAGCTAGCAGCGTTGTGTATGGGTACAGAGGCCTTTCTAGTGCCCTCTCTGGGGGCCAGACTGGTCCGATTCTGGAGTGTTGCTGAGACAGTTCGCGGGAGGTTGTGGCCCAACCGGAGAGAGTGAAGGAAAGGAAAATGCATAATTAATCTTATGGCAGAGAATCAATCCTAAACAGAAATCTCTCCTAGAAATAAGAGCAGCACTTTGCAAGACGAATGGATAAGCTGCATAGATCAGTTGAAAGATTATCGTAAGAGTTTCTTCGTCAGTCACACAAGGAGGCCAGACCACATCAGGAGCACCAAAATCACCAGGAAAAATATTTTTCAAATGCATATATGCAGTATGTCCCCAAAGACACAGAATTAGCAGGTCTTGAGGGGGGCTACCTGAGAATCTGTATTTTAAAGTTCTCTACAGGATTAGGATGTATTGGCAGGTTCAGAAATCACTGGACTAGAAGATTCCCAAATACTATTATCTGCCATCAACTGTTTTATTTGGCACCAATACAGCATTACTTTCTCTTAAGCCTAATTGTTTACTAAAGCCTTACCTCTAACTCCAGAGGGATTATAAAGTGAGATAAGATAAATTTTTCCTCTTATTTTAATTATTTTTTATTGAAGTTCGATTTGCCAACATATAATATAACACCCAGTGCTCATCCCATCAAGTGCCCTCCTCAGTGCCCGTCACCCAGTTACCCCATCCTCTCACCCACCTCCCCTTCCACTACCATTTCTTCGTTTCCCAGAGTTAGGAGTCTCTCATGTTTTGTCTCCCTCTCTAATTTTTCCCACTCAGCTCCCCTCCTTTCCCTTATAATCCCTTTCACTATTTCTTATATTCCCCAGATGAGTGAAACCATATGATGATTGTCCTTCTCCGACTGACTTACTTCACTCAGCATAATACCCTCCAGGTCTATCCATATTAAAGCAAATGGTGGGTATTTGTCCTTTCTAATGCCTGAGTAATATTCCATTGTCTACATAGACCACAGCTTCTTTATCCATTCATCTGCCGAAGGACATCGAGGCTCCTTCCACAGTTTGGCTACTGTGGACATTGCTGCTATAAGAATTGGGGTGCAGGTGTCCCAGCATTTCACTACATCTGTATCTTTGGGGTAAATACCCAGTAGTGCAATTGTTGGGTCGTAGGGTAGCTCTATTTTTAACTCTTTGAGGAACCTCCAAACTGTTTTCCAGAGTGGAGATAAGAGAATTAAATGGCCCTCTAACCCATGCTTCTCTCTACCAACATCATTAATACAGAGCCATATCCTTGTAGGTAGGTAGGGCTAGCTAGCTAGGCTAGGTGCATGGCTATTAAGAGCCAAGGGACAGGACTCTCAGTAGAGCAAGGTGCTCACTGGGACCTCAGAGCAATCTGGAAAAACTGAGTATAATGTTTAGTTAGCTTTATGTGTCATCCTGGTCAGGCTGTATAGTACCTAGTTATCTCATCAAACACTACTCTAGGGGCTAGTGTGTGAGTGTTTTGTAGATATGAATAACATTTATAATCTCTTTATTTCTAGTAAAGGAGATTATCTTCAACAATATAGGTGGGACTCATCCAATCAATTTAAAGGCCTTAAGAATAAAACTGGGGTTTCTCTGAAGAAAAAATTGTACGGGTGTGTGTGTGTGTGTGTGTGTGTGTGTATCCACACACATATATATCTCCTATTGGTTCTGTTTCTCTGGTAGAATCCTAACTTACACATTGATTAAAGCATCAGTGCCATGGGGAGACCAGCAGGCCAAAACTAAGTCAAAAGGGAACAAACAGCAGGACCAGTCCAGGTCTAAAGGCAAACCAGTGTGGAAGGGACGAGTCAGAGATGTAAGTCTGATTATCCATGGCAGAGACAGAGTGAGGGCCAAGGCCTCACATGGGTCATTCAGAGCCAGAGAATGATGGGAAGGAGACAGGAATGGGGTGTTGGAGGAATAAAGCAAAAGCCTGCCATAGTAAACTCCCTGGGAGGGTCGGTAGACTGGTCATCCTCACGATATTCATAAAGGGTAGTTGACCTTTGCTGCTCTCACACAAGGTAAGCAGGATCCCGTGCTTAATATCAGTGGGTTTTAGAAGGGTCCAAAGACCTACTTGCTCACTTTCTCCTATGTGGCTGTGGAAGAGGGGCAGCCTGAAAGTGCCTTGTGCATAATGAGAACTTCTGGATGGAACCAGGGCAAGGGCTAACAATCTTCTTGTATGCCATCCACTTTTCATTTCCATTTTCACATTTGGAGATTATCCAATTTGTCTCCATAAACAAACTAGGAGATGGGCACTTGGGTTTAGGTCTCTAAATAATACCCAGAGGTTAGACGTGTACAGAGTTGTTGATTTACTGTGGGTGTACAGATTACCATATATAATAGCAACAGCTCACATATGCTCAGTGTCAGAAACTGCTCTATGAACTTTACACTGATTATCTTATTTAACCATCACAATAACCTTATGCAAGAGGTACTATTTTTACTTCCATGTTACAGAAAAAACTGAGACTCAGAGAACAAGTAGCTTGTTGAATCAGGTCAACTAATAAGTGAGGCACCAGGATTGGAATCCAGACATTTTGATCATAGAATCCTTCCTCTTGATATTCTTTTACATTCCTTCCTCTGATTCTTGTGATGTGTGTCATCCTAAATTATCACTGATAACTGTCTGCCTACTGTCACTGAAGTATAATCTCTCTGAGAGCAGGGAACTAGTTTCATTACCCTATAGCCACAGGCCCTACACAAACCTCTAGGCATGCCCCTTCATTCTTGCCCTCATTCCATTGGCTGGCTTGTTTCTGTGAGGTAATACCATTATGATGATGTGAGGTGACCTCATATTAGCAGCTCAGAACTTCAGAATCCTGAAGGGAGCAGAGCACCTCAGTTCAAAGGACAGAGAAAAAGCAGATAACTGGACTGCAGTCCAACTTGTTCTGAAAAAAGTATTGAAATAAATAATGGACAAAGTTCCAAAGCTGTTTTATTTGTTTATTTCTGTGTTTTTAGTGGAGAGCCAACTTCATCTACACTTGGCTTATTCTGGTAAGTGAAAATTAACTGGATTAATTAAGCTTTTAATTAGCTTAAAAAGTAATACTGGGGCAGCCCGGGTGGCTCAGTGGTTTAGCGCCACCTTCAGCCCAGGGTGTGATCCTGGGGACCTGGGATCAAGTCCCATGTTGGGCTCCCTGCATGGAGTCTGCTTCTCCCTCTGCCTGTGTCTCTGCCTCTGTGTGTGTGTGTGTGTGTGTCTCATGAATAAATAAATAAAATCTTTTTAAAAAAAGAAATTTAAAATAAAATAAAATAAAAATAAAAAGTAATACTAAAAATAAAAAGTAATACTAGCCACTGGGGAAGTTAAAATTGGATCCCAGGGTAATTACATTTTCCTGTTAAAAGTGTTCAAGACAGTTAATAATCAGAAATATTTTGCAGCACCCATAAAAATCAATGAATGGCCTGATGAACCAAATGAAAACAACGAAGCATATGAAGATGATGGATATCCATCAAAATACTCAGGTAAATCAATGCGATATTCACTTCCAGTAAGACTATAGTTATTTCAAAAGAAAATAAGGGCTAAGGCTTCTTTTTGTACACTATGTGATTCTTTGCCTGTGTATTGGCTATCAGCATTGGCCATAAATTACAATAATTAGATGAGCACTTGCTCAGAAGTTAAATATCATAATCTTCTGTATCTTTAAGGGGAACATTCTCTTTAGGGATTACTGCTTTCTTTCTTCTTCTTTTGTTTTTGGTTGGCACACACACAAAATCCTCATTCCTAACCTGCCCATATGAACATGAGTGTAACTGTAATCTGATGCACATGTTTTGGTGGTAGAGGCTATTAGTCCAGACACAGATGATGAGTACAGCTTTCTTTAAAGTTATTTGTCTTTTGCTTTGCTTTGCTTTTTTTGTTCGAATGCCAGTGAGAATTCTGTTTATCTCAAAAGACAGGAATCAAAACCCAACAGTCTATACAGTCAGAAGGTGAATATTTATTGGAGATGTGCAGTATGCAAAAATGATTCAATTTCTTGAAAGTAAATAATAGCGAAATAATATAATAACATTTACCTAGTGCTAGTCTTGGCCCCTCCCTGACACTGACTTTCTTGTCTTCTGGTGAAGAGGCTTCCTAACCTACAACTACATTTCTGGGTCCTTGTACAATTTCAAGTTATTTCCTAAGCTCCCTAAACTTATCTCTCTAATCTGTCACCTCCCTCAGATCTCCTTCCACAGCCTTCAAACTGGGAGCCCTACTTCTTGCCCTTCACTACTCTTGGCCTATCAGGGGAAGTTGAGGACCTAGGAGGGTGAGTGAGAACCCACAGCCATTGCCAGGGACACTGCTGCATGACTGCGGAGGGGACGAATGTGGCCACCACTAGCCTACACAGCACTTTTGTACAAATCAGAGAAGGGTACCCCCTCAGGATAAATGGGTTTGGGAAAAGGTGCCCCTCCGGGTTAACAAATCAGTCACACACTCTCTCTCGTCGGACATATTAGAAATGAGAACCTTCTCCAGGCTTATACAGCCCTGTGGGCCCCTGGCATAGCAAACAGAACACAGCCAGATTTTCAAGCCTTATTACTCACTCCCACCTACTAGGTACCCTTGTGCAGCACACAAATTACACAGCCACACACAGCAGTCCTATGAGCAGCTCCTCAAAAGTCCAGCTAAGATGTGCTGTCTCCCGTTCTTTTCCTCTCCTTGTCTCTTGAATCCATTCTAACCGGGCTGGCACTGCCCCCCTCACTCCACCAAGACATCCCCCTCCCACAACTCCAGTTACCTCCACATTGTCATTTCACAGTCAATTATCAGGCTGAAATCTTACCCAAACCACTTTGCATTGTTTCTTAACATTTTAGTACGAAAATTGTCAAATGTACAGAAATATGGAAAGAACTGTACGTTGAACACGACCATTGTCTAGATACTAAAATTCAACATTTAACTATAGTCATTTCTCACAGCCCATGCCATTTTTACCATGCCACTCTCCCTTTCTACTGGTGGTATGAGCCTCAGGACATTTTTCAGCTCGAGAAAGCCAAGCCACCTCATCCTGGACCAGGGAAGGAAGGTAAAGAGTGGGGCTCAAGATGGTCAACTCAAATTCTCAGACTTAAGGAAGGAAGGAGTAATATAGCTACATCACCTGTTACATTTCTGTTCAATTTATACCAACAATAATTCCTGTGGTTTTTTTTTATCCCAGGTGCAATGAAAAATGAAACCGTGATCAAAGAGATAAGAACCCAGAGAGATCATGATATAGCATATGCTATACCAAAAAGATACATCAAATGGAATCTAGGGAATATGGATTTATAAAGTTCAATCCAAAAGTGCCCTGTAATCCATTCTCATATATCACTACACTATGTGAAACAATAAATGCATTATTTAATCAGAAAAGTATGGCTTCTATTTTTTTTTTCAACCAAATATGTTGTGTCATTCCGAGTCAGAAATTCAGATGCTCAACAATGCAGGAGACAGGTGCTTGCTTTGACTAGGGACAGGAGGCAGATGCAATAAGGGAGTCAGGCATTAGTGGAAATTTAATTTGTATTTGTTTACACACATTGCAATGTAGTCTCCATTCTTTGTTATTTGTTTAAAATGGCATTTCTGGGGGCACCTGGGTGGCTCAGTCAGTTAAGCATCTGCCTTCAGCTCAGGTCATCATCTCAGGGTCCCCTATTCTTGAGATCGAGCCTCACATTGGGCTCCTGCTCAGTGGGGAGTCTGCTTCTCCCTCTCTCTCTGCCCCTCCCCTTGCTCATGTTCTCTCTCTCAAATAAATAAAATCTTAAAATAAATTAAAATAAATAAATTAATTAAGAAATACATATCACATAATAAAGAATTTAAAGTAGTATAAACTTACCTGTTCCACTAAAATTAAGGAGAAAAAAAGCAGAACATATTGCCATGTAAGTGTTATTTTTTCATGTAGCCATTTTAGGACTACTTTGAAGTAAGCAAATATAGACAAAATAAAATGGAAAACAAACCCAAAGAAACCTTGCTGTTGACAAAAAGTAACTGGCATGTTTGCTTCTGAGCCATCTAGTCTGGTTGTCTAGTTATTTGCATTATCTTAACCCACATTGATTCAATTTATTCAAATGTGCAATTCTTCTGTATTTCATTAGTGTGCCCAAATATCAAAATATAAAATTTTCAAAAGTAGTTCCCTAACATTTAAATTGAAAGAACATCCCCCTGATCATTCAGTGCTCAAATAAGGAGCTGAGCTAAAGTAATCTTTCAAAGTTCCCATACTTGGCTTACACATTTTCTTGAGTATCTTTAACAAAGTTTAATACAAGCCAAATTCTTCCCACCAACCAGCATGCTTCTGGAATGCCTGCCCTCCTCCCACTCCTAGCTCTTGGAATACAAATAAGTTAAGTCAAAAATTACTTTTTATTACATAACCAAACAGAATTAAAAACATCAGTATGTTAGGAAAAAATAAAAATTTTCATTATCCACTCAAACAGTGAATAATGAGAAACAGCTGTTAGATGATCCACACTCTGGAATTACCAGAGCTATTCCCCTCTTAGCACATAAATTTGAGAACTGACTATAATAAAGATCCATTCCTACCCTCCTTCCCCACCAACCCATACCCACAAGAGACTCAGAGACTCACATAGATGGTTGTACACCTTTCCAGTAAAATAGCCACATGATTAAGATGATGATTTCCAGTTAAAATTCATTCCTAAATTTATACATATTAATGTATCTAGTTGTCATGAAGAGTTTGCGGAAACACTTCCAGCTAACTGGCTCAATCAAAATGTTAAAACATCATTATTAGTGGTGGAAGAAGAAATTTAGGAAGACAAAGATCTTTAAAAAAAGTAGTAAATCTACCAGTTTAATCTATCAGATTCAAGTTTACAGGAAAGCTAAGCTAGCAATGATAATCTGATTTTTAAAAAAGATTTTATTTATTTACTCATAAGAGACACAGAGAGAGAGAGAGGAGCAGAGACACAGGCAGAGGGAGAAGCAGGCTCCATGCAGGGAGCCCGCCGTGGGACTTGATCCCAGGACTCCAGAATCAGGCCCTGGGCTGAAGGTGGCGCTAAACCGCCAAGCCACCTGGGCTGCCCCTGATTTTCAACAACAATGCTGAATGGGATTTATTGCAGTTAAAGGTAATAAAGATTAATATTAAAATATTCACAGCTACAGAAATAAAGCTGTTTTCATCGAATTATACTGAAGGACAAATAGCTTATTTGGTTGCTTCATTTTGCAGGGAAATCCTAAGCATCTAAAACAGGAGTCTGTGAACAAACTATTTTCCTAGACAAAATATTTCCCATAAACATACATATGGAAGTTGTGTTATTCCTGTACATAGGAATACACACAGATGGTACCTCTTCTAGCCGTGCCAACTGCTTAGATCTGATGATGAAATGTGACCCGAGCCCACTTAAATGCATTCTTGTGCAAAGAACATCAGAGTATGTTAGGGAAAACATTCACCCCAGTGAAAGACCCCTATTCTAGAGGCATATCTATAATAAAAGAATTCTGCATTATAATAGCAAAAGGAATGCAACATATATGATTATATAAACCTGACTTTGTAAAAGTTCTAAGATTTCCGGTTACCTGTTTAAGAAAATCTAAAGGGAAAACATTTAGGTAGTGAAGTCATGCACAGGTTACCTCTGATAATTCAAGGCATACATAGAAGGGCATTCAAAAGGCGTAAAGGACCCAATAGACAAAGAGATAATGGATATTTACTGCAATAGATGGCCCATGTCATACTCCACAGAAAAAGAAATTTTAATGTTACTTCTAGCATATGTTAAAAACTTTTCTACATTTTTGGGGTGCCTGGGTGGCACAATTGGTTAGGTATCTGACTGTTGGTTTCAGCTTAGGTCTGGTCTCAGGGTCATGGGATCGAGCCCTATGTCGGGCTCCACACTTGGCGGAGACTCTGCTTGAGATTCTCTCTCTTCCTCTGCCTCTCCCCCTAAACCCACTCACTCTAAAATAAAAATAATTCTTTTTAAAAAAAAACTTCAAAAATTAAAGTTAATTAATTAATTAATTAAAAATTAATTTTAATTAATTAATTAATTAAATTTTTAATTAAAGTTAATTAATTAATTAATTTTAAAAACTTCTCTGCATTATTTATAAATTTTGACTAAAGTGGGAAAACAATTTTAAAATTCAATTTTCAGCATCTTTTGACAATTAGCACATATTCCCTTGAAATTCCCCTGTTCACACCTTTATCTTTCCATATTTTTGACTTTTTGTTTCCACTTTTACTCTTCAACAATTAGCAATTCAGTAACAATTTGCCTAAATATTAATTATGAAATGCAATGGAAGACTAGTATTAATAATTTTCTTTTTTTCTTTTTTTAAGAGATTTTATTTATTTACTCATAGAGACACAGAGAGAGAATGAGAGGCTGAGACACAGGCAGAGGGAGAAGCAGGCTCCACCCAGAGCGCCGACACGGGACTCGATCCAGGGTCCCCAGGATCACGCCCTAGGCTGCAGGCGGCGCTAAACCACTGCGCCACAGGGGCTGCCCAGGAAGACTAGTATTGAAGAGATTTAGTAAAATGGAAAAGCTGGGAAATCTCTTTAAAGGAATACTGAGGACACCTACAACCTGAAAATAAAAGGTTGGAGAACCATTTACCATTCAAATGGCCCTCAAAAGAAAGCAGGGGTAGCCCTCCTTATATCAGATAAACTAAAGTTTATCCCGAAGACGGTAGTAAGAGATGAAGAGGGACACTATATCATACTTAAATGATCTATCCAACAAGAGGACTTAGCAATTATTCAATACTTATGCCCCGAATGTGGGAGCTGCCTAGTATACCAATCAATTAATAACCAAAGTTAAGACATACTTAGATAATAATGCACTTATACTTGGTGACTTAAATGTAGCGCTTCCTACAATCGACAGGTCTTATAAGCACAACATCTCCAAAGAAACAAGAGTTTTAAATGATACACTGGACCAGATGGATTTCACAGATATTTATAGAACTTTACATCCAAACACAACTGAATACACATTCCTCTCAAGTGCACATGGAACTTTCTCCAGAATAGACCACATACTGGGTCACAAATCGGTTCTTAACCGATACCAAAAGATTGGGATCATCCCCTGCATATTCTCAGACCATAATGCCTTGAAATTAGAACTAAATCACAACAAGAAGTTTGGAAGGACCTCAAACACATGGAGGTTAAGGACCATCCTGCTATGGAACTGGAGGGTATTATGCTGAGTGAAGTAGGTCAATTGGAGAAGGACAAACAGTGTATGTTCTCATTCATTTGGGGAATATAAATAATAGTGAAAGGGAATAGAGGGGAAGGGAGAAGAAATGTGTGGGAAATATCAGAAAGGGAGACAGAACATAGAGACTCCTAACTCTGGGAAACGAACTAGGGGTGGTGGAAGGGGAGGTGGGCGGGGGGTGGGGGTGAATGGGTGTCGGGCACTGAGGGGGGCACTTGAGGGGATGAGCACTGGGTGTTATGCTGTATGTTGGCAAAGTGAACACCAATAAAAAATATATTTATTATAAAAAAAAAAAGGACCATCCTGCTAAAAGATGAAAGGGTCAACCAGGAAATTAAGGAAGAATTAAAAAGATTCATGGAAACTAATGAGAATGAAGATAAAACAGTTCAAAATCTTTGGGATGCAGCAAAAGCAGTCCTGAGGGGGAAATACATCGCAATACAAGCATCCATCCAAAAACTGGAAAGAACTCAAATACAAAAGTTAACCTTGTGCCTAAAGGAGCTGAAGAAAAAACAGCAGATAGATCCTACACCCAGCAGAAGAAGAGAGTTAAAGATTCAAGCAGAACTCAACGAAATCGAGACCAGAAGAACTGTGGAACAGATCAACAGAACCAGGAGTTGGTTCTTTGAAAGAATTAATAAGATAGATAAACCATTAGCCAGCCTTATTAAAAAGAAGAGAGAGAAGACTCAAATTAATAAAATCATGAATGAGAAAGGAGAGATCACTACCAACACCAAGGAAATACAAACGATTTTAAAAACATATTATGAACAGCTATACGCCAATAAATTAGGCAATCTAGAAGAAATGGACGCATTCCTGGAAAGCCACAAACTACCAAAACTGGAACAGGAAGAAATAGAAAACCTGAACAGGCCAATAACCAGGGAGGAAATTGAAGCAGTCATCAAAAACCTCCCAAGACACAAGAGTCCAGGGCCAGATGGCTTCCCAGGGGAATTTTATCAAACGTTTAAAGAAGAAACCATACCTATTCTACTAAAGCTGTTTGGAAAGATAGAAAGAGATGGAGTACTTCCCAATTCGTTCTATGAGGCCAGCATCACCTTAATTCCAAAACCAGACAAAGACCCCGCCAAAAAGGAGAATTACAGACCAATATCCCTGATGAACACGGATGCAAAAATTCTCAACAAGATACTGGCCAATAGGATCCAACAGTACATTAAGAAAATTATTCACCATGACGAAGTAGGAGCTATCCCCGGGACACAAGGCTGGTTCAACACTCGTAAAACAATCAATGTGATTCATCATATCAGCAAGAGAAAAACCAAGAACCATATGATCCTCTCATTAGATGCAGAGAAAGCATTTGACAAAATACAGCATCCATTCCTGATCAAAACTCTTCAGAGTGTAGGGATAGAGGGAACATTCCTAAGCATCTTAAAAGCCATCTACAAAAAGCCCACAGCAAATATCATTCTCAATGGGGAAACACTGGGAGCCTTTCCCCTAAGATCAGGAACAGGACAGGGATGTCCACTCTCACCACTGCTATTCAACATAGTACTAGAAGTCCTAGCCTCAGCAATCAGGCAAAAAAAAAAAAAAAAAAGAAAGAAATAAAAGGCATTCAAATTAGCAAACTCTCCCTCTTCACCGATGACATGATACTGTACATAGAAAACCCAAAAGACTCCACCCCAAGATTGCTAGAACTCACACAGCAGTTCAGCAGTGTGGCAGGATGCAAAATCAATACCCAGAAGTCAGTGGCATTTCTATACACTAACAATGAGACTGAAGAAAGAGAAATTAAGGAGTCAATCCCATTGACAACTGCACCCAAAAGCATAAGATACCTAGGAATAAACCTAACCAAAGAGGTAAAGGATCTATACCCTCAAAACTATAGAACACTTCTGAAAGAAATTGAGGAAGACACAAAGAGATGGAAAAATATTCCATGCTCATGGATTGGCAGAATTAATAATGTGAAAATGTCAATGTTACCCAGGGCAATGTACACGTTTAATGCAATCCCTATCAAAATACCATGGACTTTCTTCAGAGAGTTGGAACAAATCATCTTAAGATTTGTGTGGAATCAGAAAAAGACACCGAATAGCCAGGGGAATTTTAAAAAAGAAAACCATACCTGGGGGCATCACAATGCCAGATTTCAGGTTGTACTACAAAGCTGTGGTCATCAAGACAATGTGGTACTGGCACAAAAACAGACACATAGATCAATGGAACAAAAGCGAGAACCCAGAAATGGGCCCTCAACTTTATGGTCAACTAATACTTGACAAAGCAGGAAAGACTATCCATTGGAAAAAAAGACAGTCTCTTCAATAAATGGTGCTGGGAAAATTGGACAGCCACGTGCAGAAGAATGAAACTAGACCACCCTCTTTCACCATACACAAAGATAAACTCAAAATGGATGAAAGATCTCAATGTGAGACAAGATTCTATCAAAATCCTAGAGGAGAACACAGGCAACACCCTTTTTGAACTCAGCCACAGTAACTTCTTGCAAGATACATCCATGAAGGCAAGAGAAACAAAAGCAAAAATGAACTATTGGGACTTCATCAAGATAAGAAGCTTTTGCACAGCAAAGGATACAGTCAACAAAACTCAAAGACAACCTACAGAATGGGAGAAGATATTTGCAAATGACATATCAGATAAAGGGCTAGTTTCCAAGATCTATAAAGAACTTATTAAACTCAACAGCAAAGAAACAAATAATCCAATCATGAAATGGGCAAAAGACATGAAGAGAAATCTCACAGAGGAAGACATAGACATGGCCAACATGCATATGAGAAAATGTTCTGCATCACTTGCCATCAGGGAAATACAAATAAACACCACAATGAGATACCACCTCACATCAGTGAGAATGAGGAAAATTAACAAGGCAGGAAACAACAAATGTTGGAGAGGATGCGGAGAAAGGGGAACCCTCCTGCACTGTTGGTGGGAATGTGAACTGGGGCAGCCACTCTGGAAAACTGTGTGGAGGTTCCTCAAAGAGTTAAAAATAGACCTGCCCTACGACCCAGCAATTGCACTGCTGGGGATTTACCCTAAAGATACAGATGCAGTGAAACGCTGGGACACCTGCACCCCAATGTTTCTAGCACAATGTCCACAATAGCCAAACTGTGGAAGGAGCCTCAGTGTCCATCAAAAGATGAATGGATAAAGAAGATGTGGTCTATGTATACAATGGAATATTCCTCAGCCATTAGAAACGACAAATACCCACCATTTGCTTCGACGTGGATGGACCTGGAGGGTATTATGCTGAGTGAAATAAGTCAATCGGAGAAGGACAAACATGATATGGTCTCATTCATATGGGGAATTAAAAAAATAGTGACGGAATAAAGGGGAAAGGTGGGAAAATGAGTGGGAAATATCAGAGAGGGAGACAGAACATGAGAGACTCCTAACTCTGGGAAACAAACAAGGGGTGGTGGAAAGGGAGGTGAGCGGGGCGTGTGGGTGACTGGGTGATGGGCACTGAGGGGGGCACTTGATGGGATGAGCACTGGGTGTTATGCTATATGTTGGCAAATTGAACTCCAATAAAAAAAATAAATAAGTAAAAAATAAAGGAATACCGAGAATTCGTCTGGTAGTCATGAAATGTCTCCTTACTGTGCCCCCTCAGAACTCCAGACTATGGGAAATACATTTCACTGATGGTTCCACCTGCTGTGCTCTGTAATCCATCACTGTATTTACACCGAAGCCACACTTTCCATGAGCTTCTCCTAGGCAGTGACTGGACAGGAGAGGGATGGTAAGGCAGGCCCATTCCTGACTGATGCAGAACACCTCTGACAGCCAGCTTTAGTTCAAATACCCTGCGCCCCCGCCCATTGGCCTTGACAAATGTCCTCAGAACTGTCCTTGGTCTAAGATTCTTTCCCTCATTCTTCCTTCTCAAGTTCTTTCGTAAGGATGAAACCTGCATTGTGATCTTTCAGCTCTCCCGGCCTCCTCTGGCAACCTTTACACTTTCCCTTATAGGCATTCTTCTTAATAATTCTCTGCTTGTTTAATCCTATCTGGGCATCTGCTTCCTGGGGAATTTGCATAAATTGTCCCAAATGTGGTCTGCAAAAACAGGCAAGACGATTTGGATTCGGGGACTGGCTCACTCACTACCCAGTAGAGGAAGAGGACACCATCCCAGTTGGTAAATGGAACACAGAAGTCTCTGACACATAGTGGTTTTGAGTAATTGCTGAAGATTCCCCAGTGCTGACCTACGAAATGTCCGGGTGGAGGGAAATGCTGTTGCAGGTGAAATGGTTCAGGTATTTGAGAGATATGGGTGTAATGGTGCCTACACGGAGGAGGAGCGCCTGGGTGACTCAGTCAGTTAAGCAGCCAGCTCTTGATTTCAGCTCAGGTCATGGTCTCAGGGTCCTGGGATGGAGCTCTGCATCAGACTCCATGTTCAGCAGGGAGTCTGCTAGAGAGTCTCTCTCCCCCTCTCCCTCTGCCCCTCCCCCTGGGCTTGTGCTCTCTCTCTCTCTCTCTCTCTCTCTCTCAAATAAATACATCTTTAAAAAGAAAAAAGAGGAGTTGACCAGTTACTGAGAAGTTATATTGATGCTCTTTAGAGGGATAATGAGTCTGTGGGCCTCTAACAAGCAGTTAATGGCTAAGTGTGAGAACAAAGTCTAAGTGGTAGCTCACAAAGAGGCTGTTATCTCCTGCAGTGAAGAGCAAACACAACTAAAACTGTTAAAGATGCAGGTTCAGAGATGCTTAGCCAAGATAAGATCAGTTATGTAAATGTTAGGGACCTGGTGGGGGAAATCCTGGGACATTGAACTATGAAAATAGAACGTCTATCTGAATGGAAGTCCCTGAAGATGTCAGCTCTGCATCTTCACATGGGATTGCAGAGGTGGCCTAACCTTCCCTGGTAAGTGCAAGTGCTTCTGCTGTACTAGAAAATGCTGCAGAGGCTTCTTCCTTGCAAGATTACAGATGCTACACTAAGGATCTGCCTTCACCTCCTCTCCTGACTGCCTCCTTAGACCAATACCTGGGGCTAAACTCTAGTATAACCCAGATGATGATGGGCCAGGCCTGACTAGTGAGGAACGTGACTATATGCTGAAATGATGTAAAACTTAGCCTGTGTGTATCTATATGATCCATGAGATGCATGGGAGCATTCCTGAGATGGGATTCTGAGGCTGTTTGTCCCAGAGGGATGGAATTAAGACTTAATAATCAGGAATTCATTGACTTGGGAGTACTCTCTTAAGACACAAGATCTAACATCCTAGTGAGGATCTCGTTGGGTGCACATATGTTACTGGGGGTATTTTAGTAGCCTGGAGAACGTCATGGCCAATATTCAACAAGAAGGAAGCATTTGAGATGGTAGAAAAAGGAATAAAGGGGTGGCGGGAGGGAGCAGGAATGTGGGAATGGTACAGTGAAGAGCTCAGCAAATCCTCTCCCCAAAGGAAAGGATAAAACTGGACAAGGTGTCAAAAGCAGTCATTTTAGGACTCTGTAAGTTGACCAAAGGCATACAACAGACTGAAAAGCATTTATATAAGAGAACAGACTGAACTTTTGGGTCTTGGATGTTGAGCTCCTATCCTCAACCAACTCTGGTAGAATTACTGCCCTGTGGCCAGAGGGTCCTAACTTGAGAAAAAGCCCAGAGCCTGGGGTCGCTGACAAAAATAACACCTTAGTGGTAAACAATTGGAGAAGGCCATTATCACAGTTGCTTGAGACTGCAATCCTGCATGGGACAAGCAACATGCCGGCCAGAAATTTAAAGAGAAACAAAGACAAAATAGCCATAATGAGCCTTGATAAGCTACCAGATATCTCTGGTGTCCTGGAAGACTTCACATATGTATGAGGTTACTTGCCCTAAGAAGATATATATCCACAAGGCTCAACAAACTCCAAGTTGATAAACACAGAAATTTACACCTAAATGCTTCATCATCAAAGTGTTAAAAGAAGTAAAAAAAAAAAAAAAAAAAAAAAGAAAGAAAGAAAGAAAGAAAGAAAGAAAGAAAGAAAGGAAAAGAAAAAGACTCATCACACATAGGGAAACACTTTAAGATTAACAGCCAAATTTTTGTCAAAAGCAGTGGAGGCCAGAAAGCAATGGGAGCCACAGCAAACAACAGAAAGAAAGGGAAAAAATCATCAACTAATAATCTTATGTCTAGAAAACCATCTTTCAAAAATAAAGGAGAAATAAAGATATTCCAAGAAAAACAAACACTGAGAGAATTCATCATTAGCATCGCCACCCTACAACAAATATTTAAGGGAAATCCTTCAAATTGAAAGAAGTGACACCAGATGGTAACTTGAATTCACATGAAAGAACAATGAGCTGGTAAAGGTAATGATGTAGCTAGTTATAAAGATGGTATAAATACACTTTTTGCTTTTCTTCTCCTACCTTAAGATACAATTGTATAAAATAATAATTATAAAATTGCATGGTTGGGCTTATAACATATAAAGATGTAATATATATGAAAAATACCACAAAGGAGTAGTGAGGGAATGGAACAACATTAAAGAAAATGTTTATATTTTACTAGAATTAAGTTAGCACTAATTATTATTTTTTATTTTTTTTAATATTTTATTTATTTATTCATGAAAGACACAGAGAGAGTCAGAGACACAGGCAGAGGGAGAAACAGGCTCCATGCAGGGAGCCCGATGCGGGACTCAATCCCGGGACTCCAGGATCACGCCCTGGGCCAAAGGCAGGCGCTAAACCACTGAGCCACCCAGGGATCCCCTAGTTAGCACTAATTAAAGTCAGTTGTGATACATTAAGGTTTATACTGTAATCCCCAGAGAAACCATGAAGAAAATAATTCAAAATATAGAGAAAAAATCAATAAATGAATTAAAATGGTATACTAGAAAATATTTGACACAAAACAAATAGTAAAGGAGGAACAGAAAAACAAAAAAGATATGTGACATAGGGAAAACAATAGCAAAATGGCAGTGGTAAATCCAATCATGTTAATAATTACATTAATTGCAGAGGATTAAAAATAAATCAAAAGGCATATTTTCAGACTGAATTTTTAAAATACAGTCCAATTGAATTCTACCTATAAGACATGCACTTTACTTTTTTTTTTTTTGAGATTTTATTCATTTATTTGAGAGAGAGTGTGTGTGAATGGGGTGGGGGGAGAGAGAATCCCAAGCAGACTCCATGCTGAGCACAGAGCCTGATGCAGGGCTTGATCTCACGACCCTGAGATCATGACCTGAGCCAAAATCAAAAGTTAATCGTGACCTGAGCCAAAATCAAAAGTTAATCGCTCAGCCAACTGAGCCGCCCAGGCACCCCCAAGACATGCACTTTAGATTCAGACACAAAGAAACTGAAAGTAAAAGGATAGAAAAAGATACACCATGTATACAGTAAGAAAAAGAGAACTGGAGTGACTATTCTAGTATCACACAAAAGCAACTTTAAGACAAAAATTTTAGAGATAAAGAAGAACATTTTATAATAATAAAATGTCAATTCATCAGGAAGCTATAACAAGTAAAAGAAATACACATACTTCACAACCCAAAATACATGACAGAATTGAACGGAAAAATAGACAATTCAATAAAAATAGAGACTTCAATATCCTCTTTTCCTTTCAATAACTGATAGAAAATTAGCAAGGATAGAATAACACTATCAACAAATTCAACCTGGTATCTGTAACACCCCATCTAACAACAGCAGTTTGTTGAAATGAAATGAAAACAGAATTTTCAAGCACACACAGTACATTCTCCAGGACAGATCATATACTAGGCAAGCACGAAGCAAATCTCAGTAAATTGTAAAAGACTGAAATTACACGAAGTATGTTCTCCAATCAAAATGAAATTAAATTAGAAACCAACAACAGAAGGAAATTTGGGGAAAAAAATTTAAAAAAGGAAATTTGGGAAATCAACAAATATTTGGAAATTAAATAATACACTTAAAAATAACCTATAGGTCAAATGTCAAATCATAAATTGTAAGAGAACATGGGACATATTTTTAATTGAGCAAGAACAAAAACATATCAAAATGTGTGGAATCTGACCAAAAAAAAGTAGAGCAAAATTTATAGCTTTAAACATCATATTAGAAAAGGAGAAATCTCAAACCATGAAACTAAGCTTCCACCTTGACAAATTAAAAGAGAAGAGCAGGGCAGAGAACCTGAATAGACATTTCTCCAAAGAAAACATATGAATGGCCAAGAGACACATGAAAAGATGCTCAACATCACTCATCATCAGGGAATGCAAAAAAAAAACCATAATGAAATATTGCCTCACATCTGTCAGAATGGCCAAAAGAAAAAACACAAAAAACAACAAGTGTTGGTGAGGATATGGAGAAAGGGGAACCCTCTTGCACTGTTGGTGGGAATGTAAACTGGTACAGCCACTGTGGAAAACAGTGTGGAGGTTCCTCAAAAAATTAAAAATATAACTACCATATGATCCAGTAATTCCACTACTGGGTATTTACCCAAAGAAAACAAAAACAGTAATTCAAAAAGACATATGCACCCCCGCTATGTTTACTGCAGCATTATTTACAATAACCAACATATGAAAGCAACCTAAGTGTCTATCCATAGATGAATGGATAAAGATGTGGTACATATACAATGGAATATTACTCAGCCTTAAAAAAGTATGAGTTCTTGCCATTTGCAACAACATGGATGGAGCAAGAGGGTATAATGCTAAGTGAAATAAGTCATTCAGAGAAAGGCAAATATCGTATGATTTCCCTCATACATGGAGTTAAGAAACAAAACAAATGAACAAAGAAAAAAAGAGACAAGAAAACGCTCTTAAATACAAAAACCAAACTGGTAGTTGCTAGAAGGGACATGAGAGGGCATGGATGAAATAGGTGAAGGGGATCAGAGGTACATGTGTCATGACCAGCACCGAGTAAGGTATAGAAATGATGATTCATTATGTTGTACACCTGAAACTAATATAACACTGTATGTTGATTATACTTCAACTTAAAAAAGAGAGAGAACAAACTAAACCCAAAGGATGCAGAAAGAAGGAAATAATAAGGAGGAAAGTGGAGATCAATGAAATAGGAAACAGAAAAAAAGACAGAGAAAATTAATGTAACCAAAACTGGTTCTTTGAAATGATGAACAATAATTGGCAACCATAAGCAAGACTAAACAAGGAAAAAAGAAGATATGGATTACCAAAATCAGGAATGAAAGAGAGGACATCACCTCTACTCTTACAAAAATTAAAAGGGTTACAAGAAAATACAATGAGAAACTATATGCAGACAGATTTAAAAATTTGGATAAAATGTAAAAATTCCTAGAAAGATGCAAAATACTGAAATTGACTAAAGAATGAATAGGAGGTTTGAATCAACCTATAATTAGAAAAGAGATTGGATTAGCAATCCCAAAACTTCCCATACAGAAAAATCCAGTCCCACGTGGCTTCACCTGTGAATTTCACCAAACATTTAGAAAGAATTAACAGCAATTCTGCACAAACTTAGAAAAAAAAAAAACAGAAGAGGAGGAAACACTTCCTCACTTGTTCTATAAGGCCAAAATTATTCTGATACCGAAACCAAAGATATCATAAGAAAATACTACAGATCAATATCCTTTATAGAGATGCGGAAGTCCTCAACAAATTCTTTTTTTTAGAAATCTTTTTTTAAAAATTGTTTTAAAGATTTTATTTATTTATTCATTCATGAGAGACACAGAGAGAGAGAGAGGCAGAGACACAGCAGAGGGAGAAGCAGGCTCCATGCAGGGAGCCCAGTGTGGGACTCGATCCCAGGTCTCCAGGATCACGCCTTGGGCCAAACGCAGGTGCCAAACTGCTGAGCCACCTGGGCTGCCCAACAAATTCTTGTAAACTGAATCTAGAAGCATACAAAAAGGACTATATGCCATGGCCATGGGATTTATTCCAGATATGAAAGTTGGTTCAAAATAGAAAAATAAAGAAAAAATAAAGAAAAAAGAAAATAAAGAAAAAAAACACATCATGTCAACAGACATAAGAAAAACATTTAACAAAATCCAAAATTCCTTCATGACCAAAAAAAAAAAGCCTCTCATGATAAAAACACCTGTACAAGTGTAAGACTTGTATGTTAAAAACTACAAAATAATGCTGAGAGAAATTATAGAAGGCCTAAAGAAATGGTATAACATTCAATCTTCATGGATTGGAAGATGCAGTATCATTAAATGGAAATTCTCCCCAAATTGACCTACGGATTCAATGCAATCTCTATGAAAATGTCAGTAGGCCTTTTTTAAATATAGAAAACTGACAAGCTGACCCTAAAATGTATATGAAAATGCAACAGGCCTGTAATGAGCAAAGTAGTCTTGAAAAAGAACAAAATTGGAGGATTTATACTCCCAATTTAAAATTTTACTAGGAGGCTATACTAATTAAGTAGAAAAATAACTTGACCAGTTGACATTAGCTCTCCATTGCCACTGGCCAGCCCAGAACTGTCAGGATGGGCAAAGGAATGGAATGACCACAGTGCAAAGACATAGTCTGTATATGGGCCAGGTGGCATCAACTCCCACTTACCAAGGCCAAACTAGCTATCACTACCTCTCAATGTCCAAACTGTCAGCAACAGGGACCAGCTCTGTGCTTCTGCTACTGTACTACTCGTCAAAGAGAGTAACTAGCCACTTCGTTTTAAATTGACTATAACCTGACCCTCCCATCCTGGATGGGCTGACAATTCACATTCACAGGGATAGATACTCATTCCGGCAATGAATGTTCTATTATTGCTAACAGGGCCTCAGCCACCACCACTATCCTGGGGCTTACCGAATGCACAGGCATGGACCAGAAGACTCAATTCAGAATGAAGGAAGTGGGGGAGTGGACTCATAACCATGGGACCTACCATTATATAACATACCATACTATTCAAAAGCAGCCAGCCCCAGAGAAAGATATGGATGAGAGAGTGCTGGAATGGCTTTCTAAAGACACAGCTGAAATACTAGCTTGGAGACAATGGTCTGAAAAGATGGGGTCCCACCCTGAGAAATGCAGTGTATATATTAATTAAAGACCTCAATATGGTGCTGTGTCCTCACTAGGAAGAATAAATGGATTATGAACTAAGGAGTAGAAGCAGGTCTGGCCCCACTTACTATGACTCTCAGTGACCACCTGCAGAATTTATACTTTCTATTCCCTCAACCCTGAACTCTGCAGGGTTGGAGGTCCTGGTTCCCAAAGGGTACGCACTCCAGTGAACACAGCAAAGGTCTTGTTGAACTACAAGTCAGAGCTGATGCCAGGGCACTGTGGATTCCTCATGCCAAAGGACCAGCAAGACAAGAAGAGTCATGATCCTGGCAGAGAAAATTGATCCTTATCGGCATAAGAAGGCAGTCTTGCTTTTACACAAGGAGGCCAGGAGGAATTATGTGTGAAACTCATGTGATCCACTTGGTTACCCTTGCCCCATTGTAACTGTGAATGGACAAGTGCAGATTTTCAAGAGCACTTTCTCAGAGTGCTCATGAGTGGAGGTATGGGTCATACCACCAGGTAAGCCACCAAGATCTGCCGAGGCGGTCACTGAGGGTGAGATGCATTTTGAATGGATAATGGAGGAGGGAGATGAGTCGAGAGTTGTGGCCCCAAGATCGACTGCAATGGATAGGGCTGTAGGTCACCCCACTAACCTCCCTCTTCCGAGTTCTCAGAAAAAAGTACATGGGAACCATGAAACAAGTGCTCCCTGAACCTGTGTGGAGAAAGAGATCTGGGCAGAGCAATAAAATGCACATTCAAATCTCCAGCTGCTATGCTCTGAAGCCAATGCCACATTCAGGCTAAGACTATACTTCCAAGACTGAAAGTAGCAGGCATGCTGGAAGACGTAGGCCTCTTTAAGAAAACCCTGTGAATGACCTAAAAAATATCTTAGGTCGCTGATACTCAACTGTTGTGTAGACCCACTGCACTGAGTCAGAACGACTAAGTCATTTAGGACTTAACAACTGGGCCAGCATTAAGGACACGCAGAAGCCAGCCCTACTCCTCCCTCCCAACCTCAGAAAACACTACCACCACTACCCCAACACATATACACATAAATTATTTTAAGTTCCTCATAGATGACATCAAAATTATATAAAGACATCACTCTGGGATTGAAAATTGTATTGATTTTTAGTTCCTTTTTTCTGTAATTGTAGGAAATCAGCAAATGGAACATGATACAGTAAAAGAAGTAATAGGCAAGAAGTCAGAAAAATTGATCCCAGCTCTGTTGCTAAAGCAGATGTGTGAGCTTGGGAAGAGTCCATTTGTTCTCTGGGCCTCACTTCCCTCATGTGTAAAACAAGAAAATTGGATTAGATTATCTCTAAACCTCCCTTTTAGCTCTAAATATGATTCTGTGGACAATCCATATGCCTTCGGTTCAACCAATGGAATTATAATATCACATATACCCCTAAATGACCACAAGGTGTCAGAATGTGCTCATCTAACATTTAAACAGTTCTCGATGAACTATTCTGGTAATTTTGCAACAGACTAGAAGACTAATTTCCATATATCTCACACATTTCAAGAACCTTCCTAAATGCCCTATCGAGGAGGTAAGAAAAGTATTATCAGTAAAATTTGTCCTGGAGATAAGAGGGACCCACCCATAAAGCTACTACCACCCAATAATTAACCCTTAACTTTTCCCAGACGCTACATGTTTATTTGCTTCAATAAACCTTCCATCATGCTAATTTTGTTTCCCAAATCCAAATTTTACCCATCTCGTTCCCCAAATCCTAATTTTACCCATCACTCAAAAGCTAGCTCTACCTATTCACAATAGCAATAATAATCATCTCTAGAAATAAACCTAACATAAAATATGTAAGACCTACAGGAATGCAACAATAATACTTTACTGAAGGATATAAAAGATGATGAGGATAGATGAAGACATCTACCATGGTCTGGAAAGGTCAGTTCTCCACAAATTAATTTTAATGCAATGCATTTTTTCCCATTAAACTTGAAGATTTTAGTCTAATTATTCATCCAGAAGAGATATTAGATAATGGGGGAGAATGGCCTGTATTTTTTTAACGTCTAAAAATAGTAAGAAAAAATAAAGAAATTACACATGCCTTATGAAACATCAAAACAATTTAAGCTAGTTATTGAAACAGTGAAATGGCATAGGCCCAGAAGACAGATCAATGGACCAGAACAGAGTCCAGGGGCCAATCCTGTATATATAGGAATTTAAGCATATGATAAAGGTTGATTTTAAAATAAGTGATAAAAGGATTCAGTCAACAGTAATCATAGAATCAACTTTACTGGGAAAAATAAAATTAACTGAAACCCTAACTGCATGCCATGGTGAACTATAAATGAAGTAAGGATCTTTCTCTAAAAATTCTAAAATAATAGGAAAGAACAAATACCTTCTCTGTTTGCCTCTTTTTCCTTTTCTGAAAGAAGAGATAATAATACCTACTTCACAGGGCCACTGTGAATGTTTAAAAGGCTGATTAATGGCATATTGATAAGTACTGAAAACATGTCAGCAGTATAATAGAACCTCAGTAAATATTTATTAATAATGAATTTTTTTATTAGACTGGGAAAACATAGGACTGGAGAACAACTCACTTGCTCCAAATCACTCAGTATATCATGGACCCAGAGGGGGGAAAGGAGAGAAGAAGAGAGGGGGAGGCAAGCCATAAGTGACACCTAACTATAGAGAACAAACTGGGGGTTGATGGAGGGAGGTGGGTGGGGGATGGGCTAGATGGGGGATGGGCATTAGGGAGGGCACTTGTTATGATGAGCAATGGATGTTATATGTAGGGGATGAATCATTAAACTCTACTCCTGAAACCAATATTGTACTGTATGGTAACTACCTAGATTTTAAATACAAATTTGGAAGAAAAAAAATAATGAATCCAGAATTTATAACTGAGCCACAATTAGAAACTGAGTCCTCTGAATTCCAGCTCAGTTCTTTTTGTCTTTTTGCTATAGGTTCTGTCTCTCACTCTCTCTCCTGCTTTTTCTCTCTTCTCTTTCTCTGTTTCTCTTTTAATAATAGGATGCTATTTTAACGCTGAAATGTTTCATCGTCTTCCACATAAGAGTAGTACCAATTCATTTAGAAACTGATGGACTAAAAAAAAAAAAAAAGAAAGAAAAAGAAACTGATGGACTGCTACTATAAAGTCAGTAACATTTTAAAGTCAATTTGTATTGAACTAAGCATAACAGTACTTACATGCATTAAAAAAAACTACAATATGTTTATTTTTTGCTATATTTATTCAGTCCACAGTAAATGCCTGCTATAGCCCCAAGGGTAAGAACCACTGAACTACGTACAATGAATGCTCTAGTTTATTACTCCAGAGAAAGCACTCAATCAAAATAATCCAAAGACTGATTGCAACATGTCGAAGAACAACCTAAGAGCCTATATTCCTATGCCATCTCTCAATTGAGACCTTAATCCTACAAGTCAAGAGGAAGCTGAGAGCCATAAGGGAAAAGGGGCTAAATTTTACAGACAAAAATGGTTTCATTTATTGCAGCAACACAGTATTTTATTTTATTTTTTTAATTTTTATTTATTTATGATAGTCACACAGAGAAAGAGAGAGAGAGAGAGGCAGAGACACAGGCAGAGGGAGAAGCAGGCTCCATGCACCGGGAGCCCGATGTGGGATTCGATCCCGGGTCTCCAGGATCACGCCCTGGGCCAAAGGCAGGCGCTAAACCGCTACGCCACCCAGGGATCCCAACGCAGTATTTTAATTACCAAGAGAGTCATTTCTCATAGGATAAGCAAGTCTTCCAATTTCACCTCAGGAGAGGAAAAGTATGGATCCAAACCTGGAAGGGACATGTCATGGCTCCCTGGGCCTGGAATAGAGTCAAGGGAAGAGCTGGTAGTGGTTGCCATAGAGAAGCAGGACGAAAGGCACTGGCCAAAAATTTGGGGAACAGAGTAGGAGGATGGTAAGGAAAGAAAGTATGGAAGGGATAGGGGTACCGGGGAAAGAGATGGTGCTAAAAAAAAAAAAAAAAAAGATGGTGCTAGTGTGTGATATGCATCTCACAAGGATTTATTCTTTCAGAATCCTTTCAGGGCTTTGAACCTTTGAAGTTGTGGGTTCAGGTGCTATTCTATGCCTATCAGGTTTACTTACATCCAGTGACTTTTATCCACGTCCCTTCATTTCTGTACCTGTTTGCCCACCTGTGAAATAGGCCAATAACAACTGCTGCCAACACTCCACGGGTTATTTGGGAGATCTTAGGAGACCTGGAATATTACACAAATAGAAGGGACTGTTGTGATTCAAGGCATTTGTCCAGCCTGGGTTAGGTAGAAATGGGAAATAGAGCCACACCTATCTTTACCCTGTGACAGGATTTTGCTTGTGCGGACAAGAAAAATAACAATCATCTTTAGTTCTACTTCTTGGTATCTGGAAATATGGGAGACACTGACATGATGGATGCTACAGAGTTCATCCAAGAACCTGCCCTCACTTTCTATCACACCAATTTATGATTGCTTCTGAGTTTCACAAGCAGGTAGACTACAGCCAGAAAAAACTTCACCTGGAGGATTTGAGATAGAAAGGAAAATACAATTCCCTGGGATCATAAATATAAGGAAATACACCTTTCACCTTTATCAGGTAGAAATCAGAAGTGTCCCATTCCCCCAGCTACTCAATCAGAATAATCACCCAAACCACTCCCACAACTTATACTTCTATTTCCACCCTTTCTCTCTGAGACTTGTTTTTACCTGGAGGACCTTCTTATCATCATAAAACCATCCCAGCATGGATATTATTCTGAACCAATGAAATATTAGGAAATTTTCTGATAAAGATCTTGAAAAGAAGGCAACAAAAGGATAATACTGCATGCGTGAGAATTCCTGGCCCCAAATTTCGAATGGTATTTGTGAAAGGTGCATGCGCTTGGCTCTTAGGTAAGACAGGCACAGATCATGTGATTCTGGTACTATCTACAGGCACTTGCTATGCCAACAGCACTTTTTCATTTCCAGTGCTCCAAATTGTAATCTGCAGCTTCTCAGTAGAATGAGACACCCAACAGTGCCTTGAAACAACTCTGCAGCAAGAAAACCCACCATTGCCTTTTAAAATAGACAGCAGAGGTCAGCAAAGCCCAGTCCGCTCACCTACCCCTGGGAAGACTTGCAGACTCTGACATTCATATTGCAAATTTCAGGTCCATTAGCAACCAAACCTCTCTTGCAAGGATCCACAAAATAATCAAGAAAAGGTTTCTCCTTAGATATATAAAGTGAACATTACTAATCGCTTCGGTATTGGTATAATGAGGATGAACAAAGCCATGGCTCTCGTGATTATGCAGTAAACACAAACAACCTAACAGGCTTCAGGAGACATTATTTTCAAATGAATAGGCTCCTCTCAGAATTGGTCAGGAGCAGGTGATATAATATACAAATAAACACAAAGCATACATATGATATGTATCGCACTTGAATAAGAAGGCTGCAATTAAGGAAAGCCATTTAAAACTATAATTGATAATTTTTAAGTAAATATACCCTTGTAACCGAATGCAGATGGCATACCCACTATACAGCTGACCCTTGGGCATGAAGAAGAAATAAACAGGAGGTGCATTACATGCTATTAATTATTTTCACTGCTACAGTTGTTTGCTATATAATATAGGTCAAGGGGTTAGCCTGAAGCTTCTCCTAATATATTAGTAAATAAATTTGAACAGATTTTAATTTGCTAATGGAAAGGTCTGGGCCAGTTGCAAATAAGAGTGAGGCTACTTTGTCTCCCTCATTAGCATGCAACCAGGCTTATCCTTCCCATTCATACAAAATGTTACATTTCCATAAAGTGTAGTGTAATTTGTCAGGAAAAAAACTCTGTAAACTATATTAGAATAAAGATAAATTTGTATCATGTGGTCATCTTCCTCATAGAGTCTTTATGATAATTGCATGTCTAACACCTGCCTCCAAATAATACCGCCTGCCAAGTAATACCACTCTGGATCTTCATAGTACATAAAAATGACAGGGAATAGAAGAGCTATTCCTCTAACTTATTTCTAAGCATCCACCCTTATGGCTATTGCCTTTCTGGCCGTTCACTGGAGTGCCCCAGGTTTGGTTTGGTTTTGTTGTACAGAAGATTCGCCCTGCTTAGTAATTTTAAAAACTTAGTCTACATTATGGATTTATGATGTTTTCAGAAAGCTGACATTAAAATAACGTGACAATCACTGCCTGCTACGTGACGAAAGCCACAGTCTGAAACGAAAGGGCTGTTCCAAGTTACGTACTGTA
The DNA here is from genome assembly GCF_003254725.2 of Canis lupus dingo. Classification (NCBI taxonomy): domain Eukaryota; kingdom Metazoa; phylum Chordata; class Mammalia; order Carnivora; family Canidae; genus Canis; species Canis lupus. Next base: position 111,027,410 of record NC_064281.1, on the reverse strand, counting down.
GACAATTTAATCTAGTTGTAGTTGGCACTTTTCAGCACCTCCTGCCCCCACCCCCAATCATTTATGTGACCCGATGAAAATAATCTCTGAAATTTATGAGATTGAAGTCCCAGATACGGAAGAGCCAAGATCTATAGTTTTAATCCTCCATTCTCATTTTCATTCTTGCTCTCAGCCTGGCCCATAGGGGGAGTGTACACCTGCCACCCTTCCCCAACCCCAGTCCCTGAGCTGCCTGCAACGGGGTGGCAACCTTTGCCACTGTTACTCAAGAATGACTGGGAGTTCCCTCGAGTTCCAGCCCCTCTTTGGTGCCTGTTTCCCAGGCGCCCCACACTGCTGGCCAAGTCCTTTCAGGTATCAGGGCAGAGGAGGCCAGGTGGGCTAGCTGGTTCCTCAGCTTAACTTTGGAGGCTCAGGAAGAGATGGCTCACACAGTAAAAGGACAGAGTGGCAGGGCCGAACAGCAGAGGTCTCTTTTTGAACAGATAAATGTAGAGTCTACCTGCTAGGATTACGGCTTTGTAAGGGAAGGGTCTAGATTCCCCATCAAGGGGAAAGACCGTTAGGGAAGGTCAACAACACAAGAAGTAAAAATGATGAGAGAAATCTGAGTTTAGAAAATCTGATGATCTAAGGACTTAAACTGACAGAAAAAGTCTTACGAAAGACTGCTCTCAGGCTTTCATTCTTACATTTATATCGATGACTCAACTCTACATTTACAGTCCTGAGCTCTCACACAAAAAATTAATACTGGTTTAGTGTTTTGTGGTTTTAGAAAATGCTTTGCAGGGGTGCCTGGCTGGCTCAGTCAGTGGAGCATGTGACTCTTTTTTTTTTAAGACTTTATTTATTCATGAGAGACACACAGAGAGAGGCAGAGACACAGGCAGAGGGAGAAGCAGGCTCCCTGCAGGGAGCCCTATGTGGGACTCGATCCAGGTCTCCAGGATCACACCCCAGGCTGAAGGCAGTGCTAAAGCACTAAGCCACCAGGGCTGCCCAGAGCATGTGACTCTTGATCTTGAGCCCTATGTTGGGTGTAGGGATTACTTAAAGACAAAATATTTTTAAAATATGTTGATGTTTATTGTTGGGTAAGATGTTCACCACAGCACTATGAAGTTAGCAGGGCTGAGAGAGATGCAGTGACCTGCTTCAAGTCACTCAGGAGGGATTTGGGTACTAGCCCAGTGACCCCAAATGCCAAGCACTTTCCAAAGCCCCATGTGGCTTTCCCCCAACCTTAAGTATCTAAGACCTGTGCCATGCTCCACATCAACTGCCACGGGAACAGCCTAGGTGAGTGCAAGATGACTTTTTGAAATCCTTCGCCACATTTCCCCCACATCTCCTCCCTCTTATCAGAATCCCTGGCTGAGTCTTGAAGCAGAGGATGCTTGGATAATCTTGACTCCAGAATGACCTCCCACCCCTCCAACTCTGGCCCTTTCCTTGGGCAAACATCCTCTCTCAGCAAGTGGCAAGTGTCTTTTGCACCCGGGATGGGAAGAGATACTATTGTTCACAGGGCTGAGTTTGGGAAGCAGATTGTAGGTGGGTGGGTAGCTATCTGACTACTGTCTCACCTTTCGGGGCTCGAGCTAGGTACAGCCAATTCTATTATATCACAGCTATTTCAGGCACATTCTCCAGAATTGCTTAGAGCTGAAGTGAATTAAACTGATTTCCCAACTTGGGTGGCACAACAGATCACAAGATTCCCTGCTATAGATCAAGTAACCTACCCTACATCTCCCCCTCAAACTGAAGAAAAAGGAAATCGTGCCTTCAGTCCTCTCCTAGAATCTCCTAAAGGGATATGGAACTTTTGGACAAACTGCCTCACTCACATCACTCTACAGTTTTAGTGTCTGAATAAGGGACAAACCCAATTTTGTCCAAAATATTTGGACTAAATTTGGGTGAGGCGAGAAAGAAAAAAATAAGACAATGATTTTACTGTGTAACAATTGCAACAGAGACAGAAAAATTAACTACGTTCAGGTAAAGAAACACTATTCCACTTGACAAGCACGGGGCAGGGGGGGCATTTGTCACTGAGTACTTACCGTTTCACCTGTCATTTCATACAAAGATAGAGGACCTTATTTTTTTTATTACTCTTGCATAAGTAATGGCAGGAAGAAGCGTATATGTTAATCCTTACTAATTTCCAGCCCTTTTTTACTTTTGTTTGTGATGCAAAAAAGGGGGGAGGGGAAAGAAAACCACTATTTGGAAACCAGGAGGAATGGAGGAGCATAAGCAGTAGAGCAAAAGCAGAGCAAAGCATAAACATAACGAACAATGCCTCAAGGATGATTCAAACATTGGCCAAAGTCAGGCACTTTTAATTCCAAATATCTTCGCTATTTTGTATGCTACAGAATAGAACCAAACCGAACAGAAACAACAGAACTTTGAACTTTCAGGCATCACTGTACCGGTTGCTTTAAAATACTAAATGTCCGCTAACTGTATTTTCCCTAGAAATGCAGGCAGTTATTATGAACTTCACTGGTATTCCCACCATACAGATAAAGTACTGAAATAAAGCTAGAGGACAACGAATTCAGAGAATTCACTTTATTGTTCAGAAGAAGTAAACTTGGCCTTGATCAAGGGAGCCCAGACCGTGACACTCCAGGCAGGAAGTTAGCCAGCTTTTCAACAAAAGAACTGAGGTAAATATGGGACTTCCCCACTCTTAGACAGTTGTCTCAACTCTTCACCTCACTTTACATAGAAAGATGAGAATTATGTCAGCATTTTAGTAACCACACTTGGAGTTCTAACTCTCCACTCCATTTGTGTGGCCTTTATAAAATACGGATTAATTTTCCACCTGTGACTGTCTCCCTTGCGAGAGCTATAGGAAGTTTGAAAATCCAAGAGATTTGCAGTCTGGAAGGAAAAAAAATACAGCATCACGCAGCAGATTTGACATCGTGTGTGATAGTTTACATTATTCAAAACCTAAAACAATTGTTCTCAAATCCAATAAAATTACAGATAGTTGGAATCTAAGCCAAATGAGTTTTGCCGGTAGTTTGCCTAATACAATTCACCAGTGTACAAAAACATAGAGTTGGTTGTAATTGCAAAGACTACACAGAACCAAACAACATTCCGACTGCTTTTATTAGGAGAAAAGAAAAAAAAAAACTTAGAAATATCTATTGCTGGAAAATGATAAGATAAACCTTCCTAAAGTCACGTCGTCAAAACATCTTGTGCCCACTTGCAATTGAAATATTATCTGCCATATAAATCTGAAGGTGCATATTTACCAACTGTCTTTCCGATTCTAAGAACTATCTGCCAGAAAAGGAAATTTACAATAATAGTGACAAGGACAAAATCAGCAAGGGAAGCCTAATGGTTTTTCTATTTTGTTATAGGATGTCAGAAGTTGTGGGTTTTACACAATTCTCATCACACTAGCTGCTACCCCACTCTTTATCCTCCCCTGATGTTCAGCATTCCTAAAGTGACAATTCTTGACTTATTCTACAAACACCTCTAAACCTTCTATAGATATTTTAAACATTTAGCCAATTTAATGGAATGCTTACTTCTGAAGGGGAAACTGCATTGTATGCACCCTCTCTCCTTCTTGAGGCTGCTTTAAATTGGGGGAAACAGGGGATCCCTGGGTGGCTCAGTGGTTTGGCGCCTGCCTTCAGCCCAGGGCATGATCCTGGAGTCCCGAGATTGAATCCCACATCGGGCTCCCTGCATGGAGTCTGCCTCTCTCTCTGCCTCTTTCTCTGTGTGTGTGTGTGTGTGTGTGTGTGTGTGTGTGTGTGTGTTTCATGAATAAATAAATAAATTCTTTAAAAAATTGGGAAAAACATGGGCATGTAATTGTATTTTCAAAATACAAATATTAAATATAAGGTTCCTTATCAACTGAAATCATACTACTTATGGTCATCACTTCTGCTAATTTTTCTTATCCCTACACCTACTCACAAAAGAAAAAGCAAAACTTAAATAGGCCAATGTCCAGTGTTAAAGTTGCATATTCAGGGACACCTGGGTGGCTCAGCGGTGGAGCGGCTGCCTTTGGCCCAGGACATAATCCTGGAGTTCCAGGATCGAGTCCCGTGTCGGGCTCTCTGCATGGAGCCTGCTTCTCTCTCTGTCTATGTCTCTGCCTCTCTCTCTGTGTCTCTCATGAATAAATAAATAAAATGTTTTTAAAAAATAAAATAAAACTGCATATTAATATAACCCTACAGATTACAGAAAGAGAAAACTTCCCTTACAGCTTATAGCATGGGTCACAAGGGACAGGATTCCCTTCTTAGAGATGAATGGAAACAAAAATTACTTCAAATAATAACAATAATTACTTCAACACTAGTTATAATTTATTGAGAAGAGCTAAAGTTTATTGGGTGCTTGCCAAGTGCCATTTTAGCCTGTCCCTAACACAGGTAGATATTATTATTATCCCTATTTTACAGATAAAGGAACTGCAACTTAAACAGCCTAAGATCACACATCCAGTAAGTGGCTAAAATCGAATTCAAAGCTGGATAGCCTGTCTCCAGAGTCCATCCCCTTTCTACAGCCTCTTTGATGGCAAACAAGCACACAGCACTTTCTGACTTGTATTTTATACATTTGTCAAGTGTTTCACAACCACTCTGTCACTGCTCACATCACCTCTGCCAGCCAAGAGGTTAACTAGGCTGTCTGAGTGCTTCTGGAGACATGGAAACAAGAATAGAGTCCTGCAGAGCCCCTGAAAGCTGGAATCTGACACCCCTGGGTGAATGGCTTAAACTCTCTGGGCTTCATTTTCTTCACCTACACATTGGGTTTCATTGTGTGTGCAGCCTTATTTTCCCCACAGTGTCATCATTCCTGAGATAATGTATGTGAAGGTGTTAACTGTAAAGTGATGGAAATGGAGTTTTTTAAAGATTTTGTTTATGTATTCATGAGAGACACACAGAGAGAGAGGCAGAGACACAGGCAGAGAGAGAAGCAGGCTTCCTGTGAGGACCCCGATGCAGAACTCGATCCCAGGACCCCGGGATCACAATCTGAGCCAAAGGCAGACGCTCAACCACTGAGCCACCCAAGTGCCCCAGAAATGGGATTCTTAATGTAAGGTCCACAAACAGGCTACAGGGAGTTTGTTGAACCCCTTGATATTGTCTGCAAGCTTTGCTTGTATGTACATATGTGCATTTTTTGTGTGTTGAAAGATTGACTACCGTTTTCATCCGATTGCCCCCAAATAAGGTTAAAAACTGCTACAGTACGTAAATAACCATTTTGTCTTTAGGTGACTGAGAAGATAAGAATTCTCTCTATTGGAGACCACTTGGTCTCCCCAGAGTTTCTTTCTATACCTATTGGGCCTCATTTTATGAGGGCAGCCCTAGGAGACCAGCACATTGCCATTTGCACATGCCAGCCTTCCCAAGACCCAACAGTAGTTTTTCACTCCTTGTCTCTACCCTCTATGCCTCAGACTCTCATTCACTCATTCATTCACTCAATATATATTAAATGCCAAATTTTGCCACAAGCAGTGTGCTGGACACAAGGCATATGGCAGGAAACAGCACTCCCTAGCTCATGAAACTTCAGAATCTAGTGGAGAAAACAGATAAAACTTGGGTCTTGAGAGTGACAAAGGGGTGCCAGGGACAGGTGAAGTGTGGAGCACAGGTGAGTCCTGCATCCTTTTCACCTCGGAAATGCTGAATTCCCTCCGGAGCCTCCTCTCTCTTCTTCCAATGCGCGTGGTTTGTCTACATGGTCCCTTTAAAATGAGCCAGAAAACACAGACACACACACACACACACACACACACACACACACACACAAGGGTATGATGATCCACCAAGCAACCACATCTCCATCATTACAGACCCTAAACTTCAATTAATTTACCCTTACACCAAATCACATATTTCCTCAATTCTGAGGTTTATTGTTGTTACATTTTAATGTCTGAAAGTGAGAAGTAACTGCATACACTTAATATAAAGCACTTTCTTTTCCAACAGAGATCTTTTTGGATCAGTGATGTAAGTGTTGGGCACTTGGGCACTTGACGTAAATGTTGTAGGCAACAGGTGACACCTTGAAATGAAGGAAAAATGATAAATTCTTGGGCAATCACATCCTGCACTCTTGACTCACGTATGATGAAGCATGAGCTCTTCAGAATGTTGGACAAGGCCCTCAATGACTGGGCCTCTGGCCAATTCTCACCAGGTGCTGTCTTGAGCCCTATGCTCCAGGCCTTCCTAATTGCCTTCCAGTGACAGGTGATAGTTTGTCACCTCTAACAGCTATTAGCATATCTTCCCCAACTAACCTGTGCGCATCCCCAGGGCATTACCATGCTTAATTCTCCAGCACAGTTCCCCAAATATAAGTATGGTAAAGCATTAAGGAATATATTAATTCATGGTCTAACTATAGCCTAAAACCCCCCGACCCTTTTTCACATGGGATGCTAGGCCCATCTCTTCCACCTGTACTTGTGCAATGGGTTTCAAGATCTTGTCCAGAAGCCTTTCCTCATTATCCCAGCCAGAAAGCACCTCTCTCGTCTCTGAATTCACTCTGATACTCCATGAGGCTTCAACAATAGTTCACCAGCAAACAGAAGCAAGTTTCACTAGAATACTGTTTCTGGGGGGTTCTGTGAACAGGACACACACACAAATACTGTATTTTATACAGCACACTTAAAAGAGATTAAAAGAGGGGATCCCTGGGTGGCTCAGAGGTTTGGTGCCTGCCTTCGGCCCTGGAGACCCGGGATTGAGTCCCACGTCGGGTTCCTGCGTGGAGCCTGCTTTTCCCTCTGCCTGTGTCTCTGCCTCTCTCTCTCTCTCTCTCTCTATGTCTATCATAAATAAATAAAATCTTTTAAAAAAATTTTAAAAAGAGAGATTAAAAGATTCAAAACAGTGCTCGCTTCAGCAGCACATATACTAAAAGATTCAAAACAGCTCAAAGCATGTGGATAACGACCTCACAGTCACCACTGCTCTGTAGAGGAAGGCATCCACAACTATTGCACACCCAGGTAGCTGTCTGAGTCAAACTGTTTAGTGCCCTGAGAGCATATGCTCTCTAAGCCAAATTCGTACTTGTGGAGGAGTTTCTCCCTCCTTTGACATTTTAAGCATTTGGGGTGCTCCACAGGGTTCAGCAACGATGAGACACTATGTCTGGTTTTGCTCCAGATCTTGTAAATTCTTACTTTTATAAATTCAAAGATAGGCATTACAACTGTTAAGTGACATAATCTTGAAGGGTCTTCCTAGTTTAGGCAGAGACTCATGCCTTCATCTTCTAGATCCCCATACCTTAGCTGAGGTCTGGGGCCAAACACATTTACAATTAATAATTAAATGAGGTGACTTGCTTTGTATTTGGCCTTGTTTGGCTTTATAAGATGTGTGTCTTTGGCATTAACAACTGATTAGTATGGGCAGCCTGGGTGGCTCAGCGGTTTAGCACCGTCTTCAGCCCAGGGTGTGATCCTGGGGACCCGGGATCGAGTCCCACGTTGGGCTCCCTGCATGGAGCCTGCTTCTCCTTCTGCCTGTCTCTCTCTCTTTCTCTCTCTCTCTCTCTCTCTCTCTCATAAATAAATAAATAAAATCTTTAAAAAAAAAACAACTGATTAGTACAATCTTTATGAAAGTATCAGGGATGAAGGAGTCATTCAAGGCTGGCTTAGTTAGGTTCAGGCCCCACAAAGGACTCACACAGACTCAGCTGATTTGTGAGGAAGCCATCTCATCACTTACCAAGACACTCTATTATTCCTCAAGGTCACAGGGGTGCAGGAAGTACTCAGGAAGTATCCTGAGGAGGTGAAGGGAATCTCATCTCACATTTACAAATTCATAAGTCCATGGTTTGGGTACCTTGTATTATAGGAAATTATTTTAAAATAACAAAAATTTGTGACTTCGGTAACCCTCAGTGGGAGTGCAGAAAGCAAAAACAAGACTCTAGGAGACTGGGAAACAAACTAAGCCTTCTGCTGTCCCTATCTTCAGCCAAATATCAGCTTGAAGTTATCGGGGAAGAGTTTTAATTTTATAATAGCTAGAGTGGCCCTTTCTTTCTTTTTTCAAAAAAAAAAAGAATGAAGGAACAGAGGGAGAGAATCTTCAAGCAGACTCCGCAGTGAGCAGGGAGCCCGATGCGGAGCTTGATCTCACAAGCCATGAGATCATGACCTGAGCCAAAACCAAGAGTCGGACACTCAACTAACTGAGCCACCCAGGCGCTCCTAGAGTGGGACTTTCAGTTTTACTCAATTAAAAAATATATAGGTTTCTGGAAAACAACATAGAACTGTCCAACTTATCTACCTGTCTCTGAAAGACAGTCCTGGGGCTGGAATTCAAGGGAACTCCTGTTTCAAGGCCATTGTGCTTGGGAAAAGATAATGGATCATGCTACCAAATGGCTAACTCACTGAACTAGGAGAGGAGAGGCATGAGTCTCTTCCTTGGTGGTGCTATCTATCCTCCCCCAACCACCCACCCCAACAATGTGATGATGCTCCTTCTTCTAGTAGGATATGGAAATTGATAACCCCTCCCCTCTAATTGATAAAATTAGAAGGAATTTGTGATATAGGATCTTACAAGAGGAAGACTCCTTGAAGACATGCCCGGGACAAAAAGATGTGCCCTGACATGTGATGTCATGAGCACTGGATGTTATATGTTGGCAAATTGAATTTAAATTAAAAATATACAATTTTAAGATTAAAAAAATGTGCCCTGAGATTCCTGGTAAAATGAAATGACAGCACCTGCAGCACCGCAGAAGGTCAGTTTCAAATATGGAATTCTCAAATTCCTGGGAGTGCTGAGTCAGAATGTGGCAGTGAGTGGAGCACCAGCCCCTTGTCCCCAGATCACCTCCTCTTCTCTTCCCACTTCTACCCAGACTGTCCCACTTACATGAGGGTCCTCATGTCCTCCCATGTGGAGACCCCAGATGGAATGTTCAAGCTCCAGCCATTATGATCCAGCAATTCTATGTCTAGGTATATACATGTTGAAGACATATGTCCACACAAAAATGTATACACAAATGTCCACAGCAGAACTATTTCCAATAGTCAAACAGTGGAAACAACCCAAATGTCCATCAGCTGATGGTTGGAAAAACAAAATGTAGCATATCCATGGAATGGAATATTATTCAGCCATTAAAGGAATGAAGTCCTGATACATGCTACCACATGAATTAACCTTGCAAACATGTAAGTGAAAGAAGCCAGTCATAAAAGCCACAATACTGCATAATCCAAAAAAAAACTTAAAAAATACTGTATGATCCCACTTATCTGAAATGTCCAGTATAGGCCAATAGTGACACAAACCAGATTAGTGATTGCCAGGGATTGGGGGAAAGAGGGATTAGGAAGTGATTGCTCAGTCGGTATGGGGTTTCCATTTGTGGTGGTAAAATAGTTCTGGAATTAGTGGTATGGCTACACAACACTGTGAAGGTACTAAATACTTATCTTAGTCCATTCCGGCTGTTATAACAAAATACCATAGACTGGATAACTTATGAACAACAGACACTCATTTCTCACAGTTCTGGAGGCTGAAAGTCTGGGATCAAGGCACCAGCACAGCTGTATTCTCATGAGGGCCCCCTTCCTGGTTCATAGCCAGTGCCTTCTCACTGTGTCCTCACATAGTGGAAGGGCCTAGACATTTCTTTTGAGCTTCTTTTATGAGAGCACTAATTGCATTTACAAAAGCTCCACCCTTATGACCTTAGCACCTCCCAAAGGCCCACCACCTAATACCATCATCTTTGGGGGTCGGGATTTCAACATCCGAATTTTGGAAGACATACAGTACTCACTGAATTTTTCACTTTAAAATGGTTAAAATGATGGGGCACCAGGGTGGCTCAGTGGTTGAGTGTCTTCCTTTGGCTCGGGTCCTGATCACAGGGTCTTGGGATGGAGTCCTGCATCGGGCTCCCCGCAGGGAGCCTGCTTCTCCCTCTGCCTATGTCTCTGCCTCTCTCTGTGCATCTCTCATAAATAAATAAAATAATTCTTTAAAATAAAATGGTTAAAATGGTAAATTTTATGTTATGTGTATTTTTATCACAATTTAAAAAGAAGAATCCCAAACTCATTTATGCAGGAATGCTGATGACTGATATCCAATAGCTTACATGTTTAAAATTTTAACAGATGGTGAAAGCAGCTAATATTTGCTGAGTTTTATCCATATGTTACTCTATTGACTTTCACAACTACCCTGTAAGACAGGCATTTTTATCCCCGTTTTAAAGATGAGAAGACTGAGAAGTAAACTGTTTTATCCGAGGTCATATAACTAAGCTACAACAGTGGAATTCATATTCAGATTTAACTAGCTCCCAAGTCTATACTCCTGACCATACTAAAGAAAGAGGTAAAGTGGGAAAATCTGGGGCATCTGTCAGCAGTTTGGGAAGGTCTGGACAGAGTATGCCTCCCACATCAGGAATCTAACCTACTAGCACACTCTACAACTAAAGCAGTGATCTCCAAACATCTGTCATCTCTACCTTGCCAGTGATAAAATCTGAGCATGTGCTCCTAATATGGGCATATTTCATTATATGCATTAAATTATATGCTTGGACTACTAGCAAATCACATATTAACTATTACTGAAGATCCATTTATTTCTTGTTAAGATCAAAACAGATACAAGTTTTAATATTTCCTTTCTACTACTGGATGGATTATCTAACACACTCTGGAGACCACTGCTCTGGACAAAGCAAAGTCTAGCACTAGCCACATACTAAGTGATTTTATTAAAGAACCATTAGGCTGACTTACTTGTCTCAAGGCACTTTGCTTGCTTCCACAGATGGTGCACAAACTGAACACTCTCCCCATTCTCAAGTTACTCACAGTCTAATAAGGAGTCAGTTATGTACCTGGATCAATCCTATCTAAGGCAGACTGGGCTAAGTATTAGAGACAGGTTAAATTCAAAAGCCTTTTAAAAACTGATTATTAAATAGTTTAAAAAATAAGTTGTTATGTCAATTTCGGTTATAAGAATTTTTTTAAATGACCTGGATAGAGATATCTCAGATGTTAAAATAACCAAAATTTGGAGTGTACCACTTTTGGGTCCACGCTGCATGGAACATGTATTTGTGGGTGCGTGCATGTGTCTATAAGACATACATATGGACAGTCTGGGTGGCTCAGCGGTTTAGCGCCTCCTTCAGCCCAGGGCCTGATCCTGGAGAACCGGGATCGAGTCCTACGTCGGGCTCCCTGCATGGAGCCTGCTTCTCCCTCTGCCTGTGTCTCTGCCTCTCTGTGTGTGTGTGTGTGTGTGTCTCTATAAATAAATAAATAAAATCTTTAAAAAATGCATACATAAGATATGTGCTAAGATTGGGGAAACATTGTTTGCAAGTGATAGGATGCATGAACAAGAGAACTTGACTTTAGAAAAGGGTGATTAGCATTCATACGATTTTGTCCTCTGGAGCTTTTGATCATAAAGTTAGGTAGTTCATTTGAGATGTGGTTTGTATTTTTCTTATGTACCTGGTAAATAAAACTCTTTTTAAAAGATATGATTGGGCAATCACTAATGTATTTCAAGTAAGTTGAACATACTATGTCCCATTTACCACTTCATCACAGAGATAATTTATAAGTCTTTAGAAATTTAGTAGACTTAAAAGAAAAAAAATTCCCAAATAAATACTTTCTCTCCTCTGGCTTAAAAATAAACTCCAATATGATTTATGAAATGTTCTTATTTCTGCAAGGTATTGTGATTTCTGAAATAATGAAGTGTAGTACTTGAAAATCACATTTAATTTACTCCGAGGGAAGCAAGCTAATGCCTTGTGAGGTTGCTGGGGAAACAGAAAAGCTTCTTTAGGTCAGTGTTGTAGCAGAGAAGTAAGCTGATATTTCACAATTTATTCATGGTCATAGCTCTAAACTCTTTCCTGATTTTTAGCAACATATTCCTAATTTTACATTAAATATTCACATACCCCTTTAATCTGGTCTTATTTTTGGTAGCTGATGGAGATTTGTAAAGCAAAAAAAAATTTTTTTTGAGAATTTAAGCTGTTCTTTATCACAATCCCTGTACATTTTAAGTTATTTTCCTAAAGCCCAATTCAATAAAAAATTACATCCGGTTTCGGCACCAGAGAAGCTCATTTTGGGCAATGGAAGCCCATTTATCATTAAACTTTTAGATGAAATAAAATAAGGGCCCTGGGCTTACAATGACTCTAATTATTCAGATAATTCACAAAAGCCCTGATTTATGCTAAATACTTAGCTTTAATTAGCCAGCGGCTACATAAAGGAAGGGGGGAGGTGGTAATAAGATAAGTGTTGGAAAAAGGACATATGTGGCAGTCACTATTAGTTGCTTTCCCAACACCCATTTTCCTCCCCCTTTCTCCTATTCAGGCAGAATTACCTCTCACTATATACACACATTCTAATCCTCTCTTGCAGCTAAGAATGAGTGTGTGACCCTCGCTCATCTGGCCAATGGAACCTGAGGGAAGTTGGCTAGGGAAGGTTTTCCTATATAATAAAAGAAAAATAAGAAATGTCCCCTCTTCCCCTTCATCAGATCTAGTTTTTTTTCTACATATGCTATCTGGAGCTGCTGCAGCCATTTTGCAACCAAGAGGGGAGACGCCATCACCCCGAGGATGCTGAGGATGCCATGAAGTCAGAGAGACTACAGAAAGACTGAAAGAGTAGAAAGATTAAAAAAACCTACAGCTCTGATGACATTATTGAGCCACTGAGTTAAGTAATTCTAGAACCAACCCACCTCTGAATGTGAGATAATAAAATGTCCTCATTCTTTCAGCCACTTTTAGATGGGTACTCCATTAATTGCAACCAAAAGGATCATAACTTTCAAAAACATGATTCATTTTTCCTGTGTGCTCTCCAAAGTCACCAAATTGACTTCTTTTGTCATTAACTAGACCTGTAAATCAGAATGCCAGAGTGGGAAAAACTTTTATAATTTATGGAGTCTAATGAAGTTGGTAGGAGTCATCTGCAGTTGTTTTCCCAAACAACACCTATCTTTCCGCCTGCAAAAAGGTAGATGATAGCTGCTGTAGTGAGACACTTCACTGATGAGATTATGCCACAACTGGAGTGTTTTAGGAAAGACACAGACGGACACAGAGACCGAGAATGAATCATGACCATCTGATCATCGTGCCCTCACTTTATAGATGAGGAAACTAAAGCCCAAGTGAGTTTTTTAAGGTCACCCAAAGCAGTCCTTAAGAGGGGTCAAAGTGCTAAGGGAATTTTAAAGGAGGGGAAAAAACACATCATCCTCAAAGAAGAAACAAAACAAACTGACGTGACAGGCATTAGACCAGGACTTATTACTTAACGCTCAGCTTCCCTGAGAACATCTATAAGCAGGCAGTAGAGAGCCCTGATGAATCCTTTGGCCTGCTTATCAATTCAAACTCCTCTGCCTGCCATTCAAGGCTCTCTCCAAAAGCCTGGCTCCTCTCCAAAAGTCCTACTGCCTGTCTCCCTACTCTCCACCACTCCCTTGTTCTTTAGTATTTCAGAAACATCCCAGGCTTAACGACTCAACCTCCTCCCCAACTTCAAGTGCCTTCCATTTTTATCTGTTGGCCTTCCAAATCCTATCCATCCTTCGAGGTGCCACATAAACATCACTGCATGTTTCATTTGATGGTGACAACAACAAATTATTCCTGTAATTTCTGCCTTTATACATGTACAACATGGTACTTCACTCAAAACTTTAAATTGAATTTAAGAACCAAAATAAAATAGAAGGGAGAGCAAATAAAATGGAATCCATCTGAATTTGTGATCAATCTACCTAATGATGAAGCATAAAACAATTTTTATCTCTCTGATTTTAAGGGCATCAAAGAAAATCTCAGAGCAAATTGTATTTTGCTTGGATATACCGTATTTCATATGATATGTATCATATGAACCAAATTACAAGGGGAAATAAAGTAAAAAGGGTAGGGCAGCAATAATCTGCTCATTTATATCCTGTAACAGCAGAGCTAAAAGGTCTAAAAGATCACTTCACCTATAGCCTCATCTTACACACAGGGAAACGGAGCTCAAGGGAGGAAATGTGGTTAGCTCCTCATCTAGCAACCTTGATTTTTTGTCCCCAAAGGTGGGACTTTAGGACCTCAATAATAACAACTACCTACAAGTCTTAGAACTTGTCACCATTCCAACTATCTAAACTCATTGCCTTCGCCAAATGCACAATGCCTCAGCCAGGACCCTTGATCTTTTTTCCTAACCTGTATTTTTGCAGAAACTTTTCCTATTATCACCTGTTACTCATACATTGAATACTAATAGTATCAACATAAAAGTAAGGCATCAATTCTATGGTCACAACAAATAAGACTTCAAGTAAAAAAGTAGCTAATGACTGTAAATAGACAAAACTTTGTGAGTCCCTAAGTGATGTAAAACTCCCAGCATCATGGGAGATAACGCAAAGCGGTGTTATTCTGACTTTGCTCTTAGATGAGATAAATTTAAGTTATACAGATAAAAGCAGTATTGCTTTGCAGAAAATGTACTAAAGGTCAAGAAACTGGTTTAGTTCTAGCTTCTGGTTCCAGGTCTACTTCTGGCTTGTGACATTGATTAACAGTTCTCCTTCTGTAAAAGAAGACCACTGGTCTAGATTGATGTTTCTCAAACCAGGCTCTGCAGATGTATTAGGGGAGATTGTTGTGATTTGAATATTCCAATTTTGTTTTTCCATTACTATGATCATTATTTTAAAGTTTCCAAAGGTATATTCTTACAATGAAGTACTGCCATGCTATTTTCCTGCCCATTTATGTGTCTGTGTTAGCAGTTGAATGGCAGCCAAGTAGAGTGTTGTTGTGATTGTTAAAAGCCAGACAAAAACCTCACAAAGGTGGACGTGTTAGACAAAAGATACGTTCCTGCCAAACAAAAGCCCTATATATGATGCAGGTGTCCTTCTTTGACTACAAGAAAGGAGTGGGAGAAGGCAATTATCACACATGTTCTAAGTTTATACCTAGTTTTATGTGTATTACTAAAAATATATATTTATATATATAAATACATGTTAAACTACACATTTCCCTTATAGTATGACATTCTTATTTTAATAGCATTCTGAAAATAATTTGAGTGACACTGGGGGTCAGTAAGAATTTTTCCCCTTTTAAAAGTGGTCTCTACATTACTGAATTGAGAAAAACAGGCTTACATGGTCTCTCAGCCCCTCGTGGCTATGACAGTCCATGCATCTGTTAGAACTAAATCAGAGATCCTATTTACAGAGCCCAAGTGAACTGAAGTGGAGAATTAAACATCCAATGAACATTCCCTCTTTTTTTTTTGGTATATCATCTAAAAAAACAGATTAGAAGAATGGTTTTCCTAAATTTTCCAATTAGAAACAATACTCAAAAATGAAAGCAAAATGGATAGACCAGTTTCTTGGGGTTGGTCGAAATTTCTCTAGCAGTCATCTCTGTGACATTTATCATGAAGGACAAATGTTTTGACACACTGTAGCTGGCAGAGAAAGCATTAAAGGGGCTAGGCAGGAAGCAAGATGTTCCCCTCCCCATTTCAAAATCTGCAATGCTATCTCACAAAGTACTTTTTAAATTTTTAATGGAAAACTCAATATTAGAAATCACAAGAAACACTGTTGTTTGCAAATTACTCATTCGTGTGGGCAGGAATGTGTCTTGCCTTTTTCCTCATTCGTCACACAGAGACCCCCAGTCTGGCTACATCCTTGACGAGTAATATTTTTTATAATGTTCTTATAAGTGATTGCTTGCAGCATCTTATAGTCTTATCTCAGCGTGTGCAGCTTCTCATTAATATTCTGTACATATGGAAGAGTTTTCTATATCATTGTCCATTAACAAGGAGAATAATCACTCATTCAGTTATCAAGCAGTCAGCAAAGACCTGGCCTTGTGCCCTTAGTGCAAAGAATCATGGGATATCAAGAAGGTTAAATGTGGTTGACATTATGATAGTTACATTTTTTTATATAATTAGAGTTCTATAACCAAGTTGATCAAAGATAAGCAAAGAAGCATTAAAGTCTTTTAGGACTTAGAGACCATATTAGGGACTCCTTTACCTCTTCGAAGAATGACAAAAACCATCTTTCAGCTGATACATACCAATGAGCATTCTTTTATGAAAAACAAGAAAAAGTCATAAGTTGACATATCAATGACATATTAGTACAAAATAGCTTTGAAAGAGAAGTGATACTAAGAAAATTCAAAATTGAAATGGGATTGGGCCTAAGGAGAGACACATAAAACTGCTAACTGACTGAACCACTATCAGAGGCCAAAGGTTCAGAATGGCTGAACTCAAAGCAAAACACTGACTTCTGCACCTTTGTGGTCATCATTTAGCCACTCAAGCCTTTTTCATTTCTACAATCACAGAATCTCCGTACGAACATCTGGTGAATGAAAATATTACATATATGTGTGTGTATATTCAAGTGTCAGTAATACCAGAAGGAGGAAAAAGACAACCAGCCTTTGAGACCTGATACCTCTAAGTAGGTGATGTGAAGTCATTCCAGATACAGCTAAAAGTCAGATTTCAGAACAGAATGGTTGCAACTCAATTGTCAGTGTCCTCCAAAGGAGCCACTGAGCCCATACAGTTGAGGTAATAATGATCTGAGAAAAGGAGTGGCTATGGGAAATGAATAATAGGAAGGCACAAATCCAAAAGTTAGAGCAAAAGAAAAATTAGGATAACTTCATCAATCTGGGGTAGGAACTAGATGAGCTAATATAAATGAAAATACTTTTCAAAGTTCATAACATTAAGCAATCAATATAGGGAAGAGAATTTTCATGACCCCACAGAGTTTAGAGTCTATGGTAAGTTGATAAGAGGAACAGGTTTAGATATAGAAGAAAAGATGAGCTTCGAAGTACTGGTGGGAAAAGTGTTCACTGTTCTCTGTCACCTATGCTCCCATTTAGAACTGGAATTCAACTCTATGTAGAAGTTAAAAGCTAAAGAAAAGTTTTTCCACATAGAGGTCTTTTTTAGTGTTTTCAAAATTAAAAGAAATTGGTATTTGCTAGAAAAGGGGAGTGAGTAATTATGTGGACAGATGTCCCTGAAACCATAAATGTGCACAAAAGCCTTCTTGAGCCTCCTACCTAGGCAATACTGGAGTTTCTGTCTCCCAACCATCTTGTTTCTGAGACTTTGGAATTTATTTCTGGGTTCCTTGGGTATTACCAAAGTAGAGCCCAATATTCTATCTCTGACACAGTTTCCCCAGCAGTAACAACATAGAGAAAGGCAAGGGTGGGAAATTCCTGAGACCCAGGCCAGAGTGCATTTCAGTAAATGGTGTATTTCCACAAAGCTTATTATATGGCAAGGGAATGCAGCAGGAATACTCCATGTCAATTCCCCAGAGCAACTGGAGCCATTTCTCCTCTATCGAGGGGACTCAGACTGGCCTCTTTCCACAGGGATCTATCACATCTATCTATCCATCCATCCATCCATCCATCCTTTCCCCTTACAGCCACATGTTACCTTCTGTGACATGAATCTCATGTACCAGAAAGCACTGTGAGCCAAAAAGAAAAAAGAAAGCACTGTGAGCAAATCTGGCTACACTCTAGATGTGAAAATATGAGTGTGCACACCACATGGGCATCACATGGAGAGCATTTGAATACATAAACACACACACAACATTGCACTTCAGTTATATGCTTTTGCACACAAAAATAATCCTGTAAAAAAGGCAAGTATTATTATCCCATGTTACTAGGTTAAAAAAAAAAAAAAAAAAAAAAAAGAGCACTAAGCTCTTTCCTGAATCTCTGAGAAGGAAAATGATTTGCCCAAAGTGACTCAGATATTGGTGCTCTAGGATCTGAATCCACAACTGTGAGCCATAGTTGTAGAATGTGGTTTGGGCTCGCAAACTCTCTTCAATTCTTGGAATGTCTCTCACTTATCTACTCTGCTGAAGGAAGCCTACTAGACCCCTATTAGAAAATTTCTGGGAACTATTGTCCAGAGATAGAATATGAACCCTTAAGAATGTGGTTTAGTAAGAAACCCAAATTTCAACATTTTATGTCTCAGATTTTGTTTTTGTTTGTTATTAAGTTTTATTTAAATTCCAGTTAGTTAACATACAGTGTAATATTAGTTTCAGGTGTACAATATAGTGATTCAACAATTCCATACGTCACCTGGTGCTAATCACAGCAAGTGCACTCTTTAATGTCCATCCCCTATTTCACCCATCCCCTCACCACCTCCCCTCTGGTAACCAGCAGTTCGTTCTCTATAGTTAAGAGTCTATCTCTTGGTTTACCTCTCTCTGTTTTTTCCCTTTGCTCATTTGTTTCGTTTCTTAAACTCCACATATGAGTGAAATCATATGGTATTTGTCTTTTCTGACTGACTTATTTCACTTAACATAATACTCTCTAGTTCCATCCATGTTGTTGCAAATGACAAGATTTCATTCTTTTTTTTTATGGCCAAGATCCGTTTCTGGCCCTAAACCACATCTCCACATTTCCTACTTTCCTTGACATGGCCTCTTCTCTCCTTTAGCTGTGGTATTAGTTCTGTCAGTCTTCAGGTTGATTTTGGGGGTATTCAGGATGATTTGGTAGTTATCTAGTTGTATTCATGTGTCGCGGTGAGCCTAGGGTCCTCCTACTCCACTAGCATCTTCCTAGACCTCTCTCAGATTTTGTTAATTTCATGATGCGAGGGATGGTTACCAAATCTGATATCACACAGTTTAAAGGAGTTGTAAGGAATGATTTATTTTCTTTATTGATGTGAACAAAGAAAATAATTTCCACTTTTTTGCTAAGCTCACTCTGAACTAGACTTTCAGGCATTTGTTCGCTAAATATACATGATAGGATATAAGAATTCTCTCTCTGTAATAAATTACGAGAGAATACTGATTCATTTTATGAATTAGAGTAGTATTTCCTCTTTACACCATACACAAAATAGCTCTCAGGGATCTCAAAATATTAACAAGTCAACAATATTATTCCCATCAATCTAGATATTCTTTAAAAGCATAATTTAAGACGAAATTGATGAAACTGGATAGCTGAACAGATTGATACCACAGTAAAAGGATAAGCTTGTCCCCTCTATAGAAACACAGAAAAAGAGGCAGAAATAGACACAGAAACAGAATCTAGGGCCCAGAAATAAACCCAGGCATATATGGTCAACTAATATTTGACAAATGAGTCAAGAACTCTCATTGTGTCCTTTCCCTTTATTCCCTTTCACTAATTTTTATATTCCCCAAATGAATGAGACCATATAATGTTTGTCCTTTTCCGAGTGAAAATATCAGTGAGGATGACAAAACATGAGAGACACCTAACTCTGGGAAATGAACAAGGGGTAGTGGAAGGGGAGGTGGGCGGGGGGTTGGGGTGACTGGGTGATGGGCACTGAGGGGGGCACTTGGCGGGATGAGCACTGGGTGTTATGCAATATGTTGGCAAATTGAACACCAATAAAAATTTTTTTAAAAAAAAGAACTCTCATTGTGGAAAAGATAGTCTCTAGTAAATGGTACTGGGAAAACTGGGAAACTGGGAAAACTGGATATTTACATGCAAAAGATGAAAGTGAACTCCTACCTTAAACCACTCACAAAAATTAACTCAAATTGGGTTAAAGACTTAAATGCAAAATCTAAAACTGTAGAACTTAGTAGAAAAGAGGGAAAAAGTTCCTTCACATTGGTCTTCGCAAAGATTTTTCTGGATATGTCACCAAAAGCACAAGCAACAAAAGCAAAAATAAACAAGTAGGTCTACAGCAAACTGAAAACCTTTTACACAGCAAAAGAAATGATCAACAAAGTGAAAATGGGATGGGAGAGAATATTTGGGATACATGGAAATCATGTATGTGGTAAGTGATTACATCCAAAATATATAAGGAACTCCTACAACTCAATAGCAAAAAACAAGCAAATAAAACAATCTGATTTTAAAATGAGTCAAGTATCTGAATAGACATTTTTCTTTTTTTTAATGTTTTTTTAATTTTTATTTATTTATGATAGTCACAGAGAGAGAGAGAGAGGCAGAGACACAGGCAGAGGGAGAAGCAGGCTCCATGCACCGGGAGCCCGATGTGGGATTCGATCCCGAGTCTCCAGGATTGCGCCCTGGGCCAAAGGCAGGCGCCAAACTGCTGCGCCACCCAGGGATCCCTGAATAGACATTTTTCAAAAGCAGATATACACAGAAAGGGAGACAGAACATGAAAGACTCTTAACTCTGGGAAACGAACTAGGGGTGGTGGAAGGGGAGGTGGGCGGGGGGTGGGGGTGACTGGGTGGCGGGCACTGAGGGGGGCACTTGACGGGATGAGCACTGGGTGTTATTCTGTATGTTGACAAATTGAACACCAATAAAAATAAATTTATTTAAAAATAAAGCAGATATACAAATGGCCAACATCACAAATCAAGGAAGTGCAAATCAAAACCACAAAGAGGGGATCCCTGGGTGGCGCAGCGGTTTGGCGCCTGCCTTTGGCCCGGGGCACGATCCTGGAGACCCGGGATCGAATCCCACGTCGGGCTCCCGGTGCATGGAGCCTGCTTCTCCCTCTGCCTGTGTCTCTGCCTCTCTCTCTCAATCTGTAACTATCATAAATAAATAATAAAAAAAAATTAAAAAAAAAAAAACCACAAAGAGATATCATCTCACACCTGTTACACTGGATATTATCAAAAAGAAAAGGGATAACAAATGGCTGGTAAGGATGTAGAGAAAAGGGAACAGTCATACACTGCTGGTGGGAAGGTAAATTGGTGCAGTCACTATGAAAAACCATACAGAAGTTCCTCAAAAAATTAGAAATAGAACTACTGTATGATCCAGCAATTCCACTTCTTTTTAAATTTTTTTTATTTAAATTCAATTTAATTAACATATACTGTATTACTAGTTTCAGAGGCAGGATTTAGTATTTCATCGATTGCAGACAACATCCAGTGCTCATTACATCAAGTGCCTCCTTAATGTCCATCATTCAATTACCCCATCCACCACCACCCCCCAACCTCCCCTCCAGCAACACTCAATTTGTTTTTCCTAGAGTTCAGCAGCTCTTACAGTTTGCATCCCTCTCAATTTTCATCCTGTTTTCTTTTTCCTTCCCTTCCCCTATGTTCATCTGTTTTGTTTCTTAAATTCTACAAATGAGTGAGATCATATGGCACTTGTCTTTCTCTGATTGACTTGTTTTGCTTAGCATAATACCCTGAATTTCTAGCCACATTGTTGCAAATGGCAAGATTTCATTGTTTTTGATGGCTGAGTAATAATCCATTGTGTATATATATCACATGTTCTTTATCCATTCATCTATTGATGGACATCTGGACTCTTTCCATAGTTTGGCTATTGTAGACATTGCTGCTAAAAACATTGGGATGCATGTGCCCCTTCGAATCACTATGCATGCTTTGGACAAATACCTAGTAGTGCAATTACTGGGTCTTAGGGTAGCTCTATTTTTTACTTTTTGAGGAACCCCCATACTGTTTTCCAGAGTGGCTGTGCTACTTTGCATTCCCACCAACAGTGTAAGAGGGCTCCCCTTTTCCTGCATCCTCACCCACCTCTGTTGTTTCCAGAGTTGTTAATTTTAGCCATTCTGACTGGTGTGAGGTGGTATCTCATTGTGGTTTTGGTTTGTATTTCCTTGATGCTGAGTGATATTGAACATTTCTTCATGTGTCTGTTGGCCTTTTGTGTATCTTCTCTGGAAAAATGTCTGTTCATGTCTTCTGCCCCTTGCTTGACTGAATTTTTCAGTTTCTGGGTGTTGAGTTTGACAAGTTCTTTTTTTAAAAAAAGATTTTATTTATTCATGAGAGAGAGAGAGAGAGAGAGGGAGAGGGAGAGAGGCAGAGACATAGGCAGAGGGAGAAGCGGGCTTCTCACAGGGAGCCCGATGTGAAACTCGATCCCGAACCCCGGGATCATGCCCTGAGCCGCAAATAGAGGCTCAACCGCTGAGCCACCCAGGTGTCCCGAGTTTGATAAGTTCTTTATAGATTTTGGATACTAGCCCTTTATATGATAATACATTTGCAAATATCTTCTCCCATTGCGTAGGTTGCCTTTTAGTTTTGACTGTTTCCTTTGCTGCGCAAAAGCTTTTTATCTCAATGAAGTCCCAATAATTCATTTTCAGCAACCCCACTTCTGAGTATATATCCAAAGGAAATGAAATTACTATCTTGTTGAGATATCTGCACTCTTATGTTCACTGTAGCATTATTTACAATAGCCAAGACATTAAAACAACTTAAGTGTCTGTCAAGAGATAAATGGATAAAGAAACTGTTGTGTATATATACAATGGATGATTATTCAGCCATAAAAATGAAGAAAATCCTATCATTTGTGACAATATGAATGGACCCTGAGGGCATTATTGCTAAGTGAAATAAGTTAGAGAGAGAGACAACTACTGTATGTTCTCACTTATTCATGGAATCTAAAATAAAATCAGAGATGCCTGAGTGGCTCAGTTGGTTGAGTCTGACTCTTGATTTTGGCTGAGGTCATGATCTCAGGGTCATGAGATCCAGCCCTGCATCAGGGTCCATGCTGGGCGTGGAGCCCGCTTTGGATTCTCTTTCCCTCTGCTCCTCCCCACTCACGTTCTCTCCTTCTCTAAAAAAAAAAAAAAAAAAAAGATAGGAAAGGAAAATGAGTAAAATCAAATCAGATTTACACAAATACAGAGTGGATTAGTGGTTGCCAGGGGCATGGGGGTGAGGGTGATGGGTGAAGTTGGTCAAAGGGTACAAACTTCCACTTATAAAGTGAATAAATTCTGAGTACCTAATAAGGTACAACATAGTGATTACAGTTAACAATACTGTATTGCACACTTGAAAGTTACTAAGAAAGTAGACTTAAAAGTTCTTACCACAAAAAAGGTACCTATGTGAGGTAATGGATGGGTTAACTAACCTTACTGTGGTAATTACTTCTCTCAATATATATTTATATCAAATCATCATTATCATATGCCTTATACTTACACAGCATCACATGTCAATTATATTTCAATAAAGCTTTAAAAAGACATAAAGAATGCATCATACAAAGACTATGACATAAAGAAAGAGATTCACAGAAAGAGATGTACTAATGAAAAAATGAGACCAATAGACATGAGACATCAGGAATACCTAGCGGTTACTCCCAGCTTGGAAATGGATTTCCTCCTGAGGAAATCATGTCCTCAGTCCTTTCTCTGGGCCTGGTTGGGTTTAAGAAGGGGAGTAAAGATGATAAGAGTAGGTCTAGGCAATTTCTTATGGTTGCTTTTCACTTTTTTTCTCTGAAAGAATACAACTACTAAAGGACATGAGAATCTATTGAATCATTCAAGTTTTGTTGTTGTTACCTACGGGCCTATTATAAATTTTAAAAATAAAGGTAAAACTTATTTTTTAAGTATATCATACAGAAATCCAAATGCTATTACAAGTGTTGGTGAAGGTGTGGAGCTACTGAAACTCTCAGGTACTATAGGTAGAAATGTAAAAGGGCACAGCTACTTTGCAAAACACTTAGGCAGTTTCTTACACACTTAAGTATAAACTTGCAATAGGACCCAGCAGTCCCACTAGTCTTCCTAGTGGAGAAACTGCAACCTGGTTTCAGTGGGGTCAAAATAGGGAACAATTCTTTCACACTGTGTCCAGACAAAGCAGACAGTACTCAGATTCCCACGCCAAGGTAGCATCAATGGGTTTGGCGGTGATAAGAGGAGCCACCTCCACCCAACAAACATTCCAGGTAGGGCAAATCAACAGCAAATTCAATATTCCATGAAAATATGCTTTAGGAATGTAGATGAAATAAAGACATTCTCAGAAAAAGGAAAACTAAGAATTTGTTCCCCCAAAAGAGTTACCATTAAATGATGGTTTTAGGAAGATGTCTAAATAAAAAATTATGACAGAAGGTCTGGAACTTCAGAAAAGAAAGAACAGCAGAACAGGTAAATATAATAGGCTTTTTTCTCATTAACTCCTTAAATTATATATTGCTCATTACAGGAGATTACATTGATTTTTTAATATTGAACAAGCCTTGTATATCTGGAATTAATCCTACTTGATGATGGTATATAATTATTTGTATACATTAGTAGATACAATTTGTTACTATTTTGTGGAGGATTTTTGTGCCCAGGGTCATTTGATACATTGGTCTGTAGTTTTGTTTTAGCCTGCCTTTTTGCACTGTTTTTATCTTGTTTGTTATCAGGGCCTATGAAAATGAAAATATAACATACTGAAGTATGTGGAATGCAGCTGAAGTAGTACTGAGAGAGCAAGAATGCTTACGTTAGAAACAAGAAGCAAAGGACTCAAAACAATAATTTGTGTCCCTACCTCATGAAACTAGAAAAGAGCACAATAAACACAGAGCAAAGAATGAAATGATAAAGACAAATGCAGAAATCAATGAAATTGAAAAGAAGAAAACAGAAAATTAATGAAAATTTTGATTCTTTAAAAAAAATCATTAAAATTGATAAGCCTCTAACAAGGCTAATTAGGTTTTAAAAAAGAGAAGGTGGGGCACCTGGGTGGCTCAGTCAGTTAAGTGTCTGACTCTCAATTTTGGCTCAGGTCATGATCTCAGGGTTATAAGATCAAACCCCATGTTGAGCACTGTGCGGGGCCATGGAGCCTGCTTGCAATTCTCTCTCTCCCTCTCCTTCTGCCCCCCACCCCCACCCCTGCTTGTTCTCTCTCTCTCTCTCTCTCTCTTTCTAAAAAACATTTTTAGGTAAATTAAAAAAGAGAAGATACAAATCAGCAATATTAGGACTAAAACATGGGGAATATCACTAGAGATTTTCCAGCCAGTAAAAGGATCGTAAGGGACTATAAATGACTTTACACTTATAAATTCAGCAAATAGAACGGATGGTTTTGAAAACTCAACTGAAATGAAGTAAACAATTGGAATAGTCCTATAATCCATTAAAGGAATTAAATTCATAATTTAGAAGCTTCCAAAAAAAGTAATTTCTCTAGGAAAAACAAACTCTGACCTAAAACTCATATCTTATACAAACATTAATTCAAAATGGATCATGCACCTAAATGTAAAATGAAAGATTGTAAAACTTTGAAGAAAAAGCACAGGAGAAAAACTAATACCTAGGGCTAGACAAACAATTCCTAGATTTGACATCAAAAGCATGATCAATAAAGAAACAATTAATAAATTTGACTTCATCAAAATTTAAAACTTCAAAAGATCCTGAGAAGACTGTGAAAATACAAGCTACCCACTGGAAACAAACACTTGTAAACCACACATCCAACAAAGGTTTGCATGAAGAATATACTCAGAAATACCCAACAGAATACCCAAGAACATACTCTCAAAACCCAACAGTAAAACAAAACCAAAACCAAAAGACAACCTAATTACAAAATAAGCAAAAAAATATAAACATACATTTAACTGAAGATGACAAAAGCAATGAAAAGTTGTTCAATATCTCTAGTCAGCAAAGGAATGCAAATTAAAACCACAATTAGATACCACTGCACACCTATCAGAATGGCTAAAATGATAAACAATGACACCAAACCCAGAACACAAAAATCTAAAATGGACATGTCGGGATCCCTGGGTGGCGCAGCGGTTTGGCGCCTGCCTTTGGCCCAGGGCGCGATCCTAGAGACCCGGGATCGAATCCCACGCTCAGGCTCCCGGTGCATGGAGCCTGCTTCTCCCTCTGCCTGTGTCTCTGCCTCTCTCTCTCTCTCTCTCTCTCTCTCTCTGTGACTGTCATAAATAAAATAAAATTTAAAAAATATATATATATATATAATGGACATGTCTTAATAAGTCAATGGTAAACCTTGTGACAACAAACAGGAGTATTTGAATCAATCATAGATAAAAGTTATGGGTATATAGTTTGTAATGGAAGCTACAATTACCATTCTTTGAATTGATGATCTTATTAAATTATACCCAGAAAGCAGAGATGATAATCATGGAAGCTATGAAGATGCCATTCACTCAGGAGCCCTTGATGACTGATTTGATTTCTCTTTTATATATAACAATGTTAGATGCCATTGTCTTGTATCTCAAGCATTATACATTAAAAACAGTAAGCTGTTAAAAAAATAGGGATATCATCAAATGTTGTCAAGGATATAGAAAAACTATATCATTCACATATTGTTGGTAGGGATGTAAAGTACTACAGTCACACTGTAAAAGAATATGGCAGTTTCTTACAAAGCTAAACATGCCATTACCATAAAACTCAGGAATTGTACTTCCGGGCATTTATTTCAAAGAATGGAATATGTGCTCATATATAACACTTAAGCAAATGTTCACAGCAGCTTTATTTGTACTAGCCCCAAACTTGAAACAACCCAGATGTTCTTCAATCTGTGAATGGTTAAAGAAACTGTGGTGCTGTGTAATATTATTCAGCAATAAAGAAATGAATAACTACTGGGAGATTAGGAAGATGATAGTTGAGTAGGAGGACCCTAGGCTCACCTCATCCTAAGAATACAACTAGATAACTATCAAATCATCCTAAATGCCCCAGAAACTGACCTGAAAAACAGCAGAAAACTACACAACTAAATGTAGAGAAGAGTTCACACTGAAGAGGCAGGAAGTATGAAGAGGGAAATGGATTGGGAGGGAAATGGATCATGGCCATTGCTGTGGGGAGGGAGCCATGGTCACAGAGAAGGGCAAGAGATAGCCTAGCACACAGGGGAGTACATGGAGAAAACGAGTCTCCATAGTAATTGGTTAAGGAAGTGAAAGGGGCTGAATTTCCTGAGTTCCTACAACCAACAGGGCTTAAAGCCTGGAGTTTTAAAGGTCAAGTGCGCTTGGCTCTGGGAGAGCTCAGAGGGCATTGGGGCTGCTTTCAGAGAAAATGCAGGGTAAACAGCCCATACACATAAAGCATGAAGACAGAGATCTAAAGTGTGCCTGGGGCACATAGTGGGTAAATTATCTGCTCATCTCTGAGACCATTCCAGAGAGATAGCATTCACAGAGAGACCCCTCCAAACAAAGGAACTGGCTGGGGCTATTTCCCTCCCCTACCCCTCAGTATAAGCACAGGGCCATCTGTGGGAACCAGAACAGTGAAGACACTCACTACTTATTTATAACAAACCCTGTCCACACCCTGCCCCCCAAACTCCGAAGTAACCACCCTTCCACATCATCTTGTCTCAGGTGAGTGCTCTCCCCCAGAAGACTGGCCCAAACCCCTGCTAACACCATGACTCCCAATGTGGTAGTTTTATGGAACATCAGCTCCATCAGTGGTGGTGATGGGTCTCATTTCACATACAGACCAGAGCACACTTAATTAACGCATGCCACATTCAACTGGGACCAAACACTATCCACAACAGGTAAGGAGAGCCTCTGCAGATAACTGGCCTGAAAGATAAAGTGGCCAGAACAAAACAGCAGAGCACACGCACACACACTGGAGACACTTCTGGAAGCACCAGGCCGTAGGAAGCAGAGGGCACTACAGGACCTATTTTTTATAAAGCCATTACCCTTAAGAATAAGAGACATTGCCAACACAGAGAAACAGGCACAGAGACATAGACAAAATTAGAAAACAGAGAAACTTATCCCAAATGAACGAAGAGGACAAGGCTACAGCCAGAGATCTAAGCAAAAGAGATATAAGTAACATGCCTGATGGAGAATTTAAAGTAATGATCATAAGTATTTTCACTGGACTTGAGAAAAGAGTAGAAGACATGAGGGAGACCTTCACACAGAATAAGGAATAACATAGCAGAGATAAAGAGCACAATAAAGGAAATGAGAAACACACTTGATAGAATGAACAGCAGGACAGAAGAAGCAAAGAAACAAAAATTAATGACCTACAAGACAAAGAAACAGAAATTAATCAAGCAGAACAAAAGAGAGAAAAAGAATTATGCAAAATGAGAACAGATTTAGGGAATTCAATGGCTTTATCAAATGTAATAACATTCATATTATAGGAATCCCAGTAGAAGATAGAGAAAGAAGGTAGAAAATTTATTTGAAAAAATAACAGCTGAAAACTTCCCTAATCTGGGAAAGGAAACAGATATCCACATCTGGAGGCACAGAGAACTTCCATCAAAAACAATAAAAGCAAACCCCCACCAAGACATGTTATAATTAGGGAGGCCTGGGTGGCTCAGCGGTTGAGCATCTGCCTTTGGCTCAGGCCTGGGACTGAGTCCCACATGAAGCTTCCTGCATGGAGCCTGCTTCTCCCTCTGCCTATGTCTCTCTCTCTCTCTCTCTCTCTCTCTCTCATAAATAAATAAAATATTTTTAAAAAAGACATGTTGTAATGAAATTGGCAAAATATAGTGACAAAAAAAATTTTAAAGCAGTAAGACAAAAGAAGGTAGTAACTTCCAATGGAAAACCCATAAAACTGGCAGGAGATTTTTCAACAGAAACTTTACAAGCGAGAGAGGGGAGGAGCAAGATGGCGGAAGAGTAGGGTCTCCAAATCACCTGTCTCCACCAAACTACCTAGAAAACCTTCAAATTATCCTGAAAATCTATTAATTCGGCCTGAGATTTAAAGAGAGACCAGCTGGAATGCTACAGTGAGGAGAGTTCGCGCATCTATCAAGGTAGGAAGACGGGGAAAAAGAAATAAAGAAACAAAGGCCTCCAAGGGGGAGGGGCCCGCGAGGAGCCGGGCTGAGGCCGGGGCGAGTGTCCCCAGGACAGGAGAGCCCCGTCCCGGAGGAGCAGGAGCTGCACCGACCTTCCCGGCGGAAAGGGGCTCGCGGGGAGGTGGAGCAGGACCCAGGAGGGAGGGGATGCCCTCGGGCTCCCCGGGACAGTAACAGCAACTGCGCGCCCAGGAGAGTGCGCCGAGCTCCCCAAGGGCTGCAGCGCGCACGGCGGGACCCGGAGCAGCTCGGGGGGCTCGGGGGCGGCTCCGCGGAGGGGGCTGCGCGGCCCCGGGAGCAGCTCGGCCGGGCTCGGGCAGAGGAAGAGGCTCCGTGCAGAGGGGCCTGCGCGGTTCCAGGAGCAGCTCGGAGGGGCTCGGGGGCGGCTCCGCGGAGGGGGCTGCGCGGCCCGGGAGCAGCTCGGAGGGGCTCGGGCGGCGGCTCCGCGGAGGGGGTTGCGCGGCCCGGAAGCGCGAATCCACCAGCGCAGGCTCCGGAGCACAGGGCGCCGGGACACAGCCCAGGATCCGGCCTACCCCGGGACAGGCAGAGACCGGGAGGGCCCAGGACAGCGAGGACGCTCCTGCCCCAGCTGAGCAGATCAGCGGCCCCGCCCCGGAGCCTCCAGGCCCTGCAGACGGAGTTCCTGCCGGAGCTGAATCCAGGTTTCCAGAGCTGCCCCGCCACTGGGGCTGTTCCTCCTGCGGCCTCACGGGGTAAACAACCCCCACCGAGCCCTGCACCAGGCAGGGGCACAGCAGCTCCCCCAACTGCTCACACCTGAAAATCAGCACAACAGGCCCTTCCCCAGAACACCAGCTAGACGGACAACTTCCAGGAGAAGCCAAGGGACTTAAAGAACACAGAATCAGAAGATACTCCCCTGTGGTTCTTCATCTTCTTTTTTTTTTTGTTTTGTTTTGTTTTGTTTTGTTTTGCTTTTTGATTTGTTTCCTTCCCCCACCCCCCCCCCTTTTTTTTTCTCCTTTCTTTTTCTCTTTTTCTTCTTTTTTTTTTCTTTCGTTTTTTTTTTCTCTTCCCTTTTTTTTCTCTTTCTCTTTTCTTTCCTTCTTTCTCTCCTCTCTTTTTCTCTTTTTCCCAATACAACTTGCTTTTGGCCACTCTGCACTGAGCAAAATGACTAGAAGGAAAACCTCACCTCAAAAGAAAGAATCAGAAACAGTCCTCTCTCCCACAGAGTTACAAAATCTGGATTACAATTCAATGTCAGAAAGCCAATTCAGAAGCACTATTATACAGCTACTGGTGGCTCTAGAAAAAAGTATAAAGGACTCAAGAGACTTCATGACTGCAGAATTTAGAGCTAATCAGGCAGAAATTAAAAATCAATTGAATGAGATGCAATCCAAACTAGAAGTCCTAACGACGAGGGTTAACGAGGTGGAAGAACGAGTGAGTGACCTAGAAGACAAGTTGATAGCAAAGAGGGAAACTGAGGAAAAAAGAGACAAACAATTAAAAGACCATGAAGATAGATTAAGGGAAATAAACGACAGCCTGAGGAAGAAAAACCTACGTTTAATTGGGGTTCCCGAGGGCGCCGAAAGGGACAGAGGGCCAGAATATGTATTTGAACAAATTCTAGCTGAAAACTTTCCTAATCTGGGAAGGGAAACAGGCATTCAGATCCAGGAAATAGAGAGATCCCCCCCTAAGATCAATAAAAACCGTTCAACACCTCGACATTTAATTGTGAAGCTTGCAAATTCCAAAGATAAGGAGAAGATCCTTAAAGCAGCAAGAGACAAGAAATCCCTGACTTTTATGGGGAGGAGTATTAGGGTAACAGCAGACCTCTCCACAGAGACCTGGCAGGCCAGAAAGGGCTGGCAGGATATATTCAGGGTCCTAAAGGAGAAGAACATGCAACCAAGAATACTTTATCCAGCAAGGCTCTCATTCAAAATGGAAGGAGAGATAAAGAGCTTCCAAGACAGGCAGCAACTAAAAGAATGTGTGACCTCCAAACCAGCTCTGCAAGAAATTTTAAGGGGGACTCTTAAAATTCCCCTTTAAGAAGAAATTCAGTGGAACAGTCCACAAAAACAAAGACTGAATAGATATCATGATGACACTAAACTCATATCTCTCAATAGTAACTCTGAATGTGAACGGGCTTAATGACCCCATCAAAAGGCGCAGGGTTTCAGACTGGATAAAAAAGCAGGACCCATCTATTTGCTGTCTACAAGAGACTCATTTTAGACAGAAGGACACCTACAGCCTGAAAATAAAAGGTTGGAGAACCATTTACCATTCGAATGGTCCTCAAAAGAAAGCAGGGGTAGCCATCCTTATATCAGATAAACTAAAATTTACCCCAAAGACTGTAGTGAGAGATGAAGAGGGACACTATATCATACTTAAAGGATCTATTCAACAAGAGGACTTAACAATCCTCAATATATATGCCCCGAATGTGGGAGCTGCCAAATATATCAATCAATTATTAACCAAAGTGAAGAAATACTTAGATAATAATACACTTATACTTGGTGACTTCAATCTAGCTCTTTCTATACTCGATAGGTCTTCTAAGCACAACATCTCCAAAGAAACGAGAGCTTTAAATGATACACTGGACCAGATGGATTTCACAGATATCTACAGAACTTTACATCCAAACTCAACTGAATAACATTCTTCTCAAGCGCACATGGAACTTTCTCCAGAATAGACCACATATTGGGACACAAATCGGGTCTGAACCGATACCAAAAGATTGGGATTGTCCCCTGCATATTCTCGGACCATAATGCCTTGAAATTAGAACTAAATCACAACAAGAAGTTTGGAAGGACCTCAAACACGTGGAGGTTAAGGACCATCCTGCTAAAAGATAAAAGGGTCAACCAGGAAATTAAGGAAGAATTAAAAAGATTCATGGAAACTAATGAGAATGAAGATACAACCGTTCAAAATCTTTGGGATGCAGCAAAAGCAGTCCTAAGGGGGAAGTACATCGCAATACAAGCATCCATTCAAAAACTGGAAAGAACTCAAATACAAAAGCTAACCTTACACATAAAGGAGCTAGAGAAAAAACAGCAAATAGATCCTACACCCAAGAGAAGAAGGGAGTTAATAAAGATTCGAGCAGAACTCAACGAAATCGAGACCAGAAGAACTGTGGAACAGATCAACAGAACCAGGAGTTGGTTCTTTGAAAGAATTAATAAGATAGATAAACCATTAGCCAGCCTTATTAAAAAGAAGAGAGAGAAGACTCAAATTAATAAAATCATGAATGAGAAAGGAGAGATCACTACCAACACCAAGGAAATACAAACGATTTTAAAAACATATTATGAACAGCTATACGCCAATAAATTAGGCAATCTAGAAGAAATGGACGCATTCCTGGAAAGCCACAAACTACCAAAACTGGAACAGGAAGAAATAGAAAACCTGAACAGGCCAATAACCAGGGAGGAAATTGAAGCAGTCATCAAAAACCTCCCAAGACACAAGAGTCCAGGGCCAGATGGCTTCCCAGGGGAATTTTATCAAACGTTTAAAGAAGAAATCATACCTATTCTCCTAAAGCTGTTTGGAAAGATAGAAAGAGATGGAGTACTTCCAAATTCGTTCTATGAAGCCAGCATCACCTTAATTCCAAAACCAGACAAAGACCCCACCAAAAAGGAGAATTACAGACCAATATCCCTGATGAACACGGATGCAAAAATTCTCAACAAGATACTGGCCGATAGGATCCAACAATACATTAAAAAAATTATTCACCATGACCAAGTAGGATTTATCCCCGGGACACAAGGCTGGTTCAACACCCGTAAAACAATCAATGTGATTCATCATATCAGCAAGAGAAAAACCAAGAACCATATGATCCTCTCATTGGATGCAGAGAAAGCATTTGACAAAATACAGCATCCATTCCTGATCAAAACTCTTCAGAGTGTAGGCATAGAGGGAACACTCCTCGACATCTTAAAAGCCATCTATTAAAAGCCCACAGCAAATATCATTCTCAATGGGGAAGCACTAGGAGCCTTTCCCCTAAGATCAGGAACAAGACAGGGATGTCCACTCTCACCACTGCTGTTCAACATAGTACTGGAAGTCCTAGCCTCGGCAATCAGACAACAAAAAGACATTAAAGGCATTCAAATTGGCAAAGAAGAAGTCAAACTCTCCCTCTTCGCCGATGACATGATACTCTACATAGAAAACCCAAAAGTCTCCACCCCAAGATTGCTAGAACTCATACAGCATTTCGGTAGCGTGGCAGGATACAAAATCAATGCCCAGAAGTCAGTGGCATTTCTATACACTAACAATGAGACTGAAGAAAGAGAAATTAAGGAGTCAATCCCATTTACAATTGCACCCAAAAGCATAAGATACCTAGGAATAAACCTAACCAAAGATGTAAAGGATCTATACCCTCAAAACTATAGAACACTTCTGAAAGAAATTGAGGAAGACACAAAGAGATGGAAAAATATTCCATGCTCATGGATTGGAAGAATTAATATTGTGAAAATGTCAATGTTACCCAGGGCAATATACACGTTTAATGCAATCCCTATCAAAATACCATGGACTTTCTTCAGAGAGTTAGAACAAATTATTTTAAGATTTGTGTGGAATCAGAAAAGACCCCGAATAGCCAGGGGAATTTTAAAAAAGAAAACCATAGCTGGGGGCATCACAATGCCAGATTTCAGGTTGTACTACAGAGCTGTGGTCATCAAGACAGTGTGGTACTGGCACAAAAACAGACACATAGATCAGTGGAACAGAATAGAGAATCCAGAAGTGGACCCTGAACTTTATGGGCAACTAATATTCGATAAAGGAGGAAAGACTATCCATTGGAAGAAAGACAGTCTCTTCAATAAATGGTGCTGGGAAAATTGGACATCCACATGCAGAAGAATGAAACTAGACCACTCTCTTTCACCATACACAAAGATAAACTCAAAATGGATGAAAGATCTAAATGTGAGACAAGATTCCATCAAAATCCTAGAGAAGAACACAGGCAACACCCTTTTTGAACTCGGCCATAGTAACTTCTTGCAAGATACATCCACGAAGGCAAAAGAAACAAAAGCAAAAATGAACTATTGGGACTTCATCAAGATAAGAAGCTTTTGCACAGCAAAGGATACAGTCAACAAAACTCAAAGACAACCTACAGAATGGGAGAAGATATTTGCAAATGACATATCAGATAAAGGGCTAGTTTCCAAGATCTATAAAGAACTTATTAAACTCAACACCAAAGAAACAAACAATCCAATCATGAAATGGGCAAAAGACATGAACAGAAATCTCACAGAGGAAGACATAGACATGGCCAACATGCATATGAGAAAATGCTCTGCATCACTTGCCATCAGGGAAATACAAATCAAAACTACAATGAGATACCACCTCACACCAGTGAGAATGGGGAAAATTAACAAGGCAGGAAACAACAAATGTTGGAGAGGATGTGGAGAAAAGGGAACCCTCATACACTGTTGGTGGGAATGTGAACTGGTGCAGCCACTCTGGAAAACTGTGTGGAGGTTCCTCAAACAGTTAAAAATATACCTGCCCTACGACCCAGCAATTGCACTGTTGGGGATTTACCCCAAAGATACAAATGCAATGAAACGCCGGGACACCTGCACCCCGATGTTTCTAGCAGCAATGGCCACGATAGCCAAACTGTGGAAGGAGCCTCGGTGTCCAACGAAAGATGAATGGATAAAGAAGATGTGGTTTATGTATACAATGGAATATTACTCAGCTATTAGAAATGACAAATACCCACCATTTGCTTCAACGTGGATGGAACTGGAGGGTATTATGCTGAGTGAAGTAAGTCAGTCGGAGAAGGACAAACATTATATGTTCTCATTCATTTGGGGAATATAAATAATAGTGAAAGGGAAAATAAGGGAAGGGAGAAGAAATGTGTGGGAAATATCAGAAAGGGAGACAGAACGTAAAGACTGCTAACTCTGGGAAACGAACTAGGGGTGTTGGAAGGGGAGGAGGGCGGGGGGTGGGAGTGAATGGGTGACGGGCACTGGGTGTTATTCTGTATGTTAGTAAATTGAACACCAATAAAAAATAAATTAAAAAAAAAAAAGAAACTTTACAAGCCAGAAGAGAGTGGCAAGATGTACTCAAAATGCTGAATGGGAAAAATCTGCAGTCAAGAATACTCTACCCAAGAAAGGTATCATTCAGAGTAGAAGGAGAGGTAAAGAGTCTCCAGACAAACAAAAGCTAAAAAAGTTCATGATTACTAAACCAGCCCTGCAAGAAATAATAAAGGGGACTCTGATTGGAAAGGAGAAACCAAAAGTGACAGTATAAAGGCAGGTAACACAAAAGCAGTAAAAATGAGTAATTCTGAAAAAAAAAGTCAGTCAAGAAACTCACAAAATAAAAAGATATAAAATATAACAGCTTACACCTAAAACATAGGGAGGAAAGGAGTAAAGAATGGGTTCAAACTTTAACAGCCATCAACATAATGTATACTGCAATATGCAGATGCTATATATAAACCTAATGGTAACCATATATCAAAAACACTAATAAATATGAAAAGAATAAAGAGAAAGAAATCCAAATATATCTACTACAGAAAATAAGCAAACCATGAAAGAGAGAAAGATAAGAAAAAACAGAAAAAAACTTTCTGAAACAACACAAAGCAAATAATAAAATGACAATGAATACATATCTATCAATAATTACTTTGAATGTAAGTGGACTACATGCTCCAATCAAAAGACATAGGGTGGGATCCCTGGGTGGCGCAGCGGTTTGGTGCCTGCCTTTGGCCCAGGGCGCGATCCTGGAGACCCGGGATCAAATCCCACATCGGGCTCCCAGTGCATGGAGCCTGCTTCTCCCTCTGCCTGTGTCTCTGTGTCTCTCTCTCTCTGTGTGTGTGACTATCATAAATAAATAAAAAATTTAAAAAAAAAGATTCTCGATTTCCAAAAAAAAAAAAAAAGATTCTCTCTTTCCATCTCCCTCTGCCCCTCCCTGCGCTCTCTGTCTCTCTCTCTAAAATAAATAATTCTTAAAAAAAAAAGGACATAGGGTAACAGAATAGATAAGAAAGCAAGACCCATCTATGTTGCCTACAAGAGGCTCATTTTAGACCTAAAGACACCTACAGATTGAAAGTGAGGAGATAGAGAAACATTTATTGTGCAAACATATGTCAAAAGAAAGTCTAATTATATCAAACCAGTAGACTTTAAAACAAAGACTAATAAAAGACAAAGAAGGACACTATATAGTAATAAAGGGGACAGACAATACAAGAAGAAGAAACAACAATAGTAAATAGTTATGCACCCAACACAAAAGCACCCAAATACATAAAACAGTTAATAAAAAATCTAAAGGAAATAATTGATAATAATGCAATAATAGTATGGGATTTTAACACCCCACTAACATCAATGGACAGATCATCTAAACAAAATCAATAAGGAAATCATGGATTTGAATTACAGAGTGGAATAGATGGATTTAACATATATCCAGAATATTCAATCCTAAAACAGAATGCACATTCTTTACAAGTGCACATGCAACATTCTCTAGAATAGATCACAGATTCAGCCACAGAACAAGCATCAACAAATTCAAGAATATTGAAATCATACCATGCATATTTTCTGACCAT
Organism: Canis lupus dingo; assembly: GCF_003254725.2. Taxonomy (NCBI): domain Eukaryota; kingdom Metazoa; phylum Chordata; class Mammalia; order Carnivora; family Canidae; genus Canis; species Canis lupus. The sequence continues at coordinate 110,990,807 of NC_064281.1, read as the reverse complement.
AATACCATGAAAGCAGAAGTCAACTACAAGAAAAGGGCAGCCCGGGTGGCTCAGTGGTTTATCGCCGCCTTCAGCCCAGGTTGTGATCCTGGAGACCAGGGATCAAGTCCCATGCCGGGCTGCCTGGATAGAGCCTGCTTCTCCCTCTGCCTGTGTCTCTACCTCCCTCTCTCTCTCTGTGTGTCTCTTATGAATAAGTAAAAATAAAATCTTTAAAAATAAAATTTAAAAAATTTTAAAAACACAAGAAAAAATGTGGAAAGACCAAAAATACATGGAGATTAAATAACATGTTACTAAACTATGAATGGGTCAAGCAAGAAATAAAAGAAGAAATTAAAAAGTACATGGAAACAAATGAAAATGAAAACACAATGGTCCAAAACCTTTGGGATGCAGCAAAAGTGATTCAAAGAGGGAAGTATCATTTTCATCTCAAAAAAAAAAAAAAAAAAAAAACAAAGAGGGAAGTATATATAACAATACAGGCATAACCTAAGAAGCAAAAAAAAAATCTCAAACAACTTAACCTTACACCTAAAGGAGTTAGAAAAAGAATAACAAACAAAACCTAAAATCAGCAGGAGGAAGGAAATAATAAATATTAGAGCAGAAATAAATGATATAAAAACTAAAAAAATAGAACAGATCAATGAAACCAGAATCTGATTCTTCAAAAAAAATCAATAAAACTGATAAATATCTAGCCAGACTTATCAAGAAAAAAAGAGAAAGGACTCAAAGAAAATCACAAAGGAGAGAGAAGAAATAACAACCAACACCACTGATATATAAGCAAGTATAAGAGAATGTTGTGAAAAACTATATGCCAACAAATTTGACAACCTAGAAGAAATGAATTCCTAGAAACATGTAAATTACCAAAACTAAAACAGAAAGAAATAGATAATTTGAACAGACTAATAATCAGCAAAGAAATTGAATCACTAATCAAAAAACTCACAACATACAAAATCTAGGACCAGATGGCTTCACAGCCAAATTATACTAAGCATTTAAAGAAGAGCTTTTCCCCTAATGGAAGGAACACGACAGGGATGTCCACTCTCACCACTTTTCAACATAGTACTGGAAGTCCTAGCCACAGCAATCAGACAACAAAAAAAAATAAATGGCATCCAAATTGGTAAGAAAGAAGTAAAACTTTCACTATTTGCAGATGACTTGATATTCTATATAGAAAACCCAAGGAGCGTGTGGGTGGCTTAGTCAGTTAAGCATCCAATTCAGTTTCGGCTTAGGTCATGATCTTAGGGTAATGAAATCAAGCCCCACATCAGGCTCTGTACTGAGCACAGAGTCTTCTTGAGGTTCTCTCTCATTCTCTGCCCCTCTCCTGTTCTCATGTGCTCTCTCTCTCTCTAAAAATAAGTAAATAAAATTTAAAAGAAGAAATGTGTGGGAAATATCAGAAAGGGAGACAGAACGTAAAGACTGCTAACTCTGGGAAACGAACTAGGGGTGGTAGAAGGGGAGGAGGGCGGGGGGTGGGAGTGAATGGGTGACGGGCACTGGGTGTTATTCTGTATGTTAGTAAATTGAACACCAATAAAAAATAAATTAAAAAAAAAAAGAAAACCCAAAACACCCCACCAAGAAACTGCTAGAACTAGTAAACACATTCAGTGAAGTCACAAGATATAAAATCAAGGTACAGGAATCTGTTCCAGTTCTATATACTAATAATGAAGCAGCAGAAAGAACAATTAAGGGGTCAATCCCACTTTCAACTGCACCAAAAATAATAAGGTACTTAGGAATAAACCTAAACAAAGAGGTAAAAGATCTGTACTCTGAAAACTATAAAACACTGATGAAAGAAATTAAAGATGACCCAGAAATGGAAAGACATTCCATGCTCATGGATTGGAAGGACAAATATTGTTAAAATGTCTATACTACCCAAAGCAATCTACATATTTAATACAATCCCCATCAAAATACCATGAGCATTTTTCACAGAACTAGAACAAACAATTCTAAAATTTTTATGGAACCACAAAAGACTCCATATAACCAAAGAAATTTTGAAAAAGAAAAGCAAAGCTGGAGCTATCACAATGGACTTCAAGTTATATTATAAAGCTGTAGTAATCAAAACTGCATGATACTGGCACAAAAATAGACAATAGGTCAATAGAACAGAATAGAAAGCCCCCAAATAAACCCACAACTATATGGTCAACTAATCTTTGACAAAGCAGGAAAAAGTATCCAGTGGAAAAAAGTCTCTTCAACAAATGGTGTTGAAAAAACTGGACAGCAACATGCAAAAGAAAGAAACTGGACCACTTTCTTACACCAGGCACAAAAATAAATTCAAAATGGGGCACCTGGGTGGCTCAGTTGGTTAAGCATTGCACTCTTGATTTTGGCCTAGGTCACAATCTCAGGGTCCTGGGATCAAGTCCCACACCAGACTCCATGTGTAGCAGGGTTTTCTCGCTCCCTCTCCCTCTGCCCCTACTCCTGCTTGTGCTCGTACTCTCTCTCTCTCTTTTAAAATAAATAAATAAATATTTTTTAAAAATTAAAAAATAGGAGTGCCTGGGTGACTCAGTTGGTTAAGCAACTGCCTTTGGTCAGGTCATGATCCCAGAGTCCTGCGATCGAGCTCCATGTCTGGCTCCCTACTGAGCAGGGAGCCTACTTCTCCCTCTCCCCCTGCCCTACCCCCTGCTCATGCTCTTGCTCTCTCTCAAATAAATAAATAAATAAAATCTTTATTTTTTTTTAATTTTAAAAACTAAAAGAAATAAATTCAGGGGCACCAGGATGGCTCAGTTGCTTGAGCATCTGCCTTCGGCTTGGGTTGTGATCCTAGGACCCCAGGATCGAACCCAGCATTGCGCTCCTTGCTCGGTAGGAAGCCTGCTTATCCCTTTCCCTCTGGCTCCCCCTCATATGTTAACTAACTGTGCTCTCTCTGTCAAATAAACAAATCAAATCTTTTTTAAAAATTCAAAATGGATTAAAGATCTAAATGTGAGACTTGAAACCATAAAAATCTTAGAAAAAACAAGGCAGTAACCTCTGGTATCGGCTGTGGCAACTTTTTTCTAGATATGTTTCCTGAGGCAAGGGGGAGAAAAGCAAAAATAAATTATTGGGACTACAAAATAAAAAGCTTCTGTACAGTGAAAGAGACAATCAACAAAATGAAAGAGCAATCTACAGAATGGGAGAAGATATTTTCAAATGACATATCCAATAATGGGTTAGTATCCAAAATATATAAAGAACTAATACAAATCAACACCCAAAAACCAAATAATCAAATTTAAAATGGGCAGAAAACATGAACAGACATTTCTCCAAAGAAGACATACAGATGGCCAACAGACACATGAAAAGATGTTCATCACTTACCATCAGAGAAATGCAAATTAAAACCACAATGAGATATCACCTCACACCTGTCAGGATGGCTAAAATCAACAACAAAAGAAACAACAGGTGCTGATGAGGATGTAGAGAAAAAAGAGCCCTGTTGTACTGTTGGTGGGAATGCAAACTGGTGCAGCCAATATGGAAAACAGTATTGGCGGTTATTCAAAAAGTTAAAAATAGACCTACCTTATGATCCAGCAATCACACTACTAAGTATTTACCTAAAGGATATGAAACACTAATTCAAAGGGATACACGTGCCCTGATGATTATAGCATCAGTATTTACAATAGTCAAGATATGGAAGCAGCCCAAGTGTCTTTTGATTGATAAATGGATAAAGAAGAGGTTAGGGGCACCTGAGTGGCTCAGTCAGCATCATACTCTTCATCTCACCTCAGGTCTTGATCTCAGGGGTCATGAGTTCAAGCACCACATTGGGCTCTAAGTTTTTGGAGCCTACAGACTCCAAAAAAAAAAAAAAGGGTAGTGGAATATTACAATGGAATATTACTCAGCCATAAAAAAGAATGAAACCCTACTATTTGCAACAACATGGATGGAGCTAGAGAGTATTATGCTAAGTGAAACAAGTCAATCAGAGAAAGACAAATACCATATGACTTCATTCATATGTAGAATTTAAGAAACAAAACAAACAAGCAAAGGGTAAAAATAAGAGAGAGAGAGAGAGAAATCAAGAAACAGATTCTTAATTACAGGGAACAAACTGATGGTTACCAGAGGGGTTAAATAGGTGATGAGGATTAAGGGAGTGCACTTGTGGTGATGACCTCCAGGTGATATATGGAAGTGTGAATCACTATATTGTACACCTGGAACTAATATAACATTGTATATTAATATAACATTGTATATTAACTAACTGGAATTAAATAAAAACTTAAAAAATGAATAACTACTGATAAACACTACAGCCTGGATAGATCTTCAAGGAATTATCCTTTTAAAAATCCCTTAAAAGTTATATACAATATGATTTCATTGATAGAACTTTCTTGAACCATTAGAATTCTAGAGATATAGATTAATGGTTACTAGGGGTTACAAAACTGGGAGGAGGGGAAAGTGAGTGTGAGTATAAAGGGGTAATAGGAAGGATCCTTGTGGTGATGGCACTCTTCTATATCTTGATTGTGGTGGTCCTCATGCAAATCTACACATATGGTAAAATATTTATAACTAAATAAACACACATATATATGCACCACATGTAAAACTGGTGAAATCTGAATATTGTAGATATATCAATGTCAATTTCTTGATTGCAATGTTGTATTATATTTCTGCAAATTATTACCATTGGGGTAACTAAGTACAAGATAGACTGGGATCTTTCAGAGTTATTTCTTAATAACTGCATATGAACCTACAATTATATAAAACTAAGAACTACAGACTAAAAACTACAAGTACTGTAGAGAGAAATGGATGAAATAACGAAATAAATAGAGATATATACCTTGCTCATGGATTGGGAGATTCGATATTGTTAAGATGTTAATTCTTCCTAAATCCAGTGACAGATTCAACACAATCTCAGTCAAAATTCCAGAGAAACTTTTTAAATAGAAATCGAAAGCATGTAAGAATCTAGAATATTCAGAAGAACCTTACAAAGGAACAACAAAGTTGGAAAGTCTACATTACTTCATTCCAAGGCTTATAGTAAAGCAACAATAATGAAGAAAGTGTGGTATCGGCACAGTGACAGAAATGTACCAATGGAGGAGATGTCTGGCTGGCTCAGTCACTGGAGCATGTGACTCTTGATCTTGGGGACAGACGTTCCAGTCCCACGTGTGTGATTACTGAAAAATAAAATCTCCCAAAAAAAGAAATATACCAATGGAACAAAATTGAGACCTGCATGTTATGTATATACAGACATCTGATTATAGACAAAGATTTAAAGGAAGATTATAGGGGAAATAAACTTCTTTCAACAACTGAGTCTAGGCCCCCACCTCGCCCTCGGGGCTCAGTCGCCCGCGCTCTCCCCGCACTCGGCCAGCGGCCCCCCCGGCCGGGGTCATGGGGGGGCCTCTTGGGGCGCGCCGCACTGCCCGGGCTGCTGAGTGACCCTCGGGTCTCCGGGCCGAGCCTGCTCACGCCCCAACTCGGGAGGGTCCTCCTGGACTCGAGAGCGGACCCTGGTTGCAGTGGAGCCAGATGGGGTGCAGCGTTGGCTTGTGGGGGGGGTGATCCAGCGCTTCGAGAGGAGGGGCTTCAAGCCAGTGGGGGTGAAGATGCTGCAGGCGCCGGACAGAGTCCTTGCTGAGCACTACCATGACCTGCAGACGAAGCCCTATACCCAGCCCTCATCAGCTACAGGACCTCTGGCCCCGTGGTGGCCATGGTCTGGGAAGGCCCCAATGTGGTCGGCTCCCCGAGGACCGTGATAGGGCACACCGACTCAGCTGAGACCGCCCCCGCACCATCGGTGGACTCAGCGTCCACATCAGCAGGAACATCTTTCACGCCAGCGACTCCGTGGAGGGGGCCCCAAGGGACAGCCAGCTATGGTTTCAGAGCAGCGAGCTGGTGCACTGGGCAGACGAAAACCACCAGAGCAGCATCTACGCGGCCTGAGCACTCGGGCTGCCCTCAGCCACCCCAGCAGCCACCCAGGATCAACTACCTCTGTCGTCCAGACCCGGAGCCCACACCCACAGTCTGCCCTTCTGTCCCAGACCCCGTCTACCTTCTGCTCCACCTACCCCGAGGAGCTGAGCAACCAACTCTATGTGCCTTTTACTATCCTGAGCCAGGAAGAAATTGGACCAAATCCTTTCTATACCAAAGTGCACCAACCTTTGGGGTGTCTCCAAAAGTATGTAGTGTAAGCGCCCTTCCCCAAAGGGGTGTGGGACATTAGCATTCACTGTGTTGTGGAGGGCGTGGGTCGTTTATTACAGTTTCTGCCATCTCTGAGATTAGGGATGAGGACTTCATGCAAAGTAGTAAGAGTTTGAGAGTAGAAATAAAGCTTACCCGCACACACACACACACACCTGAGTCTAGAAAAATTAGATACCCATATATAAAAATAAATAAATAAATTTTGATCCATACTTCACACCATACAAAAAGTTAAACCAAAATGGATCACAAAACTAAATGTAAAACCTAGAACTATGAAACTTCAGAAAAAAGGAGAAAATATTTATTAATTTGAGTTATTGATCAATTTTTAGATACATTAAAAAGCACAATCTAGTAGTGAAATAAAATTGATAAATTAGACTTCATTCGAATAAACTAATCTTTGAAAGGCACTATTAAGGGCTGGGTGGGTGGCTTAGTCAGTTGAATGTCTAAATCTTGGTTTCCGTTCAGGTCATGGTATCATGGGTAATGGGATCGAGCCGGTGTCAGGTTCCACACTCAGCAAAGAGTCTGCTTGAAGATTCTCTCCTTCTGCCCTTCCCACCATGTGCATACTTGCACACACACACTCTCTCAAATAAATAAATCTTTTTTAAAAAGGCACTATTAAGAGAGTTAAAAGACAAGCTAGAGTCCTGGAGAAAATATTTGCCAGTCACATATTTATAAAGGACTTGTACTGACAATGTGTAAAGAGCTCTCAAACCCAGTAATAAGGAATCAAACAATCCAATAAAAAGTAGGAAAAGGATTTATTTTTTTAAGATTTTATTTATTCATGAGAGAAACAGAAAGAGAGGCAGAGACACAGGCAGAGGGAGAAGCAGGCTCCATGCAGGGAGCCCGATGCGGGACTCGATACCGGGTCTCCAGGATCAGGCCCTGGGCTGAAGGCGGCGCTAAATCGCTGAGCCACCCGCGCTGCCCCGACTTATTATTTTTTAAAGATTTTATTTATTTATTCATGAGAGTTACAGAGAGAGAGAGAGAGAGAGGCAGAGAGATAGGCAGAGGGAGAAGCCGGCCCCATGCAGGAAGCCCGATGTGGGACTCGATCCCAGGACTCTGGGATCACGCCCTGGAACAAAGGCAGACACTCAACGTCTGAGCCACCTGGGCATCCCAGGAAAAGGATTTAAATAGTCACATAACCAAAAGAGATACACAGTAGCAAAAAAGTCACATGAATAGATGCTCAGCATAATTTTTTGTTAGGGAAATGCAATAAAACCACAATGAGAGATACAACAAGTCTATAAGAATGCCTAAAGTTGAAAAGGCTAACCATACCAAGTGTTGGGGAGGATGTGAAGCACTGAAACTTTCATACACTACTTGTTAAAACATGAAATGATACAATCATTTTGGAAAATAGTTGAGCATTTCTTAAAAAGTTAAACATACACCTACCATATGATCCAGCCATTCCACTCCTAGATTTTTACCAAAGAGAAAGGAAAATAAATGTCCACACAAAGATTTATATATACATGTTCACAGAAGCTTTACTTATAATAGCCAATACTGGAAACAACCCAAAAAGGAGGTGTATAGGCCAATTGTGGTATGTCCACATGATGTAGTACTACTCAGAAATAAAAAGGAATGAAGTATTGATGAACCTACTGAAGACTTAGCTCCCCCTATGCTGGTGACTTTCACCTCTCTAGAAAATTTCCTCCTTGGAGCACCTGGGTGCTCAGTTGGTAAAAAGTGGCTGACTTGGTTTTGGCTCAGGTCATGATCTTATGGTCCTAGGATCAAGCGCCCACTCAGCAGGGAGTCTCCTTGAAGATTCTCTCTCTCTTCCTCTTCCTCTCCTCCTACACTCTCTCGCACACTCTCTCTAAAATAAATACATCTTAAAAAGAAAAAAAAGAAAATTTCCTCCTTAACCCAATTCAAGATCAATTATTTCTTTACTCTGGATTTCCTAGTACTTTTATATTACATATGCACTTTTTCAAAAAGTGCACACAGTAATATATTGCTTATTAATTCAGTATAAAGCCACAAATCTGCATTCCTCTCTCATGTATACTGATTCACAAGATAACAAAAGCTGGGACGCCTGGGTGGCTCAGTCAGTTGAGTGTCTGCCTTTGGCTCAGGTCATGATCCCAGGGTCCTGGGATCGAGCCCCATGTCACCCCATGTCAGAATCCCTGCTTGCTGGGGAGCCTGCTTTTCCCTCTCTCTGTGTTCCTCCCCCAACCCCTCCCCCTGCTAGTGCTTTCTCTCACTCTGATCTCCATCTCTCTCTCTCAAATAAATAAATAAAATCTTAAAAAAAAACCTTCCCATCATAGAACATTCCACCTAACAACTGCAGAATATATATACCTTTCAAATATACCAGGAACATGCATCTAGGTAAACCATATTATAGGCCATAAAAGAATTCTCAGTAAATTTCAAGTGATTCAAATCACACAGAGTATATTTTCTAGCCAAAAGAATGAATTTAAATTAGAACTCAAAAACAGAACAACTATGTAGAACACTAAATATTCAGAAATTAAGCAACACAGATTTAATAATCCGTGGATCAGGGGATCCCTGGGTGGCTCAGTGGTTTAGCGCCTGCCTTCAGCCCGGGGCGTGATCCTGGAGACCCGGGATCAAGTCCCACATCGGGCTCCCTGCATGGAGCCTGCTTCTCCCTCTGCCTGTGTCTCTGTCTCTGTCTCTCTCTCTGTGTCCCTCATGAATGAATAAATAAAATCTTAAATAATAATAATAATAATAATCCGTGGGTCAAAGGAGAAATCACATAAGATATTAGAAAATATTTGAACTGAATGAAAATGAAAAATATCAAAATTTAAGGATTTCAGGTAAGGCACTATTTGATGGAAGATATATAGCTTTAAATGCTTATATTAAAAAATAAAAGGAGCTCCTGGGTGGCTCAGTTGGTTGGAAATCCAACTCTTGATCTTAGCTCAGGTCATGGTCTCAGGGTCGTGGGATCATATGTATACATATATATATGACAACCCATTAAGATGGCAAACCTAAATAAATGGAGAAAAATACTGTGTTCATAGATTGCAAGACTCAGCATACTAAAGCCATCAACTCTTAAATTAATACATAGGTTTAATGCAAATCCATAAAAATTTCAGCAAGGTTTTTTTGTAGATAATAGACACACTTATTATAAAATTTATGTGGAAAGGCACAAGCCTTAGAATAGCTAAAATAATCTTGAATAATAAAAGAATCATGAAGGAGGAATCACTCTACCTGATATTAAGCCCTACTATTTAGCTACAGTAATCAAGACAGTGTGACTCTGATCAGTGGAACAGAATAAAGAACTCAGAAATAAACTCATGCAAATGTGCCCAACTGATTTTTGACCAAGGCATAATAGGAATGATAGTCTTTTCCAAAAATAGTGCTAGAGTAATTGGACATCCATAGGCAAAAAAGTCATAATAATAAACTTAAAAAGATTATTGACCGGGGCTCCTGGGTGACTTAGTAGGTTAAATATGTGCCTTTGTTTCAGGTCATAATCTCAGGGTCCTGCAATTGAGCCCTGCATCAGGCTCTCTACTCAGTGAGGAATCTGTTTCTCCCTCTCCCTCTGTTCTCTCTCTCTCACTCTCTCTCTCTCTCTGTCTCTCTTTTTCTCTGTCTCTCTTTCTCTCTCCCTTTCTCAAATAAATAAAATATTTAGAAAAATCATTTACCTAACCCTTATACAAGAATTAACTCAAAATGGAACAGAGACTTAAATGTAAAATGTAAAACTAAAACTTTTAGGATAAATTTATAGAAACTTTTGAAAATGTCTGAAAACTTCTAAAAAATTTTTTCAAAACTTTGAGGAAAAAGAAATGGGAGGAAAGCTTCAGGATCTAGGGCCAGACAATGTGTTCTTATGCTTAACACCAAAAGCAAGATTCATAAAAGGCAACATCAATGAATTGGACTTCATCAAAATGAAAAACTTTTGTTCAGTGAAAGTCCATGTAAAAAGGATGAAAAGACAATCTATGGAGAAAATATATCCAACAAAAGACAAGAATCTAGAATATATAAAAACTCTCAAAAGTTAGCAGTTTAAAAAAGCAGATAATCCAACTAGAAAATGGTGTATCTCTATGGTATACTTCTTTTTGTGAGAGAGAGAGAATGCTGCAAGTGGTGGGGGCCAGAGGAAGAGAGAGAATCCTAAGCAAACTCTCCCCACTGAGCATGGAGCCCACTGCAGGACTCAATACCACAACTCTAAGACCATGACCTGAGCCAAAGTCAAGAGTTGGATGCTCAACTGACTGAGCCATCCAGGTGCCCCTCTCTATGGTATACTTCTTTTTGTTTTTAAGATTTTATTTGGGCAGCCCCGGTGGTGCAGCGGTTTAGTGCCACCTGCAGCCCAGGGCATGATCCTGGAGACCCTGGATCGAGTCCCACATCAGGCTCTCTGTATGATGTCTGCTTCTCCCTCTGCCTGTGTCTCTGCCTCTCTCTCTCTGTCTCTATGAATAAATAAATAAAATCTTTAAAAAAAAGACTCAGAGAGAGAGGCAGAGACACAGGCTGAGTGAGAAGCAGGCTCCTTGCAGGGCACCCAGTGCGGAACTCGATCCCAGGACCCAGGGATCATGCCCTAAGTTGAAGGCAGGCACTCAACCCTGAGCCACCCAGGCATCCCTCTATGGTATACTCCTAACCAAAAGCATAAAGGGGTACTGGCTGGCTCAGTCAGAAAAGCATGCAAATCTTGATCTTGGGGTCATGAGTTCAAGCCCCACCCTAGGTGTAGAAATTACTAAAATATATAATAAATATAATATATATAATAAATAAATATAAAATAATAATATTTTAAAATTTTAAAAAGGCCGTGATATATTTTTTTAAAAATTAAAAGGCTCAAAAGAGACATTTCACTGAAGAAGATCTATAGATGGCAAGTAGCACAGGAAGGATGTTCAACATCATTAGCCATTAGGGAAATAGTCGGAAAAAGGGGGACCTGGCAACTGCTACCACAGCAGCCAGAATCACACCACAAGCCCAGTATGTACAGTGTGGACGCTGCAGCTGCTGTTGACATGAATGTTGGATGGACATCACAGTGAGGATGTGGCCATGTAGGTCATCCAGGACCCCACCGAGGCCCCACTTCTTTTGCAAGGAGTACTGGGGGAATGAGTGACTGGTGTTTGAAGTTCTTAGCTTCTATCCTAGAAGGCAGGATTATAGAAAGGGAATGTCATTGAAGGGCTCCTAAAAAAACAAAAGATGCTGCATTTCCTATCTAGAGTTCAGACCATGAGAAATGACATTCCCACTTCATTCCTGATGGCCAGATCATGCTTAGAGAACTGGATTTACTTCTGAGCTTCACTATATAAACAGGGCATTATAAAACAAGAGAACGCACAGAGGAGAGTGACAATGGCATGTAAAGAAAACTGCTTTGAAAACTAGTGGAAAGAAGATACTTACAGGGCTCTGAAAGCTATTTTCAAATGTGTTAAAGGACTATCACAAAGGGCAAATGGTCTGTTAATTTTGTCTGGCTACAGAGGACAGGAGCTAGGACCAAGTGTTAGGGAAATAGATTTCAGCTTCAAATAGGGGAAAAACCTGTAATGATTTAAACGGGTCTAAGTGGAAAGCCCTTCTTTGAAAAATTAGATCTTAAATGTTCTCACCACACACACACACACACACACACACACACACACACACACACACGGTAACTATGTGAGGCGATGGCTATGTTAACTAACCTTATTCTGATAATCATTTCCCAATACATATGCATATCAAATCATCCTGTAAACCTGACTTGTATACAATGTTAGATGTCAAGTATTAATCTCAAAGCTGGGAAAACAAAACCAAAAACCTGTTGTTTTTCAACTATATTGAATCTATAGATAATTATTATGTTTAAATGTTTACTTCTCTGATTCATGACCATATTCTATCAATATGAATCTTCTTAATTTGGATCTTCTTGAATATACTTCAATAAATTTTTATATTAACAAAAAGAAGTTCCTGGGCCTTACTCCACAACAGTGGCACAGCATCCGAGCTTGGCAGCTTCAGCCTATCTAGAAGGCCAATAGGGCCAAAGCTACCAAGGGTTGACTGAAGGATTCAGTAGCCTCTTGTTAAATAACTGTTGCATTAGAAGGAGAGCTGGTGTGTTAAGATTTGGTCCAAGTTTAGTAAGTCAGTTTGGAAGAGGAGAGAAGGGCATTATTCTAAGAATATGGGACAGATTGTCCCAAGGCCTAGCCCCGACAAACTTGAGTTGTGGAGTGATTGGACTATCATAATAGGAGAATCAGGAGGAGGGGAAGGAAGAGGAGGAGAGGAGAAAGTGAGGAATGGGAGCTGAGAACAAGTCTCCTAACTTCCTGGCTAGGATACTTTCTTTACAACCTCTTAGAAGAACTGCCCCACTACTCCCTCTTCTTGCCTTATGACTACTTTATAGCAACTACCCCTCTAATGCTAAGGATATTTCATTTTCTATTAAGGCTTTGCTGTTTAACCTCATTTTAAAGGTTTTGTGATGGCATTTATTCTTATGTCACAGGGGTTTGAGCCATGGTGTTGTCCTAAGAGCTTTAGTTGGAAGATAGGCTAAATGTGCTGACTCCCAGATAATTAGGACAAGTGTGAAAAATGAACATGGGCAAGAAAATGTCAGGGTTTATGAACAGGATAATGTTTAGGAATCACTATAGTAGGGGATCCCTGCGTGGCTCAGTGGTTTAGCGCCTGCCTTCGGCCCAGGGCATGATCCTGGAGTCTCAGGATTGAGTCCCACATTGGGCTCCCTGCATGGAGCCTGCTTCTCCCTCTACCTGTGTCTCTGCCTCTCTCTCTCTCTCTGTGTCTCTCATGAATAAATAAATAAAATCTTAAAAAAAAAAGTAATCACTATAGTAGTTGGCCCAGGACAGGACGGAGGAAAATGGCAGATGCCAAGCAGTTGTCAGAAAAAGTAGTTCACAAGCACACGTCAAACACCCCTTGACAGTTCCCGGGACATCGGACAAGGAATTCAATGGGAATTGGATTCCCTCTTTAAAAATGGATAGAATCTAAGGCAAATAAATACTATACATTTTCATCAGTGTAAACAAATTCTTCCTCTCAGCCACCATGATTAAGAGAGACATGGGATTAAAAAAAAGAGAGAGACATGGGATGCTTCAGGAAAATTCTACATTTATAAGATGAAAAGGTTATGAGGCTGTCCATCTCCAGGAAATAAATTATACAAAGCACACAGTCAAAGGCCTCGGGGGAGAAAGAAGAAAGCAGAAATTTGCCATCGATTTTAGCTTCTTAGCAGCACACTGCTAAGTGATCTTTCTCCCCAGTCCTTCTAAAGACAGAGAACCGTAAGTGCAAGTTTTACAGAGTGCCAGAGAGAGTGTGGTGTCACCATGGTATCGGGCCACGGGAGGCAAAGCTGACTGAATGGTGGTCCATCTTAGTTAATGATGTTGCTAGGAAACCCACATTTGCCAAGGCTCTACCCACTCTGCTTTCTGTGCATCATTTACCCACCACAAATAACATGGCAGCATCACCCACAAAGTTGGAAGGATGCCCATCACAAAACAGACTGGGCAAGGCCCCTGCAGGCAAGGCAGAAGGCAGCCTATTGCTGCTCCCCACACACTGGCCATACTGTCCCTTTGAGGCAGCTCACCCATTTCCCCCTGACACCCACCGCAAGGCCGCAAGGCCGGAACGGCTGCCAGGCCCGCTGTGCCCTGGCTTAGGCAGCCCACGCTGCAAAGCGGGCAGGAGGCATCCCAACAGTGACAGTGAGAATCTGGCTGCAGGCAAGGTAAAGGACAGGCCTGGCGGAAATCTCACCGGGAAACCGGAAGTCATGCAACACTAGGATGGGACTGCTGGGAGCAGCTGGCAGCAGGAAACACAGCCTGAGAGTGATCCGCTGTGCCTGCAGTACTTAATAAGCACACAGTTTCTGCAAGACGCTACCCTGGTCACTGGGGACCACAGGTAAACCAGAAACTGTAGAGCCCATCAGCGAGTCTCTAAATCTCTAACTAGAAACCAACATGTGCATTGCTGAAGCAGAGGGGTGAGCTAAATGCTGCGAGGAGACCAAGAAGGAAAATCCACCAATAACCCAGGAGAAGCCATTGGCTCCTTTCAGTGCTCCTTAGGGGCAGGGGATTATGGGAGTCAGTACAACTTACACGTATAGGGTCAGGACAGAGTAGCAGGGATGGCTGGCTGCCTGCCTGAGGCAATGAGGGAGAAAAGGGGAGAGAGTCACTAGCACTAGGTCTAGAGGCATGATAAGAATCTCATCAAACCCCAAGGTAGATTAATTAGACCCAGGAAATGTGGCTTCTAGATCAGTGCTGTCCAATCAAATGCAACGTAAGCTACATATCCAAGCCCATACGTATTTTGAAATTTTCCAGCAGTCACACTGAACAAAAAAAATTAAAAAGAACACATGAAATTAATAGTATTTTTTTATTTCACAAAATATATCCAAAAATTGTCATTTCAATGTATAATCAATTTAGACAAAATGTTAATATTTTATGAAGTAGTTTACTTTTTTTTTTTTTTTTGCATGCTAAGCTCTCAATTAGGACCAGCCACATTTCAAGTGGCTGCTGACCATTGTATTGGACAGCACTGTTCTAGACAAAGGGGTTGGGATCAAAGAATAGAAGAAAAAAGAACAAAAGCTAACAGCACCTATAAAGATCCAAGCTTTGACAACGATATCCATACCAGTGCATAAAAGAGTCAGGAAACAATAACAGGTCTTGCTCATAAAGAGGATTACAACTACCACTCATCAAGTTCTTGCTGTGTACAATCACTTTACATGCACCGGATCATTTCATTCTTAGAGAGACCCCATGAAGTTTATATGCCATCATCCCCTTTCTACAGATGAGAAAACTGAGCCTCAGAGATGTGAAATAGCCTGTCCAAGGTCACAAAGCTGGTAAGAAAGAGGATTTGAGTTTATGTTTGACTGAGTCTGAAGAAAGTCCTCTCAACCACTTACTACATTTAAATTGCTCTTCACCTGCTGCTTGGCCTCCTACGATGCATCATGCATCAGCCTCCTTAGATCAAAAGCTGCCTGTGTCGGGCAGCCTGGGTGGCTCAGCAGTATAGCACCACCTTCAGCCCAGGGCCTGATCCTGGAGACCTGGGATTGAGTCCCATGTCGGGCTCCCTACATGGAGCCTGCTTCTCTCTCTCTCTCATGAATAAATAAAATCTTTTTTTAAAAAAAAGCTGCCTGTGTCAAGGCTGTCTTACTCATCTTGTCATATCCTCCCATAGGTACCACTTCTAAGATGACCAGAGCTTATGAATGAATGAAGGTCACTCTTAGTTTCATTTGTTTATTTACATATTCTGACCCCTAAATGTATCCACAGGGCTGGGTGCTGAATGACTGTTGAACATCTCTCTCCACCCCCAACCACCACCAATGTCCAAGTCTTATTCACCCTGAAAGAAAATAATAAATGCAACCTTTGAGGTTATGGAAAAAGAATGTACAAGCCATTGGATTTGGCCAGGGAGGAAGTCATCGGTGATTCTGGAGGGCACAAGTTCAGGAAAATGCAGGAAAGAAATTTGAGGGGCTTGGATCCTCCAGATAAAGTGAGGGCCTCTGCTCAAGGTAAGGGGTGAGGGGAGGCTGGGTTTTGAGGAGAGCAGAGTGGAAGAAAGTAGGAAAAGGCTGCAGGATCCACACAAGTGAAAGGCAGGATGGCAATGCAAGGGGCAGCCTTAACTGACAAGGCCTCACAACCTGGGCAATATTTAGCCAAGGATTGGATGAGGTCACTGAAATACACTATGTGGATAGAGAAGAGATAGAGGAGCAGATGTGGAGCACCCTGCCACTGATTTACAGGTGGCAGTCTGAAGGTAATATGGAAGTCACTAGTGACACTGACCACAGTACTCTCACTGGTAGGAGTTAAAACCTCGCTAGAGTAGGTTCAAGTGTGAAGGGGAGAAGACAAATTGGAAAGAATGAATCCAAACCATTTTCTTGAGGCATTTTACTGTAAAAGGAGGTTTAGGAAGAGGATGCTGAGGATGTTGTTGAAGCCCTGAAGAGTAGGAGCAGAGAGGATAATCTGGAGGCTGTTGGAAGACTAGGGGGGCACATTTTTAACTGATGCTCATTATTTAAAAAAAAACACACACTTTTTAATGAAGTAACTAAAATGGGAGAATAAAAAGTCCAACTGCTACTGGTGATCTGCATCACTATATGGGATAATACATTACTTTGATGAAGATGATGATAATGACAGTAATCAATAATAATATCGATGATAAATACTACAATCCAACAGTTGAGTGATTGCTCTGTGCCAAGCTCTGCGTTACGTACTATGAAATTAACTCCTTGATCCTCACAACCACAGCAGGTAAATTTGACAGATAAGAGAACTGATGCACAGAAAGATTACATAACTTTCCCAAAGGTGTACGTTGGTGAAGTTAGGATGTGAACCCAAACATTCTGCTTCCAGATCCCTTGTGAGAATTAGGAGTGTGAGTGTGAGTGGCAGGTGCTGACACAGTGAGGTAAATAACAATTCTTGCTTTCCAGAGTGACGGCTCACCTGGGTCGGCAGGTACACATGGTGGAGATACTTCTATCTCTTCTCTATCATGCCCAAACGATAAGCATAAACAGATGTGCCAGATCCTCAAACATTCCAATGTTCTTCCCTTCTGGTCCAATTGAGACACTCTTCAGCTCCTTAGAGGATGTTAGTAGAATACAGACCCTCTACTTCATGCACTTGCTTATATTATGTGGTTAATGCACATATTTCTCTGAGGTTTCATAAATTTCAGGGAAGCTACAGTTGAAATCAACACACAAGAAGTTTTTGAGGAGAAATAAGCTAGCACTAGTAGGTCTGGGTAACACTGAAAAAATTATTGCTATTTTCCGGCTGAGTAATCCCCATTATGAAATGACTTGAACTCTCCATCTAATACAGCAGAGAAAAAAAGAGTAGGATGTTCCCTTACAATGCCTATCAGTGGCATTGGCACATGGAGGAGAAGTGGAAGGTGACCCTGGCAGTGGTTGGTTGTCAGGTCAGGCATGGCTATTGCAGTTACATCCTGAGTTGAAGGAAGAAATTTCACCAGATCTCCTCCTCCTCCTTCAAACAACTCAAATGGCCAAGCTGAGATGGGAAAGGAGGAGTAATGGAAACATTAAAAATGAGGGGTATTCAAGTTCCCACCCTTGGGCTATGCACCTGACCACCTAAGAGCTATCAAAGGAAAGGACCATTAGATCTTCTCAAGAGAATGTACCAGAGAAATTAAAAAGGACCACCCCAACTGAGCTGCAGACATCATCCTAAGACATATTGACTATCTTTTTGTTTGTTTGGGGTTTTTTTGTTTTGTTTTGTTTTGTTTTGTTTTGTTTAGAAGTTCATTTTTGTTAAACAAAACTCCCAGAAAGCAAGCAAGAAAAAAAATAAAGGACCTCAACAATTGGAAAAGTTGGGGAAGGAGGGAAAATTTTGAAAGTAAGTAAGATGAAAATAACGAAAATACCAGCTGACATAAAACAGGGATAGAATGCAGTCTGATCCCCAGACTCCTGAGCAGGGACGTATGCAAAATTAGCACAGGAACACAAAACTACAACAGAAAGATGGTATGTAGCATCGGGACCAAGTATTACACAAAGCATATCGAATTCAGAACTTGCTCATCAAACTGGATTAATTTTCCCTTTTGACAAAATACATTTTGAGTTCAGGTTACGTCACAGGAATATTTTTTCTTTTTTTATTTTATTTATTTTTTTTTTTTTATTTTTTTTTTTTTGAATTTTTTTTTTATTTTAATTTATTTTTTTATTGGTGTTCAATTTATTAACATACAGAATAACACCCAGTGCCCGTCACCCATTCACTCCCACCCCCCCGCCCTCCTCCCCTTCTACCACCCCTAGTTCGTTTCCCAGAGTTAGCAGTCTTTACGTTCTGTCTCCCTTTCTGATATTTCCCACACATTTCTTCTCCCTTCCCTTATTTTCCCTTTCACTATTATTTATATTCCCCAAATGAATGAGAACATATAATGTTTGTCCTTCTCTGACTGACTTACTTCACTCAGCATAATACCCTCCAGTTCCATCCACGTTGAAGCAAATGGTGGGTATTTGTCATTTCTAATAGCTGAGTAATATTCCATTGTATACATAAACCACATCTTCTTCATCCATTCATCTTTCGTTGGACACCGAGGCTCCTTCCACAGTTTGGCTATCGTGGCCATTGCTGCTAGAAACATCGGGGTGCAGGTGTCCCGGCGTTTCATTGCATTTGTATCTTTGGGGTAAATCCCCAACAGTGCAATTGCTGGGTCGTAGGGCAGGTCTATTTTTAACTGTTTGAGGAACCTCCACACAGTTTTCCAGAGTGGCTGCACCAGTTCACATTCCCACCAACAGTGTAAGAGGGTTCCCTTTTCTCCGCATCCTCTCCAACATTTGTTGTTTCCTGCCTTGTTAATTTTCCCCATTCTCACTGGTGTGAGGTGGTATCTCATTGTAGTTTTCATTTGTATTTCCCTGATGGCAAGTGATGCAGAGCATTTTCTCATATGCATGTTGGCCATGTCTATGTCTTCCTCTGTGAGATTTCTGTTCATGTCTTTTGCCCATTTCATGATTGGATTGTTTGTTTCTTTGGTGTTGAGTTTAATAAGTTCTTTATAGATCTTGGAAACTAGCCCTTTATCTGATATGTCATTTGCAAATATCTTCTCCCATTCTGTAGGTTGTCTTTGAGTTTTGTTGACTGTATCCTTTGCTGTGCAAAAGCTTCTTATCTTGATGAAGTCCCAATAGTTCATTTTTGCTTTTGTTTCTTTTGCCTTCGTGGATGTATCTTGCAAGAAGTTACTATGGCCGAGTTCAAAAAGGGTGTTGCCTGTGTTCTTCTCTAGGATTTTGATGGAATCTTGTCTCACATTTAGATCTTTCATCCATTTTGAGTTTATCTTTGTGTATGGTGAAAGAGAGTGGTCTAGTTTCATTCTTCTGCATGTGGATGTCCAATTTTCCCAGCACCATTTATTGAAGAGACTGTCTTTCTTCCAATGGATAGTCTTTCCTCCTTTATCGAATATTAGTTGCCCATAAAGTTCAGGGTCCACTTCTGGATTCTCTATTCTGTTCCACTGATCTATGTGTCTGTTTTTGTGCCAGTACCACACTGTCTTGATGACCACAGCTTTGTAGTACAACCTGAAATCTGGCATTGTGATGCCCCCAGCTATGGTTTTCTTTTTTAAAATTCCCCTGGCTATTCGGGGTCTTTTCTGATTCCACACAAATCTTAAAATAATTTGTTCTAACTCTCTGAAGAAAGTCCATGGTATTTTGATAGGGATTGCATTAAACGTGTATATTGCCCTGGGTAACATTGACATTTTCACAATATTAATTCTGCCAATCCATGAGCATGGAATATTTTTCCATCTCTTTGTGTCTTCCTCAATTTCTTTCAGAAGTGTTCTATAGTTTTGAGGGTATAGATCCTTTACATCTTTGGTGAGGTTTATTCCTAGGTATCTTATGCTTTTGGGTGCAATTGTAAATGGGATTGACTCCTTAATTTCTCTTTCTTCAGTCTCATTGTTAGTGTATAGAAATGCCACTGACTTCTGGGCATTGATTTTGTATCCTGCCACGCTACCGAATTGCTGTATGAGTTCTAGCAATCTTGGGGTGGAGACTTTTGGGTTTTCTATGTACAGTATCATGTCATCGGCGAAGAGGGAGAGTTTGACTTCTTCTTTGCCAATTTGAATGCCTTTTTCTTTTTTTATTATTTTCTTTTCCTTTTTTATTGGAGTTCAATATGCCAACATATAGCATAACACCCAGTGCTCATCCCACCAAGTGCCCCCCTCAGTGCCCATCACCCAGTCACCCCAACCCTCCGCCCATGTCCCTTTCCACTACCCCTTGTTCGTTTCCCAGAGTTAGGAGTCTCTCATGTTTTGTCACCCTCACTGATATTTTCAATCATTTTCTCTCCTTTCCCCTTTATTCCCTTTCACTAATTTTTATATTCCCCAAATGAATGAGACCATATAATGTTTGTTCTTCTCCGATTGACTTACTTCACTCAGCATAATACCCTCCAGTTCCATCCACGTGGAAGCAAATGGTGGGTATTCATCGTTTCTAATGGCTGAGGAATATTCCATTGTATACATAGACCACATCTTCTTTATCCATTCATCTTTCGATGGACACTGAGGCTCCTTCCACAGTTGGGCTATTGTGGACTATCTTGATGTATGAGAAGGAATGTTAGATTGTGAATACAAAGACCTCAGACTCATAGTGGCAGAGGATTCCACTTCAGGCTAGTACTTAATCCCTCTGATCTCCATTTGGAAAACAGTGATAATAGTGGTACTTACCACCTAGGGGAGATATGAGGGTCAAATGAGACAACATATACGAAAGAGGTTTATATATCAGAAAGCAATACACAATATGTAAGTTATCCTATATTATTCCTAAATTTAGCTTTTTGTGTGATGTTTGCTTGCCTTATAGTATCTGCAGGGGTATATATTCTTACACCAAAAGATCATTGTGACTTCTAAGTGAAGAACTTGGAACTGGGACCTGCTAGCTCAAACACAAGCACTTTAACCATCTCACACATTTTTGAAACGATTTAAAAACAAATTGATTTATAAGAAATCTCACAGAAGGAAGGACCTCAACAGATCACCCACTTCTACACACAAACTTCAGGTAGGTCCAGGAATATAATTCCCATTTTACTGAGAGGCCATTCAGCAAAGAGTTAAGAGAGTAGAAAACTTAGACTATCTTACTGTTAATAGTAATATTGGTAAGTGTTATTTTTAAATTACCTTACATAAATTGTAAGAGCTAATAAGTATGCTATCACTAGGAATCAAAATTCTCAGCATAAGAAAAAAGAGACTCAAATATAAAATCAAAGAATTTAAGTAAAAAATCTGAAATATTATACTTAAGTTGGAAACTAAGAGATGCCAGAGTGGCTCAGTCATTTGAGCGTCCAACTCATAGTTTTGGCTCAGGTCATGATCTCAGGGTGGTGGGACCAAACCCCACATTGGGCTCTGCATTCAGCATGGAACCTGCTTAAGATTCTCTCTCTCCTTCCCTCTTCCCTGACCCCTACTCTCTCTTTTAAAAAAAGACTCATGATTTATTATTCTCTAGAAGCAGTGACCATGTAGTAGCGTGAATAGCACTAAAACTGTAATTTCTGAGTGACATTTCCCAGCCAAAGGAACCAGAACTTCCTGGGGAACTGGCTGATTCCAGGTTTGGGAAATGAAATGTGCAAAATGCCCTGGTATATCTTGTTGGGCCAGAAAGCAAGTACGCTTTCAAAGATCACTGGGCTCATGTCAAAAAGCCCACTGCAGCTTCCTTAGGCCCAAAATGGGACAATTAAAGCATCGAAAAACATTTACTATAATCTATGGAAACAAAATATATTTAAAAATCCACAATACTAAAATAATCAGCGACCACTCCTGGAAGCTGCTAAGACACTCATCACAATAAAAATTCTTAAATAAAGAATAAAAGTTAGGCATTTATTCTGCTTCTCCTTTATAAACTGTACCTCAGAGCAGTCAAATAGATGAGGAGGGAAAGTTCTCTATGAATGAACAAAAAAAAATCCTAAAATCACCAATTTGCAATTCTCAATGAAATAATGGATCTAGGAAACAATCACTAATCGATGATAAAACCATTAGGAGAAAAGTTGATGGGGCAACTTCATAGGCTGGATCAGGCTGACATCACTTGAATCCATTGAGGAAAACCTGAATCACTCTTTAGCAATAACATCCAGACATCATGTGACTTCTGATGTGATAGAATAAGAAGCACACATCAGTAACTATGAAGAGGTCTCAAAAATGTGATTGTGTGCACACACACACACTTTAATTTAATCAATCACCTACATCATCTACTCGTGAGTATAAAAACAGTTTCGGGGGGATCCCTGGATGGCTCAGCGGTTTAACGCCTGCCTTCGGCCCAGGGCGTGATCCTGGAGACCTGGGATTGAGTCCCACGTCGGGCTCCTTGCATGGAGCCTGCTTCTTCCTCTGCCTCTGCCTGTGTCTCTGCCTCTCTCTGTGTCTCTCATGAATAAATAAATAAAATCTTTAAAAAAAAACAGTTCCAGGAAGATAGGAACAGGTTAAACTGTACCAAAAAGAAGCAATTGCTCAAATCCAGAATGTGGGACATTCCATAGTTCAAATGAATCCATTTTTAAAAAATAAAAAATGGCAGGGGTAAGGGAAGAAAAAGGTAGAGGCCATTATAAAGAGAAACATAGTAACATCATTTCTAAATGCAATGGCAGATTTTTGATAATGATTTAAACAAATCAGTTGATGAAAAAACTTTAGATAATCAGAAACATTTTAATACGGACTGGATATTAGACAATATTATGGAATTTCTGTGAGTTTTATTAGCTATCATAATGGTGCTTTGGTTACATTTTTTAAAGTTTATCTGGTAGAGATACACATTGAATTATTTGCAGATGTCATCAAATGACGTTTGAGATTTGCCCCACAAGGTTAAAAAAATATTTGGGAGGTATGGTATGGTGAGGGGTAGCAGATGAAACAAAAATAGCAACATCTTATTAATTATTGAAGTTGAGTGGTGAGTACTTAGTGATTCATTACACTCCTTAATTTTATGTATGTTTGAAAAATTCCGTAATAGGGCAGCCCTGGTGATGCAGCAGTTTAGCGCCGCCTGCGGCCCAGGGCGTGATCCTGGGGTCCCGGGATCCAGTCCCATGTCGGGCTCCCTGCATGGAGCCTGCTTCTCCCTCTGCCTGTGTCTCTGCCTCTCTCTTTCTCTGTCTCTCATGAATACATAAATAAAATCTTTAAAAAAAAAAAGAAAAATTCGGGGATCCCTGGGTGGCTCAGCGGTTTAGCGCCTGCCTTTGGCCCAAGGCGCGATCCTGGAGTCCCGGGGATCGAGTCCCACGTGGGGCTCCCGGCATGGAGCCTGCTTCTCCCTCCTCTTGTCTCTGCCCCCTCCCATGTCTATCATAAATAAATAAATAAATCTTTAAAAAAATAAAAAAAGAAAAATTCCATAATAAAAATTAAAAAGAGTATAAAGTTCTTGAGCCAATTTTCCTTGACTCTGCCATTCACTAGCTAAGTGAGCAGGGACACGTAACTCAATCCATTTCTCCTTTTCCTTAGATGCAGAAGGAGGATAGCAACAATGCTGTAATACTGGGTTGCTGTGAGGGTTAAGTGACCATATAGGTGCAAAACACTTGGGACAGTAGGCGCTCAGTACCTCTTAGCTATCATCGTCACCCATCACCATCACCACCACCCCCAATGAAAAATGAGAAGTAATCTGCCCAAAGCTAATACTAAATCAGGGGTCTGCAAACTTTTTCTATAAAGAATCATATAGTAAATATTTTAGACTTTGTGGACCATAATATGGTCTCTGTTCCAACTTCTCAACTCTGCCATTGTAGTATGAAAGCAGCCATAGATAATACATGAATAAATGAGTGTGGCTGTGTTCCAATAAAGCTTTATTTATAAAATGAGGCAACAGGCCATATTTGGCCTATGCGCTGTGGTTTGATGATCTTCACAGTCTGTGATGGGAAAGAAAGCAAAAGCTAGCTCTTTTGCCTCTAAGGCTGCATTATCTAATCCTGTTCCCTCTAAACCAAGCCATGTCATGAAGGGGACGTGAAAAAAAAAATCACGGTTTGGACAAATGTTGCTATCTCGTGCAAATTACAAAACTAACTCTTTGAGTGGATACACATTCACTTAAAGGCTAAAAATCTACCATTTTTAAAATGAGTATATGGAAGATAACTTCTTAAACCAACTTCCACCCCACACCAGAAAGAGCTCATTTCTGTTCTGATACCCTCGATCATGCATTGTTACAGAAACCCACTTTAATTTCTGAAATTATACTACTTTATTCATAGTTGCTCTCCAACTCAATTACCATAAAAGAAGTAAATTAGCCAATCCCCAGAGGTGTCTTCCTTGCTGTTGATAGAGGGCTCTTGGGTCCAAAGCTGTGTCTCCAAGAGCTCCATGTTATGGGGGAGGGCACACCTAAGGCATGGCATTTCTTCCACTTCATTATCAGTGTGCCTAGCTCCCAAAACATACCATCATGAACTTCACAGGCACCTCTTACTTTTCAAACTCACTGCATAGGGGTGCTCCCATTTTTCAGAATGTTATGAAAGCAAGACAATCTGATGGACTAGTCTTCAAATTTGACTTCTGAAATGTTAAAAGTTAAGAAACATAATTAAACTGCAAATGCATTAACATTTATATAAAATATAAACCAAATGCTTATCCTGATTCACCAAACAAATTACACTTTGAACATTATAAAAAACCAGCTACTTATCACCGGCACCATTTGAAATTATTGCTAGTACTACAACTCCAAATGCCTAAGATGCCTTAAATACAAACCCTGAACATTTACATACTGATTTCATGAGCAAAGCAAAAGGTATTTGCCGGTAACAGTACAGGACTCAGCAATTTTATTGTCTGAGTAATCCTGGTTCGTTCTGATATGAAAATTCAATTATTTTAGAACGGGCCCTCTCATTAAATTTTGACAAGCAGCACGAGCTCGGTACCAGTTATAGCTCGAAGAGACCGGGGGTGCCTGATAGCACCACACTGAATTTTAAAATGTAGTATTTTTGCAGGACAAGATTATCTGACAATTTTGTATTAAAAGAAGAAAAAATTAATCAAATACATTGTAATATTCAACATTGGTATATTTGGTCTTCTTTTTACAGATATTTTACTAAAATTTGCTGCAAAAAATGTTTATTACATGCTTTCCCCCTGATTTCACAATTGAGCAATGTACTAGAAAAATATGTATATGTCGGTAGTGAACAGGAAGTATTTGACTACACATTTTTACCTACTGCTTCCTTTATCAATTGAAATGTATTTGTGGTGCTTATAAACGTGATTTCCAGAAACAGAAATGACTTTATTTGCATATAGCTTGTTTTTTATTAGGATGCTTATTGTCCAAGAAAAAACTCTTTTCAAGCAACTTTTGAGCAAGCCTATTGTCTTTTAAAGCAGAGCTTACAGTTACTCTTTCTTACAGTTAACCTGGAAAGAAATAAACAATTTCACTTATTCCCCCATAGAGTTGAAAGAAGAACTACAAAATCTCTAGCTCTAGGTTTGTTTGGTTTATTTTTGCCTAGTTGTCTTCCTGTAAGATAGGGGTTTCTAGGTGTTTTGAGCTCTCTCCCAAAAGATGCTCTTCCACGCTCCAATATGGTTGTCATAAAGAGAGGCACACAAATAGTTCCCATGACGTGTTGCTTTAGTAAACATTCCACATAGGAAAAGGAGCCACCAGGTCTACAGCTCCAAAATATGACTCCAGGAGAAGAACAATAATAGTCAAGGGGAGCTTAGAAGGAAAGACTGCAGAAAGGACATGGCTCCCCACAAGGCCTACTCTGAAATCAAGCAAGGGTGCCCAGAGCAGGTCTGACTAATGATGGTGACACTCTGGAAAGGTCCCACCTCCTCCAGCCCCACTATTAACTCTCCTCTTCTCCCATCTTTCTCTCAGAACCCTTCACCTGTCTGAGTCTTAAAATTCCATCTTTGTATGGTCAGTTGCTCATCAACTCCTTCTTCTACTAACTACACACGCATGTGCATGCGCACACACACACACACACACCAAGTGGTAGTTAACATACTTTATTGAATTAATTTTGATTTTGAGAAGTTTTTGAGAACACTGGATTATACCACTGACTTCCAATTAAATTTCTTGGCCTTGATGTTCTACCTCAAGGTCTGAGCTTGGTAACTTATATACAGTTCTTTAGAAAATAGCATTATGCATTTTTGGGAAAGAAGGGATGAAGAAAGAACCAGAAAAAGAGTTTCCAATACAAATTGCTTCATATTTTTGCTGCTGAGGAAAAATACTAACAAAGATCAGTTTGGTTTTCTCTTCTCTGACCTACAATCTTTATCAGCAGTACCAGTTGAATTAGAAAGTGAAGTTCTCTAGCTTGGGATACTCCAGAAAAACACTATTCAACTTTAAGAATCTATGAAAAGACGGCAATCTAATAAGTTAGCCTAGGGAAAGAGATTTCAACAATAGAACCTGGGAGAATGAGAAGGCAGGGATCTGCAGGCCATTTACAAGGGCAGCTGAGGCCAGACCCAGGTATTAGGCTGAAACATCAGGCCAAATAAATTTCATTTCCTCTGGTACTAGAAATAGAAATAGCCTGGAAGCCCTGAAAGAATGAAGATAGAACCATACTTCTGTGTTAAGCTGAACAAAGGCTGTAAACTGTACGTTTTTCACACTCTAAAGTCAAAACTCACACTCTTTTAAAAAAGAATAGGTTAGTTCATTATTATTGGCCTCCAACAACCATGGCCATGCTAGCTTACAGATTAAATTCAAGGAGCACAAGGGCCCCACAAATAAAATACCATGTTGTAACTGATGCTTCCTTCTGCAACATGTGGTCAATATAATAGAGAAACCATTACATCTGTGAAATGCAAAATACACTCTCACAAGTGATTTCATGACCAATCACCCTCAACGAAGCAAGGTCAAGAACCGAGCTCAAGATTTCAAGCTCAAAAAAAAAAAAAAAAAAGATTTCAAGCTCACCTGTCTTAGTTACTATTAGGCAGAAACAAACTTGAGTCTTCCAGATTTTGCTGCAGGACCCTTGGCTCCATACCAAACACAGGGAACATCTTTTGTGAAATACTCAATGGTGAGATTTTATTGCTTTTACCGTACAACCTGGAATCTGTGATTATTCAGAGATTTTATTGGCTTACCTTGGCCAGAGGAGGTTACAGTTTAATTGTGTGAACAGCTTTGCAGAGGGCAGAAGAGATGGCTCAAAGACAAAAGGGAGTGATCTGGTTCGCAGCACTCTAACCACTGCAGAATCATAGACTCTCAGGTTGGAAAGTAATCGGGATGACCAAGTCCACTCTTGTCCATTCCATGTGTGAGCCCAATTCTAACTCCTTGGGGAACTCTTCCCTAATTCCCCCAGAAGAAAGCCTCACAACCTACTGTTTGTTGTAGGAAGCACTCATTTCATTTTGCCCTGTATCTTAGCTATGCACAGGATTCCTCTGCCACACTGGCCTCCTTGAGGCTGAAGGTTATCTGTATCTTTTTTTCATCTCTCCGGGATCAGATTCAGCATATGGCTTAAAACACAGCAGTACTAAATGAATTCTTGTGACTCTTGTTAGTAAATAAAACACTGACACTAAAGAAAGAGTTAAGACTCTAGAAAGACCCTCTGTAGAGGGTCCACCCTGTTTTCTTTTCTTTTTTTAAAAAAAGATTTTATTTATTTATTCATGAGAGACACAGAGAGAGGCAGAGAGAGAGGCGGAGACAGGAGAAGCAGGCTCCATGCAAGGAGCCTGATATGGGACTCAATCCCGGGACTCCGGGATCACGCCCTGAACCGAGGGCAGACTCTCAACCGCTGAGCCACCCAGGCGTCCCTGTTTTATTTTCTTTATAGCAGTTATCATACTCTGAATTGGTCTTGTTTATATGCTTCTCTGTTTCTTCCAGTCTGAAATCACTCCCTAGAAAGTGAGCTCCATGTGAGCCGAGACTGTTTTGTTCAACACTGTATCTCTAGTGACCTCATTGGTGTCCAGCACATCGTAGGCACTCAACAAATATTCCTAAGTGAATGAATGAAGACACAGTTCTTTTTTTAAAATTTTTTTAAACTTTTTTTATTGGAGTTCAATTTGCCAACATACAGCATAACACCCACTGCTCATCCTGCCAGGTACCCCACTATACCTGTCACCCAGTCACCCCAACCCTCCGCCCACCTCCCTTTCCCCCTTGTTCATTTCCCAGAGTTAGGTGGAAGACACAGTTCTGACTTCTCTCCTGTCCAGTGCAGGCATACCTAAAACATGACCAGACAATACCTCCACATGGATATCTCAACACTTCAAACTTAAGAAGACCAAAATAAAACTTCATGCCCTATCTAAATAAATTCTTTACCATTTTGCCCTTTCTCATTAAATAATATCACCATCCATCCAGTTGCTCAAGCTAAAAAGAATTTACTCTATTCTTCTCTTCCCCTCAAATTCCAGCACCAACCCATTAGTACATCCTTACGGCTTTACTTTCAAAACATACCTACAAAACCTGACTTCTTGCCACTTCCACTTCTACCACCCTTGCCTGAGCTACCACTTATTGCTTTGACTACTTTAATAACTTCCTAACCTGTTCCCTATTCCCAATCTTGTCCCTATATAAGCCATTTTCCTCATAGTGGGCACAGGGATCATTGCAAAATAAAAATGTGATCATGTCACTCCTCTGCTTGAGGCACCTCCCTCAATGGTTTCCCATCACACTTAGTATAGAATCTAGACTCCTTACCATGAAGTATAAGTTCCTTTGTGATCTGACTACCACCTAGCTCACCAGCCTCAGTACTTATTATTTCCTCCTCACCCACTATAGTCTAGCCACCAGATCTTCTTTGTATTCCTCTGTTACATCTTAAATAAAGCCTTTGGGGGAGCCTGGCTGGCTCAGTTGGAGGAACATGCAGCTCTTGATCTTGGGGTGTTGAGTTTCAGACCCACGTTGGGTATGGAGATTACTAAAAAATATAAATAAGCTTTAAATTAAATAAAATAAATAAATAAATAAATAAATAAATAAATAAATAAATAAAGCCTTTGCTTTAGTTTGTCCCTCTGCCTGTAATGTTCTTCTTTCTGATCTTTGCGTGATTACTTCCTTCTTTTCATTCATATCTTCCTGTGTCACTCCCTCCCAGAAGCTTTCCTTAACCACAGTCCACAGTAGTCTCCCAATCACTTTCAATCCCATCAACCCATTCCTAGTACTTAACCACTTTTGACAGTGTCCTTATTTACTTACTTGAGTGTGTTTATTGTCTGTCTCTCTAAGCAGACATAAGGACAGGAGCCACATACGTTTTGTTCAAAGCTCTATCTCTAGGGTTTAGAATAAGTGCCAGATACATGGTAGGAACTCAATAAGTATTTGTTGAATGAGTGAATGAGGCACATATGAACAGCAATATAGACACAAGAACAAAACTCTCTGCTTAAGGTTCTGGCCGAGGTGAAGAACTCATTGCAGAGAAGAAACATCATCTCCTCCATTGGGCTTGCCTACTGACTTTCTCCAGATTGACAGAAAGAGAGCAGCATCAGGAAGCTACTTATGAAGAAACTCAAATTCATCCACATAATGTTAGAGCAACTAGCTCATTCAAGGCATGCTCAGGAAGTGGCCTGATGGGCATGAAAAGTTAGTCAAACTGAATAGTAAGATTTTAACCTTCACTTACACATTTCTTTGTTGGCTGGTTCATTCAATTAGCAAACAGTTACTGGGCACCTACTGTGTGCAAGAAACTTTACAAGGCCCTGTAGAAGCAAACATACCTTTAGGGCCCAGTCTGTTGATAAAATAGTTCATTTTTAAAGCTAATTAGATGAACTCTGAAGTGACAAAACTTAGGGTGAAGTGAGAGTCAGAGTGATCAATAGAGGTTTTCATCTCTGCCTCAACTCCTGCCTGGAAAGAGGGAGAGCTTGGGGAAGTCAACCCAGACCTTCTCTGTTGCGTTCACAGTGGGCAAGTGGGGTGTGCAGGGTAGGTCCCCTTGCTCCTTCCTCCTACTCATGCTCTCTCTCTTTCTGTTAAATAAATAAATAAATAAATAAATAAATAAATAAAATCTTAAAAAAAAAGGAAGAGCATCAGATTCAATAACTATCTCTTTTTAAGCATATTAAGGGTAAGGAAATGATGGAGGGACAATACTATTTTGAATAGTGTAGTGAAGGAAGGCTTCTCCCTCTCCCTGTGTCTCTGCCTCTCTCTCTGTGTGTCTATGAGTAAATAAATAAAATCTGTAAAAAAAATAGAGCTACCCTATGACCCAGCAATTGCACTACTAGGTATTTGTCCAAAGCATGCAAACATAGTGATTCGAAGGGGCACATGCACCCCAATGTTTATAGCAGTAATATCCACAACAGCCAAACTATGGAAAGAGCTCAGATGTCCATCGATAGATGAATAGATAAAGAAGATATGGTATATATACACAATGGATTATTACTCAGCCATCAAAAACAATGAATTCTTGCCATCTGCAACAACATGGATGGAACTAAAGGGTATTATGCTAAACAAGTCAGTTAGAGAAAGACAAATATCAAATAATCTCATGCATATGTAGAATTTAAGAAACAAAACAGATGAACATAGGGGAAGGGAAGGAAAAGAAAAGATGAAAATTGAGAGGGAGGCAAATCATAAGAGACTGAACTCTAGGAAATAACTGAGGGTTGCTGGAGGGGAGGTGGGTAGGAGGATGGGGTAACAGGGTGATGGGCATAAAGGAGGGCACATGATGTAATGAGCACTGGGTGTTGTATGCAACTGATGAATCACTAAATTCTATCCCTGAAATTAATTTTAAAAAGTATTTATGATGAAATAATTTTTATTTTTTATTATTTTTAAAGATTTTATTTATTTATTCATGATAGTCACACACAGAGAGAGAGAGAATGAGAGAGAGAGCGGCAGAGACACAGGCAGAGGGAGAAGCAGGCTCCATGCAGGGAGCCCGACGTGGGATTCGATCCCGGGTCTCCAGGATCGTGCCCTGGGCCAAAGGCAGGCGCCAAACTGCTGCGCCACCCAGGGATCCCCTGGTGGCACATATCTTAACTCTATCTTAACATAGAGTTTAGGAAAGTTCTCCTAACCTGAACCCTATTGATGCAGCACATAGAGAACCACCAAAAAAAATAGTGACCTTGGAAGGGAGATGAGGGTGGCAAATGTCTGGGGGTCTGAGGATCTGCTCCAAATATCTGGATTCTTCAGTCCACACAGGCAAAGGCAGAGGAGGCGAGAGCCAGTGTCAGAGCAAACCATACAAACTCATGCAGAAATCCAGGCTCATAAATTCAATCCTGGACTCCTTAAAAAAGGTGATATCACTTAAAATTGGTCAAGAGACTGATTTAAAATGAACCCAAAGCAGGACTTGTTCACCCAGTAGGAAACACATCTATGGGGCTAGGCATTCCAATAAGGGACATCAGGACGCCTGGGTGGCTCAGTCAGTTAAGCATCTCCCTTCTGCTCAGGTCATGATCTTGGAGTCCTCAGCAGGGAGCCTCTCCCCTTGCTTTTCCCCTTTCCCCTTACTCCTTCCTCCTACTCATGCTCTCTCTCTTTCTGTCAAATAAATAAATAAATAAATAAAATCTTAAAAAAAAAAAGGAGCATCAGATTCAATAACTATCACTTTTTAAGCATATTAAGGGTAAGGAAATGATGGAGGGACAATACTGTTTTGAATAGTGTAGTGAAGGAAGGCTTCTCTCATAAGGAGACCTGAGCATGGGCCTAAATGAAGTGAACAAGTGAGCAAAATGACGATCTAGAGGAAGAAGGAAAAATCAAGCGCAAAGACTACTAGGGCCCCTAAAGTGGAAATAACTCGCTCAAAGTCACACAATGTAAACAATGGGGCCTGCATCTGCACCCAGTAACTCTGGCTCCAGAGCCACATTTGGAGCCACACTTCATACTTCCTCAAATGTCAGTTCTTCCAAAATAGTTTAAGCAAATAGAGAATTGATGTCTCAACCATCACCATCCCCTACACCTTTTCCTGGCCTTATTTTTCTGCAGAGTGCTTACTAGCATATGACATACTATATGCTTTCTTCTTTATTTTGGTTATTGTCTATCTCCCCACTGCCCCCACTGCCTCATTAGAATGTAAACCCTATGAGGTCAAAGATTCTAACCTGTTTGCTGTTGTACTAGAACAGTGTCTGATACAGAGTAGAGCTTAGTAAACATTTGCTGGCTGGCTGGCTGGCTTACATATCTTCCAGGGTTTCAAAGCTATTTGGGAGGTGTACCAAATGACTAGTTAACATCTAAAATGGTGGCCAGGGACGTCTGGGTGGCTCAGTGGTTGACTGTCTGCCTTCAGCCCCGGGGCGTGATCCTGGAGTCCCGGGATCCAGTCCCATGCCAGGTTCCCTGCATGGAGCCTGCTTCTCCTTCTGCTTATGTCTCTGCCTCTCTCTGTGTGTCTCTCATGAATAAATAAATAAAATCTTTATTTAAAAGAAAAGATCTGCCTTCAGCTCAGGTCATGATCCCAGGGTCCTGGGACCGAGTCCTGTATCAGGCTCCCGGCTCAGCTGGGAGCTGGCTTCTCCCTCTACCCTCTACCCCCACCCCATTCTGCTTGCTCACTCTCTCTCATGCTCTCTCAAATAAATAAATGAAAATCTTAAAAAAAAATCCTCTGACCAAAAACAAACAAACAAAACAAACAAACAAACAAACAAAAAACTAGTGGATATTTCTGACAGAAACTGAATTCTAGGTGATTGTCCTTGACAGTAAGGTAGACTCAAAAACCATCTAAATGTGTCATAATTCACCAATTTACCAAGTACTTTCTAGGAGCAATAGCACAGGATCATCACCTGTCCACCTACCCTGGAAAAAGTTTCCAAATGTTCTTTGTTACAAACTGAACAGTGCAAGAAGGTATTATGGCCTCTTTTTCCATTAATGGTGTTCAAATTTTGGAAAAAAGCATAGGTAGTCCAATATTGTTAAATTATGATAAACCAAGAAAGGTTTCTCTGTGTTATATTACATGAAATAAAACCCCACTTAGCTGATGGGTAAGGGGATGGATGAAATAGGTGCAGAGAATTAAGAGTACGCTTATCATGGTCAGCACTGAGTAATATACAGGATCGCTGAATCACTATACTGTACACCAGTAACTAATATAACACTGTATGTTCATTATACTGGAATTAAGATTTTTGGGGCAGCCCCGGTGGCTCAGCGGTTTAGCGCCGCCTACAGCTCAGGGCGTGATCCTGGAGATCCAGGATCGAGTCCCACATCAGGCTCCCTGCATGGAGCCTGCTTCTCCCTCTGCCTGTGTTTCTGCCTCTCTCTCTCCTTTCTGTGTATTCTCATGAATAAATAAATAAAATCTTTTAAAAAAAAGATTTTTTAAATACCCCCCTCAAAAAAACCTACACAGCAAAGTCTATTGTAATAAATTGCTTCGGGGCTACAGAATACAAATATCAAACCAGTGAAGGGAAGCCAAAATATTCTACAGGCATTCTTAAATTTAAGAGAAACAAAAAGACAAAAAGTCCCCCACCAAATCCCTTGGAATGAAGAAGATGCATTCTATAATTAATGAGAATCCAGTCAGGTAACACCTACTTTATGTGAAGTACATAGACTCATAGATGATGTAGTCTAACCCTTTAGTTTAGAGACAGAGTATTAAGTCTGAGGAGAGTAAAAGCAACATGCCAGCTCCCTCACAGAGAGTGGATGGCAGAAGGGGGGCTAGAATTCAGGTGTTCTGATGCCCCATACACAGTTCTATTCACTACATTACAAAGTTCTCCTAATGCAGACACCATATATCATCTAAAGAAATGCTGTCTTCTAATTTTTTTCACTGATTTCTGAAGATATCCATTTTTTCTCTAAAGATTTTGTATAAAGATTTTATTTTTTAAAGATCTATTTATTTCAGAGAGAAAGAGAGTGGGTGAGGGGGAGAGAGTGAGAGAGAACCTGACTCCCTGCCGAGCATAGATGTGGGCCTCAATTTCAGGACCCTGAGATTATGACGTGAGCCGAAACCAAGAGTAGAAGGCTTAACCAACTGCAACCCCAGGCACCCTAAGATTTTATTTTTAAGTAATCTCTACACCCAACATGGAGCTTAAACTCACAACTCCAAGATCAAGAGTTGCATGCTCCATGAGGAAATGCTCCGCATCACTTGCCATCAGGGAAATACAAATCAAAACCACAATGAGATACCACCTCACACCAGTGAGAATGGGGAACATTAACAAGGCAGGAAACCACAAGTGTTGGAGAGGATGTGGAGAAAGGGGAACCCTCCTGCACTGTTGGTGGGAATGTGAACTGGTGCAGCCACTCTGGAAAACTGTGTGGAGGTTCCTCAAAGAGTTACAAATAGACCTGCCCTACGACCCAGCAATTGCACTGTTGGGGATTTACCCCAAAGATACAGATGCAGTGAAATGCCGGGACACCTGCACCCTGATGTTTCTAGCAGCAATGTCCACAATAGCCCAACTGTGGAAGGAGCCTCGGTGTCCATCGACAGATGAATGGATCAAGAAGATGTGGTCTATGTATACAATGGAATATTCCTCAGCCATTAAGAAACGACAAATACCCACCATTTGCGTCGACGTGGATGGAACTGGAGGGTATTATGCTGAGTGAAGTAAGTCAATCAGAGAAGGACAAACATTATATGGTCTCGTTCATTTAGGGAATATAAAAAATAGTGAAAGGGAATAAAGGGGAAGGGAGAAAAAATGAGTGGGAAATATCAGAAAGGGAGACAGAACATGAGAGACTCCTAACTCTGGGAAACGAACTCGGGGGGGTGGAAAGGGAGCTGGGCGGGGGTGGGGGTGACTGGGTGGCGGGCACTGAGGTGGGCACTTGACAGGATGAGCACTGGGTGTTATTCTATATGTTGGCAAATTGAACACCAATAAAAAATAAATTTATATAAACAAATTACAATAAGCCAAAAAAATAAAATAAAAGAGTCGCATGCTCTACGAACTGAGCCAGCCAGGTGCCCCTAAAGATCTCCTTTTTAAAAAAAATATTTATCTATTTAATTTTGAAAGAGAGAAAGAGCATGTGGTAGGAGTAGGGGGAGGGGCCGAAGGAGAGAGAGATTCTCAAGCAGACTCCCTACTGAGCAGAGCCCAAGGTGGGCTTCGATCTCACAACTCTGAGCCTAAATCAAGTCTGATGTTTAACCAACTTAGCCACCCAAGTGCACCTAAATATCTTCATTTTTTAAAGATTTTATTTATTTGAGAGACAGAGAGAGCACATGTGCACAAAAGCATAAGTCGGGGGGGGGCGGGGGGAGCAGAGGGAAGAGCACTCTCTGCTGAGCAGGGAGCCCAATGCAGGGCTTGATCCCAGGACTCTGAGATCATGGCCTGAGCCAAAGGCAGACGCTTAACGGACTGCACCACCCAATTGCCCCTCAAGATCATTTTTAACGCAAAAGTTCCCCTCTAACGAATCTCAAGACACTGTTTTGGTCTGCAACCTGTTTCTCTTAACCCTAGAGAAAGTGAATTCTCACCCTCCAGGGTTTTAGCGAAGTCACACTCCTAGGATGCCAGCACTAGTAAAGTGTTTTCTTCAGTGAGAAGAGGAAGAAAGCAGAACCTGTGAGAAATGAAAAAGAATCCAGTACCTGCACTTAGATGCAAGATCCAGAACTTGCTTCCCTGAATAGGTTTTCAACAACCGAACATCAACACTTTCTTATAAATCCATATGTAGGCTAGAAGGTTTAATTCTCTCCTCTGTACATGTGTTTGCACAGAGCAGTGTTCAGAGAGAAGAAGCTGGGTCTACATAACCCTTTTTTCAGAGACCCACATGTAATGCCATGTGTAACTGGCACGGAAAAAAAATGCCTCTGATGAGGGGTGACAGCTCCTTTTTGCTTCATGTAACACCACTCTTTTTCTCAGGAGATCCTGAGCACTGAAGGGCCGGGCAGTGCAGGGCAACAGAGTGGAAAATCCCAGGCTATGCCAACAGGGAAGGAATCTTGCTGAAGCTTCCAACTCTCCTCTGCTCAGCCCAATCAAGTCTCGGAGGCGGTGGGCACCTTCCCAGTGGCTGGTCAGGTGTAACCGAATCTATATCAGTATCAAGCATTTAGGCCTTTTTCTTCACCCTGAAATCCAACCATTCATTCATTTGTTCAACACACATATTGAGCCCATCCTCTGAGCCAAGCCCTGTGCAGGCACACTATGAAGGATCCAGAGCTTATGGTTCTAGTAGCAAACATGGCAGCCCACTCCACAAGGGTGTCACAGTAAAAAGTAGCCAGCATCTTGACAGAGATACAAGGAATACATTTCAGGGATGCAAGAAAAAGAGATGATCACCAGCTTGCAGAATACAATGTCTGGATTGGATCCAATCCAATTTGGATTTGGATTTGGATCCCAAATCCAAATTTGGGTTTTGAACTGTTATTTGAAGGAGAGGTAGATTTGGACATGGAAAAATGGGGTGGAAAATAGGTGAGGTTGGGCCTTTCAAGTGGAAAGAACAGCATGAATGCAGAACCACGTAAATCTAAGACCAAGCCATTGGATACATGACAATGTTTGAACAAGATCTGTATTTGAAGTCACGTCAGATGCTAAGGACATAATCTCATCTGCAACCCATGTGGCCTGCCATCCTCTAACCTTTATTTTAGCTGAAACCTTTATTTTAGGCCTCACATTTAGGAGGCCCCCATCTGGGCCAGAGCTGCAGGATGACATGTCATGAAGGGGAATTACGGGCAGGGACATACCTTCTATTTACTCCCATCCTTTATTTTTTTTTTAAAGATTTTATTTATTTATTCATGACAGACAGAGAGAGAGGCAGAGACACAGGCAGAGGAAGAAGCAGGCTCCATGCAGGGAGCCTGACGTGGGACTCGATCCCGGGTCCCCAGGATCACACCTTGGGCTGCAGGCGGCGCTAAACCCCTGCACCACCGGGGCTGCCCACTCCCACCCTTTATAAAAGAATCAGATAAGTTGGCATATTTGTAAAAAGTCAGTTTCTCCCTAATGCGCCAAAGGAAAATCTCTGCCACTAACAGCCTAGCTCCATTACTCTCATTCACCTCCACTTCTACCCCTCCTGGGTTCTGCTTCTGTAACATTTGACTCCCAACTAGTCAACTAGATGAATTAAGGCTTTTTAAAAAAGTGTTCTTTAGGAGCACCTGGGTGGCTCAGTCAGTTAAGCATCTGCCTTCAGCTCAGGTTATGATCCCAGGGTTCTGGGATCAGGCTCCCTCCTCCACGAGGAGCCTGCTTTTTCCTCTCCCTCTGCCTGCTACTCCCCCTGCTTGTTCTCTCTCTGTGTCAAATAAAAAGCTAAAATCTTTTTAAAAAATTTGGGCAGCCCAGGTGGCTCAGCGGTTTAGCACCGCCTTCTAGCCCAGGCCCTGATCCTGGAGTCCTGGGATCAAGTCCCACATCAGGCTTTTGCATGGAGCATGCTTCTCCCTCTGCTGATGTCTCTACCTCTGTGTGTGTGTGTGTGTGTGTGTGTGTGTGTGTGTGTGTTTGTGTGTGTGTCATGAATAAATAAAAATAAAATCTTTAAAAAATATATTTAGAGAGAGAGAGGGGCAGAGGGAGAGGAAGAGAGAATCTTAAGCAGGCTCCACGCCTAGCATGGAGCCCAATACAGGGCTTGATCTCGCGACCCTGAGATCATGACCTGAGCCAAAATCAAGAGTCAGATGCTTAACCAACTGAGCTACCCAGGTGCCCCTCAACTGGATGAATTAAGGTAGAAATCACAGCCATCTGCTTTGCACTCAATTCAAAAAAGCAACCAATTTTTCAGTACTGCCTTAAAGTCCTAAATCATCTAGTCAGATTACAGTAAATATATGTTCAGAAGACTGCAAAACTCTCTACCCCATTTTGCACATTTACTGTAGTTAGGTGATGGCAGTCTGTGGTTTAACTTCATGTACTGTCGGTGGTATAAAATATTTTGAAATAAAAAGATGGAACAGAAAGAAGATAGAATTCTTTAGTGATTTACACTGGCCTGTACACAGAATTTCAACCCCAACAGCCTATCGCTACCACACTAAACACTGAGCAAACAAGAGCTGTTGCCCGCACCTGACGCCTTTGAGCTGAAACAAGAATGAACAGTTTGCATGCGTGGTCGTACTCGCTGATTCTTGCTATTAGGCAATTTTCCCCCTTTGGAATAAAAATGCCAATTAGTCTTTTTGCCCGAGCACTGCAATAGAGCATTTGAAGCCACTTCTTTCCCAGACCTCTTTTGTGTACCCGTTCACACGGAGATTTGTTGTGTGGGGCGGTCTCATAGGAAGAAAGCTGTTGCCTTGGGGCAGCAACCTTCAGAGCGGGCAGGACCCCAAAAAAAGACCTCACCCGAGAACAAAAAGAAAGGCCTAAAAGGGGGTACACTGGTGGGGATAATGGCCAGCTCAGCTGCAGTAGCAGTACTGCCTTGGCTGTGCACACAAGCAAGATCACGGCTCAGTTGGTGACTTGCTACTTCAGTCGTTTACGAATAAGCAAGTGGTTTTGGCACCGAGCTAAAATTTCTACCTCTCTCCAAACAACACCTGTGAAGAGCTGAGTCTCTTTACCAGGGGTTCAGATTGAACTAGAGGTCATGTAGTGCAGCGATTAGGGGCACAGGTGCTGGAAGCTGACCATCTGGATTCAAATTGTCTGAGCTACTTATCAGCCACGTACCCCCGGGCCACGTTAACCTCTGTGTGTCTCAGTTTCCTCTTCAGTAAAATGGGGCTGTCTGCTGAGAATAGCTAACAACTGACGAGCCCTAGTATTTGCCCACTGGTCTGCTACAGTGCTCACTGCCCCTTTTAATCGTCACGACGATCCTAGGAGGTGGAGAACGGATGCAGCGGGCAGACAGACAGAAAGGTGGACGGCACCGGCAGGAAAGGGAAGAGGTAAGCCCATCACAGAGGAGGAATGCCAAATTTTCACAAAGGTGATGCAATTCAGTTTTTATGTGTGCATTTCATTTATTTAGCTGCCACCCAGCCCAGGAAATTAAATGGGCAATAGCTCATGTGTATTCCCCCAACAACAGGAACGGTGCTATTGCCTGAGTGTCTGATGTACCGGAGGCACTTTACAAACATTCCATCATTTCACCACCACAGCAGCCTTAGCAAGCTGGGAGGACCATGGCCAATTTACAGATGTGGAACCTGAGCCTCCAAGGTCACATGACCCGCCCAAGGCCACACACAGCTTCCTCACTGTCAGGACCATAAACCAAGTCTGGGTGACTTCAAAGCCTGGCCTTTTCATCCCGGCGCTCTGAATTGCAAACTGGTCCATTCACTGATGAGTAAGCACACAATGTCAAGGCAAAGGGGAGGTGATATCTGAACTAAATAGACTTAATAATCCCCAAAGTCTGTAAATGCCAGGAACTGCGAGAAGAGTTTGCTTTTGTCCAGCTCACTGTGGCTCCTTGAAGTGGCAGTGTCACGTCCACAAGGACAGGATTAACAACTAAAAGGACCACCCTGGACAAGGCTCTGTTGACAAGCTTGATCCCTGCCTGATCCAAGACATCTAACACACGCCTCTGTGTCTTTCTCTCGAAGCTTACCTACTTCACCTCTCTTAAGCAAGCCCTTTAGGCTTCAGAGTTGACAAACACTCTGTCTTCCAAGGTACAAATGTGACACCTCCTGACTTTAATCATCCCTTCTTTTGTCTCCCTGCAACACCGGCCCATGTAGGCGTAGCTGTCCAATACTGCTTTAGCAAAGAAGTAGAATGTTTATTTTGTTCCTAAATAACATCTTATGTATAACTGTAATACATAAAATGAATATAAACCAAGCTCATTTATTAGTGGAGGGGAGAGTTCGAGGAAAACAGCTTAAAAGCCAATCACAGGTCTACAAAAGTCCCCGAGATACTCCAGCCGAGATGTGCAGAATTTTGCTCCCCAGTCTGGACATGGTCAAGTGTGAGAGTGCATTTCACAGTAGGGTCAATAATCTCTCTAAGGACAGGTATGATTCCCCTCAAATTTAATCTTTTTTCTTCTTCTTTCCCCCCCGCCAATAAATTATCATTTTACATTAGGGTGAAAGAGATTTTAAGCTTAACTTGTGAGACCAGTATTATTGATTTAAAGATCAATTTGCATTAATTTACAATACAGGAAAAGTCAGTCATGAGCTCCTAGTCCATTTTATATTATTTGTTTTAATAACTCACCTCTATTCATTGACAATGTTCCTGACAGGCTTTGGTTCATCTAATTCCCAGATCAGATTCTTACATGTCCTCCAAGAAATGTATATATTTTATGTGTAAAAATATATATTTTACATTTTAATTTGCATTTTAATTATTGCATTTGATTGGCTCTAAAACACTCCAGATTATAAAATGTCCACTATTTAATGCACCACTAGAAAATACTAATTAATGACGACATAATGCTTTGTTATCAGTAATTTATATTTACCGTCAGAGATTTTTGGACTTATTTAGATGTAGATGTTTCTTGTACATGCATCAAAAGAAAAAGGTAAATGAAATAAATCAGTTGCAGTATTTCTAGATTGTACTTATTCAGAATCCAGCTTTTCGGAATCACATTTTCAGTCAGTCACTGATGACTCTATTTTTCCTCAAAATATTTTCTTCTGAGCTAAAGTGCTCCACTGGTGTCTCTGTGATTTTATTCCATGCTGCTGACACCTATTCTGTAAGTTTTGTTGAGCATCTTCAGAGAATGCAAATTATAACACAACTATCACCTGGTGATAGCAAGAAGCAGTTCAAAGACACTAAAGATTTCAGAGATATTAAAATGAGAAAAATATTACAAGTAATGAAATGTGGTATATATCTTTCCATAACATAATGAGATCATATACTAACCTGCATCCTTTTTCTCTCTCATTTTAAAGATTTATTTATTATTATAAAAAAGATTTAAATCTCTTAAAGATTTGCTTGAAAGAGAGAGTATGGGGGGAGGGGAGAGGCAGAGAGAAAGAGAGAGAGAATCTCCAGCAGACTCCCTGCTGAGCAAGGAGCCCAACAGACTCAATCCCACTCAATCTCACAATCCTGAGATCTTGACATGAGCTGAAATTAAGATTTGGACACTCAAATGACTGAGCTACCCATTCACCCCCTTTTTCTCTCGTAATATTTATTTTAGACACAGTCTATAGTCAGATATATGTATCTATCTCATTTTTATCATAACTTATTTTACCAGGAACTAGTTCATTTTCCCGAGAATTTTAAATTTTCCACCTTTTAAAAATCACCTATATCTTATATCCAACCTTCTAATTATCACCTATATTTCCAATCCCCTAATATCTCATAAGGGCTTGCGAGCATATCCAAAACATTTTTTTAAAAAAACACTGCTTAAATTCAGGCAAGCATCTGAATTCCACTGTTTTTATCAAAGAACATTTAATTGATTTTGGCTTGTGGTCACATTACCTCCCCACCTCATGGTCTGGTGTGATATATATAGATATATAAATATATAGATATATAGATATATCTAGATAGATAGATTCCAGCCATTTGGATCCGTAGGGTAACACAGTCTCATCTCATATAGAAGGGCAGAGAAGTATTTTTTTTAAGATTTCATTTTTAAGTAATCTCTACTCCCAACATAGGGCTTGAACTCACAATCCCAAGATCAAGAGTCACAGGCTCCACTGACTGAGTCGGCCAGGTGTCCCAGGGCAGAGTATTAATTCACTGCTGTCAAGGCTGGCTATACAATTTGGATGGCACAGTGCAAAAAGAAAATGTGGTAGTAGATCTTCCCTTCCCACAGGCAGATAGCTCCAACCCAAAACAGATGGACAATCTCTAAAGGTTGCAACCTCTGTGGCAGGACACCAAAGGTACCTGGCTTAGGAGTGGGGGAGAAGACTCCCAAGCCACCTGCTGAATGCACAGTGGCTCTGCTAACCCAGGGCAAAACAGCTTCCTCATTGCCCCGCCCCAAGATGCTCCAGGGCACACGTGCCCAACCCTGGGCCTCCCTGAACCCAGGTCCAAGCCACCACATTGAGTGAAGGGTGACAGCCTGACTTGGGTCTCCTACTGACCCAGTTTATTTGCTACCTCCACAAAGGGTAGCAGTAGGCACCAACCGGGCAGTGGGGATGGAAGAATGTGACGAGTAAGAATTGAAGGAGCAGGACAGGGCAGCCCTGGTGGCGCAGCGGTTTAGCGCCGCCTGCAGCCCAGGGCGTGATCCTGGAGACCAGGAATCGAGTCCCACGTCGGGCTCCCTGCATGGAGCCTGCTTCTCCCTCTGCCTGTGTCTCTGCCTCTCTCTCTCTGTGTATCTCTCAGAAATAAATAAATAAAATCTTTAAAAAAAAATGAAAGAGCAGGACACCAAGGGGCAGGGAGCAGATCACCAAGAATCTGTTGCAGGGATGTGGTGGGAGGAGGGAGGGGCATGTGCTCCACTGTCCTCTTGTATTTCACTTACAAAACACATACTCAAAGATAAAATTAAGAATTTCAACATGGTGACCATTAAGGACTGAACCCTAAGCACAGGGCCCTTCTGAGCCCAGAGCCTTGTGTGACTGCTCTTACACCCCTGCAACAGCCCTGTTGTGAAAACAAACAAAAACCCATGACACCTTTCACCTGAACTACAATGGCAAAAGTTGAATCAATCATATTGCAAGTCCACTGCACTTGGAAGCTAAGCAATCTGGCACTGAGAAAGATTTATGGTCAAGCTCCACGTGCAGTTTGAGGCTTACTTAGCACCCCTCACGTGCACAGCCCATGAGTGCTGGGAGTTACACACCTATGGTGTGTCCTAGGTAGCAATAAAGTGCAATCAGAAAGTATCAGTATGTAATCTGGTAAATTTCCTAAAAATATCTCAGAAAAAAGAAGTCTCATTCTAAATAAATTTTCATTTCATACCAAATTTAAGTATAACTTTATATTTTCTTTTTTTTTTCTCAAAGGAATCTCAAAATTAAATAAGCTCCATTCCTGAATTTGTTCACAAAGGAGACTGATGACCTGTGATACAAAAGTCCTCTGTAGGTATTCAAAGTTGACTCTCCATTATGGTACTATTGGAAAAATTTGTGATCATGAATGTGAAATGCACTTTTCAAGAAACAAATATATGACAATGCAGTTAGAGTAGTGACTTTCACCTTAAGAGGATTCTAAACTGGAATTAAACTTGAAATATGTTTCAGACTTAAAAGCTGAGAGAATTAGAAGTGATTAAAAAGATTCTAAGTGAAAAGAAGACGAGGTATATTTGAAGTACTCATCAGTCATATGTGTTTTTATTTGTTCTTTGCCTATTGTTTATAAGGTTTC
This sequence comes from Canis lupus dingo, assembly GCF_003254725.2. Taxonomy (NCBI): domain Eukaryota; kingdom Metazoa; phylum Chordata; class Mammalia; order Carnivora; family Canidae; genus Canis; species Canis lupus. The sequence goes on along the minus strand of NC_064281.1, from coordinate 110,947,172 downwards.
CCTGGTCCATATTAAAAGGCCAGAGAAGAAATCATGTACTGTTATCAATATTAACCTGTTGCCCCAGGTTAACCTGACCCCGAAGACTTATATAATTTGCCAAAAACAACCTAATAAATGATTGTTGGACCTAAGTACTGGCCAATAGGAATACAATGGGTCATTTGCTTGCAGAACTCATTTCCTAATTTGTTAGCAAATGCAGTATTCCCTTGGTCCAAATATTAGGGATTTCAGCATATCTAAACACAAACTGACTTGAAAATCCAACTGGTTTAGAGACTAATATCTTAGAAAGTAACAGATCTATAAGTGATTAATAACCAAATAATTTTTAAAAGAAGCACATTATAACAGTGTTATTCCAAGGTGAAGGCTGTTAACTAGACTTATTGTGGTGATCATTTCAAAATGTATAAAATATCAAATCATATTGTTGTAAACCTGAGACTAATATAATGTTTTATGGCAATTATACTTCACTTTTAAAAAATTATAAAATGAAATGAAATAGCAAACAAAACTAACGTTTAAAAAACAGTGTTATTCCATCCACTTTCAGATATGGTTGAAACTTTAGCATTATGAAAAGTATTTTTAAAATGGTGCTATATTCGGGACACCTGCACCCCGATGTTTCTAGCAGCAATGTCCACAATAGTCAAACTGTGAAAGGAGCCTCGGTGTCCATCGAAAGATGAATGGATAAAGAAGATGTGGTCTATGTATACAATGGAATATTCCTCAGCCATTAGAAACGACAAATACCCACCATTTCCTTCGACGTGGATGGAACTGGAGGGTATTATGCTGAGTGAAATAAGTCAATCAGAGAAGGACAATCATTATATGGTCTCATTCATTTGGGGAATATAAAAAGTAGTGAAAGGGAATAAAGGAGAAAGGAGAAAAAAGTGAGTGGGAAATATCAGAAAGGGAGACAGAACATGAGAGACTCCTAACTCTGGGAAACGAACAAGGGGTGGTGGAAGGGGAGGTGGGCAGGGGGTGGGGGTGACTGGGTGACAGGCACTGAGGGGTCACTTGATGGGATTAGCACTGGGTGTTATGCTATATGTTAGCAAATTGAACTCCAATAAAAAAATTTTTTAAATGGTGCTATATTAAATTTAACTGATTTTTTTTCAGACTACATTATGCAAGAAATAGGGTATAAATTAAAGCCAAAAATGCTTGTGTTGGGATACCTGACTGGCTCAGTCACTGGAGAATGCAACTCTTGATCTCAGGGCCTTGAGTTCGAGTTCCAAGTCATGTATAGAGATTACTTTAAAAAAAAAAAGATCTTTAAAAAAAAATGCTTGTGCTAATAGACAAGGCAGACAAATTTAGAATGTAGGAAGCTCTATAGGACACATGTCTTTTCAACAAATAAACTGCAAGGGAAAAAAAGAGGAATAAGAGAATTGGTATAGTTTCATAAAGACAAAAGAAGCATTTTATTCAGGGAAAAAAATGGCTAAAATAAAAACATTCTTTTTCCTTTTTTTTTTTTTTTTTTTTAGTATAGGATTGACCAGGCTTCTCTTTTCTAAAGTTTTTTTTCCATTGTAATTGGTAAGCTTTTAGTGGGAGAGGTATTCTGAAACTATGTAAATATCCCATTTTTCATCATACTTTTAATTTATTCATTATTTATTTTGATGATCAAATTGTCCTTGATTTAGCCAGTAGGAGCCCCTTCAAGTTGGCATCTGTGTCTTTTAACATAATCATGATAATTTTTTTAATGTTGAGACAAGTGGTGGTAATTTGAATATGAGCTGATATTAGATTATATAATTAATTAGATTAATTAATATATTGATTATCTATTATATTAATTATAATTAAATTAGAGTATATTTATGAACTAATATTAATAATTATAATGGCATTATAGGTAGTAGAAGATTGTTTTTATTACTCAAATATGCTGAACACTCAGGAAGTCTACAGCTTCCTTTAAAATAGTACAATAACATATATATATGCATAAAAAGAGCAAGAAAAGCAAATATGGTAAAATATTAACAAATGTTGAATCTGGTAAAAGGTATACAAATTTTTATTGTACTATTCTACTCTTCCATATGTTTAAAATTTTTCATAATAAAAAGTAAGAAAGGGAAAGAAATTGTCAACCAAATGCAATTTGTGGACCCTGTCCTGATTCGTTAGTTAAAAGACATTTATGAGACAACTGTGGAAATTTGGATGTTGACTTGATAACAAATAATAGTAAGAAATTATTGTTAGGGACATCTGGCTGGCTGAGTCAGTAGAACATGCAACTCTTGGTCTTGGGGTCATGAGTTCAAGCCCCAAGTTGGGCACAGAGCTTACTTTATCAGTACCACATCCTAGCCAACTAAGCTAACCAGCCTCTGCCTGTGTTTACTTTAAAAAAATGAATAAAGAGGGGTGCTTTGATGGGTCAGTCAGTTAGGCAGCTGACTTGGTTCAGGTCATGATCTCGAGACCCTGGGATCAAGCCCCGTGCCCAGCTCCCCACTCAGTGGAGAGTCTGCTTGTCCCTCTGCCTCTCCCCCTGATTGTGTTCTCTCTGTCTCCCTCTTGAATAAATAAACAAGATACATCCACGAAAGCAAAAGAAACAAAAGCAAAAATGAACTATTGGGACTTCATCAAGATAAGAAGCTTTTGCACAGCAAAGGATACAGTCAACAAAACTCAAAAACAACCTACAGAATGGGAGAAAATATTTGCAAATGACGTGTCAGATAAAGGGCTAGTTTCCAAGATCTATAAAGAACTTCTTAAACTCAACACCAAAGAAACAAACAATCTAATCATGAAATGGGCAAAAGACATGAAGAGAAATCTCACAGAGGAAGACATAGACATGGCCAACATGCACATGAGAAAATGCTCTGCATCACTTGCCATCAGGGAAATACAAATCAAAACCACAATGAGATACCACCTCACACCAGTGAGAATGGGGAACATTAACAAGGCAGGAAACAACAAATGTTGGAGAGGATGTGGAGAAAGGGGAACCCTCTTGCACTGTTGGTGGGAATGTGAACTGGTGCAGCCACTCTGGAAAACTGTGTGGAGGTTCTTCAAAGAGTTAAAAATAGACCTGCCCTACAACCCAGCAATTGCACTGCTGGGGATTTACCCCAAAGATTCAGATGCAATGAAACGCCGGGACACCTGCACCCCGATGTTTCTAGCAGCAATGTCCACAATAGCCAAACTGTGGAAGGAGCCTCGGTGTCCATCGAAAGATGAATGGGTAAAGAAGATGTGGTCTATGTATACAATAGAATATTCCTCAGCCATTAGAAACGATGAATACCCACCATTTGCTTCGAAGTGGATGGAACTGGAGGGTATTATGCTGAGTGAAGTAAATCAATCGGAGAAGGACAGTGTATGTTCTCGTTCATTTGGGGAATATAAATAATAGTGAAAGGGAATATAAGGGAAGGGAGAAGAAATGTGTGGTAAATATCAGAAAGGGAGACAGAACATAAAGACTCCTAACTCTGGGAAACGAACTAGGGGTGGTGGAAGGGGAGGAGGGCGGGGGGTGGGGGTGAATTGGTGATGGGCACTGAGGGGGACACTTGACGGGATGAGCACTGGGTGTTATTCTGTATGCTGGTAAATTGAACACCAATAAAAAATTAATTTATTAAAAAAGAAAAAAAGAGGGCAGCCCGAGTGGCTCAGCAATTTAGCGCCACCTTCAGCCCAGGGCATGATCCTGGAGACCCGGGATCAAGTTCCACATCAGGCTCCCTGCATGGAACCTGCTTCTCCCTCTGCTTGTGTCTCTGCCTCTCTCTCTCTCTCTCTTTCTCTCTCTCTCTCTGTGTGTGTGTGTGTGTGTGTGTGTGTGTGTCTCATGAATAAATAAATAAAAATTGTTTTAAATAAAAAAATAAAAAAGAAATTATTGTTAATTTTTAGGAGTGAAAATGGTATTGTTATGTTTTCAAAAGGAGAATTTATCTATTAGATAACTATTACTGAAGAATTTGTGGATGAAACGATAAGATGTTTGAGGTTTGCTTTAAAAAATGAAGTGGTTTAGGGATGGATATAAATGAAACAAGATTAGCCATGAGTTAATAATTATTGAATATAACTGATAAAATACATGGGAGTCCATTATAGTATTTTCTGTTTTTAAGTATGTTTTAAAACTCCCACAAAAAAAAATGTTTTTAATACAACACTGAAAAAAATAAGAAATTAATGAATTAGGAATAAGAACAGCAAAGATAAATAAAATAGTCTTTCCTATGAAAATATCAATAAAACAGACACTTAGTAAGACACTGAAAGAAAGAAAGAAAACACAAATACACAACATTAAAATGGAGACTCCATTGGGACAAGCATCTCAACTGTCTTGTTTGCCACTGAGTATGACATGAAAGCCAGAAACCACTGCACAATATCCAGCACATAAAATAAGGGAACAGTATGTATAAGTTTCTGCCAACAAACTCGAATATCTAGATAAAGTGGATAATTTTCTAGGAAAATATAGTCATTACAAGCAACCAAAAGAATGAAATACCTATAATGAATAAAACTAAATATGAAATTGGAGATAGGTTGACAAAGATCTATTCCCCCAAAGGGCACTAGGTCCACAATAGTTCATATATAATTTTTACAATTCTCTCAGGGAACAGGTATTTTCTATACCATTTTAATATTTTAACTATATAATTTTCTACATCATTGGGAGCACAGAAACATTCCCATTTCACAAGGTTTGCAAACAACTAATACCAAACTTGACAAAACACAAAGACAGGAAATTATTGTCACACTGAACCTCTCTAAGAATACAATATCGATATCTTAAATAAAACATTAGCAAATGTAATCCAGCAATATATTAGAACACAACAAGAAGAATGCATTCTGACCAAGTCGATTCCTCTCAAGAGAAAAAGGATGGCTCAATATTAGAAAATCTATTGACATAATGTATTACATAAGCTGGTTAAAGGAGAAAAATTATATGATTATCTCAATAGATGGCAAAATAGCATTCGGTAATTCAACATCCATCCTTATTTTGAAAAAAAATAATGAACTAGGGATAGAAAAAATCTTCCTAAACATGATAGAATATTTATCAAAAATAACCATCAAGCATACCTAGCAATGAAACACAAGAGCCCTTCTCATTAAAATCAGGAACACAATAAGGATATCCATTATCTCCGCTATTATACAACATTATCATATAAATTCTAGCCAGTGCAACAAGATAAGAGGTATTTCTTTTGAAAAAGAAGAGGCAGAATTATCATTATCTGCAGATAATGATATGACAGCCTCGAAAATTCAAGAGAAAAACTATTAGAAACAATAAAAAAATCAGTAATATACATATATATATAAACTCAATAGACTTCTTATGCAAGCAGCAATGCATTAGAAAACGTAATGAAACAGATGTCGTATAAAATAACACAAAAATAGTTTGTAAGGCATAAATCAGAAAAATCAGAGTTCAGAAACAGACTCGTACATATATGGGAATTCAGTATATAATAAAAATGGTATTTCAAATTGGTGGATAAATGATGGATTGTCCTCTTAAAAATAAAATGATATCCTTGTCATGAAAAAAAAATTAAAAGAAAAGCAGTGGAATAAAACATAAGAGAATATTTTTATGATCTTGGAGTAAGGAACACCTTTCTAACTATGATACAAAACCCAGGAACTATAAAGCAAAAGACTGGCAGATTTAATTCCATAAAAAATAAAAATATCTATAGAGAAAAGGAGACCATAAGCAAAGTTAGTAAACAAATGAGAAACTGGGCAAAAATATCTGCAGGGATGACTGGGTGCCTCACTCCATTGAGTGTCTGACTCTTGATTTCAGCTCAGGTCATGATCTCCTGGTAGTGGGGTGGAGCCCCATGTCCGGCTCTATGCTCAGCAGGGAGTCTGCTTGAGATTCTCTCTCTCCCTCTGCCCATCCCCGCTTGCGCATGCTCACTCTCTGTCTCTCAAATAAATCCATAAATCTTTTTTAAAATCTGCAAAATAAAACAAAGGGCTAGCATTGTGACTTTGTGACCAAACAGAATAAAGAATTTTTTCAGATTAGCAAGAAAAAGACAAACCTCGATTTTCAAAAGGTATAAAGGATACAAACTAGCAGTTCACAAAAGCATTCTACATAGCCATCAAACATATGAATAGATCAGAGGTGAGCAAACTACTATCTGTGGGTCAAATCTGGCTGCTGCCTGTTTCTGTATGCACTGAAACACAGTCACAGATGTTCACTTACACATTGTCTATGGATGCTATCGTGCCACAACGATTCAGTTAAGCAGGTTCAACAGAGACCTGGTGGTCTGTAAAGTCTAAAATATTTTATCATCTGGCCCTTTACAGGTAAAGTTTTCAGAGGTCTGGAATAGATGGCCAAACTCAGGAATAATTAAATAAATAAAAATTAAACCACTATCATTCAAGAGGTGTTTACTGAGCACCAGGTTTACACTAACAACCATTTTGCCTTTACACTAATATCCATTTTGCCTATCGGATTGATAAAGATTAAAAAGCATGATGTTAACCAGTGATGGCAAGAGAATAAGGAAAGAAACATACTCTTATATTATTGGTAGACGTATAAATTAGTACAACCATTCTGGAGGGTAATATATTAAAAAAAAAAAGAAACTTTAAATGGGCATACCCTTTGATCCAGCAATTTCGAGTCCAACAATTTATACTAAGAAAATAAGAACCCCATCATATGAAGACTGCAAGTATAAGGATAACCATTTCAGATGGTTTATGGTAATAAAGAACTAAACAGGAATAAAGGGGAAAGGAGAAAAAATGAGTGGGAAATATCAGAAAGGGAGACAGAACATGAGAGACTCCTTACTCTGGGAAATGAACGAAGGGTGGTGGAAGGGGAGGTGGGCGGGGGGTGGGGGTGACTGGGTGACAGGCACTGAGGGGAGCACTTGATGGGATGAGCACTGGGTGTTATTCTGTATGTTGGCAAATTGAACACCAATAAAAAATAAATTTATAAAAATAAATAAATAAAATAAAGTAATCCATGTAAAGAAAAAAAAAAGAACTAAACACATATAAATGCCAGTCAGGATAGATAGAAAGATAGATAGAGCTATATAAATATATAATAAAAGCAATATCTATTTACGGATACATGGAAAGCTCTTAAGTATATACAACAAATTGTTAGCAGTGGCTGTTTCTGACAGGTAGACGCAATTCTTTGTATTTCTAGAATTTTTCAAAATGATCCTCTATTATCATAAAATGGAAGCAAGGTAAAGATATTTCTTGGGAGAGGAGTGATAAATAAAGCTTGCAGTGCAAATCAAGGGGAAAATGATAATTCAAAAAAATATTTTGGAAAATTAGCTAAAATAGACTACAAAGGCCATTTAAGTTTCAAAATTGGCAAGAATCATTATTCTGATTTTTGTTTGCTTTCACTTTACTATTGAACCAACAAATAAAAACAGTGCAAAGAATATAAGACGATCAAGGATACAAATGAGTGGACCCTGCCACCAAACTCTAAGGTTCCTTTGTGTGAAATAGAAAAAGGTACCCCTCCCCAAAAAAACACAACCCCAACCATTAAAAAGTAAAGCCTGGTCTGGAATTTCAACCCCCCACTTGCTCCCTCTACTGGACATCCTTGGTTACAACACAAACTGCAGCAACTCTACATCTCAGTTTCCTCCCTGGTCACTCTCTCTACAGAGGAAACCAGAGAATTCAGTCTGCAAAAAGTGATTAACTTACCACTTCAAATGAGGGAAGGCCTCATATACATGCCTTTTGCATTTTTCAGCCTGGAGGGATCAGCATTCAAAAGATTCACCCTACTACCACATATTGAGTGTTTTCCATCCTAATTACATTCTTTAAAAGTACTGTTTTTTACTATGACCTTGAGCCTATGCAACCATAGTCACAGCATTAACTAACCAAAGAACAATTACAGTTATCTTTGAAAAAAATTAGATTGAATTTAACATAACATCTTATACTAAAAAGAATTTAAATTAATTACAGAACAAAAAAGTAGAAAATGAAACCATAAGAAAGAAAAGTATTTAGTTAGTATTTAACTGACCCCATTGATAGGCAAAGATTATCTAAGAAACTTTCAAAAGAAAATAGCATAAAGAAAAGGAGTAATGTATTTAACATTAGTAAATGTAAATTTCTTACAAATAAACCATCATAAATAAAGTTAAAAAGCAATAATATGGGCAGCCCGGTGGCTAAGCGGTTTAGCACCACCTTCAGCCCAGGGCATGATCCTAGAGACCCGGGATGGAGTCCCGCATCGGGCTCCCTGCATGGAGCCTGTTTCTCCCTCTGCCCGTGTCTCTGCCTCTCTCTCTCTGTCTCTCATGAGTAAATAAATAAAATCTTTTTTAAAAAAAAGAAGCAATAATATAGAGGGAAATAATATTTGCATTGATATCCTTTCAATATAAAGAGCTATCACAAATCAATAAATTGAAAAATAAAAGGCATGCAAAGATTAAAATTAAAATGGCCTGTGTACATATGAAAAAATACTCAAGTACAGTCATAATCTAATCAGTATGTATTAAAACAAAATTGAGATACAAATTTCAGCCTATTACTTTGGAAAAAGAAAAAAAAAGTATTGTTGGGGAGACTGGCAAGGAGGCAGTGAGACAGACACACTTGTACATTGCTAATAGGAATGTAAACTGTCACAATCCTTCTGGAAAGCAATTTGTTAGTATGTACCAAGAACCTAACAATTAATTCTAAAATACCAAAAGCTTTTAACCCAGTAAATACGCATCTAGGAATACTAGGAATATAGTCTATGAAAATTATCAGAGCTGTAGAAAACAGCTCAGAAATATTTTACTGAAGTGTATTTCTTAAACAAAAAAAGCATTATCTATAACAATGAAAATTTCTTATCAATATAAATGCCCAATAATAAATGAATAATGTAAATAAATGTGGTACATCCATATAACAGACTGGTGGGGGTCATTAAAAACTGTAAAGTTCTGCAGCTACTCAGTTCTCCTCCCTACACACAATGATGCTATTTACTTCTTGTTTATTCTTCTGTAGTTTTTACAGAAGTAAGTAGCATCATTGCCTATAGGGAAGAGAACAGGGTGGCCACAGAACTTGGATGCCTGCCTTTGGTCCAGGGTGTGATTCTAGAGTCCTGGGATCAAGTCCCACATCTGGCTCCCTGCATGGAGCCTGCTTCTCTCTCTGCCTGTGTCTCTGCTTCTCTCTGTGTCTCTCATAAATAAATAAATAAATAAATAACAAAATAAAATAAAATAGAATAAAATAAAATAAAATGTAAGCCTACTTAACTCATAAGAGGCCTGATATACTTTATCCTTATCTCCATTTTCAAGGAATAGGGTGTCCTTCCTCCCATTCAAGACCAAAGCCTCACCTGTGTCCTTAACACCATCCTTTCTCACCTTCAAAGGAAAAATATGTAGTCTACACTTGGCATCTAAGTTTTTAACATCTCATTCATTCTAAAATCCACTACAAGATAGCTTTTGTGCCGTACTACACTATTGAAACTGTTCTTCAGGGGCAGGCTGGGTGGCTCAGTGGTTTAGCGCCACCTTCAGCCCAGGGCCTGATCCTGAAGACCCGGGATCGAGTCCCACATCAGGCTCCCTGTGGGGAGCCTGCTTCTCCCTCTGCCTGTGTCTCTGCCTCTCTCTGTGTGTGTGTGTGTCTCTCATGAATGAATAAATAAAATCTTAAAAGAAAAAAAGAAACTGTTCTCCATAAAGAGACTGATACCTCTTAACTATGAATTCAGTAAGTATTTTCTACCCTTGATCTAATTGGATTTTCTGTTGACACTGACATTTTTGAGATTCTATTTTGGTCCTTGCACCCTGAATGACTGGAGCCTAGCAGCTTGCCATATAGAGGACATGGACTATCCCCAGGGACCAAGATTTTGAGTTTCCCATCACTATAATGATTATTGTTGTTCATCATTCTCCAGTATCTAAACCAGAGACACAAGCCGTAAGTTGGCATCTAAGGGTGTGGTGGCCATATATTCTGGTTACCATGAGACAGCCCTTGTTGATACCAGTGTAATTATTAATAGTCCCCATATGCATTCAAGTCTGGATGATAAATTATATCGTCACCTTGCTACCTAAGGGACTACAACATCCAGAAAGTGAAAGAATAAAATATTGCCAACAGGTAACTCTCCAGTAAAACAGATCTGCTCTGAAGAAGAGAAAAATGATCATCATTACTTAAAATAAAATGTGCAGTTAAGACAATCCAATTAGAAATATTAAATATTTTAAAGACTTTCAGGACAAAAGAAACTATATTTAAATTTTAAAATTCAGTTATTTCAGATAAATTGAAGGAGAAACTGATATGCTTGTCAAGTAAAAAATCAGATGCCTGGAAGAGAGAGTAGATGCAATCTTTCGATAATAGAAGAAAAATACAAAACAATATAAAAGGGTCTTAGAAAACAAATGGACTCAGAATGCCTAACCCATGAATAAAAGGAATTTTAGGAGGAAGAAAAAGAACATGCAAGAGGAGCAGTAATTAACAGAAGAAAAAATTTCCCCTAAGAAAAATAAACTTTGCAAGATGAGAAGGGCTCACTGAATTCTTTTTTTTTAATAAATTTATTTTTTATTGGTGTTCAATTTACCAACATACAGAATAACACGCAGTGCTCATCCCGTCAAGTGCCCCCCCTAGTGCCCGTCACCCATTCACCCCCACCCCCAGCCCTCCTCCCCTTCCACCACCCCTAGTTCGTTTCCCAGAGTTAGGAGTATTTATGCTCTGTCTCCCTTTCTGATATTTCTGAGCAGGATTAATGTTTTATTGCATTAGAAATATAAGTCACATACAGTAACACTCCTAAATCCTAAATGTACAGCTTTATGAATTTTTACCTGTGTAACCAACATCCAGGGGAAGATATAAAATGTTACCATTGCAACGCCCAGGTGGCTCAGCGGTTGAGCATCTGCTTTGGCTCAGAGCGTGATCCTGGGGTCCCAGAATCGGGTCCACGTCGGGCTCCCTTCATGGAGCCTGCTTCTCCCTCTGCCTGTGTCTCTGCCTCTCTCTCTCTCTCTCTCTCTCTCTCTCTCTCTCTCTCTCTGTTTCTCATGAGTGGATGAATAAAATATTTTTAAAAAATAGTAAAAAAAAATAAAATAAAATGTTACCATCACCAAGAGAATCCCTCATGATCCTTTCAGAGTCAAAATACACCTCTACTCAGAGCTTATCATGATGATTTCTAAACCCATACATTAGTGTTGTCAATACTTGAACTCTGTATCAATGGAATCATATACAGTGTTTTCTTTGGGCCTGGATTCTTTAACCATTTATGTTTCCGATGCATCCATATTCATGTATCAGTAGTTGGCTTTTTTTATTGCTCTGTGAAATTCCATTTAATGAGTATATCAATTTATTTCTCTACTCTCCTCTTAAAGAATATGTAGGTTGCTTCAGTTTTTGCTATTATAAATAAAGTTTCTATAAACATTCTTGACATATATTTTGACAGACATATACTAATTTCTCTTGAGTGTATAGGTAGGAATTAAAATGCTGGGTTATAGTGTTGATGCATGTTAAGCTCTGGTAGATACTGCCAAACAGTGACTGAATAAATTTAAACTCATGCCAGCAATAGATGAGAGTTCCAGGGACTCCAAACCTTGCCCAAAATTAGGATTTGCCATTTCTCATAATTTTAGCCAGAAAACAGAAGAAATGGGAACATCCTCACCTTATTTTATGAGGCCATCACTACTCTGATGCCAAAACCAAAGACTTTAAAAGAAAACTACATAGCAATATTCCTCGTGGATGTACAAAATTGAAGCAGATCAAATCCAGCAATACATAAAAATGTTAGTATATTATGGTCAAAAGGGGTTTGTTCCAGGAATGCAAGATAGACTTAATATTTGAAATTTACTCAGCATTAGGCACTATATTAAGAGAATGACAAAGAACTATATGATCAACCGAATAGATACTAAAAAAGCATTTGATAGCATTCAGATATCATTCGTGATAAAAAAAAAACTCTCAAAACTAAGAATAGAAGAAACCTTCTTAAAAAAAGAAAAAAAAAGAAAAAACCTTCTTTAAACAGATAAAGGCCTTCTACAAAAAAAAAAAAAAAAAAGTAAACATTATACCGACAATGAAAAACTAAATGTTTTTCCCTCCAGATCAAGGAAGTGACAAAGATATCTGCTCTCTCCTCTTTAATTCAACACTGTATTGGAGGGTCTCGCCAGGGTATTAGGCAAGAAAATAAAATAAAAAGCACAGAAATTAGAAAGGAAGAAGTAAAACTCTGTTTGCACAGGACATTATTAGTCAAACTCACTGAACTAGGCAGTTAAAATAAATGAGTTTTACTATACATTACACTTCAACAAAGCTGATTTTGCAAAAGCAAATGCTCCACAGAGAAAATTCCTGGCTCAAGACCAGTGAGTTTCATGGTTTCACTGGTCAAATCTATCAAACATTTAAGGAAGAAATACTATTGCTAAGAAAAACATTTTTAAAAGACCTAAATAAATTGTGATATATACCAATTTCAAAAATTAGATGGTTTAGTACCATTAAGATGTCTATTTTTCCCAAATTTAGCTAATGCAATCACAATCAAAATCTCAACAGACCTTTCGGCAGAAGCTGACAAGCGGATTCTAAAATTTATATGAAAGTGCAAAGGATATAAAATAGGCAAAACAATCTTGAAAGTTGAAAAAATACATACAACTTGATTTTAGTATTTACTTTAAAACTACAATAATCAAGACACAGTGCTACTGGCATAGAATCTATAAATTAAAACACAGGACTGGGGTGCCTGGTGTCTCAGTTGGTAGAGCATATGACTCCTGATCACAGAGTTATATGAGTTTGAGCCCTACGTTGGGGGTAAAGTTTACTTAATAAAAAAAAATTAATATAAACATAGAATCAAATATAGAGCCCAGAAATAAAATCACACATATACAATTTTTTGCTATTTGTAAAGGCACCATGGCAACACAAAGAAGAGAGGTTGAACATGGAGTTACCATATGATCCAGCCATTCTGCACCTAAGTATACACCCAAAAGAATGGAAAATATATGTGTATACAGAAACTTGTACAAAAATATTCAGAGCAGCATTATTCACATTAGCTAAAAAGTGGAAACAACATAAATGTCCATTAACTGATGGATAAACAAAATGTGGTATGCCCATATAACACATTAGTCAGCCATAAAAAAGAATCAAGTACTGATACATGCTAAAACATGGGTGAACTTTGAAAACATTATGCTAAATAAAAGAAGCAGACATAAAAGGCCACATGTTCTATGATCATGTTTATATGAAATATCAAAATAGGCAAATCCATAGATACAGAAAATAGATTAGCAGTTGCCAAATGCTGAGGAGAAGGGAGAATGAAGAGTGACTGCTAATGTGTACAGGGTTCTTTCTGGAGAGATGAAAATGTTCTGGAATTAGATAGTGGTGATGCTTGAATAACTTTGTGAATCTACTGAATTGTCCACTTTGAAATGCTGAATTTATGGTGTGCGAATTATGTCTTAATTTAAAAAATTCACTTGAGACAGATCATAGCCCTAAATATAAAAGCTAAATCCATAATGCTTCTAGAAAAAAATTGGTGTGTATCTTTACAACTTTGAAGTAGATAGATTCCTTAACAATAATACAAAAGGCAGTAAAGCATCAAAGAAAAAAAAATAAATTGAAAGTCATGGAAAACTATAAACATCTATTCTTCTCAGGACATGGTTAAGAAAACCAACTCTCCCAGGATGGGTAAAAACATTCTCAGTGCAGGCACCTGGGTGTCTCAATCAGTTAAGCATCTGCCTTGGGCTCAGTTCTCAGTTCTCAGTTGTGATCCCAGGGTCCCTGCTCAGCAGGGAGTCTGCTTCTCCCTCTGCCCCTCCCCCCAGCTCGTGCAAGCGCGCTCTCTCTCTCTCTCTCTGCCTGAAATAAATAAAATCTTTAAAAATATATATACATTCTCAACACATACAACTGACAAAGCACTGACAAAAGAATCCTAACAAATCAATAATTAAAAGACAAAAAAATAATAATTAAAAAACAACTCAACTTTAAAAAATTAGCAAAAGATTTCCAACACTTCCCAGGGAAGACCAACAAACAGCCAATTTGTACATGAAAAAGAGTTCAACAGCAGCAGTCATCGGAGAAATGCAATTTAAAACAACAATGAGAGGGGCACCTGGGTGGCTCAGTCGTTAAGTGTCCAACTCTGGATTTCAGCTCAGGTCAAGATTTCAGGGTCAAAGGATTGAGCCCCTCATCAGCTCTGCACTTAGCATGGAGTCACCTGAGTTTCTCTCCCTCTACCCCTCCTCTGCCCCATGAGCATGCTCCCGTACTCTCAATCTTTCTCTAATAAATTAATTTTTAAAATACAATGAGATATCACTTCACACCCACTAGAATGTCTAAAATTAAAAAGACTGACAATATGAAATGTTGACCTGGATGTAGAGCAAATGGAATTTTCCTACATTGCTGGTGGGAGTGTAAAAACGGTATAAAACTTTTTTTTTTTTAAGTTTGGTAGTTTCTTATAAAATTAAACACATCTAGAGGAACTTCCACAACTAGGTAGTTACCAAAGAGAAATGTAAACATGTATCCATGTTTTTAAAACCTTGTAAAATGTTGCCTACAGCAGTTTTATTCATATTTGCAAAATGTCCATTAACAGGTAAATGGATAAACAACTTGTAATACATTAAATACACAGAAATACTACTCACAAAGTGAATAAATGACTTATAGAACAAGAACATGGATGAATCTCATATATATTAAGTTAAGCAAAAGAAATCAAGTGGAGGGCAGCCCGGGTGGCTCAGTGGTTTAACGCCGCCGCCTTCAGCTCAAGATGTGATCCTGGAGACCCAGGATCGAGTCTCATGTCAGGCTCCCTGTATAGAGCCTGCTTCTCCCCCTGCCTGTGTCTCTGCTTCTCGCTCTGTGTGTGTCTCTCATGAATAAATAAATAAAATCTTTTTTAAAAAAGAAAAGAAATCAAGTGGAAATGGGAGAAAATATTTCATTGACAATAGCGTTCATATAAAAAAAATAGCATTCATATAAACTTAGGAGTAAATACGAGAAGTACAGAAACTAGATAAAGAAAATTATAAAAATTTTATTAAAGGGCATAAAATTCAATCTGAAAATATAGAAAGATACACTATTTTCTTGGATAAGCAAATAATATAAAAATGTAAATTCTCTCAAAAATAATATATAAATATAATGTAATACCCATTAGAACCCTAATAAGTTTGTGTGTTTTTAACTTAATAATTAATATTAAAATCCACATGGGAATATATATGCCTGAGAATTTCCAGGAAAATTATGAAGAAGAAAGATGAGCTAGGATTTATTAAATATTAAACTCTATCTAAACAATATGATGTTGGCATAGAAATAGACAACTATATCAGTGTAATAAAGTACCCAGAAACAGATCCTAGAATTCATCAGAGTTTAAGACAAAAGCAATATTTCAATTCAATACAAAAAGGATACTTTACTTAATGTATGCACTGGCACATATATTTGGTACTCCACTTGGAAGAAAATGGTTGTGACCTCCATCACACCACGTGAAAATGAATTCTAGGTGGATCAAATATTTAGACATAAAAATAAAATAATAATTGGTACAAAAAGAAACTAAGAAATCATATGTATATCCTAGAAGTGCAGGGAAGCTTTTTAATCAAGACTAGAAGACAGAGTGCCTGGGTGGCTCAGTCGGTTAATCATCCAACTCTTGATTTCGGCTCACATCAGGATCTCAGGGTTATGAAATAGAGCCTGACATTGGGCTCTGCATTGGGTGTGGAGCCTGCTTAGGATTCTCTCTCTCCCTCTCCTTTGGTCTCTGCCCCCCCCAAAAAAAGACTAGAAGAACATTAAAAATAGAACTACCCCCCAAAAAAATAGAACTACCCTATGAGTGTTATTCTGTATGTTGGTAAATTGAACACCAATAAAAAATTATTTTATTAAAAAAAAAAGAACTACCCTATGATCTAGAAATTGCTCTTTTACCCAAATGATACAAAAATATAGCTTCAAAGGGGTAAATACACCCCAATGTTTGTAGCAGCATTTTCTACAATAGCCAAACTATGGAGAGAACCCAAGTGTCCATCAACTGATGAATGGATAAGGAAAAAATTATATATATATATATACACACACACACACATATATATACATATATATGAATATTATTCAGCCATCAAAAAGAATGAAATCTTGCCATTTATAGCAACATGGATGGAGCTACAGTATATTATGCTAAGTGAAATAAGTCAGTCAGAGAAAGATAAATATTCATATGTTTAAGAAAGAAATTAAGAACTTAAAGAAATTTAAGAAGAATTTAAGAAAGAAAACAGATGAACGTATGAGATGGGGGAGAGGAGAGAAAGAAACAAACCATAAGAGACTCTTAACGATAGGCAGCCTGGGTGGCTCAGCGGTTTGGTGCCTGCCTTCATCCCAGGGAGTGACCCTGGAGACCCCGGATCGAGTTCCTGCATGAAGCCTGCTTCTCCTTCCTTCTGTGCCTCTGCCTCTCTGTGTCTCCTCTCTGTGTATTCTCATGAATAAATAATAAAATATTTTAAAAAAAGACTCTTAACGATAGAGAACAAACAGAGGGTTGATGGAGGGAGGTGGGTGGGGGATGGACTAGATGGGGGATGGACATTAAGGAGGGCACTTATTGTGATCAGCACTGGGTGTTGTATGTAAGTGATGAATCACTGAATTCTACTCCAGAAAGCAATATTGCACTCTATGTTAATTAACTAAAATTAAAAAAAAAAAAAAAAACGACTGGAAGAACAGACACTTGAAAAAAGTCCTATTGACTATTTAAAAAAATTAATCATTTTTAATGGGTACAGCATTTCATTTTGGGATGATGGAAAAGTTCTATAAAGGGATAGTGAAGGCAGCCCCGGTGGCGAAGCGGTTTAGCGCCGCCTACAGCCTGGGGTGTGATCCTGGAGATCCAGGATTGAGTCCCATGTCAGGTTCCCTGCATGGAGCCTGCTTCTCCCTCTGCCTGTGTCCCAGCCATTCTCTCTCTCTCTCTCTCTCTCTCTCTCTCAATAAATAAATAAATAAATAAATAAATAAATAAATAAATAAAATCTAAAAAAAATTTTTTAAAAAGGGATAGTGATGATGGCTGCCCAATAATGTGAATGTACTTAATGCCACTGAATTGTGTGCTTAAAAATGGTAAATTCTCAAAAAAAAAGGTAAATTCTGTGTGTGATACATATATATAGATATATAGATATATAGATACATGTATCTCCACAATGGAAAAAAAGATTTTACATGGCAAAATATATCCTAAACAAATTTAACACACAACTGATATACTAGTTAAATATATATATGCCTACATACACATATATTTTTAAACACTTATGAGAGTAAAAGACTTAATATCTATATTTTTTAAATTATCAAAGAACTTCAAAATATGTTAATAAGATATATAAATGGCTAGTAAGCACGTGAAAAGGTCCTCAATGTCATTAGTCATCACAGAAATGCAAACTAAAACTATAATCACATACCACTTCACACCCACTAGAAAGGCTAAAATTAAAATAACTGACAATACAAGTATTGGCCAGGATGTAGATATTCTTTTTAAAAAAAATAAAAAGAGAGACAGGCATAAAAGGAGAGAAAGCATATAGGAAAGCAAGCAATTCTCAGCAGAAGAAATCCAAATGGTTGGTAAACATTTGAGAAGATGCTCACCAGCAGTCAAAGAAATGCAAATTAAAGTAACAGTGAGTAGTCCCATCCATTGCTACTGGAAATGAAAATTACTATTCATTTTTTGAAATGCATATCCGAGACACTCCTAGGAATTTATCTCACAGAAGTAAAAGCACCAGTATATGAAAAGTATGTATAAAACATTATCCCCATTTGTAGATCAAGAAATGACCAAAAATCAAACAAGCAAGCAAGTAAGCTCTATGTGTGTATATAATTTGGAATGGATGGGCTCAGGATCACTACTCTTTTCACTCTTTCTGGGAGGTTTCACCTGTTTTCAAGGTTACAACTAACATGTTGACAGTTTCCCAGTCTTTATGTTGAGACCAGACTGCTCTCCTGAGCTTCAAACTGCTTACTGCACAGTTCCCCCAAAGTGTCCCAAAAGTAGGGCCAGGTAAATAACTTGTGGAGCCCAGTGGAAAATGAAAATGCAAGCCCCTTGTTCAAAAAGCAGGGGAAAGTGCCATCAAAGGTACTAAGATATATAACTTTTTCCTTTAAAAGTATTTCATTATTATGGAAAGAACCCAAGGTCCATCAACTGATATCTTTAGGTGGTGGCCCCTTCCTGCATTTTCAAAGACAGCAGCATAGCATCTTCAAATCTCTCTCACTCTCCCTGTCCTCTCTTCTTTCCTCACCACATCTTGGATACTCTCTCCTCCCTCATTTTTATAAGGACCCTTGTGATGACACTCAGTCCACCTGGATAATCCAGGACAATCTTCCCATTTCAAGGCCCTGAATATAATCACAATCACAAAGTTTTTTTGCCCTATGGAGCAACATATTCACAAGGTTCTGGGGATTAAGGACATGGATGTCTTTGGTGTAGGTATTGAAGTAGAGGATATTATTTTGTCTACCACAATGATTGACAACATAAATTTACAAACAGCAAAAAAATAATTTTGGTGTCATAATGTTATATAACACAACAAATACTAATATTTAATTAATTTGATACCTTGATAAAGCACATTTTTCTGGCTGAGTTTTCTAGAAATTTGTTTATTAGGTCATCAAAATTTATACTCTGGCAAATTCATTTTCAATCAATATAACTGAAAGTACCATCAGTCTTTCTTGGCAAATGCAAGATGGCAAATAATTTGATAATTTCAAATTTAGAGAAGGATCTTCCTGCTGATGCAACCATTACTGGAGCTGATAAGAGTATTTTATGGCCTGTGGCAACACTGAGATTAATAAATTTTAGCGCATCTAGAATTGATGATTCTCATAGAACAATTTTTCTAAAAAGATTTAACTCATCTTACATTCCAGTTTCATACCTGAATTTAATTTTAAATGTGCATTTATACAAGTATTTTCATTTTTCCTCTGATGTTTTCTGTAACTCGTGGGGATGTTGTACAACAAAGTGAAAGTGGCTTCTCCTGTTTATGTGCTCTATTGCTGTATATTCGGTTACAAGGAAAATGAATTTAAAAATCATCTTCCTGGGATGCCTGGGTGGTTCAGCGGTTGAGCATCTGTCTGCCTTTGGCTCAGGGCATGATCCCAGAATCCGGGATCGAGTCCCATGTAGGTTCCTTGTAGGGAGCCTGCTTCTGCCTCTGTGTCTCTGCCTCTCTCTCTCTCTCTCTCTCTCTCTCTCTCTCTCTCTCTGTCTCTCATGAACAAATAAATAAAATCTTTTAAAAAAATAAAATAAAAATAATCTTCCTTATTAATAATTGGTTCATTTGAAGCTTCATATAAAAACAGCGTTATTTTCTGTTGAATAAGATGATCTTTAAGTTTAATTTATATTTCTAAACCTGAGTATTTGCTTTGCAATGCTGCATCATTTTTCAAAACCTGAGATTCTAAACTCTTTCAAGATTTCTCATAGCTCTTTTATATATGTGTTATTACAATTTCATGTGTATACTTTTATTTTGTAAAAATTTACTGACCAAATTTAATGGTTAAGTACAATCAGTTCTTGTCCCAGCACTCAGGTTGGAGAGTTAATATTTGTGTCAATCCCACAGGACTGAGCTCCAAGGACAGCCAGGCAAGCCCATCTCCCACTGTGAGCCCCATTACTTCCGCACTGTGGAATCCCTACTGTCTCCTGCAGCTATGGCTCCTACCACACACCATCAACAGCACCAATCTGGACCCAGTTCCTAGCCTGACCACCTTGGGGCCTCATATCCCCCAGACTGCACAGAAGGCCTATTTGTGCCCACATTACCGTCTACTTGGGCACACGAGTGTACATGGTATCACCCAGCATATCTCCACTGTTCATGCACATGATTCATAGTTTCATCAAACTTCAGTTACAAAACACAGATCAAAAATAACATTATTATGAATTTTAAGAAGACAATAGCAAAGCGTCAAAACAAGTATGGGGCCCTCCTGGGAGTGGGGGCTCTATGTGACTGCATAATTTGCATACCCAAGAAGATGTCCCTGGTGCCAGTTAGGTCTCTTGGTATCTAACCAATTGGTGCACATATATCAGGTACCTGTCATAGAGCTGATGCTCACTTACGGTATCTTTTTCCAGCTTCTTCTGAATGTGCCTTACACATAGAGAAACATGGGAGTAGAAACAAGTGACTGTTCCTACTACCAAAATAATTGCTCAGATGGCAGTATGCCTTTGTGTTTTCATATCCATTATCTCACTGAACACCACAATCCACTGAGGAAGTGAGAGAAAGGATTATTGGCTCTAATTAATTAATCCTCACAGCAATCCACAGTGGTCTGGAAGTATTTTTAATACCGTCTGACAGATGAAGTCAGAGGTTAAATGACTTCCTATCTACCTCACCAGGCTGTTGGGAAGACTGCAGTAAAAGTGGTTTTATCAACAATGAGGCAAAGAGCGCATGTAAGTTATTACCATTATTCTTCCTTGGGAACATCACATGGTAAGGATGCGTAATTCAATTCAACTTTACCTCTAACTAATCAAGATCTCACCTTTTAAGTGTTAAATCTTTTCAGCTCAGATTACCTGGCCAAATAACATAAGATCAATTACGCCCTAATCCAACCTTGTCTCCATGATCTGAGTCCATTCAAAAAGTGCAATTTGCTAATTCCAGAAAAATAAAATTATGCAACCAGTTAAAAATATATCAAGTAAATTAGAAAATAAGTCTGACAGATATGAAAGAGAAAAAAGTACTCTCATATGTTTGTAAAGTGACAGATTACTATAAAACCATAAAAATACTGGGTTAAAAAGGTAAATCATAAAATGATGAAATTCTTAGAACTCAAGGGCAACTAAAACATCACATGTCAAAAACCTGTGAGAAAAAAAAAAACCTGTGAGACAGAGAGAATTTTAAGGCTTTCAATATATTTATCAGGAAACCTTTGATTTTGCTATGACTTATCTAATTGTAACTATACATAATTTAACATATAATACTGTCTTAATCAGTTTTGCACAATTTCTGAAAATTAACCACCTTTTGTGAGCTTCTATGAGTAAACTCACAGAGATTTTTGAGAAGAATCTGCCATACTTAGCCCACTGATGGAGAGGATCTTCAACTGGGAGGGAGGATAGACATGTATGGTGGATGTAAATTAAATGCTGGGCAGCAGGGATCCCTGGGTGGCGCAGCGGTTTGGCGCCTGCCTTTGGCCCAGGGCGCGATCCTGGAGACCCGGGATTGAATCCCACGTCGGGCTCCTGGTGCATGGAGCCTGCTTCTCCCTCTGCCTGTGTCTCTGCCTCTCTCTCTCTCTCTCTCTGTGTGTGACTATCATAAATAAATAAAAATTTAAAAAAATGCTGGGCAGCAGTTAGAAGAACAGACTGGATGTACACAAGGGAAGCTATGCTGCACAACCCCAGACATTCACTTTGTACTCTATGTGGATGGCATCTGAGTAAACCATAACAACATGATTACATCTAAAAAACTGTCCTGAGGGGCGTCTGGGTGGCTCAGTCAGTTGAGTAACCAACTCTTGGTTACAGCTCAGGTCATGATCTCAGGATCCTGAGATTGAGCTCCACATTGGGCTCCACACTCAGTGGGGAGCCTGCTTGGGATTTTCTTTCTCCCTCTCCCTCTCCCTCTCCCTCTGCCCCTCCCTCTGCTACTTTGCTCTCTCTTTCAAATAAATCTTTAAAAAAAAAAACATGAATTCTCCCAGCTATGATGGAATAGAATTAGATTGGTCCTCTTGCTGTAAACATTTAGAAAATTGTGCAAAATAAATAAAACAAAGTGTTTAGTCACTGGTCAGTAGGCAGGCAAGATTGTGATCCCTGCAAAGAGAGAAGGGATACAAAATAAGCCCTATGATTACCCTTGATTTCTTAGGGAGGCACCATGTAGACCACAGTGGGGAATGGGGTAAGGAGAACACAAGCAGAGCATGGAGGACTTGCTGACTTCAAGAGACACAGATCAGAATTCTGAGAGGTTGAAGCATTTGGAAGAGGGAATAACACAAAAAAACAGCTTCAGAATTCTACACTGGAAAGAAAAAAAAGAATTCTACACTGAGAGAAAGTGTAAGAATGACCAGTAACTAAAAGCTGAAGAATTTTCAGAGTTCATACAGATTGGAGAATCTTTTTTTTTTTTTTTTTGGAGAATCATTTTAATTTCTGAAAATCCAAAGCAAAGGGTCTTTTAGGGAACAAGAATCTATAAAGGTAACCCATTAATAGTAAAGGTAAATTAGCCCTAGAATAAATGCTATTTTAAATATCTCTAAAAAAACTTATAAACAAGCCTTGACTAGAGGGGAGAAGGACAGAAGGATGGACAAAATGGGTTAAGGAGGGCAACCCGGGTGGCTCAGGGGTTTAGCGCCACCTTCGGTCCAGGGTGTGATCCTGGAGACCAGGGATCGAGTCCCACGCCGGGCTCCCTACATGGAGCCTGCTTCTCCCTCTGCCTGTGTCTCTGCCTCTGTCTGTGTCTCTCATGAATAAATAAATAAAATCTTTTTTAAAAATGGGTTAAGGAGAGATACAAGCTTCCAGTTATGGAATAAATAAGTCACAGGAATGAAAGGCACAACATAGGTAATATAATCAATGGTATTGTGATAGTGTTGTGTGGTGACTGATGGTAGCTACACTTGTGGTGAGCACAGCATAATGTAGAGATAAGCTGAATCACTATGCTATACATTCAGAATTAATGCAACATTCTGTGCCAGCTGTACTCAAATAATTTTTTTAAAAAAAAGCAAGCCTTGAGAAGATTGAACTGATACACAAGTAAATTAACTGCATGACTTTTAAAGAATACATAAAATCTAGCATTCAACAACATAAAAATCCCAATGTCAAGCAATTCATCAAAAAATATCAGACATGGGGCGCCTGAGTGGCTCAGCCGGTTAAGCATCCGCTTTGGCTCAGGTCATGATCCTGGGGTCCTGGGATCAGGCTCTCTGCTCAGCGGGGAGTCTCTTTCTCCTTCTCCCTCTGTGCTCTCTCTCTCAAACAAATAAATAAAATCTTTTAAAAAAATACCAGACATGAGAAGCAGCAGTGAAATAATAGAAACAGAAACAAGCTGAGAACTGACAGACAAGGAGTTAGCAGTCAAGAACTTTGAAACACTTCTTAAGTAAGATCAAATACTGTTTATTAAAAAAAAAAGCATGAACATAATGAGGAGAGAAAGGGAAGATAATAAAAAGACCAAAATAGAATGTCTACAGCTGTAAAATACAATACCTGAAATGAAGTTTGTTGAATTAAACACCACAGAAGATCAGTGAACTTGAAGACAGCAATAAAAACTATCCAGACTGAAACACAGAGAGAAAATACACTAAAAAGAAATGAACAGGGGCACCCAGTTGGCTCAGTCAGTAAAGCATGCAACTCTTGACCTCAGGGTCATGAGCTCAAGCCTTGCATTGGGCCTATGTAGAGATTACTTTAAAAAAAAAAAAAGGTGGGGAGGGACAACTGGGTGGCTCAGGCAGTTAAGCATCTGACTCTTGGTTTCGGTTTGGGTCATGATCTCAGGATCATGAGATTGAGCCCCATGTCAGGCTCTGTGCTGGGTGTGGAGTCTGCTTGGGATTCTTTCCACCCTCTGTCTCCCCTCTGCTTCTCCCCCCCACCTCATGCATTCTCTCTCTCTCTCTTTCACTCTCAAAATAAATAAAATCTTAAAAAAGAAAAAAGAAAAGAAAAGAAATTGGGGCACCTGGCTGGCTCAGTCAGTAGAGCATGCAACTCTTGATAGGGTTGTGAGTTCGAGCCCCACATTAGGTGAGGAAATTACTTAAAATAAAAAAAAAATCTTTAAAAAAGGAAATGAGGAGCACTTGGGTGGCTTAGTCAGTTGAGTGTCTGCCTTTGGCTTGGGCCATGATCCTGGAGTCGTGGGATTGAGCCCTGCATGGGGCTCTCTGCTCAACAGGGAGTCTGTTTCTCCCTCTGTCCCTCCCTTTGTTTATTTTTTTTTTAATTTTTTTTAAAATTTTTTTATTTATTTATGATAGTCACAGAGAGAGAGAGAGAGAGAGAGAGAGAGAGACAGGCAGAGGGAGAAGCAGGCTCCATGCACTGGGAGCCCGATGTGGGACTCGATCCCGGGTCTCCGGGATCATGCCCTGGGCCAAAGGCAGGCGCCAAACCGCTGCGCCACCCAGGGATCCCCTAATTTTTTTTGTAAATTTTATTTATTTATGATAGTCACACACACACAGAGAGAGAGAGAGAGAGAGGCAGAGACATAGGCAGAGGGAGAAGCAGGCTCCATGCACCGGGAGCCCGACGTGGGATTCGATCCCTGGTCTCTAGGATCGCGCCCTGGGCCAAAGGCAGGCGCTAAACCGCTGCGCCACCCAGGGATCCCACCTCCCTTTGTTTATGCACATGTACTCTCTCTCTCTCTAATAAACAGATGAAACTCTAAAAAAAAAGAAATGAATAGTTTTGGCCTATAGAAGAGTATCAAGCAGTTAGATATACATGTATTTAGAATATCAGAAGGAGAAAAGGGTGAGAATGAAGGAGAAGACATCTGAAGGGAAAAATTTTTTTCAAATTTAAAAGAAACTCTAAACTACACACTGAAAGGCTCCAAGAATCTGAAGCAGGATATATACAATGAAAATCAGACAAAGACACATCAAAATCTGAAAACCAGTTATAATAGGAAAATCGTAAAAGTATCCAAGAAAAGAAAACACACTTCATTTACATATATGAGAAAAATTGCAGAATATATAAGAGAAAACATGCCAGCCAGAAAAAATATGACCCATTCACAAAAGAAAGTATAATCAATGGAGACTCACTCCAACATGACCCAGGTGTTGAGATTATTAGGTAAAACCTTTAAAGCAATTATTATCACTATGTCCAATAAGTAAAGGACAGAGAAGATAGGAAATCTCAGAGAGAAATACAAACTATGAAAGAGAATCAGATGTAAATTCTAAAACTAAAAATACAATATATGAGACTTTAAAAATCATTAGGTGGGCTTACCAGCAGAATGGGTTTGACAATGGAAAGTCAGTGGACTTGAAGACAGTTTAACAGGAATTATCAAACTGAAGTACAGCTAGTAAAGGGGTTTTCTACTTTTTTAATGACTAGAACTCAGTGACCTGTGGATGCTACTGGATGATACAGCCCTGATATATTAAAGAATCATGCCAAAGAAGTCCTGCCTTTGGGATGCCTGGGTGGCTCAGTGGTTGAGGGTCTGCCTTCAGCTCAGGGCATGATTCCGGAATGCTGAATTGAGTCTCACATCAGGCTCCCTGCATGGAGCCTACTTCTTCCTCTGCCTATGTCTCCACCTCTGTGTGTGTGTGTGTGTGTGTGTGTGTGTGTGTCATGAATAAATAAATAAAATCTTTAAAAATAATAATAATAATAATAAAAGTCCTGCCTTTGGCATTTCTGGGCATACATGAAATGCTGGTGAGGAGAAGTAAGAAAGGAAGAGTATAACTTATGGACTAAAGTGTGGCAGGAAAATGTACCTGGTTCCTTTGGTGGCTCTCAGTTATACCTGCAGGAATTGACTGCCATTACCCAGAAGGCTTTGCAGTCTCAGTCCTGGAAAACGAAAACCATGCAATTGCCATGGCATCAACTGCAAAACCAGCTCCCTAATACCTCCCTATCTGGGAATGATACTGACCACATTACAGCAAGGCCTAGCTGGAAGAACATGGGCACGGAAGGAAGAGCTATTAAAAGCCATTGCCAGTGTGGTGACAGCTTGCAGTACAGAGCTGGAAAAGCCCATGCCCAATCAACTCAGCACAAATGAAATTCTCTACGCTGTTCTGAAGGAGTGTTGCAAAGAGAATCTTTTTTTTAAGATTTTATTTATTTATTCATGAGAGAGAGAGAGAGAGAGGCAGAGACACAGGCAGAGGAAGAAGCAGGCTCCATGCAGGGAACCCAATGTGGGACTCAATCCTGGGTCTCCAGGATCATACCCTGGGCTGAAGGTGGTGGTAAACCGCTGAGCCACCAGGACTGCCCTGCAAAGAGAATCTTAACGATAAGATCATAGCAACTACCTATGTAGCAGATGTCCTGAAGGCCACCAAAGAGAACAGATTCCAGGAGTTTTCTGACATTGTCATACCTCTTATCAAGAACTCACCTGAAAGCACTGGCATTGGGACAACCAAAAATGAAGGTGGGAATGAGAAGGAAGAGGAGCTCCAGTTGGAGTCTCTGCTGGGAGCCTTTGAGAGCCTAGGCAAAGCCTGGCCCCAAAATTTGGAGGCCCAATGTTGTTATCATCAAGAGCTGAGCAAGCTGATGTGTGAATGGCTAAAACTGAGCATGTGGAAAGTGCAGTTGGGAGTCCTACAATCAATGAATGCCTTTTTAAAAGGATTAATGCTTTTGGAAGATAAACATGCAGATCCTGAGGCTTTGGCTGTAATTCTCCTTGAAACTTGTAAATCAATCACATATTCTTTAGAAAATAAGACCTATTCATCTGTGAGAACAGAAGCTTTATCTGTGATAGAATTACTGCTTTAAAAACTTGAAGAATCTAAACAGTGGAAAAGTTTGACATCTAAATGCACAGTGCTCCTAATTGAGTCTTTAGCTACTACGGAGACAGACAGCAGACCTGAGGTGCAGGAGAAAGCATCATTACTGAAGAAAACACTTGAAAATCTGGAATAAATTAGAAGGGGAAGAAAGAAATAAGTGCTGTGTTCACTGGGGGGTTGAAATGATGGTATTCTTTGAAAAACCAAGTGGGGATAAGTAAAGATTAATCTGTAACATGCATCATTCCTTCACTGAAATTTTTAAATGCCTTAAAAAATCTAAGACAAGTGTGATTGGAGTTCCAGAAGAAGAAGAAAGAGAAAATGTGGCATAAAGAATATCTGATGAATTATCACTAAAATTCCCCCAAATACAATAAAGACACAAATTTACAGATCCAAGATGCTAAAGTGAAACCCAAACAGGATAAATATGAAGAAAACAGTATAGATTAGTCACATTGCAGTAATATTGGTATTATTAATTTGAGACACATGTACATCTACATATTCATACTCACACATTTAATACCACAGAAAAATAGCAGAGAGATGAATAAAAAAATCAAATAAATTAATTGAAAACCCTGTAATCCTTAATTTTAATCAGAAACATCAGTATAAATTCACGATTCATTTTTCTCTTTCTAAAAACCACATAATACCTAGTTAAGCTCACTGAAAAGGCCTAGAAATAATTACAACCCAGTGGCAATGAGCATCCCAAAATACAGACAGTGGTGTCTAAATAGCATTTTCTCCCAAAAGGAGCCAAGTCTCCTTGGAGAAATGATTGATCCTAGATTAGAGCAATAAATGTTCAAGATGGGTCTGTAACATCTTATTTCACCAGTAAGCAAGGCAGCTATCAAACCCCAATACTATCTGTCAAAATAAACCAAAAATCAACTTTAAGGAGTTCCCACTAGCCAAAAATGAGAAAATTTGAGCATCAAAAAAACAGTGACTTAGGACACCTGGATAGCTCAGTCAGTAGAACATGTGACTCATGATCTCAGGGTCGTGAGTTCCAGCCCCACATTGAGTGTAGAGACTACTTAAAAAACAAATTTAAAAAAATTTTTAAATTAAAAAAATACTTCAATGGATTAAAAAATAGTGATTATTAACAAAGCCATCAATTCAAAACTGTTTCACAAATTTCCAGTTATAAAATAAATCACAGAGATGAAAAGTACAACACAGGGAATAGAATCAATAATATTGTTTTTTTTTTAAGATTTTATTTATTTATTCATGAGAGACACAGAGAGAGAGAGAGAGAGGCAGAGACACAGGCAGAGGGAGAAGCAGGCCCAATACAGGGAGCCCAACGTGGGACTCGATCCCGGGTCTCCAGGATCAGGCCCTGGGCTGAAGGCGGCGCTAAGCTGCTGAGCCACCCGGGCTGCCCTCAATAATACTGTTATAACATTGTATGGTGATTTATCGTGGTGAGCACTGGATAATGTATAGATTTGAATCACCATCTTGTACACCTGAAACTAATATAACATTGTATATTGATTATACTTCAATAAAAAAAACTCCCATTCTCACCATTGGAGTTTACTAGGCCACCTATCCATTATTTTGAAAATTGTTAAGTAAAAGGAAAGAATCAAGCATCTATCATGCATGCCTTCCCTATATGAATTTCATTTCAGGGTAACCAAATAGTTATAAGGAGAATTTTTTCTTCATGGAAAACTTCCTGCCCATAAATGCAGAAAGGATGACAGACCTAGAAAATCACCATTTCACAGAGTACGAAATAATGGATCTAGGAAATGATCATCACCAATTATCAAACCATTAGGTGAAATCTTGACAGGAAATTTATAATTAATGGATCAAGTTGCCAACACTTAAACCCATGATGAATGTTAACATCACTAAAAAGTTGAGCAAACAGTATGTGCCTCCTAATAATTATAGGAAATAGGAAATACACCAGTACTATGAAATTATTTTTCCAAATAATAATAGTAATAAAATAATAATCTAATCAGGCCTCTATATCTGCCTAGTTAGAGGAAGTATGGAATACAGAGGAACCAGTTAGACAACACCAACAGATATAATCAGCCAATTCTAGTATGTGGACAATTCTAAAAAAAAAAAAAAAAGTTTCTTCAACAAATAAATGGCATAAAGAAATGGAGTGGAGGGGTGCTATTATAATAAAAAGAAAATGTGGCATTTAGGTTGAGAGAGACTTAAAGAGAGACTTAAAAGACATACCAACCAAATGCAATGTGTTGACTGCACCTGATTCTTTCTTTCTTCCTTCCTTCCTTTCTTTCTTTTCTTTGTATTTTTTTAAGATTTTTAAAAATTTATTTATTTGAGAGAGACAGAAAGTGAGAGCATGAGCAGGGGGAGGTGCAGAGGGAGAAGCAGACTCCCCACTGAGTAGGGAGCCTGGTGCAGGGCTCGATGCAGGGCTTGATGCAGGACTCGATCCCAGGACCCCAGAATCATGACCTGAGCCGAAGGCAGATGCTTAACCAACTGAGCCACCCAGACACACTTGATTGCACCTGATTCTAACAAACCAAATCTAAAACAAAAGATTTTTTAAACAATCAAGGAAATTTGTCTATGGAGTGTATGATATTATTAAGGAAGCATTATTTATTCTATTGTATGCAAAATGATACTGTGGCTATTTTTATTAAGTGCCCCTACTCTTAGCCAAGTGGCCACACATGCCATCTTGCTCTGGCAGGATTGACTTTTATTTTTTTTATTTTTTAAAAGATTTTATTTATTTATTCATGAGAGACACAGAGAGAGAGGCAGAGACATAGACAGGAGGAAAAGCAGGCTCCTCACAGGGAGCCCGACGCAGGACTCAATCCCAGGACCCTGGGATCACCATCTGAGCCAAAGGCAGACGCTCAACCTCTGAGCCACCCAGGCACCCCAGGATTGACTTTTAAAGGAATGAGTTAGGGATGCCTGGGTGGCTCAGCGGTTTAGTGCCTGCCTTTGGCCCAGGGTGTGATCCTGGAGTCCCAGGATCGAGTCCTGCATCAGGCTCCCTGCATGGAGCCTGCTTCTCCCTCTGCCTGTGTCTCTGCCTCTCTCTCTCTCTCTCTCTCTCTGTCTCTCATGAATAAATAAATAAAATATTTCTAAAAATAAATAAAAAAATAAAGGAATGAGTTAGCCCACTCCTAGGCAAAGATGGTCTTTGGCCACTTAAATCATTACATAACTGTTTGCTGGGTGGATGGATCAGGCTGTCACTATCTGAAACAACTAAGTAATCTTAGCATCTCCCAAACGGGACAACTAAACATGATGTGCCTCGTGGAATCTGACTTTAAATGGTGCTTGGCACACAACTGGAACTCAATAAAATTTTGTTAAAAGCAGTCCGCCATTATGTCCCTGGACCCACTCTTCTAGTCCACCAGCTCTCTGCTGCCCAAATGCTTCCCTCTGGACTATGTAGCTGATCTAAGTTCAGGCTTAGGACCACCACTGGTCTACTTCATAACACTGCTGCTATTGCTTCTGCCATTCCCACTGCTCCCGTTGCAGCAATCGTAACAGACTGACTCTGCTCCTATGACCCACAATCCTCTCTCTCCTTGTTCCATGTGGAAGCTGACTTTTTCCTTCCCTATATGATAGCTCTCTCAATTGACCTTAGGAGGTTTGGCCCAGAAGTGGTCATAGCTCCTCCAATGCCTCTTCAGGTGGACAGTTCCATATGCCAAGGAGCAACTGATGCCACACAGCTGGGCTAGCGGTGTCTACCTCCATGTGCCTCCCCTTGGACCATACCACCTCTACAGATCAACTCTCTACCAGGGCACCAAATGGCTCTGGGGCCCTTCAATTCTCCTCCATCTCAGTCTGACTTCTTTGACTTCCTGAGAAATCTCCTTCATCCCCCATCCCTTCTTTGTGCATGGTGAGAGGAATAGGGAAAGTTTATAATCCTAGTGTCCTTGGAACCCAAGTATCAATGCCAAAAGCCTCTTTATTGCTTCTCCAAGGGGCTTAAGAACCTTCATAAAAGAGAACCCTAGGGATCTGCCTCCACATCACAGAATTCCAGAGCTCTGCATGCAGATAGGCCCATCCAGGACACTCACCACTCATAGAGAAATGAAAAGCCATCTCTTCCTGGAACAAAAATGAAACATAAGAGGAGGCGGCAGCAAGCACAGGCAGCGTTAAGAATGAAAGGAAATAGCTGAGCAAGCAAATTAAGGCCTTTTCTCTGAGAAGTAAGCCAGGCAGAGGTACCATGAGGGCTTCTAATACTAAAGCAGCGATTAATACCCAAAATGGAGCCAGAACTAGAGCTGAGCACAGCAGCACAAGTTTCAGCCTCCAATAAAAAGTTCAGGGTGAGTGAAGGACATTTTTTACTTAATTCTGGTAAGGAACACCAGATACATTAGGCAAAATTTTTAACAGTCACAGTTCAATCATTAATATAATAGACAGGTAGAGAAATATATATGTATATATCTATAGCCTATCTTTCATTAAGTATGCATACATTATTAAATCTTATTTAAATCATATGTGTGCTATTGCTTTGAGAGTTTATTGTTGATTTTCCAGGAAAAAAATTATGACTGACTAAATCATGTGCTAGGTTCCTTCTCCTTAGAAAAAAAAATCATAGCTCCTAGCCAAAGGATATCACTGTCACTTGGTTGTAGATACCCATGTTGCAGATAAATTGCCCAGAAAAGAAATCAAACTGATATAAAGACAAATGGTACAAGGACCAAACCATTAGTCAATGAAGAGTTAAATGATCCACACCCATTTTGTCCTTTCCACATGATCTGACAAAGTTAGAATATCTCCCAAAGGTAAATTTTTGTGCCTGCTCTCATCCTACCCACCCTGAAACTGAGAAAGTGGCCATTTGTAATCGATTAACAGACAGAGTGTAGTGGGAGTTATTTTTTAATCATAGCAAACACCGGATAGCACTTATTGTGTGACAAACACTGCTATAAACCCATTATAAATAGATATTAATTCACTTAATCCAACTAGGAAGTCTTTGTAAGTCCACGCAGGAAGCATGCAGCTACTGCTCCCTACTTCCTTCTGCACTGGTCCCGTTAAACCAAGCTTGTTTCTATGTCATTTAGGGAGGCGGGGGTATGTACATTGCCAATGAATCAGACCCCCACTTATTTGTAATAAACACTTGACAGAAAAATTCTCAAAGGCTATTTATTAAGCTCCCAATATCCTTGGGGTGCTATGTTGGGGACTGTAATTACAGGAAACGTTTCGACTCTGTTTCTTTTCTGACCGTCCGGCTGGGAGACCCAGGGAGTGGGCTATGGTAACCACTCTTCATTTTCCTGGGCCATTGTAACC
The DNA here is from genome assembly GCF_003254725.2 of Canis lupus dingo. Lineage (NCBI taxonomy): Eukaryota > Metazoa > Chordata > Mammalia > Carnivora > Canidae > Canis > Canis lupus. The sequence continues at coordinate 110,914,793 of NC_064281.1, read as the reverse complement.
CTAATGAGATCCATTCTGATTGCAATTATAACAGTGCGCAGCAGGTGAAGCCATATGGAGTGTGGTCATCTTGAAGCAGGAGCTGAAAAGGGGCTTTTGTCTACCAGACTCTGCACATGCATTTTCTAAAATCAGGTCCCACCTGGTCCTGCCACAGCCCCGTAAAGAATGGCAATTGTCTGAGGGCTGAAGCTTCAATCCATGCCCACGTTATAAATAGGAAAATTGCTGAGTGCCTACTGTGTGCCAGGTGCTGTGCTAGGCTTTTTCTCATGTCATCCCATTGACCCTCCGGTGAACCAGCTATCGTAAGCAACCTTCTACTGAAACTAAGGCCCAGAGACATCACAGTTGCACAGCTCTTGAACGTAACAGCACCAGGATGACCATGACAACACCAGATATCTTCACGTAAAGCTTAAATATTTTCTATTCCAAGGGGAAGTTGTCATTGAAATCTTTTTTTTCTTTTTTTAAGATTTTATTTTTAAATAATCTCTACGCCCATATGGGGTTCAAACTTACAACCCCAAGTTCAAGAGTTGCATGCTCTACTGACTGAGCCAGCCAGGCAAAGCACCCAGGCCACTGAAATCTTAACTTTCTAGGTCTTTTCTTTTGTTGTTGCTTGACTTGAATAAACAGATTATCATGAAAGATTCCTTTTTCCAGGATGGGTCTCTAAGCTCTTTTTGTACCATGTTACTTGACAACTGACTGGGGGCAGGTGCTAACTAGAGAGAAGCCCCCACAGTTCACCTACCCTTGGCAGGTTCCATTCAGAGAAGTGGAGGGGGGGGCAGGACTGGATAGATTGGAAACCTGATCCCAGAATCACACACATCACAGTGAGTCTTACACTGCTCACCAGGACTACTGCCTCAGTGTGGGCTGGATAAACTGAGGTATGAAAAACTCTTTCGTTGCACATAATGGTTATTTTTTATTGGAACCACAGTGCCTCTTCCCTTCCCTCCCCCACCTCTCTTTCCCTGCTCCCTCCACACCTTCCCCCTCTGTGGCTAACCCAACCAAGAGCACAGATAAAGAAAACTTAGAGTCCGCAGTTCAGGGTCACATTGGTCTATTAAAGCTTAACAAAGAGTAAAGCTTTATGCTGAAGAAAACAGGTTTACCTTGAATTTGTGAATTGAGAGGCTTCTGAAGGAGACAGAGAAAACCTTTAATATTAGGCAAACCTATTATTCCATAGGCTGCAATAAAACAGTATTTAATTCTAGGTGGCCACGTGGCTTAGCACACTAACCCTCAGGAGAATGTGTACTATGCAAAGAAAGGAGCTTAGGTTCTAATTAGAGGATTTGGGGTACAAACACCAATAAATGATAGAATTATGGATGTGTATATAAATATGTATAATGACCAATGAGAAGATGAAATTATTTCTAAAATAAAATAATTTACTCTTCTCAAGACCTATGTGAATTCCTATCATTCTTATGCTTCCTGCAAGCATGTAACTACTTGACTAGTTTTCTGCCCAAGCAGCCCCCCTCCCCAAACCACTGTCTCTACTTGCAGGTTCACCCCTGCTTGAAGCTCTTAACCAGTGTCACAGCCCTTAGTCACAGTGGCCTTAAAGCACTCTATTTAATCTTTGGGGGACCTGGCATCAGGTCAGCTTTTGCAACCAGGCCTACTAATCCTGTGCCCCTATGTTAGAAACTAGCCTTCCATCTTACTGTCAACCCCAAATTTCCACCATCAGTCCTATAGCTGGATCTCTATTCTGAAACCCTGGCTCTCAGTCTCAATCTTGGCCTGCTCAGTACTTCACTCTGGAAATCTGGAAAACAAGGCAAGGCCCTAATGGTCTCTTTTTGCAGGGAAAGATGCCTGCCCTCAAACCCTAGCCCAGAGCCTGAGCCCTGCCTGTATGTGGGCCACCTGCCTTCCTGATGTTGTGTTTTGCCTGGCTCATGGCAATGTCCTCACCCCTGTTCATACCAGGTAAGCAGGCTTGGCTCAGTGCCAATAAACTCTTCCAAGCCTGGCCTGAATGCTCACATATCCTAAATTTCAACATCCAATAGAGCTGCTTGGCAGTCACTACCATGTCCAGTCACATGGCTACGGGCACAGAAGGAAAAACTGCAGCTCCACAGATTGAAATATTTGGGGAGAATAAATTCCACTTTCTCTAGCATCTAGTTGAACCACTGCAACAAAATAGTTTCTGGGGCCAAAGAATGTTTTGGAGAGGGTACACTATTCCACAGGCCAACTACTTTAATAGTCCTTCCTCTCAATGTTCGTGGGATGTGGAGGCCAGAGAGACAGATAAGGACTATAGGTCAAGGAAGTAATTTGCCTAGTCATCATTAACATGCATACTAATGAAAAAAAAAAAACACTCAAACATGCTTGGCTTTTTTTTCCCCCTTTAAAGCATCCCTTTGTCTATAAAACTACCTAAAAAGATCATGATAATAACATGAACTTCTAAAAAACGGGAAAATTTTAAAAACCCACTGGAGTACATTTAGCATGTTAATCACTGCACGATGTATAGAATATTTTTTAAAAGATTTTATTTATTTATTCATGAAAGACACACAGAGAGAGAGGGGGGGGGCAGAGACACAGGCAGAGGGAGAAGCAGGCTCCATGCAGGGAGCCCGACGTGGGACTCGATCCCTGGCCTCCAGGATCAGACCTTGGGCTTAAGGCGACGCTAAACTGCTGAGCCACCCGGGTGCCCGATGTCTAGAATTATTAATCACTATTTTGTACACCTGAAACTAATATAACACTGTTGGCTATACTGGAATTAAAATTAAAGACTTAATTAAGGGACATCTGGGTGGCTCAGTGGTTGAGTGTCTGCCTTTGGCTCAGGGGGTGATCTTGGGATCCGGGATTAGGATCCAGTCCCCCCCCCCATCAGGCTCTCTGCAGGGAGCCTGCTTCTCCCTCTGCCTGTCTCTGCCTCTCTCTGTGTGTCTCTCATGAATAAATAAATAAATATTTTTTAAAACTTAATTTAAAAAAACCTGTTCCCCTAATACCCATAGCCAAGGACAATCTATTTTTCCATCCTTTTTCTGTCTTCAGCAGCTAAAATCTGTTTTGGAGTGAGAGAATTTGAAGCATCTTTAATGCCCAATGAACAACCGACTCCTTTTCCTTGTCCAATGTCTGTTGGGTATTGTAAGAGCACTGTCTTTCACTAGGGATACAGCAGGCTGATTCAACAGGAGTGAATTTAACAGCTTATCCCTCTACCCCACCTTTGTATTCCCCATGATCAGGGACAAAGAACAAGGGCATAGACATGCCTTCAAAACACCATCACGATCTGTGTACTTACTGATCTTACCACTTTCAAAAAGCTCTTAGGTTAATTCAAGAAAGGTAGCATACCCCCCACCTTGATGGCTGAACATTGTTGAATACTAATGAAGCAAAAACATCCATGGACAGATAACTAGGCTCAAATCTCACCTCTGTCTCCATAGTTACAAACAGAATCTTTGGGGCACCTGGGTGGCTCAGTCCCTTAGGTGTCTGCCTTTAGCTCAGGTCATGATCCTGGAGTCCCAGGATCAAGCCCACACTGGGCTCCCTGCTCAGCAGAGGAGTCTGTTTCTCCCTCTCCTTCTGCCTCTCCTTCTGCTCATGTCCCGCCCACCCCCCTCAAATAAATAAAATCTTTTTTAAAAACTCAGAATCTTTGAGCCTTTATCTTCTGGTCTAGAGTCTTCATTTGCAAAGTGGGGGGATTTGCAATTTTTTTAGGGAACTGCCCAGTTCTAGAACTTACTTGAATTCCAAAGGTCCAACAAGAATTGTGTTTAAAGTTGTGTTGATGGCTGAGAGGATGGGTCAGGAATGACAACTGAAAATCAAGATCTGAATTCTGGGATGTAAAGTTCCAGGCTCTAACTTTCTGCAGTATACCATGACCAGGCTGATGGAGCAAAGCCTTCATTATCCCAGCACAGGAAACCCAATGACCCAGTTTCTGGATGATGTCAGAAAACACAGGAAACCTGGAGAACAGATTGAATTCCATCCCTAAGAGACCACTAACACCTCTTTCAAAAACACCTGAGAATGGGATACCTGGGTGGCTCAGTTGGTTAAGTATCTGACTCTTGGTTTCTGCTCAGATCATTATCTCAGGGCTGTGAGATCAAGCCCCACATTGGCCTCCATGCTCAGTGCAGAGTCTATTTAAGATGCTCTCCCTTTCTCTCTCTCTCCCCTTTGCCCCTCTCCCTGCTCATGCAAGCATGCTCTTTCTCCTAAAATAAATAAGTAAAATCTCTTTAAAAATACCTGAGAGTGCTTGCTTCCACAGCACTTATATTAAAATTGGAACAACAGGGCAGCCCAGTGGCTCAGCGGTTTAGCGCCGCCTTCAGCTCAGGGCGTGATCCTGGAGACCTGGGATCAAGTCCCGTGTCAGGCTCCCTGCATGGAGCCTGCTTCTCCCTCTGCCTGTGTCTCTGTCTCTGTCTCTCTCTCTGCGCCTCTCTCTCTCTCTCTCATGAATAAATAAATAAAATCTTTTTAAAAAATAAATGAAAAAAAAAAAATAAAACCAACACATGGATTGAGGTAATGCTGGAAAGAGATATACCAATAATGTTAGAGGAGATCGGACCAAGTACATAATTAATAGGAATGTTAGAGGAGATCGGACCAAGTATATAATTAATAGGACCTAGTACAAAATGAAAACGTGGGGCACCAGGATGGCTCAGTCGGTTAATCATCTGCCTTCAGCTCAGGTCATGATCTCAGGGTCCTGGGATCAAGCCCCACATTGGTCTCCCCACTCAATGGGGAGTCTACTTCTCCCTCTCTCTCTGCCTCTCCCCCTGATCATGCTCTCTCTCTCTCTCAAATAAATGAAATCTTAAAAAAAAAAAAATGAAAGTGTGTAGCTCCTGTTCAAAACTTACTAAGAATGTCAAGACAGGGCAGCCCGGATGGCTCAGCGGTTTAGCGCTGCCTTCAGTCCAGGGCCTGATCCTGCAGACCCAGGATCGAGTCCCACGTCAGACTCCCTGCATGGAGCCTGCTTCTCCCTCTGCCTGCATCTCTGCCTCTCTCTCTTTCTCTCTCTGTCTCTCATGAATAAATAAATAAAATCTTAAAAAAAAAATAAAAGAATGTCAAGACAGCAACAACAGAGCATTAAACCAAGTGTGGGGTTTTTTTAAGCACTGAACCCTGTGTAACTGAACAGGTTGCATCCAGGAAACTGGCCCTGGTGCCAGTAAGGTATTTCTGAGTGTTAATATTGTCAGCGATGGTTTCATTTTATGTATGTGCCTATTAGCTCCAAGTTCTATTAAGTGAACATAGATTATTTTTACTTTTAGAAAATAAAATTAATTTCTTTAAGATTTATTTATTTGAGACAGAGAGAGAGTGCACATGCACATGTGCAAGCACAAGTGTGAGCTGCAGAGGGAGTGGTAGAGAGAGAGTCATCAGTCATACTCCCTGCTGAGCATGGAGCCTGATGCAGGGCTTGATCCCAGGACCCTGAAATCCTGACCTGAGCTGATATCAGGAGTTGGATACTTAACCAATTGAGCCACCGAGGTGACCCTATAATGACTGATTTCTAAAAGAACCAACAAAAAGTAACAGATATCTACCTATAATTATAAAGTAGCATGATTTGGAACACTAATCATACTATGTCACAGGTAAGGGTTGAACCTGGGATGTAGGGAGAAGTGGTAATCTGGCCAAAAGGATCAAAGTCGGAAGCTGCCCCAAGAAGATACAGAAAGGGAAGGGTAACCTTGTACCTGGGACTAGGCAGATGAGACCCCAGCTGCCTGCAAAAAAAGTCCCTGCCCCAATGTGGGCAGGGGTCAATGATCAGCCTCATGCACAGGCAAAAAAGATGGTTCCACAGTAAGTAAGAATGACATCGGTGGTGGCAGTGATACAGGCTGTAGAGTGGCAAGGCACTAAGCCATGTAACCCATGAGGGTCACAGCAACAGACTGTGCCAAGAAGTTCAAAAGTTAAAACTGGTGGTGTGCTAAGGAACAAAAAGTACTCAAGGGGTTTCAGGAACCTACGTGGTAGCCGCAAGGCCCAGAGTGACTCTAAACTAGGATTCAGTGTCTCTTTGTACCCTCAGGCTGGTATGAGGGGAACCACATATATTTCACTAATTTATTTAAACTAGTATTTATTGTCTGTCTCTGCCCAACTAGAGTATAAGGTTTACAAGAACTAGTGTTTTAAACTGTTCTGTTCACTATTGTACCCCAGCCCCTAGGAACATGACTAGCACAGAGTGGACACTCAAAAAATATTTGTTGAGGGGATGCTCAGTGGTTTAGCGCCTGCCTGCCTTCGGCCCAGGGCGTGATCCTGGAGTCCCAGGATCGAGTCCCACATCAGGATCCCTGCATGGAGCCTGCTTCTCCCTCTGCCTGTGTCTCTGCCTCTCTCTCTCTCTCTCTGTCTCTGTCTCTCATGAATAAATAAATAAAATCTTTAAAAATATATATAAAAAATAAATATTTGTTGAGTTACAAGTTTGGTCCAATTCTTTTTAAAAAATATATTTTATTTATTTATTCATGAGAGATGCAGAGAAAGAGGCAGAGACATAGGCAGAGGAAGAAGCAGGCTCCTCACAGGAAGCCCGATGCGGGACTCGATCCCTGGACTAGGATCACGCCCCAGCAGAAAGTAGAAGCTCAACTGCTGAGCCACCCAGGCATCCCAGTTTGGTCCAATCCTTATGTCCCTGTGTGTGAAGCAGAAAAAAAGGGTTAGTTAAATAGGACAGGCCAAGTCAAAGAACAATCAGAATGGAAAAGATGTCCTTGTTTTGAACTCCGAAGGGAACATGAGGGATTCCTTCTTAATTATTCAATACTTTAATTATTCAGTGTTCATCCCAGAGGGGATGGGGGAAATATACAATAGGGTCAGGTGTGAGCAACACACCTATCTCCATCTCCTTAAGATAAATCAATTCTTGGGAATTCCCCAGAAGACTGCCGGTCTTTCCTCTGAACTTCACGAGGTGACCCCAGACACCACACAATTTCAGGGTCATTCTGAAATTGTATTAAAAATTCCTGACGCCATATCTTCTGTGAACAGGTGGAAGAGAAAAAAGGAAAGCAATTACCGAGATGCCACGAGCTGAGAAAGGGTTAAATATGGGCCTAGGAATGCAAAGAGCCTGCCTCCTTCCCCACGAGATCCAACTCAGGCTGTGGCGCTCCCAGGGCTCTCATTATGGCTCCCAATGCCAAGTGGCCTCTCTACATTTCTTGCCTAATCCCAAGCACTTGAATGAGGTAAATGTAGCCACAAAATGCTTTCCCCCCCTTCTTTCTGGGCTCCCCCTCTTACCAGCATAATAAACAGGAAATGTCTCCAATGTTCCAACATCATCAGCTGCAGGTACTTTTCTGAATCAATGCAGGCCTTTTCTGAATCCACAGAGAAATGCATGCACATTTCTCCCCCTTTCCATTTTCCTTCCTTGAGGCAGCATTAAAGAATGCAGTTACGGGGTGCCCAAGTGGCTCAGTTGGTTAAGTCTCTGGCTCCTGATTTCTGCTCAGCTCATGATCTCAGGGTCGTGGGATGGAGCCCCACATCAGGCTCTGTGCTGGGTGTGGAGCCTGCTTGAGATATTCTCTCTCTCTCTCTCTCTCTCTCTCTCCATCCCTCTGCCCCTCCCCCACTCACATCCTCTCTCTGTCTCTCTCTCTCTGTCTCTCTCTCTCTCTCTCTCTCTCTCTTTCTATCTCAAATAAATAAATAAATAAGATATTTTTTTAAAACAAAGAATGCAGTCATCCCCAGGCGCAAAATAGCAGCTTGGAAGAACGTGGTTAGCTCCCGTAGAGAAATAGACTGTCTTCGCCACTGGCCTAAAATGCAGGGTCTAAGGGGCTGAGCTGAGACTCATGTTTACCAAAGGGCAGGGAGAGGTAAGAATGGCATTTTCCTTGACCATGGTTTACAATTATGAATTGCAGGCTGCAAGTAGAGACATTCTAAAAGGCCCAGCTACTCACTGTCCTGGCCTGGAATTAGGACAGAAAATGACATTTGAGAGAGTCCTGGTATAGTGGCAGAACTGAGGGGTCCATGCCCAGAAAATGGCATGCATGGTATGTGAAGTCACAAGACCTGGCTCTGCCATGGAGATCATGGGCAACATGCAGGAGGAATGAGGTACATCTGAGCCCAGTGGAGAGCCAACCTATGGATCTTTTTTAAAGACCAAATACAGGGACGCCTGGGTGGCTCAGGGGTTGAACGTCTGCCTTGGGCTCAGGGTGTGATCCCAGGTCCGGGTATTGAGTCCCACATCTGGCTCCCTGCGAGGAGTCTGCTTCTCTTTCTACCTGCGACTCTGCCTCTCTATGTCTCTCGTGAATAAATAAATGAAATCTTTTTTTAAAAAGACAAAATACAATTTTACCCAAGATAGCACTCCTGAAGTGGCAGTAAGCCAAACTACCTCCTACCAAGGAATTTGAGAAGCTGAACCCAAACATGGAAAATATCCAGGTTTTCCCACTGCAGATAGGTGAAAACATAGACTTAAATAGTCTATGTTAGTCAAAATAAAGTTGGTAGAGTCACTGAGCTTCCATCATACCAAGAGAGCTTGTTCTATGAATTTTGCTAACAATATATCAGTAGTGTTTGTTCTTGTAAACCTTCTACTGGCTGGATGGCCCCAGGCCAGTTAACAACCCCTCTGTGCTTTCCTTTCCTCATCTATAAAATGCAGGTATAATACCTGATTTATAGGGATGGTATAAAAATTACAGCGGTGTATATAAAGCACCCAGAACATCACAGATAGGATAGCAGTAATGCTACAGTTATTACGTGATAGAAAAGGTGATCAAAAAGGTCATTTTGACTTCTGCCCTTGCCTTGTACTTAACCATTGCCAATTTATGCAGTGCTTGGAAGAAGAAAAAAACACAAGAAGATGCAAATCATTACCAGTCGATAATGATGAAAACTACAGACACGGGTGTCACCAAAAGTTGTAAAAGAACTTCCAAAGCCTCTATTTGAAGTGTAGTTCACATGGAGATCGTGGTGGGCAAAGAGGTAGAAAAATACTGAGGATGGACACAAGCTCATGAGCTGCCCGTAACCATAACAGTAAATTAGAAAAGCATAATGCAGAAGCTGATCATGACTCAAAATGGCTTTTCTGAAGATGTAAAAGAAATTGGGGCAAAAAATAAAATAAATAAAATAAAATAAAATAAAATAAAATAAAATAAAATGAAAAAGAAAAAGAAATTGGGGCAGGGGGAGATCATTGATTTTCTAGTAACAAGGCTGTGATCTGCAAACACACTATGCCCACTTCTACCACTGAACGGGTGGCTCCCATGAAGACTTCCCTGATGCTTTCCTGCCTCCTCAAGTCCTATCGCACCTTCTGGCCTGTGCCTCTCAGAGCATCCTTTACATGCTACCTCGTGCTTCTTTTTTGCAGGTCCATGTGCTGGCCCATAATCATAAGCTCCTTCAGAGCAGCATTTGATGTTACACATCTTTATATTAAATGACCAACATGGGAAAAGTCCCTGACACCATGTGGGAGTGCTCGGCAAGTGTGTTATTGTAATGAAAGGCACAAGAGCCATACCATCCTGGTGTCATTATAAAAGCATTAACCCGGGGATCCCTGGGTGGCGCAGAGGTTTGGCGCCTGCCTTTGGCCCGGGGCACGGTCCTGGAGACCCGGGATCGAGTCCCACGTCGGGCTCCCGGTGCATGGAGCCTGCTTCTCCCTCTGCCTGTGTCTCTGCCTCTCTCTCTCTCTCTCTCTATCATAAATTAAAAAATTAAAAAAAAATTTTAAAAAAAGCATTAACCCCAATTCTCTGGCCAGTTTGTAACATTATTCCCCTTCCTCCTCCCTTTGTGAGCCCCACATTACTAAGCATGGGGCCACCAACAAGGCTGAATTAATAATAAGCACACACCCAAAGTTCATGCTGTCATACTCTTTCAGCACCATTTGGACTTAGTTCTTTAACTTGCTGATGAGAGATTAGGAGGTTATCTATTCAAGCAGTTCAAAAGGGGTGGGAAATTTGCCCCCTTCCTCTCTGTACATCAGAAGTGGGGATTGGGGATCAAGAGTCTTTCTCCCCTGACAAGCTCTAAAAATGGCATTATTACCAACTAATTAGATAGCCTACAGTATTAGGAGGTTGAACTTCAGAACGAAGTTCAATCATAAAGGCTACATTGGGGGATCCCTGGGTGGCTCAGCGGTTTAGCTCCTGCCATCAGCCCAGGGTGTGATCCTGGAGTCCCGAGATCAAGTCCCACATCAGGCTCCCTGCATGGAGCCTGCTTCTCCCTCTGCCTGTGTCTCTGCCTCTCTCTCTGTGCGTCTCTAATGAATAAATAAATAAAACATTAAAAAAAAAAGGCTACGTTGGCTTGCAATATGATGCACCACCATCAGTAGTGCCTATGAGGTTAGTTCTTCCTAACAAGATGGTATGTGTGGGTTGGAAGGTAAAATTAAATCAGATGGGGAAGGGGAGATATTTGAAGTCAGGAAAAATTTAAACACCTCAGAGCTACTTTTTAAAAAGTGAGACAGTTGAGAGAGGAATCAAAAACTTTTTTAAAAACCGTGTGTGTGTGTGTGCGTGCGCACGCATGTGTATGTGTGTGTGTTTCCAACTAGACTGTCAGCTCTATGAGGATAGAAACAAAATCTGCTTCCCCTAAGCATCCCAGTCCCTGGTATGTGCTGAGTGCCTAATACATGCTCATGTATGTATATATAATATTAAATAAAATTACAAAGTATAGGTAAGGGAAAGGGAACTTGGCAAAAATAAAAAGGAATCTTTATGAGACACCTAAAGAAGGAAGGTGAAAAGCTACCCACAGCAGGAATAGGGGTTAATGTGAGATTATATGTGTCCCTCTTTCAATTCGAAGCTTTCATTTTCTTTAAAGATTTTCTTTATTTATTCATGAGACACAGAGAGAGAAGCAGAAACATAGGCACAGAGAGAGAAGCAGGCTCCTCACAGGGAGCCCAACGTGGGACTCGATCTCTGGACTGGAATCACGCCCTGAACCAAAGGCAGACACTCAACAGCTGAGCCACTCAGGCATCCCACCATGCTTTCATTTTTAGCCTAAGTCTCCACTTTAAGAATAAGGTACTTGTGCCCCCCTCCTTTTTTTGCACCTGCCAGCAGACAAAGTGGTTAAACTACCAGCTGGTCCTCTCCCTGAGGGTCAGTCCTTTTCCCCAACAAAGCACTGGGGCCCTGAGAACCCACCTCATCTACACACCAGTAACAAGATATTGCAGCCAGGATTATGGCAGGTTCTCCTCCAGTTCAGCAAAGCATAGAGCAGCCTTTCCTATCTGCAGAGCCAATGGGACAGCTAGAGCTACATCTCCCTGTTTTGTTGTTGATTGTAAAGCTGTCACTGCAGTCAGTTCCCATAGAATCAATAACCAAACTTCAGTTAATCTTAAAATAACTCTTTGAAGTCAATATTATTTTTCTCATTTATAAATAAGAAAACTGGGGCCCAGTGAAGTAAGTATCCTGTTCGAGATCATAGAGTTGAGAAGGAGCAAGTCTGGTACCAAGACTCAACCCTACCTTTCCTAGAAATCCATGGACTGTTAGCTTCCAGGAAGCAGACAGGGTGACCAACCACCCCGGCTTTCCCAGAACTGATGGATTTCCCGGGAGGCAGGATTTCCAGTACTAAAACCAGGAGTGTCAGGCAAACGGGGAGGAGGATGGTGACCCCAGCAGGGTCTGTGTGGATCTTGTTCACTGTTGTGTACCTGTGGCACATTGTGAGCACTCAAAAAATATTTGCTGAATGAATTAAAGAATGGACGAATGATTTTTGTGATAGCCCTAGGACACATTTAAATGCTCCAATTCCTTTATAAAAGGCCATTTAAGGCGCCTTCTTAGCCCCCTCCCTGCCTCATCAAACAGAACAGGAGGATCATAGCGTTGCTATGCCTGAGAATTTCATTGTGAAAAAGGAAGACTGGAGAGATACCCTAACGAGCAACTGAAATTGAGTTCTGCTTGTCTTTGTTGCTTTGGAGGAGGAAAATAAATGAATGGTAAAGTTGATTCTTATTTTCAAATAAATTAAACATCCAGAAATGTGTTTGTTGCCTACTTTTAATAGCATGTTTCTTTCTTAAACCAGACTCCAAGCCAGCCTCCTGTCCAAGTTTTCTGTCGTGCCTTATTGTCTAGTCTGTTCAGCTATTTTAAAAAACGTTGAATATCAACAATGGCTTTCAGGCAGGCATTGTCAACTTTTGTATGAAGCAATCTTGGTTGAATGAGAAGATCCCAGAGCTTATAGTCCTGTCTGCTGTGCTGCCCCGGGCTGGGCTTGAATGTGTGTGACTGATAACAGGACACATTTCTACCTTAGTTATTACATTCCTGCTCCATAATTCATTGGCCACTCTCTTTTTAGGAAAGATCTTTATGGCCAAATGGGCAGGACAGCTGGTAAGTGCTCTCAGGAGAAAAGCTGCCTCCTAGAGGTTCCGGGCTGGATGTGGGTACACCTAGTCATCCCGACCAGGGGTCTCTGGCCGGTCCAGCCAGGTCCAGCCAGGTCCACAGGCCCCTCTAGCTTTGCTGGAGCCCTCACAGAGGGGATGCTTTTCAACACTATGTAGTGACAACTAATCAAACTACCTACCTGCTGTGTTAAGGGTTAAGGCTCTGTGAGGAGGGTTACATTTACCTGGGGTTTGGCCCACTTTGGTTGGTTTTCTTTTTTCTTTTTGCCAGGCTTGAAGGAAACATGAATATGCTGATTTGGAACTGCCTTTCTTCCCCAGTGCTGGTTTTTTTCTCCTCCTGAGGGGTCCTCTCTAAAAACTGCCAGCATATAATTTCCTGCTTTTGCAAAGGACTCCTGAGCTCAGAATGGGCCTTTTAGAGGACTCCTGAGCTCAGAATGGGCCTTTTTTCTCCACCCTCAGGTAAACAAGGTCCCAGCAGGGGACAGGCAACTGACTCCAGATAACTTTTATTTAAGATTTCTGTTACTTCAAATGAAAAATTGCATTGAGTTGCTTAACTGCTCTGTATTCCATATCAAGGTAAATCATAAGGGCCTGCATATCTTAGCATTAAAACCCCCAAAGGAGGATTTCTGGGGAAAGTTTCCTATTGCTTTGGGAACTGTTATGGTTAACTCAGCTTGTGTGATATGCTCATCTCCGGGGTGGCTGGCTTAGAAAAGATGAAGCAGTCTTCCCTTGAATCCAAACACACCGCATGGAGTAGGAGCCACAGGGACTGAGTTACTCCAGGCAAACAAACATGTCAATATCTAACTTGAGAGAAAAAGAGAAGAAACAAGGGCCCTTAGCCTGTCGCCAGTGGGGCAATATGAGTGGAGAAATGGAAACAGGGAGGGAATAAAAGAAAGAACACCTCTGGTTTACAAACTTCTTCTTTGTGAATGAAGAGACATGCTAATATCTTGGAGGAATATTGCCAGGAAGGGGGAAAGAGCAAGGTATCTCATAGTCTGTTAAGTTGGCTACGAAGCCATCAGACTTCTGGAGTTCATCCATTCCTCTGCTGTGGTCCCTTTGTCTCAAACCCAGAACCCTTGACAGAGTCTCTGGGTGCATGCACCTCACTGTGGACATAGCACAAAAAGCATCAAAGGGCTTTGTGATCAAATCCCAAGTCAGAGGAGCAGCCATCCAAGGTAATAACACATAGCATTCTGGTTGGCATGTGAAGGTACAGGGTCTCTGACCAACCTGTGACATAGTAGACACCTGCAGCCACTTCCTAGTTTAAAGGTGATTTCTAAAGTATATTATCAAAGATCTACGTATCTCTTTCGGATTTAACATAGCTTGAGTAAAGGCAAATGTGCAAATAAAAGACCATGTGAAAAAATAAAATAAAATAAAAAAAAAATAAAAGACCATGTGTGCCACAGCGCAGTGTAGCACCTAATTATTTTATTCCTTAAAAAAATCTGTTTGGCTTTTGCAAATCAATCCATGACTACCATTTGTGAGGTCACTGACCAGACTATGACTGCAATTTATATCCATATTGAGCTGTAAGCAAACCCAAAAAGGTAAATCAAAGATCTAACTTTGAACGTTTCCACTTGAACAAAGCAATAAAAAACAATATACTCCCTCCCTGGCCCCCACACTTTGTTTTCTCATTGGTAGAAAGCAAAATAAAATTGTATGAAAGAAATAGTCAGGGATCCCTGGGTGGCGCAGCGGTTTGGCGCCTGCCTTTGGCCCAGGGCGCGATCCTGGAGATCCGGGATCGAATCCCACGTCAGGCTCCCGGTGCATGGAGCCTGCTTCTCCCTCTGCCTGTGTCTCTGCCTCTCTCTCTCACTGTGTGCCTATCATGAATAAATAAAAAATTAAAAAAAAAAAAAGAAATAGTCAATAGAGCTCTTCACTGGAATCAAATATAATTACTTTGAAAGAAAAAAAAATCACTACTTTTTAAAATGAAGCATTTTCTAAACTGTGACTTATTTCTCACACATCCTATGTACCTAATGACCAGGCGGAGAAACTGAGGTCTTCACTGCACAGCTCAGAATCCTCAGGCTTTTCTCCCCTTATATGTGGCCTCACTGAGAGATAAACAAAGGACCTAAGAGTTGAAGATGGCAGAGAGGGATTAAGTTGACTAGACATAGAGGAGCAAACACTTGGATGCATGGTAGCCTGGATGGCTTTTAAATTTCTTTCTTCCCTAGTTTTAGGTTCACCATCTTCCTGAAGGTTTCGCTGGGTTTGGAGGTTTCATGGCAGGAGGTTGTTAGATTTCCATTTATATTTACTACTATCAATAGTTAAAAAGTCAAATATATTTGGTTCAAGAGGCCGTCTTTCGTTTTCTTTTTTTTTATTTTTTTAAAATATTTTATTTATTCATGAGAGAGAGAGAGACAGAGACAGAGACACAGGCAGAGGGAGAAGCAGGCTCCATGCAGGGAGCCTGACGTGGGACTCGATCCCAGGTCTCCAGGATCGTGCCCTGGGCTGAAGGTGGCACTAAACCGCTGAGCCACTGGGGGTTCCCAAGTCTTTTGTCTTCAAACAGAGGAAGTTATTTTTAAAATATGTTCTGTGGAAGATTAGCTGGGGAATTAGATCTGCTGTGAAGAAAGCAAGCCACAAAAGTTAATGATGGCCAAGTTGTGTGTTAAAAAATGGGAACATGAAGATTACTACTGTTCTGCTTTATTAGTAAAGTGTATATGTACAGTAAGTTTTAAAAAAAACATAGGCATTCACATTTGTCTAGCACGTCAACGATTTTTCAAATTGAAGCACTTTGCATGATCAACAGATTTAGCAAGATTGAAATCCTCACCTATTGTTCTTTCCAGATTGGTGAGGATTTTAGTCTTGCTCTGCCACTATGTGCTGTGTGACCTTAGGCAAAGTACTTCTCTTCTCTGGGCTTCAGTTTTTGCCCTTATTTTGTAGCAGTCATAGCCAGCTGAATTTGTTCCAGTGTTCACAGTCCATGATTCTCTTTCAATCAGTGTGGAAATGGGGCACATGGTGAATGGGAAGGCTTGTTTAATGGGTGCAAAACAGAAAAAATTGAGAGATGTTTGGCATTGATGGGGTTAGAGGCCGAAGGATAAGACTATAGTAAAAAGTGACACTTAACTCTTCTGGGCCCATGCCATCCATTCAGCTACAATGACAGGACTTCTAGAATAAACGAAAAGTACAACAGCAAGATGGACCATGCAGTGGAGGCCAAAGTTGGAGGCTAACTAGTAGGATGACAGTCAGAAAAACTTATTCTCTGTGGAGTAAGGATTGCTACGCTCCAGTCTAGCCAAGAATGTTAACCTTCTTTGAACTATGAAAGATTGCTGAGGACCAACTACTGTACTAAGTGATGGCTGTGGCATATATGTAATTAATACGTATTCAGAATTTATAAAACATTGTGTGGGGATCCCTGGGTGGTGCAGCGGTTTGGTGCCTGCCTTTGGCCCAGGGCGCGATCCTGGAGACCCGGGATCGAATCCCAAATCGGGCTCCCGGTGCATGGAGCCTGTTTCTCCCTCTGCCTGTGTCTCTGCCTCTCTCTCTCTCTGTGTGACTATCATAAATAAATAAAGAAAAAAAATAAAAAAAAAAGCATTGTGTGAAACAGAAATGGAATAAGTCCTATGCCTTGTGCTTGGTATCTAAATAGATTAGACTCAAACAAGGAGGAAACTGGCCTACTTTGGAAGGGGAAGCTCACCCTCTTTTTTTTTTTAATTTTTTTTTTATTTATTTATGATAGTCACAGACACAGAGAGAGAAAGAGAGAGAGAGAGAGAGAGGCAGAGACATAGGCAGAGGGAGAAGCAGGCTCCATTCAGGGAGCCCGACGTGGGACTCGATCCCAGGTCTCCAGGATCACGCCCTGGGCCAAAGGCAGGCGCCTAACTGCTGCGCCACCCAGGGATCCCCTCTTTTTTTTTTTTAAAGTAATCTCCAGGGCAGCCATGGTGGCTCAGGGGTTTAGTGCCACCTCCAGCCCAGGGCATGATCCTGGAGACCTGGGATCGAGTCCCGCGTCAGGCTTCCTGCATGGAGCCTGCTTCTCCCTGTGTCTCTGCCTCTCTCTCTCCTCTCTGTGTTTCTCATGAAGAAATAAATAAAATCTTGAAAAAAAAAAGTAATCTCCACACCCAACACGGGGCTAGAACTAATGACCCTGAGATCAAGAGCCACATGTTCTACCAACTGAGCCAGCCAGGAGCTCCCACTCTCTTTCGAAAGCAGATACCTGGAGTGCCTGTGTGGCTCAGTCAGTTAAGCGTCCAACTCTTGATTTCGGCTCAGGTCATGATCTTAGGATTGTGGGATGGAGCCCTGAATTAAATCAAACTCTGCTCTCAGCAGGGAGTCAGTTTCCCCTCCCCTTCGCCATAGCGGCCCCCACATGCACGCTGTCTCTCTCTCTCTCTCTGTCTCTCTCTCATAAATAAATAAATAAATAAATAAATAAATAAATAAATAAACTTTTTAAAAGATTTTATTTATTCATGAGAGACAGAGAGAGCGAGGCAGAGACATAAGCAGAGGAAGAAGCAGGCTCCCTGCAGGTAGCCCAATGCTGGACTCGATCCCAGGACGCCCAGGATCATGACCTGAGAAAAAGGCAGATGCTCAACCACTGAACCACCCAGGTGTCCCTAAATAAATTTTAAATAAATAAATAGATAAATAAATAAATAAATCGGATTCCTGGGGCATCTGGCTGGCTCAGACAGAGAAGCATGTGACTTTATATCTGGGGGTCGTGAGTTTGAACTCCACAATGGGCATAGGGAATACCTAAAAAAAATAAAGCAGATTGCTGAGGCTTGGTGCTGAGTTATACAATGAGTTGTGTGTAAATGGACTAGACCACCATACCACAGAATGAGCAAAGGAAAATGAAGAAAGGTCCTGCTAGGAAAGTGAGACATGGGCCAGGAAAGGAGCAAAGAAGAGGCCAAAGCAGATGGCTGGAGAGCCCGGAGGAAGCACCCAGAGTCCACAGAGGATATAAGAACCCACGGTGAGGGCAGCCCCGGTGGTGCAGCGGTGTAGTGCCGCCTGCAGCCCGGGGTGTGATCCTGGGGTCCCGGGATCGAGTGCCACTTCGGGCTCCCTGCGTGAAGCCTGCTTCTCCCTCTGCCTGTGTCTCTGCCTCTCTTTCTCTCTGTGTCTCTCATGAATAAATAAATAAAATCTTAAAAAAAAAAAGAACCCAAGGTGAAGGGAAAAGAGGGTCTCTGTGGGAGACACTTATGGAAATGGAACTTGCAGCTTAAGAGGCAGGAAGAAAGAGGACAACTGAGCCCAGATGAAGCAATGTGGGTGGGCTTCAACAAGATACTCCCAGAGGCCACAGACTAAGTCTTATTCCTCTGTCCCCTCATCAGTGCACCCCACTCTTGGCATAGGAAGCTGACCAACCAGTCGAGGTAGTGGACAGAAGTCATCATCATTTGGAAGGAAAAGGATCCAGGATGTTTTAAAAATGAATTACTGAAAGTTTTCTTGCTATGAACACTGGAAAGAAGTTAAATTCCTTAGGATACAGATAAATGGAAAGTGGCCATTAGTGCACGCTCCGGCAAGTAAAGAGCGTGGTTAGGGGCATGGAGTTGGAGTGAGGCACAACCTTAGGATTCAAAGTGTGGTCCTAGGACCAGCATCACCAGTATCACATGGGAGTGTGTTAGACATGCAGAATTGCAGGCCCTGCCCAGATCCACTGAGTCAGAATCTGCATTTGAACAAGACCCCACCCCTGCCCTGGGGGGGTTCCTATGCACATCAAAGTTTGAGAAGCAGTGCACTTAAAGAGGGGTCAGCAGACTTTTTCTGTTAAGGGCCAGACACTAAACAGGCTTTTCAGGTCACATTCAGTTTCTGTTACCGCTGCTGCTTCCTCTTTATTCTCTCCTGCTTCTCCTTTTCCTTTCCCTCCCCGTCTTCCTCCTTGTATACAAGCCTTTAAAAACTGGTAAAATTGAGTCCATCGGCCTTGGTACCCCCCCCACCTCATATTTGAACGCGCATGTGTGTGCACGCGCGCGCGCGCACACACACACAAACACACACACATGTGGGGCTGAGCTCAGGAAGGCTGGTGTCAGGAACAGAAAGTATAGCTTGCAGACTCTAAATCCCCAGAGGTAAGTGTGAGCTTACACAAGTGTCTTAACGTCTCTACACCACACTTCCCCTGTGTGTAAAATGGGACTACTGGTAGTACCTGCCCCACGGGGCTGTTGAGAGAAATAAATAAGATAATATATGCTAAAGCACTTTAAAAACGGTAAGACTGTTATCCTGATAACATCTGTCTCATTAAAAATGAGAGAAGAGCTGGCTGTCCTGGAGTGTGGTGTGTTGGACTACAGCTGTCTTCTACCCAAATTACCAACCCTCAGTGTGTCCTCCCCACAGAAGAGGAGATGGCTTGGTCAGTCTGAAACTCCAAAAAACAAATACAAAACAAATCTGAAGCTCGTTTTGAATCATCAGCCCACAAAATCTCCAGCTACACTTTTGCTTTTGTAGCATCCTTTTCTCTTCTGGCAAATTCCAAGTTCTTTTACACTAGTATTCCACTTGGACTCACCTACATCCAACTAATTCAACTTGGGCCTCAAATTCTCATGATCCTGTAGACCACAGAATGTTCTGTGTCATTTTTTAAGGCTCACCATGTACTTTTCACTTGTGCTAAATGCTTTATTATACGTTAAAGTATTATCCTCATAACCACACTTCTAAAATTTTACAGATGAGGAAACACATCCAAAGAAGTAACTCTCTCAAGGTCACAGAGCTGTGGCACAGCTGAGATTCAAACCCTGCAGTCTGATTCCAAAGCCCATGCTCTTAACTGCCAAAGCATATAACAAAAGAAGACAAATTTTAGGACACAAAGTACTAAAAATATGGGAGTGGAGTTGAGAGCAATCTTTTTCAATGTCGTGATACCCTCTGTGCAGACTACAAGTGGTCCGAAGAGGTGCCTAGTATTTCTGAGAAACAATGTGCAGAGGCAACAAAAGGCAGGATGTATTTCTAAAAAGGCAAAGACGTACATAGAAGGCATCTCACCTTTCTGCACATGTGGCACAAACTTTTCAAGCCCCTAATGATGGATTCGCTTTGTACCGTATCCACTTCCCCTAGACGAGGGCACCCATATCTTGTTACCCAAAAGCAGAGAAGCAGCATGGGCCACTATGGAGAATAGTCAGTGCACACAAGGCCCTTTGAGCCACATCACCCTCTTTCTGTGGTTGGTCAAGGTTACTATTTGCCTTTTTGACATACTATCAATTATGCTGCCGACAGAGATACTGGACCTTTAGTTTTCTTATAAAATAAGAAACTGAGTTTAATTAAACCATCAGTAACTTAGACCTAATTATTTCAGACAGTATTTAATTAATGTTTCATAGGTACCTAATGTAATTAAGGTTCCTTTAATAAGACCTTCTGTGACATTAAAATATATGACCTTTATCTTCCTTATCTACCACATTCTGACAACTCAGATTTGTCATTTTCACTAAAAGGTATAGTTTGATTAAATAGAACAGACCATAAAATTAATCTGGCAAATTATACTTGTTTGTTTCTTTTTTCCTCCTCCCCCCAAACCCTAATAAGTTAAGTCTTTTAATTAGCAGCACAGATACAAGTGTTCATGCTACCATTTTACTTTTAATTTGCCAAAGTGTTTCTTTTGTACATGAATTTTTGTGACCAAAGCAGATAACAACTATCCTTTATTAATCATGGTGAAGGGTCCAATCTTTAAGATATGAAAAATAATGAGCTGTTCTTTACTTTAACAATGACTAGTGATTGTTTTAAGATGTCTTGCCGTTAATAAAAGGGTTTAATTCCTGGTACTAATAAGCCATTCTAAGAGTGAAAATCCCTATTGGCATTGCAAACAAACAGAAACTGTGTCCTCACATTTAAGGTGATTCAAGGGTGCTCGTGACCTTCTCTCTCAAAATGCAAAAGATTTTCATGACCCTACGACCAAAATTCAAAAGGTCCCAGTGACCTTCTCCCCAAAAGCTGCAAATGTACAAGACCTAACTGGGAGAGGGGAAGTCAGTCTCATATTGGCTAAGCGTGTAATTTCCTAAGAAATTACCTTGTTCAATGAAAGTGGGGAAAGGTAGGCGAAGAGAAATGTAATTCAAGTGGAAATCCGGATATTCTTGTCCCATTTTCAAGACTCACTAAGACTGGATTTCTTTCTATCTTAGCAACAAAGATAACAGACTGTTGCCTCTTCTGAAACACAAGATCTGCCTCTATCTTCAAGGAAAAGAGCCAAAGCTAGGAAAAGGTTCTTCCCTGAGGCACTGGCTACCTGGATGCAAAGCAGTGGACATAAAGGAGGGAGTAGGGGTAAAGGGTGAGAATCCACAGAGGCTCACAGGGAGTCTGGGATACACCTTTTCTAAGTCTGCTCAGTGAGAATTCTGAACATATAGGATGAAGGCTATCACTGGTCTGGACCACTGCTATCCAACAGAACTTTCTGCAATGATGGAAACATTCTATATCTGAACTGATCAATATGATAACCACATGACTGTGGAACACTTGGAATGTGGCTAGTACAACCAACGAACTGATTTTTCAATTTTATTTAATTTGAAGTAATCAAAATTGAAACTGAAATAGCCACATGTGGGATCCCTGGGTGGCGCAGCAGTTTAGCGCCTGCCTTTGGCCAAGGGCGCGATCCTGGAGACCTGGGATCGAGTCCCACGTCGGGCTCCGGTGCATGGAGCCTGCTTCTCCCTCTGCCTATGTCTCTGCCTCTCTCTCTCTGTGTGTGTGACTATCATAAATAAATAAAAATTTTTTAAAAATGAAATAGCCACATGCGACTAGTAGCTATCTTACTGGACAGGGCAGCTCAAGACAGTCTTCCTTCCCAGCACGTCACTCACAGGAGAGAAAACTCAGAGCAGATAGCCATCCTAGTGGGCAGCCTCCTTTGCTGGGCATTGTAATATCTGGGGGCCCGTCCACAAACCCCCAGTTACTCCTCTGAGTATGAGGCCAGACTCCAGTGCCTCACTTGGACACTGCTTCCAGTTCATACTAATTATTTCCTTCTACAGCAGCTCTGGGATAATTTCCCTATGGAATCATTTGACCACATGCTGCCACTGCCATTTCTCATTGGCCCAACAACTGACAAAACTACTATGCCATGCAAGGTAGAAAGGGAAAAACAGAAACAGGAACTCACGTAGGCCATTTTCCTGCGGGAAAAATACATAAGAGGAGAAAGGTTGGCATTTTGGAACACAGGGCCAAGATTCTAGAGCTTTTACTGCTGTGTTAGGTGGCTTTGAGGTTGGACCAACCTAAACTATAATTCAAATGCCTCCATTTCTAGCTGT